>NC_045544.1:132008506-132608506 GCF_009769535.1 Thamnophis elegans
GAGAGGGTACGAATCTCCACGGGGAGCTCGTTCCAAAGGGCCGGGGCTACTGCTGAGAAGGCCCTCCTCCTTGTGGTTGCCAGCCGACACTGGCTGGCCGATGGGATACGGAGGAGGCCTAGTCTATGGGATCTTATTGGTCGCAGGGAGGTAATTGGCAGAAGGCGGTCTCTCAAGTATCCAGATCCACTGCCATGTAGGGCTTTATGGGTGATTAATAGCACCTTGAAGCGCATCCGGAGATCGACAGGCAGCCAGCGCAGCTCGCGGAGGATAGGTGTTATGCGGGTGAATCGAGGTGCACCCGCAATCACTCGCGCGGCTGCGTTCTGCACTAGCTGAAGTCGCCGGATGCTCTTCAAGGGCAGCCCCATGTAGAGCACATTGCAGTATTCCAGCCTAGAGATCACAAGGGCCCGAGTGACTGTTGTGAGAGCCTCCCGATTCAGGTAGGGTCGCAACTGGCGCACCAGGCGAACCTGGGCGAATGCCCCCCTGGTCACAGCCGTTAGGTGGTGGTCAAATGACAGCTGTGGATCCAGGAGGACTCCCAAGTTGCGAACCCTCTCTGAGGGGTGTAAAATTTGACCCCCCAGCCTGAGTGGTGGAATATTAGTCAAATCTTTGGGAGGAAAACACAACAGCCACTCGGTCTTTTCTGGGTTGAGCACAAGCTTGTTAACCCTCATCCAGTCCATAACGACCTCAAGGCCCCGGCCCATCACATCTACCGCTTCATTGAGTTGGCACGGGGCGGACAGATACAATTGAGTATCGTCCGCATATTGATGGTATCTAATCCCGTGCCTGCGGATGATCTCTCCCAGCGGTTTCATGTAGATGTTGAATAGTAGGGGGGATAAGACCGAACCCTGAGGCACCCCATAATTTAGGGGCCTAGGGGACGATCTCTGCCCCCCCACTAACACCGACTGCGACCTGTCCGAGAGGTAGGAGGAGAACCACCGTAACACGGTGCCTCCCACTCCCACCTCCCGCAGTCGTCGCAGAAGGATACCATGGTCGATGGTATCGAAAGCCGCTGAGAGGTCAAGGAGGACCAGGATGGAGGGATGTCCTTCATCTCTGGCTCTCCAGAGATCATCAATCAATGCGACCAAAGCGGTTTCTGTGCTGTAACCGGGTCTGAAGCCTGACTGGAAGGGGTCTAGGTAGTTTGCTTCCTCCAAGGACCGTTGGAGCTGGAAGGCCACCACCTTCTCAACAACCTTCCCCAAGAAGGGAAGGTTGGAGACTGGGCGATAGCTATTAAGAACAGCTGGATCCAAGGATGATTTCTTCAGGAGGGGTCTCACCACCGCCGCTTTCAGTGCGGCGGGGAAGTTCCCCTCCCGAAGGGAGGCGGTTACAACCGCCTGGATCCAGCCTCGTGTCACCTCACTGCAGTTCGTGACCAGCCATGAGGGACACGGATCCAGAACACAGGTGGAGGAACTTACAGCTCTCATGGCCTTGTCCACATCCCCGGGGGTAACGTCCTGAAACTCAACCCAGAGCTGTTCTACTTGGTCCCCCTGTGCCTCGGCTGGAACTGCGGGGGTGGAGTCCAAGTCCGACCGAAACCGAGCAATTTTGTCCGCTAAGAATTGGGCATACTCTTCAGCTCTGCCCTGCAAGGGTTCCCCCGCCTCCCTTTTGTTCAGTAGGGAGCGGGTTATCCTAAACAGGGCGGCTGGACGGGACTCAGCGGATGCAACCAGGGTGGCTATGTGGGATCTTTTTGCTGCCCTGAGTGCCCTGGTGTATTCCCTGGTGCAGGTGGTTACCATTGCTCGGTTCGATTCGGACTTATCGGACCTCCAACGGTGCTCTAGGCATCTCCTCCGGCGCTTCATCTCCCGGAGTTCCTCGGTGAACCAAGGGGGTCTCCGGGATCCGCTGCCTCGGAGGAGCCGCAGTGGCGCAATCCGGTCGAGGGCCTCCGATGCTGCCGAGTGCCACGCAGCAGCCAGAGTCTCCACCGGACTGTGGGCGAGAGTGTCAGGAATAACCCCAAGCTCTGTCTGGAACCTTGACGGCTCCATAAGGCGCCTGGGGCGGAACCACCTGGTCGGTTCCTCCTCCCTACAGTGGGGGTTTGGCCTCCGGAAGTCGAGCCTCAGTAGGCAGTGGTCTGACCACGACAGGGGTATGATGTCACTCCCCCTCAGACCAAGTTCACAAATCCACTGCTCCGAGAGAAATACAAGGTCAAGCATGTGTCCCGCTGAATGGGTTGGGCCTCGAATTACTTGGGTCAAGCCCATGGCTGTCATGGAAGCCATGAACTCCTGCGCCCCATCAGAGTTTTCACCGAGCGACGGCAAATTAAAGTCCCCCAGGACCATCAACCTAGGGAACTCAATTGCCAGCTCGGCTACCGACTCGAGGAGCGAGGGGAGGGCTGCTGCAACGCTGTTGGGAGGCAGGTACGTTAGCAGCAGACCCACTTGACCCTTGAGGTCCAACTTTAACAGCAAAGACTCACACCCGACAATCTCCGGGGCAGGGACCCTACGAGGAACTAACGACTCCCGGATGACAGCGGCCACACCCCCACCCCTTCCCTGGGCTCTCGGCTGATGCAGCACCTGAAATCCTTCTGGGCACAGCTCTACAAGGGGGACTCCTCCCTCTGGGCCCAGCCAGGTTTCAGTAATACATGCCAGGTCTGCCCTCTCGTCTAAAATTAGCCTATCATTACTAAGAAACCACATGAGGACTTGGTGACTCAGTGGCTAAGATGCTGAGCTTGTCGATCAGAAAGGTCAGCAGTTCGGCGGTTCGAATCCCTAGTGCCGCGTAACAGAGTGAGCTCCCATTACTTGTCCCAGCTTCTGCCAACCTAGCAGTTCAAAAGCATGTAAAAATGCAAGTAGAAAAATAGGGACCACCTTTGGTGGGAAGGGAACAGCGTTCCGTGTGCCTTCAGCTTTAATCATGCTGGTAACATGACCAGAGAGACACCTTTGGACAGCGCTGGCTCTTCAGCTTTGAAACAGAGATGAGCACCACCCCCTAGAGTCGGGAACGACTAGCACATATGTACGAGGGAAACCTTTACCTTACTAAGAAATCAAAGTTATATCAGCAGAATAAGAGTTTCTCACCACACCTGAAGAGTTTTCAATAAAACTTGATTAGACATATAGAAATCATTATATATGCCCAATAATAATGTACAGATAGTCCTTGCTAACTGTTAGTGACTGTAAAAAGTGATTTATGACCAGTCTTTGCACTTAATGACAGAAGGTCACAAAAGGTGATCACATGACCCTGGGGACACTGCAATCGTCATAAGTATGAATCAGTTGCCAAGCATCTGAATTTTGATCATGGGGATGCTACAAAAATCGTAACTGTGAGAAATAGGCATGTCACTTTTTTCAGAGTGGTTGTAACTTTCAACGGTCACTAAATGAACTGTCGTATGTCGAGGACTACCTGTACTTTTTTGGGGTGGCAGTTAAGTGAATGCGGTCATTGTTAAGTGTGAACAACTTTGGCTGTTAAATGAACCTGTTGTGAAGGGCAACGGAACCAGAAGTTCCAGTTTTCAACAAAACTGTCACTAAATGCATCCATGTAATGCGTGTTGCCAAATGCCTAAAAAGTGCGGTCATGCGACCCCCCTCTCCCCAGGGGGCTGTCAGAACTTTGGATCTGGGTCATAAGTCCCCACCTTTTCAGGTAAGTCATAACAAAGTCGTAAGTCAAGGACTGCCTGTACAAGAGTCGTAAATCGAGGATTGCCTCTCTCTCTCCCCAATTGCTAGTTTTAATTTTTTTCTTTACCGACTTCTTGGAAAATAAAAAAAATCAGTTCCAAGTTGAGACAGCAGCTGTGAGGAAAGAGATCATGGCCAGGATTTTCTCAGTAGGTGATGCCTGGCCTGCCACTCCGCTAGTCCTCAAGATGGTTTGTTCCCATATAGCCGTCTGTGTAATTAACTTCTGAACTTGCTTTAAAAAGGGTGGTGGATGGAATAATCTCCCCTGATCTTGGGAGATAAGCAGTTTCATCAGTGTTTTTCTTGCCTGCTCACAAGGTCATTTCCAGCAGCTGCTCAATTGTAATTAGCTAAGCCTATCTTGGTAGCTTCAACAACTGAAAAATTACAGGGGTCACCAGCTCAGTGTCTTAAATTTTAATAAATACGGGAAGATGGAGCGGATCAAATGCTTCTCCTGCTAAAGAGACTGGTGTTTGAGAAGTCCCAGAACCATCCCTGCAACACAATTCAATTCAATTCAATTTATTGAACTTGTATGCCGCCCTATTCCCGGAGGGAGTCCTCCACTTACAACAGCTGGTTTAGTGGCCATTTGAAGTTACAACGGCACTGAGGAAAGCGACTTAAGACAGTTTCTCACATTTTCACACTGCAGCATACCTAAGGTCGTGAGATCAAAATTCAGAGGCTTGGCAACTGACTCATATTTATGACGGTTACAGTGTCCTGGGGTCAAGTGATCCTCTTTTGCAACCTTTGGATAAGGAAGTGTTAGGGTTCTAAGTAACAACCCCCACCCCCCAAATGAAAGAAGACTGCAAGACTTGAGTTTCCTCAAAGTTGCATTTTATTAATATATGTCATATTAGCACCTCTGGGAAAACCCGAATCTGAAAGCTTCCAGGTTTTCCCCACCCAAATGAAAGTCCAAGCCCCTGACCAGCACCCACATGTCCATCACGTGGTCCAATCAAAGCACCGTCCAAAACTGGAGATGCCTCCCAGTCATCTTATGGCAGCTGCCTGGCAAGACGTCCTTGAGAAAAGAATGTTATTTTGACTATATATCTCCCATACTCCATACAATCCCTCCTCCCATTTTCCCACAGTAGAAAATGTGCCTGAGGGGCCATTGTAAAAAGATGGCTTCCAGGTTTGACACAAAGTCCACGATGAAGCCAGATTCACTAAATAGCGGAGTCAGCAGCGATTCACAACAACTGGCAAGAAAGGTCATAAAATGAGGTAAAATCCACTGAACCACTGTCTCGCTTAGCAACAAAAATGTTGGGCTCGATTATGGTTGAAGTCGAGGACCACCGTGACCACAGGTGAGGAAGATGTCCTGAAGGTGACTGTAATTATGGGCTACCCGTCAAAGAGTTTAGGATAGAATAATAGAGTTGGAAGGGACCTTGGAGGTCTTCTAGTCCAACCCCTGCTTAGGCAGGAAACCCTATATTATTTCAGACAAACGATTGCCCAATCTCTTCTTAAAAACTTCCAGTGTTGCAGCATTCACAACTTCTGGAGGCAAGTTGATTAATGGTTCTAACTGCCAGGAAATTTTTCCTCAGTTCTAAGTTGCTTCTCTCCTTGATTAGTTTCCACCCATTGCTTCTTGTCCTGCCTTCAGGTGCTTTGGAGAATAGCTTGACCCCCTCTTCTTTGTGGCACCCCCTGAGATATTGGAAGACTGCTATCATGTTTCCCCTGGTCCTTCTTTTCATTAAACTAGACATACCCAATTCCAGCAACAGGTCTTCATATGTTTTAGCCTCCAGTCACCTAATCCTCATTGTTGCTCTTCTTTGCACTCTTTCTAGAGTCTCAACATCTTTTTTTATATCGTGGTGACCAAAAGTGAATGCCGTATTCCAAGTGTGGCCTCACCAAGGTCTTATAAAGTGGTATTAACACTTCAGGTGACCTTGATTGTATCCCTCTGTTTATGCAGCCTAGAACTGTGTTGGCTTTTTTGGCAGCTGCTGCACACGGCTGGCTCATCTTTAAATGGCTGTCCACTGGGATTCCAAGATCCCTCTCACAGTTGCTACTGTTGAGCAAGGTGCCACCTATACTGTACTTGTGCATTTTGTTTTTCTTGCCTAGTTTGTTTATATAGTAGCCTCAAATTCCTGTTTATTAATAGAGATTGCACTTTCTTTGGCAAGAAGGACACAGCTTTCACTCTCTTTTTTTATTTCTCTGCTTGCAAGCTTGGTAATGTCTATTCAGCTCTCGGTAGAAATGGAAGATGAGATAACCTAAGCAGGTTTTATTGTGGAGAGCTTCAAAAGAGGGTGCCGAGATTTTGGAATAACAGATACATTGTGTTAAAACGTATTGTAAACCTGTTCACGTTAATAGAAGCCCAAATTGTTCCTTTCGTCCTGCCATCCTGCGGCTTTAGCCCTCAATTATGAAACTTGGCTTAGAATTTTTTTTTTATTTTTATTTCCAGCTCCTTCTCCTTGGAGCCGTTCCTGACCAAAAAAAAAAAAAAGGCATTCATCTTTTTTCATTTGCACAAGAGCAAATGTAAGGACTTCTGTGTATTCTTTCAGTTCCTCCGATAAAAAAAAACACACACACACAGTAGCTTAACTTGACAAAAGCAGCCTAAATTGCTCTCTCCGACACAGGCGGGCATTGCCCGTGAGGTGCAATTTTAAAGCAAGGAGGCCAAGACAAAAAGAGATGAGTAGTAAAGAAAAAGACGTTATCTCTCTCTCCCTTTCGCCTCTCCTCTGGACCCCGTTTCCATACGTATCTTAGCACCTTCCTGGCAACATTTACTTCATCTTCACTACTTTGTAAAATTTAACAGAATAACAGAGTTGGAAGGGACCTTGGAGGTCTTCTAGTCCAACCCCCCAGTCAAATATATACCTATGGTGGCGAACCTATGGCACGTGGGGCGGAAACGGCACGCAGAGCCATCCTGCACGGGACGGGCGTCCTCATTGGCTCCTCTTCTGCGTTCCTGTGCATACACACACGCTGGCCAGCTGGCCTTCGCGCACAGGAGCACCAAAATCCAGAAGAGCAGCATTCCACCGCGCATGACCCAAACATCCTGGTTTTTGTTGTGCGCATGCGCAGTGGGCAGCTGTTTGTCGGGCCAGAATTAGAAACCGGAAATTTGGGTGCCGGCGCGCACCTGCGCCATGGAATGCTGCTCTTGCTGCCAATCACCTCCCTGCGTCCCATCAGATCGCACAGGGTAGGCCTCCTCCGAATTCCATCCGCCAGTCAGTGCCGACTGGCGACTACGCGGAGGAGAGCCTTCTCAGTTGCAGCTCCGACGCTATGGAACAACCTCCCCGTGGAGATCCGCACCCTCACCACAGTCCAGGCCTTCCGCACGGCCCTCAAGATCTGGCTATCCCGTCAGGCCTGGGGATAGGATTTATTCTCACCCCGCCCGAATGTTGAGTGAATGTTGTGTTTTATGGTTAATTTTTTTTTACTCACGTTTTTCTTTTATGTCTTGTCTTGCACTCCCTTCCCTCATTGTTGTAAGCCGCCCTGAGTCCCCTCAGGGAAAAGGGCGGCCTATAAATGTTCAATAAATACCTAAAAATACCTAAATCTTCTGGGTTTTGGCGTTCTCGCACGGGTGAAGGTAAGCAGGGCCGCATGTTCCTTGCGGGATGGTTTTGCGTTCCATTTCTGGCACGCAGGTATGAAAAAGGTTCGCCATAACTGCCCTATACCATTCAGAGAAGTGCCTGTGAAATCTCTTCTTAAAAACCTCCCATGATGGAGCCTCCACAACTTCTGGGGGCAAGCATTTCCACTAGTTAATTGTTCTCACTCTTAGGAAATTTCTCCTTATGTTCTAGGTTGCTTCTTTTCTTGATTAGTTTCCATCCACTGCTTCTTGTCCTACCCTCAGGTGCTTTGGAGAATTGCTTGACTCCCTCTTCTTTGTGGCAGCCCCTGAGATATTAGAACACTGCTATCATGTCTCCCCTAGTCCTTCTTTTCATTAAACTAGACATACCCAGTTCCTGCAACCGTTCTTCGTATGTTTTAGCCTCCAGTCCCCTAATCATCTTTGTCGCTCTTCTTGGTTGCTCTTTTCTGCACTCCTTCCAGAGTCTCAACATCTTTCTTTATCAAATGGTGACCAAAACTGGATGCAGTGTTTGTAAGTGTGCTCTTACTAAGGCTTTGGTGGGTCTGTTTTGGTTTTGCAGGAGCAGAATGGAATATAATGGCTCGGTCAAGGTCATACCAGACATTCTAAGGGTCATTCTTGCATTAATTTGTACCCTGCAGTATCAAAATGAAATAGTTGCTTTTAGCTCAGGTTAGAAACCAACCGATCAGTACCAGCTACAGATAATATGCTAAGCATATGCAAGGTTGCACTCGAAAAAGGAACAGGTTGCAACCTTTTTTTATTTCGAAATATGGCATTCTGCAAGGTGTAAATGTCACCATCCATAGGGATGCAGTCTGGGAGAAATGCAATTTTTTTTTTGAAGTGCCAGCTTACAGAAGTTGCTAAATACTTGAAAAGTGTAGCTCTGATTAGCCACCAGGAGACAGGAGGTTATAATGGAACTCAATCTTTGGTGCTCAACTTATGTCCCCAACTGAGGGGGAAAATTTTTATTGCTAAGCGAGACCATTGTTAAGTGAGTTTTGCTCCATTTTACGAACTTTCTTGACAAAGTTGTTAAGTGAATCACTGCAGTTGTTTAGTAATAGAATAGAATTGGACAGAATTCTTTATTGGCCAAGTGTGATTGGACACACAAAGAATATGTCTTTGGTGCATATGCTTTCAGTGTACATAAAAGAAAAGATACATTTGTCATGAATCATAAGGTACAACACTTAATGATAGTCATAGGATACAAATAAGCAATCAAATCATACTAGGAAACAATCAATATAAATCGTAAGGATACATGGTTGTTAAGTGAATCTGATTTCTCCATTGACTTCGATTGACAAAAGGTTGCAAAAGGTGATCGCATGACCACCGGGTCAGTGCAACCGTCATATATATGAGTCATTTGCCAAGAATCTGAAATTTGATCATGCAACCATGGGGATGCTGTAAGTGAGTGTCTGAAGAAACGATCAGAAGTCACTTTTTCAGTGCCGTTGTAACTTCGAACAGTCACTAAACGAACTGTTGTAAACAGAGGACCGCCTGTATTGTTTTCTCATACTGACAAGACAGGACGTTATGAGAAAACTGAGCTCTTTTGAAGGAGTGCTATGAAAGAGAAACCTTATCCCAGTATGCTTTGTTAGTAGAAAAACTTCTGCGCTGGGTAAACCTTCACTTTAGCCGTGTTTTGTATTTAGCACCAAAAGTGGTGCTGCTGGGCTGTCTGAATCTTGAATAAAGAGAATCTTCTCAGATATCATCTCCGGTGGGTTCATGTGGGCCCACCATTCAGTGCACACCTGGGGTGAAATGCTACCGGTTCGGACCGGTTCGCTTGAATCGGTAGTAAAAAATGCCACCGGTTCAGACGAACTGGTATTTCTGATGATCAGCTGGGCAACGATCAGCTGTAGTGCGGGATTTATATTAGCTAGAATCGTCAGGTTTCCTGCTTTGTAGCTAATGTAAATTGCGTGGCACAGCGGATCTCCCCCTCCACCCCCCGCTGTTCTACTTATTGTATTTTTCGGAGTATAAGCCACACCTTTTTCCCTCAAAAAAGAGGGTGAAAATCTGGGTGTGGCTTATACATTGAATACAGCATTTTTGGCTGACCGAAACCCTTTGCAAAAATGGATGTGCAGAGGCTTTGGGAGGCTTGCAAAGTGCTCCTGAGGGCTGGGGAGGGCAAAAATGAGCAAAAAATGGGGCAGTTTTTGCCCACTCCCCAGGAGCACTCTACAAGCTTCCCAAAGCTCTGCATGCCCCCCCCTTTTTTTTTTGCAAAAAATGAGGCCTGCAGAGGGTTTGGGAGGCCTGCAGAGTGCAAAAACTTTTTTTAAAAAAATTTACCTCTTCAAAATCATGGTGCGTTTTACACTCCAGTGCGTCTTATAATCTGAAAAATATGGTACCTTTGCAGACTCGAAGGCTTCAAAATGTTCCTTTTCTAGCATTGTGCCTCAATTTGCGCTCGGTAGCAGACTCACCGAACCGGTAGCAGACTTCAAAGGATTTCACCACTGGTGCACACTGGGGCCTGGTGCTATAACTGAAAATGCTCTGTTGTATATATGTTGTACACATATATGGATTTTGCAGTGTTTAAGGGAAAGAACCAGCCTTTTCTGTTGCCCCATTCTGGGAGAATTAAGCCGTTGGGCGACTGCGGCTTTCTAAGCACATTCTGCAACACGTATTTTCTAGGCTAAGTGTTGAAAGGAAATTGCGCATACTGTTGAAACTCATTGGTACCTTCTTTGATTGCTTTCAAAACTTTTAGCTGCTTCTCAATTATCGTTGGCGTCTAACAAATGAATTCTGATTTTATTGTTCTCGGGCGCATAACTCTTCAGCCGGAAGAAGAGCCATCTGTGACTCACACGCTCGTAAGAACCGTCTTTAAACAGCTAGAGTTGGCCCAATAAAAGAAAATCATCTTTCTCTTAATCTGCATCTCCCAGATGCTTCATAAAATGTCACAGGACAAAGGAGGAGTTCTTCCTGCCTTGTTGTCCACTGTCAGGGTTGCTAGTAGGCATCGTTTCCTGCACAACTCTTGTTTCCAACTGGATGGACCCACAGGGCAATTATTGTGACAAGGTGCCTTATGTGCCAATAGAAGAAAATATTTATGTCAGGGTTCCAAATAGCATGCAAAATTAAATCAGAGTCCAAGGCAAAGTATTGCTCAAAGTTCCAATTTATTAAAAGCCATGTTGGCACATCTGGGAAAACCCGAATCTGAGCTTCCTGGGTTTTCCCCACCCAGTTGAAAGTTCAAGATCTTGCCCCCACACCCACAAGTCCATCACATGGTCCAATCTCCCACTGCCACGCTGGCAGTTCCAACCCATCCAGTTCCGGTCAGGTGCAGAGACAAAGGATGACCTTGGCTTTCTAGAAATAATTTTGTTATGGCTAC
Organism: Thamnophis elegans; assembly: GCF_009769535.1. Taxonomy (NCBI): domain Eukaryota; kingdom Metazoa; phylum Chordata; class Lepidosauria; order Squamata; family Natricidae; genus Thamnophis; species Thamnophis elegans. The sequence goes on from NC_045544.1 coordinate 132,019,302, forward strand.
ATAGCATCTAACTCCTTACAATCCCCCCTCCCATTTTCCCACAGTGGAAAAAGGCATAGTAGAATAATAGAAAGTGTGGCAGGCCAAAGATCCAAAAGAAAAGAAGGCTGCAGGCCTGGCAATTTGTAGCTCAGGGTTAAACTGTGGAGTCCTTGGTGCTCTCTGAGTTTGCTTGTTTGCTTCCAGACATTTCTTTTACCCAACTAGGTAGCATCTTCAGAGATGTTGCGAGGACTTCAGAGAACTTCTTCAATAGCAATAGCAATAGCAGTTAGACTTATATACCGCTTCATAGGGCTTTCAGCCCTCTCTAAGCGGTTTACAGAGTCAGCATATTGCCCCCAACAACAATTCAGGTCATCATTTTACCCACCTCGGAAGGATGGAAGGCTGAGTCAACCCTGAGCCGGTGAGATTTGAATAGCAGAACTGCAGTCAGCTGAAGTAGCCTGCAGTGCTGCATTTAACCACTGCGCCACCTCGGCTCAGAGAGCATCAAGGACTCCATAATGTCTTATATCTAATAAGAGATTGTCTTCTAAGAGATGTGTTCCAAGGTGCTTTTTCAAGAGGCAACTGGACTTTCTTTGTTTTTTTTTCCTTGAAGAAGTTTTGCTTCTCGTCCAAGAAGCTTTTTCAGTTCTAATTGAATGGTGGGGAATGGAAGGATTTATATTCCTTGCAGTCATCTGGTCATTAGCATTCTTTCTGAGTGTTGTTGAGACCTCTGGGAAGTTTACCTCATGGTCACCTGAATAGTGCAAGTGGCTGTGGAACCTTTATGGAATTGCTGAAGGAACTGTGTTGTATACAGGAGATCGGTGGTGTCGTATCCTCCCCCCCCCCCACCTCTGTTGAGAGAGGGCTATTCAGTTTTAATATAAATGGCCTCTTTGACCTCTAGATAGACATCTAGAGTACCTTCATTTGAGGGGAGGGTTATTCTTTTGGGAATACTGTAGGACAGGGGCCTCCAACCTTGGCAACTTTAGGACTTGTGGACTTCAACTCCCAGAGTTCTTTGCTGGCTGAGGAACTCTGGGAGTTGAAGTCCACAAGTCTTAAAGTTGCCAAGGTTGGAGACCCCTGAAATAGGAGGAGAACCATGCTAATTTATGATAGGGAACATCCGAGGAAGTCTTGTATCTTCTTTTGCAGCTAACGTCATCAGATATCATTCGTCTAACCAGCCTCGACTCAGTTCCTTCCATCAGTTCTCCTTGATTGGCCTTTGGGCCCAATCGCTGAGGTGAAATAACAGTTTCGGCGATAGCATTTATTCAGTGGCACTCCAGCCAGAGATTTTTATTCCCCCCCCCCCCTCCAAGTCTATTAGACCAGGCGGAAAATGCTTTTTGTAGCTTTTTGAATGTTAAGATCGATTTGCAATATTGGAACAAGACAAGTGCGTCCAGAGCCTGCTTGCTTCCCCATTAAAAAAGGTGGCTGCTTATTTCCATCTGCATTCCATTTCATCCCCTCTAATTAGAGAACACGATAAGTTCAAAGCCAGCTCTATTCATTTCTGTGTTGTGACAAAAACAGGCCGAAACCAAGAATGAACTGCTGGGAAAAGTGAGCGAGGGAGAGAGAGACAGAGAGAGAGAGAGACAGAGAGACAGACAGAGACAGAAACACACACACAGATAGAGAGAGACAGACAAAGAGAGAGACAGAGAGACAAAGAGAGTGAGAGACAGAAACACACACACACACACAGATACAGAGAGAGACAGAGAGAGACAGAGTGAGACAAAGAGACAGAGTGAGAGCTAGAAACACACACACAAACACACAGAAATAGAGGGAGACAGAGACAGACAGACAGACAGAGAGATACCCTCAGAGAGACAGAGAGAGACAAAGAGAGTGAGAGACAGAAACACACACATACACACACAGAGAGAGACAGAGACACCGAGAGACAGAGACAGAGAGAAACACACACAGAGACAGAGATAGAGAGAGATAGAGAGAGACAGAGAGACATAGAGATTGAGAGAGAGAGACAGAAAGACAGAAGCTTATACACACAGAGAGAGAGAGGGAGACAGAGACAGAGAGACAGACACACAGATACCCACAAAGAGACAGAGAGAGACAGAGTGAGAGACAGAAACACACACATACACACACAGAGAGACACCCAGAGAGAGAGAGAGACAGAGACAGAGACAGAGACACAGAGAGAAAGAAAGACAGAAACACATACACACAGAGAGAAAGACACACACACATAAACAGAGAGAGACAGACAGACAGAGAGAAACACACACACAACACAGAGCGACAGAGTGAGAGACAGAAACACAAACACAGTCAGATATAGAGATACAGACACACAGAGAGACAAAGAGAAACACACACATGCACACATACACACAGAGGGAAACGCACTCACACAGAGAGAGAAAGAGAGAGAGAGAGAGAAAGAGAAACACAGAGAGACAGAAAGACAGAAACACATACACACACACAGAGAGAAAGACACACACACACATACACAGAGAGACAGACAGAGACAGAGACAAACACACACAACACAGAGAGACAGAGTGAGAAACAGAGTGAAAGTCAGAAACACACACACAGTCAGAGATAGAGATAGAGGAACACACAGAGAGAGAAAACACATACACACACATATGTATATGTGTGTGTGTGTATGTGTATATGTGTATATGTGTATATGTATATGGAGAGAGGCAGGGGGAGAGCGAGAGAGCTCATAACCAGAAGTCTCCCTCCACCCTTTCCACCCCTGCCAAGTTTGAAAAGGCCAAAGCCTGAGAAATCCTGAAAAATTAATGGGATCTCGGTAAGTTTTGCACACTTGCCACTGACCTCTCATCTCCCAAGCCCACCCTGGGTCACCAATGAAAACTCGGCAGCACAATAGCTGCACAGTGGCTGTGCTTTTGTATGTAAATATGACCTAAAGCGATGCAGGGAGGCTGGTGGCCCATTGTGGCAGCCGCCAGAGCAGTTTCAAAAAGGCGCACTCGGGCCTTTCAGAGCGCGCTGAGAGATACCGCAAATGTCACCAGCGGGGTTCTTCCCTTGGCAGCCCCCCCCCACCCCCGATCCTCCTGCCATCTTCCTCCGCCATAAAAAACATAATCGGACTCGCTGCTAAATAATGTAAAAGTTGCCTCTCCGAGGGGTGGAAGGGACACCCAGACAAAGAAAGGGCTCGTTTGCCTTTTCAAAGCACCCCTGGCTCTCTTCCCCCCCCCCACCCCACTGATGACCCCCACAGCTTTTCCCTCCTTCCCCTTTTCCACCGCCTTCCCTTTTTTTCCTTTTCAAAATATTTTCAAGCATCCTACTGAGTTCTGAACTCATAATGGTCTGCATTTTCCCCATTATAGGGAAGATTGGGAGGGGGGGGGGTCATTTTGCCTTTCTTTCTTTCTTCTTCTTTTTTCGTCCTTCCCTTTATTGCTAATTTTTTCCAGTGACTGGACAACTTGAGTTCCCAGTCTCCCGTTAATGAGGAATGAAGTCTCAAATTGTTAGAGCTCATATAATACTGATTGGGTTGGGTTGTCCTGTTTTCTTTCCAAAAGCAGAATGTGTGTGTGTGTGTGTTTGTAACTGGGGAAGGGGAATGCCAAGACTTCCCTCCCTCCCATCTTTTTCCTTTTCTTTCTCATCCCTTCCTCTCTCCCTCCCTCCCATCCACCTTTTTCCTTTTCTTTCTCTTTCCTTCCTTCCTCTCTCTCTCCCATCCATCTTTTTCCTTTTCTTCCTCCTTCCTTACTCCCTCCCTCCCTTCCATCCATCTTTTTCCTTCTTTCTCCTCCCTCCGTCCCATCTTTTTCCTTTTCTTTTTCCCTCCCTCCCTTCCTCCCATCTTTTTCCTTTTCTTTCTCTTTCCGTCCTTCCTCTCTCCATCCCGTCCATCTTTTCCCTTTTCTTCCTCCTTCCTTACTCCCTCCCTCCCATCTTTTTCCTTTTCTTTCTCCTTCCTCCCTCCCTTCTTTCCATTCATCTTTTTCCTTTTATTTTTCCTCCCTCCCTCCCATCTTTTTCCTTTTATTTTTCCTCCCATCTTTTTTCCTTCCTTCCTTCCTTCCTTCCTTCCTTCCTTCCTTCCTTCCTTCCTTCCTTCCTTGCCTTCCATGCATGCACTTGCTCACACACACGCCTTCCACACATGCGCCCGGCCTTAAAAACATGCCTAAATAGGACGGCATAGAGCCAGGGCAAGCGGGGTAGGTCCACCCGCTACTGGTTTGGGCGAACTGGTCTGAACCGGCTGAATACCACCTCTGGTTGCCGCCACGGTTTGAAATGCAAGGGCTGGCTGTGAGTTATTATTATTTTTTTAGTGCTATTGTGACTTTGAATAGTTGCTAAAAGAATGGATGCATCTTGTATTAGTAAACTCGTTCAGCTGGCTGTTTTGTCTATAAGTGCAAAGAGTTATATACAGCCAATCACAGGTTTGTAATAACTGCAGGGGGTTACCTCCCCCCCCCTGGTGCAATTGGTGAGAATATCTCCTGACTGAAGACTTTCTGTTTCAAGGTTAATTACACAAAATGAGCTTGATTCACTTTTTGTATGGTGGGACTAAAATTTTCTTTGATTATACATTTAGAAGACAGTCCCCTTTGGAAGACTATTGGAGAATTGTTCCATCAGCATCTGAGATGCTCCTTGAAAATCTACCCAAGAAAACGAATTATTCTTCTTAGCTGCTTTACCCTTTCAAATCTTTTGTCGTAATGGAGATTTAGACTCCATCACCCATTCGGCTATTATTTCTCTGTAAACAGAGTCATGCCCTATTGCGCCAAGCAAACAGTCAATTATTTTCCATTACCTTTGGCTGCAGATAACGAAAGGTGGTAAGGTAATGAGCACAGCAGGGTCCTGGTTCTTCATTTGTTTGTGTTCTTCCCAATAATAATAATAATAATTGTGGTTAGAAAGGGTTAAATATCCTTGAATGCTCAGCTGCATTTTGATGGGGGGATCCAAGGGGAGCTGTTTGTAACTGGGGTCAGGATGATTTCAGAATTATATTCCTTCCAGTCATCTGGTCATTAGTACTCTTTCTGAGAGTCATTGAGGCCACTTGGAGGTGTATCTGTGCCCTTACAGATTTGCACTACCTGAATAGCGCAAATGGGTGTGGAACCTTCTTGGAACTGCTGAAAGGTCTGTGTTATGAACAAGAGACAGAGGGTGTTGTATCCCCATCCTCTGTTGAGAAAGGTTCAGTCTTAATGTAGATGGCCTCTGTGACCCCCCCCCCCTTTCAAACCAGCAGTCCTCTCTGTCCAGAATGTGGACTTTTAGGCTAGTAGTAAGAATAGGGATGCGGTGGCTCAGTGGCTAAGACACTGAACTTGTTGATCAGAAGGTTGGCAGTTTGATGGTTCGAATCCTTAGCACGTAATGGAGTGAGCTCCTGTTACTTGTCCCAGCTTCTGCCAACCTAGCAGCTCGAAAGCACGTAAAAAATGCAAGTAGAAAAATAGGGGCCACCTTTGGTGGGAAGGGAAAAGCGTTCCGTGCACCTTCTGCGATTAGTCATGCCGGCCACATGACCACGGAGACGTCTTCGGATAGCGCTGGCTCTTCAGCTTTGAAAGGGAGATGAGCACACACACACACACACACCCTGAGTCTGGAATGACTAGCACATATGTTCGAAGGGAACCTTTACCTTTTTTACCTAAGAAAAGGCTTGGGAACTGCTACCTGCATTCCAGCTTTAAAAACGATACTGGATCAGATCCAAGATATTGGCCATTTAGCATCCTTTTTCAAAAAATGTACACCGTCTCTTTCCCCCCCCCCCCCCAGCACAGTCACTGTGTGTTCTGTGAAAAGACTGACCTTGTCACCAGCTGCTGCTGTCACGGATGCTGTCTGCTTTATCCGACGTGATTGTGGGAAGCGGTGTAACTTTAAAAATTAGCTTTTGAGCTGCTTTTTTCCCTGGTTCCCTTCCCGTCTTTGTTCCTGGTGTCTGGCAGTATTTAAATTATAAGTTTGAATGCAGGGAGAGCCTTTATTACTGAACGTGAAGTTGCTAGAGGGGACTTTTCAACTAAAAAGCAAACAGGCTTTAAATAAAACATCTATTTATCATCGCAGTGCTTTAAATAAAATAATAACTATCATTGCAGTGGGTGGTTATAGATGTGAGAGCCACATTCCCAAGACACACAAAGTACCTGAGGAATAGAAGGGAAGGAAGATGGGGTGATTTATTTGTTTGTTTTGGATTTATTTCACTTGGACTTCAGAGTGACTCTGGGCATCCGACACTTTAAAATGAGTGGACCCCCTCCCCCCAAATAACACCACAAAAATACGGTGACATGGGCTTGCTAACTACCCTTCCCCTAGGGTTGGGAGTTTTAAAGACTTCTGGAACTTTTGTCAGGATGGGAAATACCGTATTTTTCGGAGTATAAGACGCACATTTTTGCCCCCTAAAAGAGGGTGAAAATTTGGGCACGTCTTATACACCGAATGTAGTCCCCACCCACCAGCCCCCACCCTTTGGCCTCTGCTCCCAGCAATTTACCTCTTTGCAGCAAAGGGGTTGCTTGCAGAGGCTTCAATAAGCTATAGCAATCCCTGCAGCCTCTAACAGCTGATGATCGGGAGAAAGTGAAAGTGAAACTAGCTGTTTGCTCCACATTGAAAATTGCTGGTGAATCGTTTTTTTTTTTAATATACTGTTGATGATACCATAAAGATATGTTATTACTTAATAGATTTACAATGATGTAACAGATAGTTAGCATATATACGAATTTAATCGTTAGGATACATGTTTAAAAGGAAGGAATTATAAGAGTAAATTGAATATATGATTTACAATGATAATCAATGTATTAACGTATAGTGGGTTGATAACTACTGATTTTATATGCAATTGGAAGCGGTGATGCACACATGTTTTTGACCAAGCGACATGCTAAATAGATACACTATATTGCCAAAAGTATTCGCTCACAACTGATTCTGATTATGTGGATGGGTGAGCAAATACTTTTGGCAATATAGTGTATGTGATGATATATATTTTAATGTATGTTTTTGTTTGTTTTAAAATAAAAAAAATTAAAAGAAAAAAGAAAATTGGTGGGAGGCAGTTTTTTTTTCTTTTCTTGTGCTAACCGGCCGTTTGCTGCAAGGAGGTAAGTCGACAACTATAAATGCCTATAGAATGTTCAAATTATTAAACTTATTTTTTTAAAGACTGCCTTATTATTGTTCTAGACAACGTAACAAAATGAAGAAGCTTTTTAAAATAAATGCTTGATCTGAAGAGGCCCAGTGTTATGGTTTTAAAAAGTGCTATACTTTTAAATAGCAGAGAATAACTACATTTCCAGAAAGCACATTTTAACAACATCTGTACAAGTATAGTCTGAAATATAACACTACAAACAGTGTATATTGTCAGTACTCTTTGTTGCAAGGAGGCAAATTGCTGGAAAGCAGAGGCAGATATTTTCCCCTTATTTTCCTCCCCAAAATATAGGTGTGTCTTATACTCGGGGCATCTTATACTCCGAAAAATACGGTACATGGGACTCTGAGAGAAATACAAGTGGGTTTGGATTAGTGCAATTAATGATTCCCACAAAATGGATGCATTATCTGAATTCTCACTATTTCACGTTGTATTTCTCTGTGTGATGGAATGTAGTCTGGATTCCCAGGAGAGGGAGGGTGTTTTCTAGAGGAGTAAGAGGGAGCTTAGTTCAGATAATTTGTGTGAAAAAAAGATGGTGAAGATGGTTCCTTCCTAATAGCTCTCAAGAGTTCTCAGGAGCCGTAGTGGCGCAGTGGTTAGAATGCGATATTGCAGGCAAACTCTTCCTACGTATTTCCAGGAATTCGATCCTGACCGGCTCAAGGTTGACTCAGCCTTCCATCCTTCCAAGGTTGATAAAATATAGCGGTTGTTGTTGTTAGTTGTGAAGTCGTGTCTGACCCATCATGACCCCATGGACAATGTTCCTCCAGGCCTTCCTGTCCTCTACCATCCCCCGGAGTCCATTTAAGCTCATGCTGACTGCTTCGGTGACTCCATCCAGCCACCTCATTCTCTACCGTCCCCTTCTTCTTTTGTCTTCAATCCTTCCCAGCATGAGGCTCTTCTCCAGGGAGTCTTTCTTCCTTCTCATTAGGTGGCCAAAGTACTTGAGTCTCCTCTTCAGGATCTGGCCTTCTAAAGAGCAGTCAGGGTTGATCTCCTCTAGGACTGACCGGTTGGATGGCCTTGCAGTCCAAGGGACTCGCAGGAGTCTTCTCCAGCACCAGAGTTCAAAGGCCTCCATTCTTTGGCGCTCAGCCTTTCTTATGGTCCAACCTTCACAGCCAACAACTGCATCTGGTAAAACCATAGGCTTGACGTCTTAAGTGCTATTGCTATTGGCATAATCTTACTATTGATAGTACAGATAGTCCTTGACTTGCAACAGTTCATAGTGACTGTTTAAAATGGCACTGAAAAAACTGACATGATCGTTTTCTACAGTTACAACCGTTGCAGCCATCCCATAGTCATGTGATCAAAATCTGGACCCTTAGCAACCGATTCATATTTATGACGGTTGCAGTCTCCAGGGCTCATGTGATCACCTTTTTGCAACCTTCCGAGAAGAAAAGTCAACAGGGAAGCCAGATTCACTTACCTACCATGTCACGAACTTAACAACTACAGCAGTGGTGTTTCCGGATCCCGTTCCAACCGGTACTGTTGGAACGGGTCTGGCGGCATCCACATGGACACACGCAGCGTGCGTGCAAGCGTCTTAGTGCCTCCACAAGCCTCCGCAATGCTCCAGCTTCTCCGTGGTGCAGTACAAACCATGCCCATGCCTGGAAGCCTTAAAAAGACAGGTAAGGAACTTGGGTGGGTGGGTGGGCCCTCTGGAGCATTGTACCAGAACGGTATCCGGTGCTCTGGGCAGGCTCCAGTACGCCCGTACCAGGGCGTACTGCCTGCAACCCACCACTGAACTACAGTGATTCACTTAACAAATTGGGTCAAGAAAGACTGTAAAATGGGGCAAAATTCACTGAACAATGGTCTTGCTTGAAATTTTGGACTCAATTGTGGTTATAAGCCAAAGACTAGGTGGAGAATCAGTTTGGCAAGACTCGGTGTCTTGTTAAAAAGTCTGTTTGGAAGAATCACCACGTGTCTTTCTTAGTTTTTGGAGCCTTGAGTATCGTAATTGGCTGTAATTTGACAGGAATAAGCAATGTCAAATTTTTAAACATATTTTTGTAGGTATATAAAGGATAAAAAGAATATACTTATACATTAAAATTATGGTTAACAAAGTCACAGAGGAGTTATACTGAAAGCAAAATAAGAACAAAAAAAAATTCTAAATATGATTCCTAAAGGTAAGCTTAGATGGAAAAAAAAACGTATTTATTGTCTCTCAAAGGACTTTAGCAACATAGGCTCAAATGTTTTCTCTTTCTTTAAATCTTCATACATAATCCTGGTAGACGCAGCGTGTGGCGCTTTTTCCGCATCTCGGCAAATTTGCATGCTTCGATCAAGGTTAGGGTCAGCATCCGTAATTTTTTTTTTGTTTCGCGAATTGTACAGCTTGAAAGCTATTTTCAGATTCCTTGAGAGTGAACTCTCTCAGGTTAGTGTTTTCCTCTGATGGAATTTTCCTTTTCTCCATTCTGCGCACACAATGATTAACAGCATCTAAACGCCCAACCGCAACCATGGAGGCCCTTGCACCAATTGCGCACCTGCTAGCCTTCCATTAACTGAATTTTGGTTGCATTAGACATGAACGGGTATCAATTTATGATTCATGCTAAATCAAAATGTCCCATTATTCAAACTCATACTTATTGTGAACGTCCTGTACTATTTCAGATCAGAATAAATGTTCTGATTTAGGCTTCCTCGGAAAGTAAAAATCACACGCTTAGTCCCCCAAACCCTCTTTTTATTTAAACGGCTGTGAATTATGTTCTTTCACAGGCCCGCAATGAGTCACAAACAGTTTGTGAAGAGTCCGACTTCTGTCTTTAGACATTTAGACATTTAGACATTTTATTAGGATTTATAGGCCGCCCTTTTCCCTGAGGGGACTCAGGGTGGCTTACAATCGCAGGGAAGGTGGGTGCAATACCAAAAGACAAACAATATGTGAACAGAATAAAATAATAACTCAACTTGCATTCAACAGTCAACACTCGGGCGGGTAAATTGGGAACCTATCCCCAGGCCTGATGGGAGAGCCAGGTCTTAAGGGCTGTGCGGAAGGTCTGGATGGTGGTGAGGGTACGGATCTCGACGGGGAGGTCGTTCCACAGGGTCGGAGCTGCAACAGAAAAGGCTCTCCTCCGTGTAGTCGCCAGTCGACATTGACTGGCAGATGGGATTCGGAGGAGGCCCAGTCTGTGCGATCTGATCGGTCGGAGGGAGGTAATTGGCAGAAGGCGGTCTCTCAAGTACCCAGATCCACTACCATGGAGTGCTTTAAAGGTGGTCATCAGTACCCTGAAGCGCACCCGGAGATCGACACAGTCGATCCACAGTCTTTCAGGGTAAGGCTGATAAGCACCTGTTGTGACTCAGCAGAAACCTGTGAGTTGTTGCAGGATAATGAGCAGCTGTTGCTCGTTAGGGTCTTCTCCTGCAGATAAAAGACTGATGGTGCCACGCCTTAGTTGCAGAAATCAACATTCGTGGTTCGTTGTTCGTTTGTTCGTGAGTTCAGTTCCGTGATTCAAAGAGGCACTTGGATAAGTGATTTGCTTTCTGTAAACCTGGTTTGCTGTAAGAGTTTTGTTTTTGCATTTGCTGTGTAACTTTTTGCCAGAGACTTTATCTATGTTTATTTTGGGCTCGCAGCCAGCTTGAGCCGGGACTGATAAAGATATTTCCTTTGAAGTTCTGTCTGGCTGTCGTTTGTGAACGAGCGAAGAGGGGGGTCAGAACAAGCACCCACCTTTATCTCCCGTGAAACACTGCCAAAGACCTAATTGCCAGTTAGTTTTGCAAGGCCAAACAGAGCACAGAGTCAAACAGAGTTTCTCAGAGTTTGAACCAACCAGAATGAACAAAATTGATTCCTGCAAAGGCTCATGTCCATTTGCTCCTCTTTTATGGCAGATGCCAATCATCTCCAAGCCTGAATCACTCCTTTTGGCTCATGTTCCTTCACAACCTCCTCACTGTCTGACTCTGCTGCCAGCTCCATAGGCTGCCGGTGGACCACAACAATAAGAGACTTCTGTACTTGGTAGGTTTGGGTGCAATGGGAATGAAATGGTGATATTAGACCAGGTGTGTCAAACTCAATTTCATTGAGGGCTGCATCAAGGTTGTGATTGATCTTGGGGGGGTGTGTGTGTGAGCATGACCAGTATATGATTGCAAATGGCAATCACATGATTCTGGGACACTGCCTCTGTCATAAATAGTTAGTCAAGGTAGCCCTTGACTTGCGACCACAACTGAGCCCCAAATTTCTGTTGTGTTATTAAGGCAGTTGTTAACTTAATTTCCCCCCATTGTATGATCTTTCTTTCTTGCCACGGTTGTTCAGTGAATCACTGCGGTTGTTAAGTCAGCAACATAGTTGTTAAAGTGAACCTGGCATCCCTATTGACCTTGTCAGAAGGTTGCAGAAGGTGATTTACATGACCCCCAAGACACTGCAACTGTCGTAAATATGAGTCAGTTGCCAAGCCTCTGAATTTTGATCACGCCACCATGAGGGACACTGCAACGATCGCAAATGGTCAAAAGTCAATTTTTTTTCAGTGATTCGAATGGGCCCTAAATGAACTAAGTCAAGGACTACCTCTACATGCAAGTTGCCAAGCACCCAAATTTTTGTTCATCTGACTGTGGGGATGGCTGAGATGCTACTTATCACTTATAAAGCCCTTCATGGTATTGGACCTGGGTACTTGAGAGACCGCCTGCTGCCAACTACCTCCCAAAGACCCATTAGATCGCACAGGGTCGGCCTCCTCCGGGTCCCGTCTACCAGCCAATGCCATCTGGCTATGACCCGGGGGGAGGGCCTTCTCTGTTGCAGCTCTGGCCCTTTGGAACGAACTCCCCGCGGAGATTTGGACCCTCACCTCTCTCCCGACCTTCCGAAAAGCCGTTAAAACCTGGCTGTGTCGGCAGGCCTGGGGTTGATGAGTCCTCTTCCCCTCTCGACAGGTATGGTTGTTGGTTATTTTAAATACGTGTTTTGTATTGTATGTTCCCTTCCCCGTTTGAGTTGTTCGCCGCCCTGAGTCCCTGCAAAGGGAATAGGACGGCATATAAATAAAACAAAACTTCAAACTTCAGCTTGTAAATTCAAGGACCTGTCATAAATCACTTTTTTCAGTGTTATTGTAAACCAGGGTGGCAAACTTGATTTCATTGAGGGTCACATTAGGGATGTGTTTGACCTCGGGGACGGGGGGTCGGGGGGGGCATGGCCAGCTCAATGTCACTCATGTTGGTGGCCTGAGAATCAGCAAAAAAGGGCTCCCAGGCTCCATTTTCGGTTGTCACGGCCTCCTGCAACCCTCTGCCAGCGAAAATGGAGTTCGGGAGAGCCACAGGTTGCCCTCATGACTTCCGTTTTTGCTAGCAGAGTCACCACAGGCCAGTCCTTTGCTGTTTCCAGGGCGCCCGCGCGGGCCAGATCTAAGCACTCCACTGGCCGGGCTCCGACTCCTAGACCTTGAGTTTGATACCCCTTTTGTAAACAAATGGTATGAAGTCAAGGAGTACCTGTATTGGGAAAAAATAGGAATCCTTCCCCTTAAAAAATTATTCCAACTTTTGTCTCCCTTCTGTCCTTCCTCCCACACCTCCTGATGAAAGTTACCATATTTTTCGGACTATAAGATGCCCCGGAGTATAAGCCGCTCCATGATTTTGAAGAGGTAAATTTTAAGAAAAGTTTTTTGCACTCTGCAAGCCTCACAAACTCTCTGCATGCCTTGGGTTTTTTGCAAAATAAAGGGCATGCAGAGCTTTGGGAGGCTAGTAGAATGCTCCTAGGGGCTGGGGTGGCAAAAAATGAGCAAAAAAACAGGCCGTTTTGTGCTCATTTCTGCCCTCCCCAGCCCCCGGGAGCACTTTGCAAGCCTCCCAAACCCTCTGCACATCCATTTTTGCAAAGGGGGAGGGGTTTCGGCAGGCCAAAAATGCTGTATTCAGTGTATAAGACGCACCCAGATTCCCCCCCTCTTTTTGAGGGGGGAAAGGGTGCGTCTTATACTCCAAAAAATACGGTAGTTTTAAGCCATCCTGTGACCTCTTGGTCATGTGCAACTTTCTGGTCCTCAGAACAGCTGTTTCCTGCCACCTTGGAATAGGAAACGCCAAACAGTAGAAACCCTGAACCCGGCCTGTCATAATGAAATGAAATAAAAATAAAAATAAAACTCTTCTCTTTCCACCATGCTGTTCTGCTCCCTGCTGTGGCCAGTCCCACTTTGACCCTATAGTCCCGCCGAAGCCGGCTTCTCCATTCTTCAAATCCTTTTTCACAGGACGGGAAAATGACTAACCGGTTTCTGCTTTTGAAGCAACAAAGAAACATGCCTGCCTGCGTAGCGTACGGCTGTTGGAAAATAACTTTTCCTTTTTATGTATAGTGTATTCCCAGCAGAGGCATTTATTTGAGAAACGAAATGCTTCTGGTTAGCTTCTGTATGGATTCAGTCCAGCTCGAAACCACTGCCATGAGTGAAATTCATTTGGCGGTGGAGGAAGTAAAAACAAATGTTTCCTGACATCGGGCACTTCTGCCCAAGGGCCTTTGGGAGCTATTTTCCCTCTTGTTTCTTTTTCTTTTTCTAAGAAATCTTTTTAAATTACTCTTGCATTACTCGGAGTTCAGACTTGGCAGCCGAAGGCAGGGTAAATATTGAAACAATTTAATTGTTGGATGATAGAGTGGAATTCCTCAGTATAGATCCACGTACATAAAATATATTTATTACGGAAAGGTTGTATGTATAAAAAGGCTTCTCTCTGCCCTTATGTCATTCGAAGGTCAGGAAATGAGCTTCATAACTTCTCTTCTTTAAAAGAAAGAGGGGGGGGGATGAGTCAGCTGTGACTCTGAAGAGCTGGCCTATGCGTGCTTTTCTAAAAGTATTTGCGTCTATATGCAGGCAAAGAAAAACTCTGGTTAGCTATTGCCAACCCTGGAATTCCTTTTCTTTGAGACTCATGGAGATCCAACTCATAATCATAGCTGTATTTTAAGCCAACCAGTTACAGGTAGTCCTCGATTTACAACATTTCATTGAGGGTCCATTCAAAATTGTAACGGCCCTGGAAAAAGTGGCTTATGACGTTTTGAAATGGGAGAGCGTTACCGCATCCCCATAGTCACGTGATCAGAATCCAGACGCTTGGCCACCGACTCCTATTTATGACGGTTGCGGTGTCCTGGGGTCATGTGAGATTCCCCTTTTGCGACCTTCTGACAAGCAAAGTCAACGGGGAAGCCAGGTTCCCTTGACAGTCGTGTTACTAACTTAACAACTGCAGTGATTCACTTAACAGCCGTGGCAAGAAAGATGACAACTGTCTCGCTTAGCAGCAGAAATGTCGGGCCCAATTGTGGTCATTAAGTTGAGGACTAGCTGTATGTTAACTCACCCTAGTGAGGCAGCCTACTTTTTCAAACAGTGTTTAAAGATTTGGGGTGGTATAGAAGATTGGGGGATTCATACCAGCACAAGTGCCAGCGATGCCAACTTGTAGATACATACTTTTCAGTCCAATTGTAAAGGCACTAGGATAGAAAATGTGAAGATCATGAGTTCTAGTCCCGCTTTAGCTATAAAAGCCGATCTGGATGACTTTGGGCCAATCACCAGGAGACTGTGAGTTCTAGTTTCGCCTTAGGCATGAAAGTCAAACTGGGTGCTTTTCAGCCAATGACCAAGAAGACTGTGAGTTCAAGTCCTTTTTTAGATATGAAAGTCTGCTGGGTAACTTTGGCCCAGTCTCTGTCCCTCTGTCTGTCTCTCTCCCAATCTCTCTTTGTCTCTGTCTCTCTCCAACCCACCTCACAGGGTTGTTGTAGGGAAAATAGAAAGGGATGTTTACCACCTTGAACTTCAGCACTCTAACATATCCCCTGGTGGTTTGTTGAACAATTGTTAGGAAATTCTTCATGAACGCCAGTCGAGCTCTGCGTTCTCATCATTTAAATCTACTGTATTGTCCTGCCTCCTGAAAGAACTTATAGAATTAGAATTCTTTTTTGGCCAAGTATGATTAGACACACAAGGAATTTGTCTCCGGTGCTTAAGCTCTCCGTGTACATACAGCAATAGTGATAGATCATGATCATAGCCATTGTAAAAATACATTCATCACAAAACATTAGATACAACACTTAGTGATAGTCATTGGATATACTAAATAAGCAAATCAGCATAAATCATACTAGGATAACTAATTAAACAATACAAATTGTAAGATCCCCGCAAGAAAGTTATAGTCATAAGAATATAAGGGGAGAGGTAATAGGGAAGATGAGAATTATGATGGTAATACTGAACAAGTCTTTTTATATGACAGCCCTTCAGATACTTGAAGACAGACATCAAGTTTTCCTGTAGTCTTCTCCCCTCCGGAATAAACATCCTCTTTGCCTGCAACTGTTTCTCATAAAGTTTTATTTTTCTCCAAGTCCTTTATCATCTCAGCTACTCTCTATTAGAGATTGTCAGCACGTCCAGCTTGTCAGCGCCCCCCTTAAAATGTGGTGCCCTGAACTAGATGCACTATTTTAGATGTGGTTTTGGCTAGTACAAATTAGACAAACGACAATGACTTTGGTTGATGTTGTTGACACAGATGTTCTGGTGATGTAGCCTAGCGTTGTTTTGCTTTAATTCTTTTGTAGCCCCATCCCACTGTTGGTTCATTTTACACATGTGATACATCAAGACACTCAAGATTCCTGTTGCATGGACTGCTGCCTTCTTGTGTGTTTGATTCCCCCCTCCCCCCATCCAAATATAAGGATTTGCATTTGTAGTTGTTGAAGTTCAACTTCCTGGATTTTGCTTTTCGTTGCAGCTTTTCAAAATCCTCCTGATCTTAGTTTTTGATACTGTCTCTTTGCTATCTCCCAATCTTTGAGTTGCCTACAGATTAGATAACCGTATTTTCTAACCTGTCATCCATGTCATTTATAAGTAGATTGTACAGTCAAAACAGCCCAAGGTCTTATATAGTATCTATCCACGCTTCCTTCCATCTTAACATGGGCCTCTTCCTGCTTGCTCTCACTTTGATTAACCGGGTTTTGTAGAAATATATGCATTTGAGCTCATTACCAGGATCAACACAGAATCACTGTTCAGACATTTTTGTCATGGTTGTTAAGCAAATCACTGCCTATGTTAAGCGATTCATGCAGTTGTTAAGCAAATCCAGCTTTCCCCAATGGCTTTGCTTGTCAGAATATGGTGGGACACTCACAAAGGACAATCTAAGATGCTGCAAACCTCGTTAAAAAAATGTTGATTGCCAAGTATCAGAAATTTGCTATGAGGATGCTTCTACAGTTGCAAGTGTGATGATCAGTCATAAGTCATTTTTTTCAATGTTGCAATCCTCGACTTGCAACAGTTCATTTAGTGACCAAAGTTGCACCACCAGCACTGAAAAAAAAGTGACTTACGATCAGTTTTCACCCTTACAACTGTTTCAGCATTCCCATGTTGGTCATGTGAGCAACATTCTGACACTTGGCAACCTACTCATATTTATGACGGTTAATAACAGAAGAACAGGTACATCTTCCAGGGAGAAAGCACTGTAGCGCATTGGTGCCCAAGCTTTCGCTCTTGGCGGAGTGGTTGGGGAGGGGCGGAGTGGATGTGTGTGAGTGGCAGGCTCACCCGTGAGTGTGTGCAACTCCAGTTACGCGAGTGGTGGGTGTGCGTGCCTTTTGCTCACACAAATGGAGCTGTGAATTGTGCAAGTGGAGCTACACACACACACACATGCGAGCACCCGACCCCCACGCAAATTGAGCTGTGAGTGCAAGTCCCCACTGCTCACGCAACTGCCCACCGCTCGCGCAATTGGAGCTGCACATGTACACATGCTTGCCTGCCATTTTTGCAGCCCAGTTCTGCAGTGGGGTTGGGGACCCCTGTTGTAGCTGAAAAACTGGGCGTCCTGGAAACAAGGTTTTAAGATGCAGGAGAAGCATTTGATTGTCTCTTTTCCGTAACCGTTGTCTTTTAAGTCATTCTCAATATAAATGAGCTAAAAATAGTGTAACTAACAACATTTCATAACAATCACATTCATTACAGAAACAACAAATTAATCAAGCTAATAACTTTTATAGAATAATCAATTAATAGAGTGATTCTTAATCATTTATTTTAGTGGAATAAACAGCAGGGCTATATTTGCAATTCATTTATAATATCATGTCAGCATTACATTTGCAGCTGCTTGACTCAAAGTTGCAAACGAGTACTTTACTATAAAAAAAAGATCATTTGATTCAGGGGGCCTAAGAAAGTTTATTTCCCACTTGAGGTTTTCTGTGAAATAGTAGAAATCCATTATGATGGTCTTAGTTTGTGTGGTTGATATGCTCTCCCCCCCCCCCCAAATGATCCTTCATCTGATTTTATTGCATAACCTTTAAAACCTTTAAGAAAAATAGAGATGGTCCTTCACTTACGACCTTGGAAAATGTGGAAGAACAGTTTTTAAATTGATTCCAGGTTGACAGATTTGAGGAACTTTCAATTGCAGCGAATTATCCCTAGAGGACAAAAATGGAAATTATTCTAATTGTCCAGATGGAGATAGGGTGGATCTAGGCAGCATATATAGTTGATCCAGGAATGTACACGCCTGCAAGGATTAAACCAGAGGTAGGATTCAGCCGGTTCGGGCAGACCAGTAGCTCCGACGATCAGCTGGGGAGCGAACCGGTTGGCTCTGACGATCAGGTGGGCCCATCTGCCCGCTCCTGCGCTTTACTTATCTATATCCTCTCAGCTGATTCATGCGGCAGAGTGGACTACCGTGCTTCAGCTGTGTTACTTTCCAGAAGTAATGTGGAAGGTTCAATTTGCCACAAGGTAATTCACAGTAAAAGTTCTTACCTGTGTTTGGTTGGTTACACTCTTTGCCCACCCTGTTCTAGGCATCTCCTGAGTCGCTTCATCTCTCAAGAGCCCTCCACAGGGCTGTAGGAGATCTGTGGCCACCAGTGAATCCACAGGTCAGGGTTCCAAATAACACCTAAAATTAAATCAGAGTCCAAGGCAAAGTATTGCTCAAAGTTCCAATTTATTAAGAGAGCCATGTTGGCACATCTGGGAAAACCCGAATCTGAAAGCTTCCCGGTTTTCCCCACCCAGTTGAAAGTTCAAGATCTTGCCCCTCACACCCACAAGTCCATCACATGGTCCAATCTCCCACTGCCATGCTGGCAGTTCCACCCATCCAGTTCCGGTCAGGTTCAGAGGTGTAGAGAGAAAGGATGACCTTGGCATTCTAGAAAGGAATTTTATTTTGACAACATCACGTTCTACTCCTTACTATTCCCCCTCCCAATTACCCCACTAATGAAACAGCATAGTAGAATATGCTAATATTAATGTGGCAGGCCAGAAATCTGCTGCAGGCCTGACACCACATGGCCATCGCTGTATCCAGGGTTCCTTGCCTTGTGCTGGCAATAAGGGCCTCTGCTGAACCCTATACCAGAAAACCCCTGGATTCCATCTAAAATCGCTCCCACTGAATAGGTCTCACTCCTTACACGGGGTGGGTGGTATAGAGAACTCTAAGGCCAAGAGGGAGCGATAACACCCCTGAATATATTGTCATCTGGGGATGGTGAGAAGTCCACTAAAATATTTGGGAGACTCCAGATTATGGCAAGCTATAATAGAATAGAATAACGGAGTTGGAAGGGACCTTGGAGGTCTTCTAGTCCAACCCCCTGCTTAGGCAGGAAGCTACACCACTTCAGACAAACGGTTATCCACATCTTTTTAAACATTTCAAGTGTTGGGGCATTCACAACTTCTGGAGGCAAGCTGCTCCACTGATTCATTGTTCTAACTGTCAGGAAATTTCTCCTTAGTTTCCACCCATTGCTTCTTGTCCTGCCCTCAGGGGCTTTGGAGAATAGCTTGACTCCCTCTTCTTTGTGGCAGCCCCTGAGATATTGGAACACTGCTATCATGTCTCCCCTGGTCCTTTTCATTAAACTAGACATGCCCAGTTCCTGCAACTGTTCTTCATATGTTTTGGCCTCCAGCCCCCTAATCCTCTTTGTTGCTCTTCTCTGCACTCTTTCTAGAGTCTATACATCTTTTTTACATCGCGGCAACCAAAGCTGAATGCAGTTTTCCAAGTGTGGCCTTACCAAGGCATTACAAATTGATATTAACACTTCACGTGATCTTGATTCTATTCCTCTGTTTATGCTATAAGAGCAGGAGCGGGCACGATTGCTCAGCTGTTAAAGGCAACAAGCTTGTCAGCTTTCCAGCTGACAACCCAGGTTCGAGACCAGAGTGCTGTTTGATAGAGCGAGCTCCTGTTCCTGCCCCAGCTTCAAATTGCCCGCCAAGCAATTTGAAAGCATGCAAATGTGAGTAGATAAATAGGCACCACTTCAGTGGGAAGGGAACAGTGTTCCATGCACCTTTGGCGTATAGCCATGCTGGCCACAAGACCATGGAAATGTCTTCAGACAATGCTGGCTCCCTTGGCCAAGAAACAGATCAGCTCTCCCCTCCTCCCAAAGTCAGACACAACTTGCTTTTACTTTTATAAAAGCAAGAACCAATAGTAGGTGAGGAATAACCTTAAATATTTTATTTGCTCATGAAATACACTATGAACTTTATCCTAAACAACGTATGCAAATAGAAAAGGCGTAGATGAGCTTTGAAATGTCACTTCTCTGACTCAAGATTTATATATAGGACCCCCGCTGGAGAATATGGGTATATAATTCCCAACATACTAAAATATCCATATAATTAGTATTTTGAATCTATTTTTGCAATCACTGAAGTCTTTAACGTAAGAGTAGCCTAAAAATAAATCCAAATACTTATTCAAAAGCTGCTGCATCATTTTGTAAGAAAGTCTGTAGTTTTGGGCAATTTGGGATTTCATTCTTAGGACCACTGATCTGGATGGAAATTTCCTGGAGCATAGTAACTCACTGTGAGCTTGCACATATAATGGATGGATGGTATTAAAAAAGTGAGGAATATGGATCAGAAGTTTGCATGTAGTGGTCAGCCTTTTCTCTTGATTTCAGTTTTTATTTTATCTATTTATCTGTATCCCACCTGTATTATTTTTACACATTAACTCAAGATGGCAAACATATCCAACACACCTTCTTTCTCCTGTTTTACCCACAAGAACAATCCTGTGCGGTAAGTTGTGTTGAGAGAGAGAGTGACTGACCCAAAGTCATCTAGCTGGTGTTAGTGGCTAAGAAGAGACTTGAACTCAGGATCTTCTGCTTTCTAGCCTTGGGCCTTAACCACTAAACTAAATCAGCTTCTCCTTTCATTTCAACAGTTGCCCTGCTGATTTTAAGCAGTGGGCTCCTTCCTTCCTTCCCCTAACCCATCCTTCCTCCCCTTCCTCTTTCTTTCTTTTCTTCCTTCCTTCCCCAACCCACTCTCCTCCCTCCCCTTCCCCTTCCCTCCTTCCTTCCTTTTTTCCTTCCTTCCCCTAACCCACTCTCCTTCCTTCCTTACTCAACCCACCCTCCCCTTCTTCCTTCCTTCCTTCCTTCCTTCCTTCCTTCCTCCCTCCCTCCCTCCCTTCCTCCCTCCCTCCCTCCCTCCCTCCCTTCTTTCCCTAACCCACTCACCCTCCCTCCATTCATATTTTTCTTCTTTCTTCCCCCCCCTCCCTCCCTCCCCATCATTCCTTCTTTCCTTCCCCCTTCCCCCTCCATCTTTCATCTTTTCCTCCCTCCCTCCCTCCCTCCCTCCCTATCATTCATCTTTTTCTTCCTTCTTCCCCTCCCTCCTTCTCTCCCCATCATTCTTCTTTTTCTTCCTTCTTCCTTCTTCCTCTTCCTTCCTTCCTTCCTTCTTTCCTTCCTTCCTTCCTTCCTTCCTTCCTTCCTTCCTTCCTTCCTTCCTTCCTTCCACAAAACGCATACATTTCATTTGAGCCCCTCTTCAGTGTCTCCAAAAGCCATAAAAATAATGAGGCTCCCTCAAATGTAAGCCTCATCTCTGAAGAGGGAAGGCCTCTG
This sequence comes from Thamnophis elegans, assembly GCF_009769535.1. Classification (NCBI taxonomy): domain Eukaryota; kingdom Metazoa; phylum Chordata; class Lepidosauria; order Squamata; family Natricidae; genus Thamnophis; species Thamnophis elegans. The sequence continues at coordinate 132,040,592 of NC_045544.1, forward strand.
TAGGCCTCATTGCTTATGCTTTGGTAGAGAATCAAGAAGGAGAAATCAGGCAGGAACGACTTTTGGAAAACTATGCTTTAAGGCCAGGAAACGACAAAACCTGTGAGAAAGCAGCTCAGTTTCACTTCTGTCCGATTCACTCAAGTACAAGAGGAAGAAAGGGGACAGTTTGGTCAGGTTTTCAAGCCCTTATCGATAAAGTATCATTCTAGTGAGACATTAGGGTCTGTTTCTTGATCTGCCTATCTGGATGGGCTGAGAGCTTTCTCATTGTTCAGAGGTCAAGCTTGCTCTCTTTTTTAAATCAACTCCCCCCAACCTCCACTGTTTCATCCACAGAGTTACAGACAGAAAGAACATTCGTGAAAGTCTCGTTGCCTACATCTCTTCTCCAGCCTCCCCAAATCCTTCATGCTTCTAATTTTTTTTTTAAAAAATGGCAGTCCACTGAAACCTGCATAAAATTCCTCTGAGGGTCACGTAGAACCCAGCTTAGCTGTAAAAAAAACCCCCCGTATCTCATTTTTTCTTTCTTTTGTCTTTGATATCCTAATCCTACCCTGCAGGGTTGTCGCAAACCAGAATTGCCTTTTTTTTGCAGCGGGGTAGGCAGGTGTGAGAAGAGTAAGACATAAAAATAACTGATTCGCAGAAGTATTTCCACCAGCTTCTGTCTCCCTCAAAAAAAGAGATGCTTCAGCAAATGTTTGTTTTGATTCCTGACAAATAAATAAGGAACTTAAGTCTCTGAGATAACATGTAATCTCTCTCTCTCTCTCTCTCCCCCCCCCCTTCACTTTTACCACTGATGTGTGTCTTCCCCAGACACAACTGATGCTTAATAGATTCAGAGGCTGGAAGGCGGGTGGAAAAACTGACTGCAAACAAGACAGTCGGCTCTTGAGTTTGACACCGGCTGATCAGGAATGAATTTGAAAATGGCCTTGATCAAAACCCAGTACAATCTATTTTCTCTTCTCTTCTCTTCTCCTTCCCTCCCCTTCTCCTTCTCCTCTCCTCTTCTTCTCTTCTCCCCTTTTCTTCTTCTCCCCTTCTCTTCTCCTTCCCTTTCTTCTACTCTTCTCTTCTTCTCTTTTCTTCCCTTCTTCTTCCCTTCCCTTCTTCTCTTCTCTTCTTCTCCTTCCCTTCTCTTCCTCTCTTCTCCTCTTCACTTCTTTTCTCTTCTCCCCTTCTCCTTCCCTTTTCTTCTTCTCTTCTCTTTTCTTCTTCCCTTCTCTTCTTCTCTTTTCCCCTTCTCTTCTTCTCCCCTTCTCTTCTTCTCCCCTTTCTTCTACTCTTCTCTTTTTTTCTCTTCTCTTTTCTTCCCTTCTTCTTCCCTTCTCTTCTTCTCCTTCCCTTCTCTTCTTCTCTTCTCCCCTTCTCTTCTTCCCTTTTCTTCTTCTCTTCTCTTCTTTTCTTCTCCTTCCCTTCTCTTCTCCTTCTCTTCTCCCCTTCTCCCGTTCTCTTCTTCTCTTTTCCTTCCCCTATCATCATCTTCTCTTCTCGCCTTCTCTTCTTCTCCCCTTCTCGTCTTCTCTTTTCCTTCCCTTATCATCTTCTTCTCTTCTTTTCTCTTCTCTTCGCCTCTCCTCTCCTCATCATCATCCACAGAAGCACCCAGCCTAGTAGGGAGAGGAATCAGTTAGCCTGGAATTACTGCACAAATGGTTAATGTGTATGCTTCCCAGAGTCATTTTGTGGTGTAATGGGAGGAAAATTAATTTTAAAAAGTAATTAAATAAAACAATAAATAAAATAAAATAAAAATAGCTATGGCTGACACCTTCAATGTTTTGTGGAGCCTTATCTATTTATTCCCAAGATTAGGCTGCCAGACTGGGGAAGATTCCTGTATTATAGGCAGAATGTAATAAAGTAGTTAGTTTGACCTTTGCATGTGTGGCTTTGGCTGTTCACACCTGACACCCACCCCCTCCTCCTCTTCTTTCCCCTTTCCTCTCTCTCCCTCTCCTTTCCCCAGGATGTCCTTCTTTTATTTCAATAGTCTCTTGGTGGAGGCCACCATTTCTCTCATTTTGCACCTTGTTTTTCCGCTTTAGTAAATGCAATTAGAAAATACTGAAGGTTTCCACTGTTACCCTTGAGAAGGTTATTAATTCCGTCAGCTTCTTTGCTGGACATCTAGAGGTCGATCTAGAAAACAGAGCTTAATTATTTGCAAAACTTTGAATGAATAGAAAGCTCTAATGGCCTTTTCTCACTGGAGAATTAAAGTCCTCTCCATCCATCCTTGAGTCAGCAGAAAACAATAAAGCAGTATGAAACCTGCCATCCCTATTGCTGATCCCTATCTTGCCTTGGGTTCTCCTTGTTCCCAATCAGCTCCTTTGATCCATAGTAAGCTGACGAGGCCAATAGATTTTACACACCTTGAGGCTGCCCTTGGAGGGTGTGGAAATTAAGAGAAAAACACTGGTAAGCTCAGGATTTCTTATGGCTAGCTCCTTCGAAGTCTGGAGAAACTTCATGGGGATAAGATTTGGCTAGGATGTATCGGGGCTATGGTTAGGTCTAAGAGGGGAAATCCAACTGCCCATTTGACATAGCTACTTAGGAGGGGGGAAATTGTGACCCTCTAGGACAGGGGTGTTAAACTCAAGGCCCATGGGTTGGATTCGGCCCACGGGGTGTTTAGATCTGGAAACAACAAAGGACTGGACCATAGTGCCTCTGCCAGAGAACTCGGGAGGGCCATGCACAATCCTCCCAGTCTCCATTTTTGGCTGCGATGGCCCCCTGCAGAGCCCACCAAGCTCCCTTTTCGCTGGCAGAGGGCTGCAAGAGGCCATCATGGCCGAAAATGGGGTGTGCAGAGCCAGCCACCCAGCTCATTTTCGTTGGCTGCCACAAGCACCGCCTGACACAAGTGATGTCAAGCTGGCCAAGCCCCCCCTGCCCTCCCCCGAGGTCAAACACAACCTGATGCGGCCCTCAATGAAATTGAATTTGACACCCCTGCCCTAGGAGAATTTTCAGCGCTCTTGCCAACCCCATTTCCAAGAGATCTTCAGAAAGAGTCGCAATTACAAGCACAGGTAGTCCCCAACTTATAACCATTCAGTTAGTGACCATTTGAAGTTAGAATGGCTCTCGAAAAAGTGACTTAGGACCATTTCCCAAACTTACAGGGCGCTGCAACAGTCATAAATACATGGTAGCTCCTAAGCACCTGAATCTTGAGTACATCACCAGAGGGATGGTGCAACAATTGTAAGTGCGAGGAATAGTTGTAAGTCACTTTTTTCAGTGGCATCATAACTTCAAATGGTTGTAAGTTGAGAACTCTGTGTAGTGTTGTACAATTGTTCAGTGTGCCTTTTTGCATACATTTTTAAGTCATCCATGTATAGTAGATGGTTTATCTTGCCATGTTGGCTTGAGATTTGGTATTCCAGTTTTGTATTTCGTAGGATTATTGTCAGTGGATTTAATGCAATGTTGAACAGTAGTGCATATTATTATTATTAATATTATTATTATCAATTCATTAAACATGAAACTCAGTCAACTGAACATTTAAAAATGTTTCACAAATAGCATTGACTAGTGCTAATGGTTGATACGGATTGCTGCCAGAATCCTAGGTATCAACCAAGTATCTGCTTAAGATATATGATGTTCCGAGCAGCACAGTTTTTTGGAGTTCCACTGGTGTTATTGCAGGAAGCTGCAATTTTTTGATGTGTTTTGTAAAATTCTTGGGCGTAGTACCAAGTGCCCCGATGACAATGGGTATCACTGTTATATGTTTCATCCATAGCTGTGTAGTTTTGATGGCCAGGTCGCGATATTTCGTGATTTTTTCCAGTTCTTTTTCTTTGACTCTGGCCTCTCCTGGTACAGCGTTGTTATTATTGCTGTTGTTATTGTTGTTGTTGTTGTTATTATTCACAATATATATTTAAATTAGTATATTAGATATTTCTGCAGATGCTTATAAGAAACCTCTTCAACTTTCCTGACTTGATGGAGTGAAGCTGATAGATTTAGAAACTTCTTACTTGTGTATATGTGTGTGTGTGTGTGTATGTGTGTGTGTGTGTGTGTAATCCTAGAGGTAGCACAAAACAAATGACTACTGAGCACTGTCATGAATTTACTGTGAAAGCTTCAAAATACTGTTCCCAGCCTGACCTTGGCGTTCTGGATATTATATCAGAGTGATATACTTGTCTTTGCAGGAGGAGACATGAAAGAGTTTGGGCGCTAAGCACAAAAGACGGGAGAGCGGTAGTTGTCAATTGTCAGTTGTGTTTCGCCTTGTCATTTGCTTGGAGTAGAGCCAAAAAGAATGCTTTCCCAGCGATAACAGTACTTTTTCAAATGCACTTGTAGGCTCGAATGCAAGTTGTGTGATTATCTCAAGATAGGAGAACATTCGGTTTAAGAAATCTACACTTGGCCAGAGTTTTAAGACAGAAATTGCAAGATTTTTTTTTTTTTTTAGTTAATAAGTACGGAAGATCTGAGCATTGGAAGTATAAGCCTACGGAAGTTTTATCTTTTTATGCATTGGAACTGATGGGGTGTGCACATGATTAATGTCCTCCAAAAGAGGAGAGAGCAGTTAGTTCAACCTAGGTTTGTTGCCAGCTAGGCAAAAAAAATCACAGGTCAGTTTCAAGGATCTTAGAGTTGACCATAGTAACTAACTCAACTACAATAAATGAGAGTTGACTATCCTCATATAACTTGTTGACCTTGAGAGCTCTTTTGGTCAAAATATCCTCCTTTATAAAATGCATTTTTCCCCCTCCTGAAGAGGCGAAAAAGAAAGTCAGAGTCTTAACAAGTTGACTTTAACTGTGAATAGTTCTAGGCATAGTTGGAAGCTGTATAAGGAGGGAGGATTCCTAAGCAAGCTCTTTCTAGAACGTCATCATTATCTCACCACTAGTAGCTGATAACCTGGCCGTTGCCCAGGTATTTATTTATCCTAATCTTGTATTAGACAAGAAAAGGCCTGATTTCCGCAACAATTGAATTAGTTACAAATGTTTTCCCTGTGCCCCCAGAAGCGTCAAGGAAAGTGATGTCACCTTGTTGATCATGGCCTTAAAAACCAACATTAGAAATTACATTTGGTCGGGACATTTTCAACTGTCCCAACCAAATGTAATTTCTAATGTTGGATTTTCCCCCTTACCAAAGGGAGCCACCTTGTGGAGTACTGTAAAGCCGTTACCATGGCAAATCCACTGCACTGCACAGAAGAAGCCATTTTAACGCAGTATGGTAGAAGCCATTTGAAGGCACAACAGGCTGTATCTTAACAGAACACACACCCCGAGGGGTGCTAGGGGTGTATTACTCCTGCAGTATTTGTTTCCAGAGAGTAAGTCATCTGTGTACCAAGTTTGGTTGTGTAAGGTTTTTGAATTCTGCTCAGAATCTGACAATTCCAATGAAACACTGAACACGAGGCTACTGATAATCAGTTTTTATTTTCTGCAGAAACCAAAAAGACTTGATGGCATTTTTGTCTCCCACCTTAACAGAGCAGGCATAGAGAGAGAGAGAGAAAAAGCAGGCACGAGCCTCGCCATCCAGTTGTGAAAAAAAACTTTTTGTCAAACTTCCTATAGCACCGCTTGTACAGATCCACCACAGTGTTAGAAACATTATTTCATGTTGCACAAACCTCATGATTTTTCTCAGCGCACTGAAAACAATAGACTTTAGAAGAGGAAAGAAATACATTTTCTGGCATATAAGACAGAGCTTTGTTAGGGAATGCTGAACACACATTTCAAGTTGCAAGCAAAGTTACTAGGCTAAGCTTGGCAATTCGCCTAGAAGTTTTATCTATGAAGTTGGCACCGTTAGGTTACAATGGAGCCTCTCTCAACAGCAATTTTAACTAAAGCTGAATTAGGTTACACTCTGTGTATGCTCTAATCCTTCAGGGGTCCTTTCATTTGAAATTGCTTGAGGCATTCCAAAGTTATACTGGAACACAGGCAGGCAGGCAGGCAGGCAGACAGACAGACAGACAGACAGACATATATGGAATGGATCACCAAGAAGGTAAAGAAGTTTGAAACGTGTTTCTTGATGCGGAATGTCTAGAAGTTAAAACAGAGGTCTCCGACCCCCAGTCCCCGGTTCAGTGCTGTGCTGCGGTCCCATTCAGAAGCGGGCCGCCGGAGTGGTGGGTGAGTGCGTGCAGCCATCATAAATATGAGTCAGTTGCCAGGCAGCTGAATTTTGATCCCGTATCCATGGGGATGCCGCAATGGTTGTAAGCGTGAAAAATGATCATGTCGCTTTTTTTTTTTTAGTGGCCATTGTAACTTTGGAAACTGGATGAATGGCTGTAAGTGGAGGACTATCTCTGCAATTGGTTCCACTCTCTGTGCTTTCCAGAATTCTTGTGTTTTTCCACATTCACCTTGGCTTCCTAATAAATCTTCTTAATCCAAGCTCAGAGACAACCTTTCCTTAGCTTTTCTTTTCTAATCCTGATGGTGCTGATGAGATCTGACAACTGTGTTCATTGTGAACTGTTGTTCATAAATATGTTAGCCTTCCTTCCTCCCTCCCTTCTCTGTTTCCTTCTTTCCTTCCTCCCTCCTTCCCTCCCTCCCCCTCATTTTTTCTAGGCATCAAACTCCAAAACACATTTGGATAGCTTCAAAATGAAATAAATAAAAATGCCTTATTTTAAAAAAACCAGTAATTCTTGCCCCTGATCACACCCCATCCACACAAATATTGACTTGGGTAGCCCTGACACTAACCCAAGGCCTCAAGGAACATCCCGGCTTTTAAAGCTTGTGTGAAGGTGGGTTGGGTGAGGACCATACATACTGTATCTCCATGGGCAACACTTCCTGGTCCAGTTTGCTAACCCTCCTTAATGGGATCCAGAGGAAGCTCATTTCAAGATGAAGATAGGAGTGGCAGAAGCAACCAAACTGGGCATGTTTCATGGCAATGAGGTTCTGCTTGGGGACTGTTACTTAAAACCACGGTGGGTTTCCAAAAGCAAAGATTGTAACTTGTTGGTCACCCATGAAAGAAGTCTAATTCCATGTAGTTTTCTTTGGTGTTCCTCCAGATGTATTTGAGCTACCAATCTGACAACCCCCCCCCCCAACTTCATGCAATCTATTGCTATGGATGAGGGGGGGGCGTCTCCAACCTCGGCCACTTAAAGACATGCCGGCAGGGGAATTCTGGGAGTTAAAAGTCCACAAGTCTTGAAAGTGGCCAAGGTTGGAGACCCCTGGTATGGACTACACTAGTTATGGGGCCCTATTCTGGCCAATTTGGGAAATTTATGAGTGCACTAATGTGCACGTGAGAATTTGGGAGTTGAAAGTTGTACCTGAGTGCACTAGAGGAGATACAAGCAGCTGGTTGCATTTCCCCAGTGAGGTTTCTATGATAGAGATGGCGTGGCCCATAGAGGGAAAGAGTAAAAATCTCACAGATCTAGAGAACGCCTCCATGCATCTCTCAGCCAATTTCTCTACCCTGTTTCCCTGAAAATAAGACCTCCCCAGTTAAGAAGCCCAATCGGGCTTTTGAGTGCATGCGCTAAAATAAGCCCTCCCCGAAAATATTGCAAAACAGCAGCAGCCATGAGGTGAACACCGCCTCCTGCACCTCAAAAATAACAAGACCTCCCCGAAAATAAGGCCAAGTGCTTATTTCGTGTGTGTGTGTTTTCAAAAGAAAATAAGACCCTGCCTTATTTTTGGGGAAACATAGTAGTATTTCTGTTTTTTTGACATTTTTTTTGAGGGGGGGGGGTTCTAATAGAGAGTTGGGATCTCAGTATTACATTGATGGGGTCTTGAGTTAGCTTTCCGACTAATAACCTGCCTCCTCCGGCATATGCGGTTGGACATTCAAATCTCTCAAAGTTCTGGAGACAGTTTCAAATCAGATTTGACTGTTGGTGTATAGAATTGTGACCATTCAAAAAAAAAAACTTCTTGGTTGAGCAATGGCACAAGTCTTACTTAAGATCTGCACAAGCATTCAAGAAGTGGAGTGGAGAACTGGCAGACAAGGTGAGTTTGATGAATGAGCTGGACTCCCTGTTTGTATTTTTGTTTTTATCACATTTAGCAACCATACAACTCCCTCGCAGAGAGACTCTGGGCAGAGAACAAATAAAACGTTAGAAACATAAAATGTTCAAGGCGTAAAAGCTGAATAAAAAAAACTTTAAGTAAAAACTTAAAATAGGGCAAGAGTAGTTTAAAAAAATGACATTAAAAGTTGACTGGTGACTGTGGTACAAGGGGCAATGCTACCTGGAAGACAAACATATTTTAAGCCTAAGAATTTCCCCAGTTTCACGAGATCTTATCCTTGGTTGGCAGAGTGGATTTGTCTCCTGGGTCTTCAGCAGTAATGGGGAGAAATGGAATTATAAATAGCCAAGTCGAAAGAAAGGAAACACCAAAGTTGCAGTGGTATTTACATCATCATTCACAAAAAAATGTAGTTTGATGACATTGCAGCCATTAATAGAGCAGAATATTTGTAGTACAGGATTGAACTGAGGGATCCTTTGGTGCTCTCTGAACTTGGTGGTTTTCTTGCAGACAAACGTTTCATTACCAAATTAGATAACATCATCAGTGCAGCCCTTATTTCATCATAGTTAGTCCTCGACTTTCAACAGTTCATTTAGTGACTGTTCAAAGTTACAACAGCACTGAAAAAAAGTGACTTACGACTGTTGCAGCATCCTTATGGGCACATGATCAAAATTCAGACACATGGCAACAGATTCATATTTATGACCGTTGCTGTGTCCCAGGGTTAGGCGATTCCCCTTTTGCGACCTTCTGACAACCAAAGTCAATGGGGGAAGCCAGATTCATTTAACAACCCTGCTACTAACGTAACAACTGCAGGGATTTGCTTAACACCCGTGGCAAGAAAGGGCATAAAAAGGGGGCAAATTTAAGAACCATCTCACTTAGCAACAGAAATGTTGGACTCAGTTGTTCTCTTCCGTCGAGGGCTACTTGTAGTAGTTGTGTTCACGGGATGTGATTTTGAGAAGTGTACGGGGTAACGCCACTCCCTGTAAGCCTCTCATGCAAATGTTGGGTGAGGTTACAGGAAGGGAAGCAGTGTTTTGGGAAGGAGGCAGGACAGCGAAGCAGATCTGGTTTCTTCTGAGAACTCCGAAACAAATGATTTTTAGCGCATTGATGGTAAGCACTGAATGACAATTACTTTCGGTTACCCATCAGCTTTAGTGAAACTAATCTGCAGCCTCCAATATCTATCGAATGGAGAATATCCGTTTTTGGGCTGAAGAGCATATGACAAAAGTAATCTAAACCATCCTACAAAAATAAATAAGTCTGTCTTTGTAAATATCCTTTAAATTGAGCGATGTGCAAGGTGATGGCACTGTCGGAGCTGTTGAAATGCATTTCATACTCCCAGTTATCGCCGGATGTATGGGGTGCTACAGCTGGGTTTCTCTCCCTCCCCCCACCCCCATTCACCCATTTTCACGTTTCTTTGAAGATTTAAAACGAATAGTTGGTAGATCCAAGGCTGGGGATGCTTGTCCCATGTTACGTTTTGCTGATTCGTTTGGGGGGGGAAAATGGCCATAACAAAAGTTCTCATTCGTGAACAGGCCCAGCTACAGGGAATCCTGGTTTGGTGACCACAACTGGGTTGCTGAGTGAAGTGGTGATGAAGTGAAATTGTGATTGTGCTTATGGTCTGACTTCACCTTTCTTTGCCTTTTGTTGTTGTTGTTAGTTGCAAAGTTCTTCTGACCCATCATGACCCCATTGACAGTGTTCCTCCAGACCTGTCTGTCCTCTACCATCCTCTGGAATCCATTTAAGCTCACGTCAACAGCTTCGGTGACTCCATCCAGCCACCTCCTTCTCTGTTGTCCCCTTCTTCTTCTTTCACCCTCCATCTTTCCCAGCATTAGGCTCTTCTCCAATGAGTCCTTCCTTCTCATTAGGTGGCCAAAGTCTTTGAGTTTCCTCTTCAGGATCTGGCCTTCTAAAGAGCAGTCAGGGTGGATCTCCTCTCAGACTGACCGGTTTGATCACCTTACCGTCCAAGGGACTCGCAGGTGTCTTCTCCAGCACCAGAGTTCAAAGGCCTCCATTCTTTGGTGCTCAGCCTTTCTTATGATCCAACCTTCACAGCCCTACATTGCAACTGGGAAAACCATCGCCTTGATTAGACGCGCTTTTGTTGACAGGGTGATGTCTCTGCATTTTAGTATGCTGTCTAGATTTACCTTTGCCTTTACAGACTTGCAAAGTTTGTAAAGGCCCCTAAAATACTAACCACTTTATGGTTATAATTACTTTTTCACCATTGTCTTAAGTGAAAACAGTCACTAAACAAGATGGTTACTAAATGAGGCCTGCCTATGCCATGTACTAGATAACTTCAAATACATTTTTTTTTTACTCATAAAGTGTAAGCAGACCATTCCTCTGTAGTGCTCATCTTTAAAAAAGATCAAATTATTTAGTAGGTTATCCCCAGTAAATCTTTTAAAGTATTTTACCTAGGACCCACTGGTCGTACTGGTCATAGTTCTTTCCTTGCATTCATTCTGTGTTGCTATGGCACCTCAAAATGGAGGACTGTAGGTCAGCTTGAAGCAGTGGGGATGGCACAAAATGTGCCTCTCCCCACGGAAGGCAGATAATACATTAGCACAACCTTTAGCGGAATGATAAATTGCTTCTTTATCTGGCCGTTGTCTAGGGAGATCCACTGTGGAGAATTGAAAGAGATGTTTCACACTACCAGCTAACATTTTTTTTTTTGGAAGTGAACCAAAACCCACAGTTTGGACTTGAAATGTATTTAACAGTGTGCCCTGCATAATGGTATAGCTCTCTGAAAGCTTAAAGAGGGAAGTAGGAGATTAGTCATCTCAAAACTTAACTATCTGTGTTCACACAGAGAGGGAGAGGGAGAGGGAGGGAGAGAGAGGAAGGAAGGGAGAGAGAGAGGGAGATAGAAAGAAACATAAAGAAAGGAAAGGGAAGGAAGGAAGGAAGGAAGGAAAGGAAAGGAAAGAAAAAAAGAAAAGAAAATCCTTTTGGTTTGGTGGCTCATCCTTTTGGGGGAAGCAAATTGTGTGGTGTTTTATTTGTTTAAACTATGCTATCAGTTGCTGTTCCAATTAAAAATATTCAGGGTGATGTACATCCATTTTAGAAACAATATTATTAATTATTATTAATGAATATTCATTATTAACAGTCCATAATTATTATTATAACAATTATATTAATTATATAGAACCGTCACTAAGAATTTATTAAGCAAAAGCAAACTTTAAAAAACAAAAAACAAAGGTAGTCCTTGATTTACGACCACAATTGAGCCCAAAACCTTGCTAAGTGAGATGTTTGTAAGTGAGTTCTGCCCCATTTGTGACTTTTCTTGTCACGGTTGTTAAGTGAATCACTGCAATTGTTTCAGTTAGTAATATAGTTCTTAACGGACATTTTCATCATGTGACCATTGAGGATGCTGCAATTGGTCATAAGTGTGAAAAAGTTATGTTGTTCTGCGCTCTAGAAATATACAACAGAGGTCAGTGGATGGATGTAGTTAAGGAAATTTCTGTGGTAGTCTTGAGGGGCATTTTAATCAATCTCTCATCTGCTGCCCACAGAAATTTTGGCAAACGTCCCTCAAATAGTTTTGCTTGTCTTGAATCCTGACAATTCAGATATTAACCAAATTTTCTAATATGTATGAAGGCAGGCACCAGTTTTGAAAGCCTCAAGTATTTGAATCTAGCACCTAATCATCAGCAAGTATTTTGCTGACAGAATCTCTTTTCAGTGACGTCGGCCTTCAGAAAATTTGAATTTGAGCATTTTGCATGGCTAAGTTTCTGATGGAAATCCCCAAATGCAAATTTGTATGCAGGTTTCCATAATCAGTGATGTGGGTTAGAAGTATTTTAACAGGGAAATAAAGTGCTATAAATTTCCCCTGGAAAAGATTTCACCCCATACTCCCCCCCCCTTTTTTTTTTTACAATATACTTCTGTTTGCACTCTGTGGAAACATGCCGGCTTCGCTCCCTAATTTGCTTTAATGGAATTTCTAGAGTCTGTGTACTTTGCAGTAGAATGAAAGCGTCATTATTTAATTCATATTTTTCACATCAGGTTTAAAAACAATTGCAGAACACAGGGAAAATATGTTTATGGAACATCTGCTCTTCATAATCTAACATCTGGCAGGGTTCACCAAAAGCCGATCTAAAATTGCAAACAGTACTTAAATGCTTGTTTTTAGGGTGGAACTGCCCTCAAATCAGCTTGGGTAGAATTGGCCCTAGACGATAAGGATACTTGCATGTTTTTGTATGATGCTGATGTTCTGGCGAAGATGGTAATCATCACTCTTTACTGTTTTATATTGTATGGAGACCTACCACGCTATACACCTTTCTCTCTCCAAGGTACAGAAAAAAATTAAAAAGAAAAAGAGCTTTGTTTGTAAGATGGTTCTGAAAAGGCTAGGCTGCGGAGGCTATTTCATCCCTCTGCCGGGGCTCCCTGTCACCGGTTGACTCCACAATTGATAGGGCTTTCAGTTAGGACAGGTAGAGGAAAAAGAATGCCACACTAGGAGGAGACTCTATGGTAGGGGAACCGGACTTCCGGTCTGCTCCAGAATTAAACAGGAAACAGTCACGACCGCCTGGATCCAGCCATATGTCACCTCCCTGCTGTTGGCAACCAGCCAGGAGGGACACGGGTCCAGAATGCAGGTGGAGGCGCTTACAGCTCGAATGGCCTTGTCCACATCCCCAGAGGCAACATCCTGGAACTCAACCCAGTGATGGCCAAGGTTGAGAAACACTGATTTGAGGGTCTAACCAGATGCAGGAGAGCAGCTTCCTAACCTTGGATCTTTGCAGTACATTAATCTATAGATCAGTGGTGGGGTTCCGGATCCCGTTGCAACCGGTACGGTTGCAATGGGGCCTGGCGTCCATCACATGAATGTGCGCAGCCTGCACATGCATGTGTGCAGCGCATGCATGCATCCTTACCTCTTGCGACACCTCCACGAGCTTCTGTGATGCTCCAGCTGCTCAGCGGAGTGTTGTGCAGGCACTGTGCGCTCTGTGTGTGTGCGCGGAAGCGCCGAAGAACTCTAATACAGGTAAGGAGCTTGGGTGGGCGGGCCCTCCTGAGCACCGTACTGGAACGGTACCCGGTGGTCCGGGCAGGCACCGGTACACCCGTACCGGGGGTGTACCACCTGCAACCCACCACTGTTATAGATCTGCCCTGTGTAGCTTGGAGGAGGGATTGAGTAGAAAACTAATTAATAACACTCCTTGTCTAGGAAGATGGGAATTGCTCAGTTTTGTGAAAACGTTTGGCCTTTTTGTGTTTGCCTGTTCTTCAGCCGTTCCAAATCTGTTTGTTTGCGTGTGATATTTAATTCAAAGGTTATTTTATATTTATGCATCTCAGCAACTTTACTCCGTGTTAACAATACAGCTGGCTGGAAGTGGTATTCCTATTAGCTTTTGATGTTGTCAGCTTTCTAGAAGGTGACTTTTTCCTACACAATATTGCGGGTTGTTTGTTTTAGTTTTTTTGCCTGTGGGCTTAAGGCTACAGAGGCTTCCCTCATGACATGGCAAGGAGGCAAAAACAGGCGTTGCTCAGATTTGCCATTAATCTTGTAAAAAATGTCAAAAGGAATCATGAAAGTTAGATCCTTTTTTCTTTCTTTCCTGGAGAACCTGAATCCCAGAAGATTCCCATTTGTGAACTTAAAAGATTTTGTTCCTTCCATGCTAAAGTCCTGGTGTCTCAGCCAAATGTCCTCGAGTTGCTGTCTGTTGTCAGCGGAGCTGGTGGCTGACTCAAGTCAATGAGGAGGTTGGGGAGGAACATGGGCCAGTCCTGGAGTCTGGGGAAGGCTCTGATGAGGGCTCTGCCTCAGAGTCAGAGAGGGAGCGAGGGCCCTCTGACAGTTATCAGCTGCCTTCAGAGTCGGAGATCAGTGGAGCAGAAGAACAGCTGGAGCCTGTTCCCAGTGTGCGCATGCATGGAGCTGCCAGACAAAGGGAACTGCTAAAGAACAGGGGTCGACTTGGGAATAAAGAGGAGTGAAAGGGGAGAGGAGTTTGCAGGAGACAGTTAATTCAACTCATTAGGGTGAAGATCTGTTCTTGACTTCTTGCCAAGTAATTGCTGCTACAGCATGGCGTTTGGAAGATATCGGCCTGGCAGCCTGATAAAGGTCTGTAGTTGTGAAAGCTCATGAAAGACTCTTTGCCGGGACTTTGCTGGAATTCCCTTTAACCTAAATAAAAGAGATTTTATCAGGACGAGGCATCTGCTTCATGCTCTTGGGAAGCCTAGGTGAGAATACTGTCACAGTTACATGCACCAACGAGTTGAGGTCTAAAATGAAGGAATGTCAAGCCAACGGTGGTGAACATTTCGTGGCACGACAAAACCGCGCTCGTCAAAATAGCGGTGATAAAATCATGTCGCTAAAGCCGCGCATCATCACCGCTGCGACAACAGCGCGGCAACAGAAGGGCGCTTTAAAACGGCGCCGCGGCAGAAAGCCGATTTCAATTAAGGTAAGGGTTAGGATTAGGTTTAGGGGTTTGTTTTAGGGTTAGGTTTAGGTTTAGGGTTAGGTTTAGGGTACTTGGGAATGCGCAGATTTGCCCTCCGCGATTATGTGATCGCGGTAAGGTCGTGTTTTTCCTTAGCGTTTCGAATGGCGCGAATTAGTCTTCGCGCTTATGTCTCCGCGGATAAGGGCTTCACGGATTTGTGGTGGAACCGAACATTTGACTCTACGACTTGGAAGCATTCGTTTCGTGACCTTGAAAGTTGAGAAAAGCAACTTACGATGGTTTCACACTTACAACCATTGCAGCATTCTGACAGTCATGTGATCAGAATTTGGATGTTTGGCAACTAGCTTGCTTTTACAACAGTTGCAGTGTTACCGGGACATTGTGATTCGCGATGTTCCCTGATGGCTTCCCAAAAGCAGAATCAATGGGGGAAGCCAGGTTCACTTAACAACGGAGTGATTCACTTCAGAACTGCGATGATTCGCTTAACAACTATAGCAAAAAAAAAAGCTTGTAAAATTGGTCCTGAGTCACTTAACAACCGCCTTGCTTACCAATGGAAAATTCTGGTCCTTGTTGCAGTCAATACATTGAGGGGCAACATATTGAGGCAGATCCAAACACCCAGTGGCTGCTCTAGTGAAGGTTGCTCATCCCCTGAAACACAACACGGACACACCCTGCCCCCAAATCAAAATGCTAGTAATCTCAGTCAGGGGCCAAATTCTGGGGAAAAGGTGCTGGAGTCCCAGCTTGCTTCCTTGTCACTTTGGGGTCCCTGTTGACCTAACTGAGGGGTCTTCTGTTTGCTGCTGTCACTTTGGGGAACCACTTTGGATGAACAGGTGATCCCTTGCCTACGTTCTTGGCTAAACACTCTAGGTCAGTGACGGCGAACCTTTTCGGCAGTGCCGGAAAGGGAGCATGTGCGCCCTTGTTGGGGATGCAACCCGGAAGAGGAGCTGAACTTCCTGTTTTCAACACGCACATGCGCGCCAGCCAGCTACTCTTCTGGTTACTGCCATGCATGTGCTTGCGACAATCAGCTGGCTGGCGTGCTTTACTCACACTTGAAAACAGAAGATTAGTTTGCGGCACTGCGTGCGGCACGAAGGTCAGCTGATCTTCGTGCACGCATGCGCGCTGAAAACCCGGAAGAGGAATGGGCGACACTGCGCGTGCTAGGACATGGCTCCGTGTGCCACTTCGAGCATGCGTGCTATAGTTTTGCCATCACAGCTATAGGTAATCCTCAACTTAACAACCCTTCCTTTGGTGACGATGTTCAAAGTTACAACGACGCTGAAAAAAAGTGACCTGTGACTGTTTTTCACACAACCGTTGCAGCATCCCTGCAGTCACGTGTTCAAAATTCAGACACTGGGCAACTGGTTCATATTTACTAAGGTTTCAGTGTTTCAGGGGTCACATGATCCCCTTTTGCGACCTGTCGAGCAAAGTCAATAGTGAAGCCAGATTCGCTTAGCAGTTGCGTAACTAACACTGCAGTGGATTCACTTAACAGCTGTATCAAGAAAGGTCATAAAATGGGGCAGTTCACTGAACAACTGCCTTGCTTTGCAACAGAAGCTTTGGGCTCAATTGAGGTTGTAAGACAAGGACTACCTGTACTTTATTTTCAGGGAGCTTAGAAGTGATCTAATGAAGGTGTGGTTTCTTCTTCCCTCTACCCACAATCCTCCCCCCCTCCCATCTCTGGTAAGCAGAGCCTGGAAGTCCTTTTGTCAGGCTCCCCTCTTACCTGGCAGTGCATCATGGGTTCAGAAGTTTGTGGCCAGATTCTTGCTCCTCATTCTTTATCACTGATAGGTATGTATTTGGGGGCAGGGCAGGTGGGCTCTGTTATCAGTTGAGTTGTAAGCTTCTGGGGAAAACTTGTGTGTGGTGGTGGTGGGGGGCGTCCGAGAAAATGATAGCATCTTGCAGATTCACTTTTTAAATGGCTTTCAAAACGAAAGGAAATGCAAGGTGGACTTTTAGGATCTTGATTTAGTTTTATTTTTTTTTCCAGACATGAAAAAAAACACCCCAAAGTATTCTGTCTTTTGGCTTATCATGGTGACTTAAAATCCTAGCAGCTGCATTTCCATGACATGCTAAGCACATTGCTTTAACTTAACTTTTAATAGATTTATATGCCGCCCAATCCCGTAGGACTCCGGGCGGCTTACAGAAAAAGTTAATATAAGAAGTTAAAATAAAGAACAATTTAAAAAGAAACAATTTAAAAACAATGGACCATACACTTAATCTGGGTGGGGCTGGACCTCATTCCTGAAGTCAACAGCCCCAGGCCTGCCGGAATAGCCAGGTTTTAGTGGCTTTTCGGAAGGCCAAGGGGAGGGTCCGGATCTCTACGGGTAGGTCGTTCCACAGGGCCGGAGCAGCTACAGAGAAGGCCCTCCTCCGAGGAGCCGCCAGCCGGCATTGCCCGGTCGACGGCACCCGGAGAAGGCCCAGTCTGTGAGTTCTTATCGGCCGTTGGGAGGTATGTGGCAGGAGGTGGTCTCCCAGATATCCAGGTCCTAGGCCATGTAGGGCTTTAAAGGTGATGACCAGCACCTTGAAGTGTGTGCGGAGACCGATCGGAAGCCAGTGCAGCTCGCGGAGGATAGGTGTAATATGGGTGTATCTAGGTACACCCATAATCGCTCGCGCGGCTGCGTTCTGGACTAACTGTAGTCTCCGAACACTTTTCAAGGGCAGCCCCATGTAAAGCGCATTACAGTAATCGAGCTTAGAGGTGACGAGGGCATGAGTGACCATTCGAAGTGCCTCCCGGTCCAGATAGGGCCGCAACTGGTGCACCAGGCAAACCTGGGCAAAGGCCCTCCTGATCTTTGGTTTGTTTCTTGCCATTTGGGCTGTTGTGCAAGCAATCCTCCCATGGTTAGTTAACAATTCAGCATACTGCGTGAACCCTGAAAATGGGTTAATTTAATAACCAGCATAAGCATACTAGATGAGCTTGGTTTCTCCTCTTTTAAATGGCTGTTGCTCTTGTGCAGGGCTCCCTGTGTTTTCAGTACAGGAAACTCTTCTCTTCCCCAGCTTATTACATTTAAATCTTCTCAAAACCTTTTGTTTATACAAATCCAGGGAAAGTTGCAATTATATAAGGTTAGCTCATGCCAAGAAACAAAACCTGTTCCTTGTAAGACGCATTTGTATTTTATGATGATTGGATTTTATGCAGGAAGGGCTCTGAGAGTTCTCTGTTATTAAAATCTGGAGAGTTTAAGAAGCTTTTTCTGAAATTTCCTGACCAAAGATTGCTTTGATCTTTATGGTTTCAGCCCTTCCTTTTAGAATTTTTCATATAGGTTTGAGGATGTCTGCAGATCTTCCATAAAACACAAGGCGCCACAGAAACGGATACAGGTTCTCTTTTGCAAAATTTCCTCGCCATGAATTTTGCTGGATACATCTTTTGGCAGGTTCCAATAAAGTTAAAAGATGCTTTTTGTTTTGCTGTCTAGGAGAACTACCGTTTGTTTTTTTCACGCTATCCTAGAATTGAATTGAATTTGAATTTATTTCATTTATATGCTGCCCTTTTCCCCGAAGGGGACTCAGGGTGGCTCACAATCCAAGTGAAGGGAAGGGGTACAAATAAAGAATAAAAAAGACGAACAAAACAATACACAATTTAAAAAGCACACAACAACCATACCATTTGAGGGAGGGGGCAAAAGCTCTTTAGCCCAAGGCCTGTCGGAATAGCCAGATTTTAAGGGCTTTGCGGAAGGCTGGAGGGTGGTGAGGGTTCGAATCTCCACGGGGAGCGCGTTCCAGAGGGTCGGAGCAGCCACAGAGAAGGCTCTCCTCCGGGTGGTCGCCAGTCGACATTGGCCGGCGGATGGAATTCGGAGGAGGCCTAATCTGTGGGATCTAATCGGTCTATTGGAGGTAATTGGCAGCAGGCGGTCTCTCAAGTACCCAGGTCAAGAGAAGGAGATTGTAATCACTTTTGAGGGAAATGCTGTTAGTCTGCTGTAAAGTTTTCTGGGACTTTTTTCTTAGTGGTGGTCTTTCTGAAAAATCCCCATATCACAGATTGCTAGAAGGGCCAATGAAAGAAGAGATGCTATTAGGTAGTAGCAACATCTGAAGATACCTGATCACTTCAGTGGAAAAGGCCTACTGCAGATCCAGTCTGCCAAATAATTTCAACTAGTGGGGTCCAAGAAAAGAGCCTTTTCTGTTGTGACCCCAGTCTGCATTTCTTTCATCAGAAGAGGAGAGCACATCTTTCTCTTTCTGTCCCAGCCACTTTTTACAGAGGCATGATTGAGTGCGTTTTAACAAACTGCATCCCTGTTTGGTTTGGTGGCAGCAACGCCTGAGATAGAAAGTCCCTACAGAGAGTCGCGAGGACAGCTGAGAAGATCATAGGAAGCTCACTTCCCGACATTCAGGATCCCGCTTATAAGTGCTAAAGCATTGTCAGAGACCCCGCATACCCACTTCACGGTCTGTTTTGGTTGCTCCCCTCTGAGAGGAGATTTTGAAGTATCTATACTTCACCTTGGTTGCGTCCGCTGAGTCCCGCCCAGCCGCCCTGTTTAAGATAACCCGCTCCCTATTAAATAAAAGGGAGGCGGGGGAACCCTTGCAGGGCAGAGCTGAGGATTATGCCCAATTCTTAGCGGACAAAATTGCTCGGTTTCGGTCGGACTTGGACTCCACCCCTGCAGTTCCAGCCGAGGCACAAGAGGATCAGATGGAACATCTCTGGGTTGAGTTTCAGGATGTTACCCCCGGGGATGTGGACAAGGCCATGAGGGTTGTGAGTGCCTCCACCTGCGTACTGGACCCGTGTCCCTCATGGCTGGTTACCAGCAGCAGTGAGGTGACACGAGGCTGGATCCAGGCGGTCGTGACCGCCTCTCTTCGGGAGGGGAACTTCCCCGCCGCACTGAAAGCGGCGGTGGTGAGACCCCTCCTAAAGAAGCCATCTTTGGATCCAGCTGTCCTTAATAACTATCGTCCAGTCTCCAACCTTCCCTTCCTTGGGAAGGTTGTTGAGAAGGTGGTGGCCTTTCAGCTCCAGCGGTCCTTGGAGGAAGCAAACTATCTCGACCCCTTCCAGTCAGGCTTCAGACCCGGTTACAGCACAGAAACCGCTTTGGTCGCATTGACTGATGATCTCTGGAGAGCCAGAGATGGAGGATTTCCCTCCATCCTGGTTCTCCTTGACCTCTCAGCGGCTTTCGATACCATCGACCATGGTATCCTTCTGCGACGACTGCGAGAGGTGGGAGTGGGAGGCACCGTGCTGCGGTGGTTCTCTTCCTACCTCTCAGACAGGTCGCAGTCGGTGTTAGTGGGGGGGCAGAGATCGTCCCCTAGGCCCCTAACATATGGGGTGCCTCAGGGTTCGGTCTTATCCCCCCTACTATTCAACATCTACATGAAACCGCTGGGAGAGATCATCCGCAGGCACGGGATCAGATACCATCAATATGCGGACGATACTCAACTGTATCTGTCCGCCCCGTGCCAATTCAATGAAGCGGCAGACGTGATGAACCGGGGCCTGGAGGCGGTTATGGACTGGATGAGGGCTAACAAGCTTGTGCTCAACCCAGAAAAGACCGAGTGGCTGTTGTGTTTCCCTCCCAAGGATTCCACCAATATTCCATCTCTCAGGCTGGGGGGTCAAATTCTATACCCCTCAGAGAGGGTCCGCAACTTGGGAGTCCTCCTAGATCCACAGCTATCGTTCGACCACCATTTGACGGCTGTGGCTAGGGGGGCATTCGCCCAGGTTCGCCTGGTGCGCCAGTTGCGACCCTACCTGAATCGGGAGGCACTCACAACAGTCACTCGGGCCCTCGTGACCTCTAGGCTGGAATACTGCAATGTGCTCTACATGGGGCTGCCCTTGAAGAGCATCCGGCGTCTTCAGCTGGTACAGAACGCAGCCGCGCGAGCGATTGTGGGTGCACCGCGGTTCACCCACATTACACCTATCCTCCGCGAGCTGCGCTGGCTACCTGTCGATTTCCGGATGCGCTTCAAGGTGCTGTTAATCACCCATAAAGCCCTACATGGTAGTGGATCTGGATACTTGAGAGACCGCCTTCTGCCAATCACCTCCCTGCGACCAATAAGATCACACAGATTGGGCCTCCTCCGTATTCCATCGGCCAGCCAGTGTCGGCTGGCAACTACAAGGAGGAGGGCCTTCTCAGTAGTCGCCCCGACCCTTTGGAACGAACTCCCCATGGGGATTCGTACCCTCACCACCGTCCAGGCCTTCCGCACAGCCTTGAAGAACTGGCTAGCCCGTCAGGCCTGGGGATGAAGATAGTTGCCCCTCCCGAATGATGAATGCATGTTGGTTACTGTTTTTATTATATGTGTCTTTGTTATTGTCTGCATTTCCCCTTCCCTGATTTTATGTGAGCCGCCCTGAGTCCCCTCAGGGAAAAGGGCGGCCTACAAATGTCAATAAAATCTAAATCTAAAAAATCTAAATCTATAGCAGGACTACCTGATTCTGTAACAGCTTTGTTCCCTGTGCCATCCGTCTGGTAAACTTTCAAGATTCATTTTTCTCGCCATGTACACATCTATGTATACCTCTGAACTAGATTGTTTCTCTGGGTCATATTATATATGAGGTTATATGCCTCTTTTTTGTCATGTATAGTATATATGGGAAGTGGTGACCCTTTGAGAGTTGTGTCATTTTAATGTATGCCGATTAGTGTACATTTAAAGTGACAATGAGGTTACTCTAAGTCTGAGTTCTCTGAAATATTTTCCTGCTGGAAATATTTTCCTGCTTTCCACCTACACACCTGGTTTTCCAGAAGACCCTTAAAACCTGGTTCTCACCTGGCACCAACAAGGTTAGCTAAAATCTTAACAAACGCTTCCCCAAAATGTTGGAAATGCGAATCAATACACAGAACATATTACCATTAATGGAGGGCCTGTGAGGAGGCTAAATTTTTTTGGAAAAGGATCAAAAATTGGCTGGAGGCAATAACAGGGGTTAAAGTAGAATGGAAACCTGAAGTTTTTTTTATTAGGAATAATGTCTGCGAAATACAAAAAAGAAATCCAGTATTTAATACTACATATAATTACGGCAGCAAGGATTGCCTTTGCCCAGAAATGGAAAAACAAATTAACTCCAAGCGAAGATGAAATAATAAGAAAGGTTATGGATTGTGCTGAAATGGACAAACTAACTAAAGAAATCCAGGGAAAAGAAGAATCAGAATTCTACCAGATATGGGATAAATGGTATAGGGGGATAGAGGAAAGAAACAAGAATCAATGAAGGAAGACAACAAAACTCAAAAATAATAGTTATGAGTAAAATAAGAGGGTTAAGAATGGCGAAATCCAAATGAATTATAATAGAAGGGGAAATAATATAAGGTGAGCGATATCGATTGATAATTGCTATTAGAAAGAACAGGAAGCTCCTGTTCGTATTGTATTTTGTAAATGTGGTGTACGTCTAAGTTTTGTATGTGTGTATTTTACATGTTTGTAAATAAAAGATAAAAATAATAAAATAAAATAAAACCTGGGTCTGCCAGCTGGCCTGCAACCCCAATAAGGGCATTCTATGTCAGGGTGGCTGATGGGTTAGAGAGAAGATTGCCACCAACATTGGCTGCCATCTAGGTTCATAGTTTCTTATGCTTGGGTGGGAAGGTAACAACATTTTATGTGCCTGGGCTTATAGTCATGCTGGCCACCTGGGGAAACCTTAACCTTTTACCTTTATTTAACTTTCTTAATTTTAATCGGTTTGCATTATTATTATTTTTAAACCTATTTATCATTTTGGAAGCTGCCTAGAGTTACTGCAACGGTTCGATGGGTGGCATATAAATTTAATAAACATGCAGTCCAAAGGCTTTGTGCAGAACTGCACCTGGTGGATTTTGTATAGATATGAATAATTGTTGGATCCTGTCTCAGGGGACACTGTGGCTAAGATGCTGAGCTTGTTGATCAGAAGGTCAGCAATTCGGCGGTTCGAATCCCTAGCGCCGCGTAATGGAGTGAGCTCCCGTTACTTATCCCAGCTTCTGCCAACCTAGCAGTTTGAAAGCATATAAAAAGGCAAGTAGAAAAATAGGAACCACCTTTGGAGGGAAGGTAACAGCATTCCATGTGCCTTCGGCGTTTAGTCATGCCAGCCACATGACCACGGAGACGTTTTTGGACAGCGTCTTTGGCTTTGAAACAGAGATGAGCACCGCCTCCTAGAGTCGGGAACGACTAGCACATATGTGCAAAGGGAACCTTTACCTTTATACTTTAAAGGGAAGATAACAACATTCTATGTGCCTGAGCTTATAGTCATGCTGGCCACATTGGGAAACCTTAACCTTTTACCTTTATTTAATTTTCTTAATTTTAATTGGTTTGCATTATCTTCTTTTTTTAACCTATTTATCATTTTGGAAGCTGCCCAGAATTGCTGCAACGGTTATATGGGTGGCATATAAATTTAATTTACAAACTGTCCAAAAGGCTTTGTGCAGAACTGCATCTGGTAGATTTTGTATAGATATTATGAATAATTGTTAAATAGGCTTCTTGCATCCTGTCTCAATTGCAAAAACCTCTCTGGAATTACTGCATAATCTTTTTAAGTGCTCAGCATGTGCTTCAGAGTAGCGCTTCTCAAAGCATGATCCGGGCACCCCTTGGGGTCTCCCAAGAGCCTTTCAGAGGGTCCAGTGAAGTCAAATAAATAAACATTTTAAAATGTTTCGGTTTTCATCTCTTAATACGGTAAATACAGACAGCTATAATCCACGTAAACCAAAGCTATTGGAAGCCGCCGTGATTTTTTAAGAACGTAAAAGCGCTCCTGAGACCCAAAGGTTTGAAACCGCTTGCTTTAGAATGTGAATGAGCTGGTCAGAAATAACAAGCATAAAGTTTGGTCTCTGGAACATAAAAATTGTAATCACCATTCAGTCACCAGAAAACACACACTCAAGATCAACCTCCGCTTTTCACAAACCCGTTTAATAATAACAAGTTTGGAGGTTTTGTGAGCAAACAACATCTCCCAGGGATAGGCCTATAAATAATGTGTGCTCTGGAGCTGTCCCTCAAGAAAACTGTTTATGGGGCAATTTGTTGACTTGACTGACTCAATCTGATAACCGTTTTTTTTTTTTTAAAGTATTTTCTTCGGTTCAAATGGCATTGAGTCCATAAAGGCAGAAACAAGTATTTTCTGGCTCACAAGTAATTTGGATTGCTGTTAACAAGGTGCCCCGTAAAGAAAAGAAAGCAGAAGGGCCCACTTGCATCACTAATATCGTTTTTGCTAAGATGTACAGACTTTTTTGTAAGATAATCTCGAATCAAATCTTTATTGCGATTAATGGACATAAAACAGTAGTGGGTAAATAGTGTAAAGCCTTCATTTTCATGAGCTGTTTGCTTAGTTTAACTCTGCCATTAAGAATGGCGTCCAAGCTTCGGCGCGGGGGGGAAAAAAAGAGAAAGAAAATGCATGTTTGTGTGTGGGAATTGTTCAGCCAGAAAATAGGACGGGAAAATAATCTATTGGTTTAAAAGGACCCAGTTTTAAGCAGGATAACCAGGCTTAGCATCTTAGTAGGAAACTTGCTGTATCAATAGAAGAGAACATACAGTATGTAGCCCAGGGTTTAGTTCAGTAACACAATCAGTTCTAGTGAGAGTGGGATTTGTTCCCTGTTTACAGTAGTGGCCAAAATTGTGGAAACCTCTTGCTAACTAGCTAATAACACCACTTTTTGGAGGGGAGAGTAGTACCGTAAGATTATATAGCAATGGAAAGATAATTTAATCAAGAATGTAATGCAATGACTTTTATGAAGGCCTTGCTATTAGAATAGCAGTTATAAAAAAGAAAAATTGAAACAAGATATACAAAAATTATCACCATAGAAAAAATGAGATATACAAAAATTATCGCCATATCAGTTAATACTTTAGTTGGGTAACCTTTAGCATGAAGCCTTACAATGTCTTCCCATGGAGTGAACCAAGCTTTTTAGTTCTGCAGCTGTTATAATGTCAAACCAGCATTTAATGATTGCTTCTATTAACTGGGTTTTATTTGCTGGGTCGCTTCTGACTAATACGTTTCTTTAATCAGCTCGATAGATTTTCAATTGGGTTAAGGTCTTGGATATTCCCAGGCCATTCCAGCAGTGGAACATGATTACCTTGAAACTCCCCCCAAAATTGGTGTTCGTTGCCATCAAACTTCAAAAATACATTTTCCCCAAAAGGTTTCCACAATTTTGGCCACTACTGTACATACAGTAGCTTGCCCTGGAGAGGAAGTGTGGGGTGTGTTCTGGTCCACTCCAGTAGCCAACACCCAGATAAACATGGATTAACACTAGACAAATAATCAGCAGGAAACAGTACCCTAATCAAGGAACTACCAACAAGACAATCAAGCAGCCAAACAATAAAGCAGAAAACAATTCCTTAATCAAGGAACTATCAAAGAGAAGATATATCCCTATCAATACTGGGAGGGCAGGCCACTGTATATTAACAGGGCAAACCCCACACTGACACTGATGATGTTACCTAGTCAGGTCATGAAAGGGTCTGCAATCAAGCACAGAGGCCACCAAGAATTTAAATATTAAAAAATACTAAGATGTCAGAGACGATTTCCTACTTAGTTTCTTCTTTGAGATACTAATTGTCTATAAGCAATGTTTGTCAACCTCAACAAGTTTAAGATGTGTGGACTTCAGCGCTGGCTGGGGAATTTTTGGAAGTTGAAGTCTATTCATCTTAAAAGTTGTTGAGGTTAAAAAACACTGATCTATAGGGAAGGGACTCTATTTTTTTATATCACCACTTGCAATGCAGGTTTTCTGTTTCAGTCGACAATTGTCCTCCTCCGTGAGCCCTACTAGGAAAGTCATTTTTTTAAAAAAAAATAGAGAACCAAATCTCTCTCTTAGCATAATAGGGTTATAGAAGTATAAGGGTGACAAATCATGATCAATTTCCTATCTTTGTACAATAGTTTAGCATTAAACAGAGAACCTGGAAGTAGGATTTTGCAAGGTTAGATGCAGATTCATTTTTAAGCCAATAATGCATAACAGAGAGTGGACAAATCCATTTTTATTGGCTTCCATTGAATGTTAAACCAATGCATGTAGTAATGACTTTTAGGAACACGCTAAGCTTCCTTTCATTGAATCCAGCCATTAGTCAGTCTAACCCAGCTTTGACCTTCAGACAGTCATTCGTGCCCCAGTCACACTGCATGGATTGAGTTCTGCCATGTGCTGTATATGGATCTGCCCTTGAAGGCCAGCTGGAAGCTTCAGCTGATCCAGAATGCAGAGGCATAGGCAGTGGTGGGCATGCCTCAGCATGCCTCTATTTTGTGAGCTGCACTGATTTTCCGTTTGCTTCTGGCTGTGACTCAAACTACCTGTAAAGCTGTTCAAGGCACATGCCTGATTACTTGGTGCACTGCTTGTCTCCCATGGTATTTGCCCAGTTGATTCTCCATGGAAATCCTCAGTCATCCAGGTTGTCCCAAAGGTGCTTTTTCAAAAGGCAACTGGACTTTGTTTTTCCTTGGAGGTGTTTCACTTCTCATCCAAGAAGCTTCTTCAGTTCTGATTGAATGGTGGAGGGTGGAAGGATTTATATTCCTTGCGGTCATCTGGTCGTTTCCTCTCTTTCTGAGAGTCGTTGAAGCCACTTGGAGGTTTATATGTGCCCTCAGGGTCACCTGAATAGTGCAAGCAGGTGTGGAATCTTCTTGGAACTGCTCAAAGAATTGTGTTGTAAACGGGAGAAGGTGGCATCATATCCATTCCCATGTAGATGGCCTCTTTGACCCCTCTTTCAAACCAGCGGTCCTGAGGAGCTGATCTCATCTGGAAGAGTTGGCACACTCTGGGCATCTCCAATAGGGACTCTGGAAGTGCACCTTTGAAGATAATAGAATAACAAAGTTGGAAGGGACCTTGAAGGTCTTCTAGTCCAACCCCCTGCTTAGGCACGAAACCCTACACCACTTCAGACAAATGGCTATCCAACATCTTCTTAAAGACTTCCAGTGTTGGGGCACCCACAACTTCTGGAGCCAAGTTGTTTCACTGGTTAATTATTCTCACTGTCAGGAAATTTCTCCTTAGTTCTAAGTTGCTTCTCTCCTTGATTAGTTTCCACCCATTGCTTCTTGTTCTACCCTCAGGTGCTTTGGAGAATAGCTTGACTCCCTCTTCTTCATGGCAGCACCTCCCCTCAAGAACTATGTTGCCCCAGACATCTGAAGGGCCCCCACTCTGCTTTTCTTTAGGAAGACACCATAAACACCTGGCCCTTTCCGCTGGCAAGGGAGAGCAAGGACCCCCCCCCCCCCCCGCTCAGTTCATTCCATCCAGTCTGTTGACATCTTTTTCATATTTATTGGTTGTATTGCAATGTCTTAGTTTGATTGATCTAAGCTGCCCAGAGGTATTGGCAGCCAGGCAGCATAGAAGGGATGATGATGATGATGATGATGATGATGATGATGATGATGATGATGATGATGATGATGATGATGAAAATGATGAAGACACTATCAATCCATCTTGGAATTATAGAATCCAAGGGGACCTTGTAGTTCTTCTCATCCATCTCTTAGTCATCATGGACTGGTAGTCAATCTGCTTTGATCTGATAGTAAATTCTTATCCAGTGGAGAGTACCAAATAGGGGTCTCTGTGGTGTCCTTGGTGCTCTCTGAGCTGGGGTTGTTTTGTTGCAGGCATTTCATCACCCAACTAGGTAGCATCATCAAAGGTCTGTGTTATAAGAACTATGGGACGCTCTCCCTGAAATCTAGGTCTGTTCTCCACCTTTGACACCACCATCCTTAGCAAAACAGGTGTTGAGGCTAAGGTCCCAGAAGAGATCTGGTTGCTACCCTTTTTTTAAAAAAAAATTGAGCCATTCCTGTACAAACCAGGTGAGCTGCCTCTTCTTTCTTCCATCAAACCCATTTACTTTCATCCCTCTGCAGTCTCTGCCCTCCAACTGAGACCCGATTCAGCCTTTCTCCTCCCGTAACGTTAATCGCCAGGTTCTCACATTGAATGTGAAAGATTTATATTTAAAGTGCTCCTGAGTTGATGTCTGTTGCCAAAACCATGGCGATCCCTCCTCTTATTTCCTCCCCTGCTCTCTTTTTTTTCCTCCCAGTGCTCACCTGTGCTTTTATTTGCCATTAACTTACAACCCCCTGCGACAATATGAAGTCTATTTCCAAATGAATCGCATTTGCGTGGATGAAGCTCCCCGAACCTCCGGATTTGGGAGCTGGAAGGGTTTTTGCTTGAAACCCGCTGCCTCTGTCACTTCTTTAAAAAAAAAAAAAATGTCTCTGCAGCGGGGGCGTGTATGCCGAAGCACAAAGCACAATTAAAATACAGTTATATATTCTCCTAGTTATTAAAGCTTGCATTAACATGACATAAAGTTTTGTCTAGGGACTCCTTTGCTATGGCTCAGGGAGCATTTCTGTGTGACAGTAATAGGCTCCAGTTAATATACTTGAATGATACTAGAATCGGCGTTCTAAAGGCAGAACAAAAGAGGTTTATTTGAAGCTTGCATCACAAAGGTGGCATTATCGCTGCGAACAATCCACTGAGATCGGGGCTTAATTATTGTATCTTGCGTTGCTTCAATATAATAAAGTGAGTTCAGGGGAACCATTCTCTCCGACTCCCCCCCGCCCTCCTCTCAGCAAGCCGGCAGCTTAAGTCTCTAATTGAAGAGCAAAAAACAGAAGAGGCCCCCATTTCCCCAAATACCAGGGGTGTTTCCAGGATGTGGTCAAAAAAGTCAAAATGGCAGCTGCAGCAGTACGATCCAAGGCCTGTTTTTTTTGCTTAAAAAAAAAAATCCTCAAAGTGAGGTGGGGCTTCCATGACACCAGTGTTGGTTTTCAATTTTTTTTAGAACCTCTTCTGTAGGTGTGGCCTGCTTTGTGGGAGTGGTTTGCCAGCCAGGTGACTGGGTGGGCGTGGCCAACTTGTAAAATGTGGAGAAACTCACTTAACAACGCTCTTGCTTAGCAACCAAAATGTTGGCTCAGGAACTCTGGCATTTGAAGCACGCAAGTCTTAAAGCTGTCAAGTTACAAGACCCTTGCACCCCTAACCCTTTAGAAAGAAACCCCTAGGGGTGTTCAAACTTGACAGCTTTAAGACTTGTGGACTTCAACCCCCAGAATTCCTCCTCCAGTCATGTTGGCTCAGGAACTCTGGCATTGAAGTGTGCAAGTTTTAAAACTGTCAAATTACAAGACCCTTGCACCCCTAACCCTTTAGGGGAAAAAAAAACCAGGTGTGTTCAAACTCGACAGCTTTAAGACTTGTGGACTTCAACCCCCAGAATTCCTCCTCCAGTCATGTTGGCTCAGGAACTCTGGCATTGAAGTGTGCAAGTTTTAAAACTGTCAAATTACAAGACCCTTGCACCCCTAACCCTTTAGGGGAAAAAAAAACCAGGTGTGTTCAAACTTGACAGCTTTAAGACTTGTGGACTTCAACCCCCAGAATTCCTCCTCCAGTCATGTTGGCTCAGGAACTCTGGCATTGAAGTGTGCAAGTTTTAAAACTGTCAAATTACAAGACCCTTGCACCCCTAACCCTTTAGGGGAAAAAAAACCCAGGGGTGTTCAAACTCGACAGCTTTAAGACTTGTGGACTTCAACTCCCAGAATTCCTCCTCTCGCTCTTCATCTTGATGATGTGCGGACGGGTTGGGGGAGGAAGCTGGAACCAGTTCTAAACGGCACTGTAGATTTGTGGAACCTCTTCTATAGAAGAGGTTAGAACTGGCAGGAACCCACCCCTGCATTACACCTTTGTAAATGCCATTAGAACCACGGCTTGGGGACACCCTGCCGAAGAGGGAGGTGCTTCCCTTCAGACTATAAAATTGCTGGGTACGCGTGCGCCTCGGGGACGGGACTTCTGAGGCGTCTGTCTGATCTGATGCAACCGTCTGTATCCCGAGGGCCTTGTATAAATTCTGTGAACACTGTAGGAAGTTAGTATGTGATATGTTGAGATAATTGCAAGGCTTTGGTGCCTGCTCTCTCCTCATTTTAAAAGCAGCTGAATCTTTTGCGAGTTCTTTTTTTTTTTTTTTTAATATAAATTCCTTACAATGCCTCCGGTAGGGAAATTGTGTTCTGGGACACCGGGAGAATTGAAAATGGCCAGCTTACCCTTAAATGAGCAGTGGCACAGTAGTTAGAATGCAGTTGTTGTTGTTAGTTGCGAACTTGTGTCTGACCCCATGGACAAGGTTCCCCCTCTTTTTCTCTCAAAAAAGAGGGTGAAAATCTGGGTACGTCTTATACACTGAATACAACATTTTTTGCCTCCTGAAACCCCGCCCGTTCACCAAATGGCTGTGCATAGCCTTTAGGAGGCTTCCAGAGTGCTCCTGGGGGCTGGGGAGGGCAGAAATGAGCAAAACACAGACCGTTTTTGTCCTCCCAGCCCCCAGAAGCACTTTACAAGCCTCCTAAGGGCTATGCGTGCCCTTTTCTTTGACAAAAAAATGGGCCCGTTTTTGTGAAAAACGGGCCGTTTTTGGGAGGCCTGCAGAGTGCAAAAACTTTTCAGCGCCGTTGTAACTTCGAAGAGTCACTAAACAAATGGTTTTAAGTTAAGAACTACCTGTGATGTAACTTAAAGCATCTACTAGCTATTAGAAAACCTGCTAATACAGACAGGCTGAGTTTCTAAATAATGCATTTGCACTTTTCAAGGACTGCCTTCCTTCCTTAGCTTAGCAGTCTATGGGCAACCAGACTACTGTGACTCATCCAGTAAAGTGGTACTCATTGTTAATTGGTTCTAGGAGGCATGATGAGTAAAAAAAAAAAACAGCGAGTACCAACCAAATTCTCCTGTGCGCTGCTAGGAGAGTCCAAGCATGGTTAAATCATTCTGGTTGTCCTAGGACTGAGTTCAAATTTTCTTTAACCACACCTCCTGTTCCTCCTTAAGGTCAGTTTTTTCAACTCAGTCTGCCCGTCAGGACACAGTTGTGTGAGCTCCAGCTATTTAATTCAGGCTTGGACTCTCCAATTCGCACAGTTAGAATATAGTTTCAGTATTTTATACCAACCAAATTTTCCCCATAAGGAATAATGTAGTGAGTCACAAGGCAGCCGACAAGGGCTTGTGCTTTGAATACCAAACAAACAATGAATACCGGGACAAAATTTTTACATCAAAATGCATTGGGTACCCAATTTGATGAGATTCAAAACAGTTGAGTACCAAGGTACTCCTAACAGTTGAAACATCTGGCTTTGCTACATTTCAGAGTTAGCTTCTTTCAGACCTTGCTAAAATAAACCAGCATTGGTCCAGAACCTGTAATCAGAATAAGCTGTCGCCAATTTAACAATAGTAGCAAAACTTTTAAATTCCCTCTAGATCTGTGTGTTGGAACTTGTCTTCCAAACGCATCAAGTTGAATTGCTGGGGTTAGAGAAGCAGCAGTCTTGCAAGCTTTTTTGGGCTTCTACACCTCTTGGTCTCTTGCGTGCCACAGCTGGATAAGCTAAACAGGTGTTAGCTTGGATCACCTTCTTCTCATCTGCTTTCCGTTCACACCTGTAGGTGTAACCGCCTTAAAAGGTTTAATTGCTCTGACAAGCTATGAAGTGAAAAGAACTTGATCTGTGACCTTTGCTTGGGGTGCAGTTAAAAGAATGTTCCTGTCGTGTTGTGCAGATGAATGATGCATGGTTTGGGAAACAGCTGGCCTGATGGTAGTTTGTAAAGTGGCACATCATTGCAACAAAAAAATGAAGACTATAAAATTTGAGAAGTCTTGATTCTGAGCCGAATGAGCTTCACTTTGAGGGATATTGAGCCGAGGTGGCGCAGTGGTTAAATGCAGCACTGCAGGCTACTGCTAGATCAGCAGTTCAGCGGTTCAAATCTCACCGGCTCAGGGTTGACTCAGCCTTCCATCCTTCCGAGGTGGGTAAAATGAGGACCCAGATTGTTGGGGGCAATATGCTGACTCTCTGTAAACCGCTTAGAGAGGGCTGAAAGCCCTATGAAGTGGTATATAAGTCTAAGTCTACTGCTATATTGAATGAACAAATGATTTGTAGACTAGCCTAAGGCAGAAGACAAACATCGTTGTAACTTTTACCATTGGTTTATTTCTTAAAGCCCTGTGTGTTGAAATAGTTGTTCTCTACCTCCCTTTCCTTCGTCATAAACGCTATATTGGTCTAAGAATTCTAAGGACCCATAGAGGACAAGGGGTGGACAAGTGACCTTGTCATGTAAATCCCAGGGGACGGAGACTTGCATCATGACAAATGTTTCATCACTGTGGTGCCTACTGCCAATTACCTCCACTAGACCAATTAGATCCCACAGACTAGGCCTCCTCCGAATTCCATCCGCCGGCCAGTGTCGACTGGCGACTACCCGGAGGAGGGCCTTCTCTGTGGCTGCTCTGACCCTCTGGAACGAACTCCCCGTGGAGATTCGTACCCTCACCACCCTCCAGGCCTTCCGCATAGCCCTTAAAACCTGGCTGTTCCGACAGGCCTGAGGCTAAAGATCCGCTGCCCCTATCTCGAATGGTATGATTGTTGTGCTTTTTAACTATGTATAGTTTTGTGTTCTTGTTAAACTGTTTGTATCCCCCCTTCCCTTTTTGAGTTGTGAGCCGCCCTGAGTCCCCTTGGGGAAAAGGGCGGCATATAAATGAAATAAAACTCAAACTCAAACTCAATTGTGGTTAAGAACAGATGCCTATGTGGGAAATTGCTCCTGGTTTTTATGTTTGAAATGTGGGGGTGGTGGGGAATGGAACTTAGTTGTTAGCTTGAAGATTGAAAAATTGTGTTCTAGAAATAGCTTGTAATAATTGAACATAATGCGCAAATGTATAAGGTGCAAATGTAGCTAGTGCTTCATTGTACTGGAAAGAGTTGGAAATCAATGCAATTTTTTTCTTTTTCCTTTTCTTTTTCCTGTACCCTCTCTTCCCCCCACCCTTTAATCTTTATTTTAATTGTATTTTTGCTGCAATAGGTTTCAATTAAAAATGAGAAGGGGGTTTTGTGCAAAAGAGTTAGTTGTGTTGCTAATGATGTAGATGTACAAGCCAATAGATCAGTGTTTCTCAACCTTGGCAACTTGAAGATGTCCGGACTTCAACTCCCAGAATTCCCCAGCCAGCATTCGCTGGCTGGGGAATTCTGGGAGTTGAAGTCCCGGACATCTTCAAGTTGCCAAGGTTGAGAAACACTGCAATAGATCCTGTCCTCAGTGACTTTGCTTATAGTTGTTTATTTTGTACACTGCCTTTATTTATTTTTTTCAAATAACTCAAGATGGCAACCATACCCAACCCACCTTCCTCCTCCTATTTTCCCCGCAACAACCTGGTGAAGTAGGTTTGACTGAAAGAGAGAGAGAGAGAGACAGACAGAGAGAGAGAGAGACAGAGAGAGGGAGGGAGAGAGAGAGAGAGAGAGGCTCAAAGATACCCAGCTGGCTTTCATGCCTAAGGCAGGACTAGAACTCATAATTTCCTAGTGATTGACCCAAAGTCATCCAGCCACCTTTCATGCCTAAGGTGGGACTAGAACTCACAGTCTCCTGGTGTCTAGTTTGGTGCTTTAGCCACTATACCCATGAAGGCGAACCTCTGGCACGTGTGCTCAAAGTGCCACGCAAAGCCATGTCACCCGGCACGCACCGCCTTGCCTGTTCGTCGTCTGGGTTTCGGGTACGCATGCATGCACAACGATCAGTTGTCCTTCCCATGCGCAGCAGTACTGAAAACCAGTGTGCACATGTGTGCTGGCCAGCTGATTGTCGGGTATGCATGCGCATCAGAACCCGTAAGTTCGGTTTCTCTGGAGCGCAATCCCTTTGTGCGCATGGCAGTGCCGATAGCCAGCTTGCGCATGCACACTGGCTAGCTGATTATTGGGCGAGCATATGCGCTAGAACCCTGGAAGTTTGGCTTTTCCGGAGCATCCCCCCCCCGATGAACACGTACACATGCGTGCAACGTTTCCGCACGACCTTTTTGGCACTCGGTGAAAGGTTCGCCATCACTGCATCCTACCAAACCGGCTCTAGCATTTGCAACAAAGAAGAAACAGCCTTGTGTGAACTGCTTCCCTCCCGAACTGACTACACCACATCCCGTAAGAATAAACAGAGCACCCATTCATGCTTTCTTGCCTGCTGCTATTTTGAGAACCGGTTTTTCTAGCGTACTTCCAAAATAGGGACTTGCGCCCTGCCTCCTGTTATTCTTAATCTTCCTTGTTTTTGTGCTTCTTAAAGCTTCTTAAATATCTCTGCGTCACCGCTGTTCTTTTTCCATGGAGTAGGGTTTGGTGGTTGTCAGGGGGTACGTTCAGGAGTTCTTGGACACGCATGTCCTACGAGCCAACCAGCCGGAATGTCCACGTCACGGCCTCCCTTCAGCGCCTCTGAAGTTTCTGACAGGTCCTCTCCGTTTGAGAGACTTTCCTTGACATGTATTGTGCCGTTAATGCCTCTTAGTGAAGATATGCCAACAGTAATAACAATAGCCGACCCCCGGCTTTCAAAAGTCATCACTGACGTAGGAAACCGGGAGCATCAAATTTCAAGTAAAAATAACTCCTTCTAGCGACAGGGCTTCCATTAAACAGGGATTGCAAGAGGGTTTTGGGGGGGGGGATATCTAAATACCATGGCTTATTACCATGCCCTAGTGGACAATAATTAAAAATTTGCCAAAGCATGTTGTTTCTTGTGGTGTTTTTTTTTCTCAAATGGAGAACAAACGGCCTATCAAAACGAGCTCTTCCATGGCTAATGTGTTAAAAAAACCAGTTTGCCTGCCAATAAAGAGAGATGATAAATCCTTCCTCTTCCCTCACCCCCCCCCCCAAAAAAAAGCAAGCAAAGCTTGAAAAAGGAATGCTCAGCTCTTGCCAAATTACAGTGTGACTGAATGTTACAGGACATAGAACAGTCTAATGCAGCGTTTTCCAACCTTGGCAATTTGAAGATCTGTGGACTTCCAACTCCCAAAATTCCTGGCTGGAGAATTCTGGAAATTGAAGTCCGCCCGTCTTAAAGTTTTCAAGGTTGAGAAATCCTGATCTAATGAGTTACTTTGAAATGTTACTAAGGGACGCGGTGGCTCAGTGGCTAAGACACCGTACTTGTTGATGAGAAAGGTTGGTAGTTTGCCGGTTCGAATCCCTAGTGCCGCATAACGGAGTGAGCGCCCATTACTTATCCCAGCTTCTGCCAACCTAGCAGTTCAAAAGCATGTAAAAATGCAAGTAGAAAAATAGGAACCACCTTTGGTGGGAAGGTGACAGTGTTCCATGCGCCTTCGGTGTTTAGTCATGCCGGCCACATGACCACGGAGACGTCTTCGGACAACGCTGGCTCTTCGGCTTTGGAACGGAGATGAGCACCGCCCCCTAGAATCGGGAATGACTAGCACATATGTGTGAGGGTAACCTTTACCTTTAATTACACTTATCCCAGTCTTCAAATATTTCTGGAAGTTCTTAGAACTACAACATAGTCCTCTATGCTACATGGGAGACATGAAACCCTCGGTTGGACAGGTAGCTTCAAGACCAATATTTGCTTTGGATATTATTAGATTCCCTGGTCAATGGCTTCTGCTCACTTGTGCTTGAATCAAAGGGGTGGGATGTTGTTCCCTTTGGTACTCTTTATAAAAGATGTTAGGTCCCAATTTGGCTAACATTTAAAGGAACATGAAAGCATTAGTGTAGGCCTTGGTGTTCTCTGAGCTTGATAGTTTGCTTGCAGACATTTCATTACCCAACTAGGTAACAACATCAGTGCTAGAGTGAAGCCTACGGGCTAGAGAAATGCTTAATTTTCTAGAATGTTAAAATTGAAAAAAAAAACATTTAAAGCATTCTAAGGAATTAGGAGGGGGATTTGTGGATTCGAGATGCTCACGTCCCATCCCCCCATCCCATGGTTAAAATTGAAATAAATATTTGGAGGCAAAGAACGTTCATTTGGGACCAAAAGGGTGAACAATGTCCTCATGTGGATTAGCTTTCTGAAAGAAACCAATTGAGTCCTCTTCCTTTTATTGGAGTTAACTTTTAAGGAAGCATGAATAAGGCTGCAATTTTATTTCGATTTCTAGATTAAACGATGGAGGGGGGGGAGAGAGAGGAAGAGAGAGAGAGAAGGGATAATGATGAGAAAAATGCTTTTCCTTCAGGCCACTACCACAGCTGAATAATATGGAGGTGAAATTCTCGAGGGAGGAGGGAAAGGGAGAAAGGGAGGGAGAGGGAGAGGGAGAGAGAGAGAGAGAGGGAGAGAGAGAGATATATATCCATGGCTCCTCCTTTGTTTCCACCCCGCCTTCTTTACCTCTCCATAGTTTTAGGATGTAAGGTGTGCCTTTCAGCATAATGCCATCTCACCCTTCCTCCAGAGCAACTAGGTGTCTTTTGTCTAATATCACACAGGTCCGTAATTCAAAGGAAACCTTGTGATACCTGTTGCCATGCTAATGTTTTTTAAATGGAAACACACACACACACACACACACACAGACACACACACACACACGGTAACCTCTGTTCCCCTTGATGGTAACCTGAATCTTTAGATTCTTGTTGTTTTCCACCTCATGAAATCTCCCTTTCTAATGTATTCACAATGAACAGAATTCTTGAGACGTTCCAATTTTTATCTCCTGGGATTGGTCTTTCTTTCTTTCTTTCTTTCTTTCTTTCTTTCTTTCTTTCTTTCTTTCTTTCTTTCTTTCTTTCTTTCTTTCTTTCTTTCCTTCTCTTTCTCTTCCTTCCTTTCTCTCTCTCTCTTTCCTTTCCCTCCCTCCCTTCCTTCCTCCCTTCCCCCTTTTAAAATGGCCCTCTCCCATTTATATTTTTCCTTTGTGGAACTGAAGCTAGGATACCCAGACTGTCTCCCCCCTCAAACAATGAATGGCCTTATTCAATTTTCCTCAGCTTCAGCCAGCTGTTCAGCTCTATTGCTTTCCGCTGGACATCACTAGCCTTCATTAGATCCCTATAATCCCCTATCAATGCGCTGCCTTTAAAAAGAAGACATTTTATGATTTGAACAGTGGACGGTCGTCCCTGGCTTATTTCGATAACCTCTTGAGCTCATCTTGGCTTCCGAAACCGGCTCAGGTTTTTTTTTTTTTTTTTTTGAGGGCCGGAGCGGGCGGAGGGAGCCACTTGATTATGCAAGTTGGTCAGCGGCAGAATGAGAAAATGAAATATCGAAACGGCACCTATATAGCTAACCTCCTTTCCTTTCCAGCTGGGGGGAAAGCGAGATAAATTTCTCTCCGCTAATAAACGACACTCTCATTTTTGCACCTGAGCCTGTCTGGGAAGGTAGCAGTGGCAATTGTTCATTTCTTAATATATATTATTTTTTCCTCCAGAAGTCTGTAGATTAAAGAGAGAGAGAGACAGAGAGAGAGAGAGAAAAGAGGAGTCCTTCATGCACCAGGAACCAGTGTAATGTAACACTTGTCTTATCTTCACACTTACTCAGCAGGTATTTATAAAAGGGCAATAGGAAAGACTTTCAACTCAATCCTGTTAACTTTGCACAGGATGTGTCCGGATCAGATACGCTTACCTGCTTCTCTCCTACCTCAGGGCCAAATCGGGAAGTAGTTTGCCAGCATATTTCCTCTTTCTAGGCAAGCTTACTCCGTGTCTTCAGGGCTACAAACGGCTTAGGGAAGGGATCGGTTACTCCCTCTGGTAAGGGCTGCCCTCTCTAAGAGGACTGAAAACAATCCAGTCCTTAATTTACCACCACAATGGAGCTCGAAATCTCTGTTGCTAAGATTTGTGAAGTGCGTTTTGCCCCATTTTACGATCTTTTTGCCGCAATCGTTAAGCGAATCGTTGGCAGTTGTGATGTTAGTAATTTGGGTGTTAAGTGAATCTTGGTTTCCTCATTTGACTTTGCTTGTCAGAGAATCACAAAAGCCCCATGACCCCGGGGACACTGCAGCCATCATAAATATGAGTCAGTTGTCAAGCATCTGAATTGTGATCACTGGTCCATGGGGATGCTGCAACGGTCGTAAGTGTGAAAAATGGTTATAAGTCGCCTTTTTTGGGGTACCGTTGTAACTTTGGACAGTTGCTAAATGAACTGTGGGGAGTTGAGGACTATCTGTACTCATTCCTTGCCTGTTGAGCAGGGATTTATTTATTTATTTATTTATTTATTTATTTATTTATTTATTTATTTATTAAATGTATATCCTGCCCATCTTGTTGTCAGGCAACTCGAGGTGGCTTCCCACAAGCTATAAGAGCAGAAACCAGAATATTCTAAACAGAATTCTGTTTAGAATGTAGAAATAATAATTGGAGTTGAACTATTGATGCAAAATAATGTATGTATGTATGAATTCAATACTTAAAATGCCTTGTTTAAAATTAAGGAATAATAATCACAGTTGAATAATTGATATATAATGATAATAATGTACTTACATTTATCTAATGAATAATTTGTGATTTGATACATAATTGTAAGTGGGGACCATGGAAAGGACACGCACAAAATCTTGTAACCAAACGACAGCTATGTGAAATGGAAGAAGGTTGTATGTGTTTTATGTTTTTGTTTGTTTTTATTTGTTAAAAAAAATTTTTTTTTTAAAAGAGCAGAAACCAAACCTGAAAAATAATAAATATTACCACTAAAACGAACGAGAGTTAAGAAGGAACAATATGCAACAGGAGGGCAGAGGTGGAATCTTGAATCTTCTCTTAATCCACTAACCACCTCTAGTAAGGATTGCCTTCATACTGGAAGAATCTTTAGCAATGCAGGCACAAGCTGAATGACCTAAATGGTTATGTCAATCATATCCCCCTTCCAGTAAGCAGGTTCAAATTGTTTCCTACAATGGGTTGTCTTGGGAATGGAGGTAATTCAAGAATGTATCTTCAACCTCTGTAGGCCTTCGTTCCTCCTGCCTTCAAGGTCTCAAAAGAATGTGAGTCCATCTTCTCATCAAATGTTTCTCAACCGTGGCCACTTTAAGAGGCATGGACTTCAGCACAGCTGGCTGGGGAATTCTGGGAGTTGAAGTCCACACCTCTTAAAGTGGCCAAAGTTGAGAAATATTGGTGTGTAACGCAATTGCTTTTTATAAGTAAGTGAGTGAAACAGATGCCATTTCTTCCCAGCCATTCTGACTGTCAGGGTTAATGAGAGCTTGTGGTTTAAAACCTCTGAGATGCATCTTTTGGATGGAGAAAAGTTTGAGTAGGCAAAAGACCAACTCCTGGTGATAATTCCAAATGATATCTTCAACTAGGAATATGAAACTCTTTGGGAAATTTCCCGTCCTCCTCCAAAGTCTCCTGCTGTCAGGGGCAAACAACCAAGTCCACATGTGAAGGTTCGAAATGTACTGATTGATCGGCCTGTGCGCCAGACTCTTCTCAGAATAACAGTTTGCATCTGGGTAAAACTAGATAAGGATCAACAGCCTTCAA
Source organism: Thamnophis elegans (assembly GCF_009769535.1). Lineage (NCBI taxonomy): Eukaryota > Metazoa > Chordata > Lepidosauria > Squamata > Natricidae > Thamnophis > Thamnophis elegans. The sequence continues at coordinate 132,079,840 of NC_045544.1, forward strand.
GGGATGGGTGGACTTTGTCCTTTTGTGACTATGTAGAGACTCCAAACTGATGCCTCACTTGACTCCTCCCTCCTTTTGACTGTCGGTCTATGGTCTATCTCCTTATATAGGCTCATTTCTTTCCTTCCAGTGACGAAACTCTGAAATTATTCTTTCACTTCTAAAAGTTCAGTCCATCTTTATTTCTTGCCCCCTCCCCTTTTGCTTTGTATCTGTACTACCCGAATTTCACTTTTGGTTATTTTTCTTTAGTCTCCATTGCAGCTTCAGTGCGTTTCAGTAAATTGCACATGCTTTGAACCGAGGTGAGTTCATGATGCTATGAGCAACAGGCAATCCGTTCTGTGCGCAGAGGGCTTTAGTCGGCTTATCCGGAATCAATGCTGAGCTCAGGATGGCAGGTTTGAATAAAAACTGCACAGAAACTCATATATATATAATTCTTGGGCATATAGGTAGTCCTCAATTTATGATCGTAATTGAGCCCACAGGTACAGTTGTAAATCACGACGGTCATTAAGTGGGTCATCATGTGACTGTGCCCGATTTTTACTTTTTGGGTGTAGTCATTAAGCAAATACAGGAGTCGTGGACCCTGGCCATCAAATGAACGCCATAATTTTTAAGCGAATCCATTGTCCAAAAAGAGTCATTTTTGTCAGAAACCAAAAGTAAACATGGTTTTTTGACACACACCCACACACCCCAAATTGTAAATTGCTGTCACATGACAGTGGTAGGCTGCAAACTGGCCATAAATGTGGGCCGGATGTCAAGCACCCAAACTGTGATCCTGTGATGGGGTGGCCATTATAATTTTGAATCTGGGTCATAAGTAGTCCTAGGGGGGTCACTGTAACTTCAAACGGTCACTAAGCGACTGGTCATAAGTGGAGGACTACCTATACATAGCTTAAAAGCAGCAAGAATTTATCCTTTTTAATAACCCTATTTTTCCGATTTCCTGCTTTTGTGACAATCTCCTGAAGTAAACAGCACTCCTATTTCTGCCCTGTCCATTCAATATATATATCTATGTTTTATTTGTGCTGATAAATAAATAAAGGGGAGACTAGTATAGATCTATTTCAAGCTATTTAGCTCTCATCAGCTAGCCATACCCTTACTGAGATTCGAACCTGTGCTGTATTGCATCTTAGGCAAACGTCTTAGCCATTAAGCCACAGGTCTCCTCCTTATCAGCTGAAGCCAGGGAAGAAGGTATATATTTAGTGTCACAACCCCTGGTAAGCCCCAATTATGGGAGGAAGCTATATATCTATATCTATATCTATCTCTATCTATCTATCTATCTATCTCTATCTATCTATCTATCTATCTATCTATCTATCTATCTATCTATCTATCTATCTATCTATCTATCTATCTATATACACACACACACACACACTCTGTATGTGTGTGTATATATATAATCTCCTATTTTTAAAAACCCTCCCCCATTTTTATTAATTAGAATAGAATAACAGAGTTGGAAGGGACCTTGGAGGTCTTCTAGTCCAATCCCCTACTCAGTCAGGATACCCTATATCATTTCAGACAAATGGTTGCAGTCTCTTCTTAAAAACTTCCAGTGTTGCATCAAATATTTTATCTGCAACGGGGGGAAAAAAAGTTCATGTTTCATTTAACTCATTCTCCTGGCAAATTTGCTTATTTCTGGCTGTTTACCTTTTGATCATGCTAGACAAATGGAACATTCCCCCCCCCCCTTTTTCTTCTCACATTCAAGGAGCCTATAACGGTTTCTATGAAGCAGGCCTGAGATCCCCCCCCCCCCACACACACACCAATAGTTTTCATTTTATTTTACAAACCGTTCCTAGGAGAATGTTGTAACTCTTCCCGGCCACTGTGTTAGATAATGAGTGTTTTTCCAGGGTTGTGGCACTGAATTGTTTACTTGGATGCATTGCTTGTTATCTTGCTCCAGCTGAGATGAGAGGATCCACAGGGATTTTAGATAAGGGGTGTGTGGCCGAGAAACGGAGACACCCAACCGAAGAGAGAACTGGGCCGTACTTTGGATCCGAAGGGAAATGATGTTTCCCAGCACATATGTAGAATCTATAGCAGCGATAGCTAACCGTTTTGTTGTTGAGTGCCAAAAATGTGTGCGTGCATGCGTGCTGGCACCCATAATGCAAAGCATCCCCCACATGTGCATGCGCACACAACCTCCCAAGCTCACAGATCACAGTGCAACCGGTACAGTGCAACGGGGCCTGATGTCCCCCACATGCACATGCGCACATAGGCGCATGAGTCCTTACCTCTGCGACACTCCAGCTGCTTGGCGGAGCGCCGTGCAGGCACCATACACTCCGTGCATGGAAGTATTGAAGAGCTCAAATACAGGTAAGGAGCTCAGGCAGGTGGGTGGGCCCTCCGGAGCACCGTACCGGAATGGTACCCAGTGCTCCTGACAGGCACCAGTATGCCTGTACTGGGGCATACCACCTGCAACCCACCACTGCTCTCCACACACACACACACACACTCTCTCACACACATGCACACACACACACGCCGCACTGCTCGCCTCCAAGCTGAGCTTGGTATTTCCTCTGGCGGGACAGGGGAGCCCTTTTCAACCTCCCCAGGCTCCAGAAAAGCTTCCGGAGCCCGGAGAGGGCGAAAAACGGGCCCAACTAGCTTACTGGAAGTTCTGGTATGGCTCCGTGTACTGCCTATGAAATACGTGCCATAGGTTCGCCATCATGATCGGTAGGCATATGTTTAAATCATAAAGGCAGCAAAGCATTAAGAGCCATGGTGGCGCAGTGGTTAGAATGCAGTATTGCAGGCCTATTCTGCTGACTGCCAGCTTGCCTGCGATTTGGCAGTTCTATTCTCACCAGGCTCAAGGCTGACTCAGCCTTCCACCCTTCCGAGGTCATCAAAATGCGCTTCGTCTTCTCCATCTTCATGGCTTCTCTGCCAGATAAGACCGGAAAGAACTCTGTGAAGTTAACGCTGCAAGTTGCCTTGCCTTGTGGAGTTTATTTTGACATAAACCACGGATTTCCATTTTGTTCTGGCGCAGGGTACGTGCCGATCCATTTAGCGATTCAGTGAGGGGGAACAGCTGTGTGCTTTTTTGAAATTGAAAGCCAAATGAAGATCTAGGACCTCTGACCATCTGCCTAGCTTAACATTATCCTCTTCTGTTTCTTACATTTAGCTTACGGGCAGAGACTACCAAATATAACTTTTGTGTAATTAAACTTTGGTTCTGTTGTATCTGTAGGGACAAATGTATTACATGTTGCTTCTCTTTCCTATAAATTTAAATGCTTTTCTTCTTCTTCTGCCCAACATGATGTCCTTCTTCTTCACTCAGGAAATAACCCCCTGATCTCCAGATAGGGCATTCTGATAAAGACAGAAGTATAAACGAGACTGGCCTTTTTTGTAGAATAGAGCAAAGCTTCCTTGCGAACGGGACCTCCTTTCTCCAGGACCATTAATTTTAACGAATGTTTTTTTCCCTGCCTACCCGTAAGTTTGTGTGTGTTTGTGTGTATGTGCTTAATCTATATTTTCGGCATTGTTTGGAGAAGAAAATAGGTTGCAACTTGTGCCGTTAATCTGCACAGAAGCTCCATGAAGGGAAAAAGAATTATTCCTGCTGACGATGGCTAATGTTCCGTGAAAATAAAAACGCAAGCTGCTTTGCACCTGGTTTGTTAAAGTGCTGAAGGAGCAATGTTCCTTCCTGCATCCCTGTCGTCGTGTCATCAAAACTCAGAGCCCCAAGAATAACTTCACTTTCCCCCTTTGCCCACTTCTACCTCTTTCTTATGGTGGAGTTTCCTAAAGTCGAAAGGGGAGATTATATATACTGTACAAACCATATATATATAATTGGTTCCCAAACTTGGCAACTTTAAGACTTGTGGAGCTGGCTGGAGAATTCTGGGAGTTGAAGTCCACAAGTCTTAAAGTTGCCAAGTTTGGGAACCACTGATATATAGGAAGACACAACCAGTGGTGGGATCCTACCGGTTTAACAACCGGTTTGGTGATTGTGTGCTTTGCGCGCTAAAACTTACCTTCCGCATTACTGCTGTGGAGGAAACAGCTGAGGTGCGGCAATCTGCTCTGCCGCGTGACTCAACTGAGAAAATAAAGGTCAGTAATGCGCAGGGGCGGGTAGGCGGGCCCACTTGATTGTTGGAGTGAACCGGTTCACTCCCAGCTGATCGTCAGAGTTACTGGCTTGGGCGAACAGGTAGAATACTACTCCTGGACAGAACTCTTACCTTGCACACTTTCCTCCTCCTGCTGAGGAGTGAGTGTTTGAATTTGACTTAAGTGTGACTTTACAGCAATGCAAATCCAATAGCAGAGTTGGAAGGGACCTTGGAGGTCTTCTAGTCCAACCACCTGCTTAGGCAGGAAACCCTACACCACTTCAGACAAATGGTTATCCAACATCTTCTTTAAAACTTCTAGTGTTGGTGCATTCACAACTTCTGGAGGCAACTTCTGTTCCACTGATTAATTGTTCTAACTGTCAGGAAATTTCTTCTCAATTCTAAGTTGCTTCTCTCCTTGATTAGTTTTCACCCATTGCTTCTTGTTCTACACATTTGAGGTTTTCGGGGCTTATGCTCACGGAGCGTACGGTGCATCTGTGATGTTCTGCTGAGCAGCTGGAGCATCACGGAGGTGTCACAGAGCATCACAGGCAGTAAGTACGCAGGCGTGCGCTGCGCATGTACTGCGCACGTTCATGTGGTGGATGCCTGGCCCCACCCACTGCTTCTTGATCTATACTCAGGTGCCCTGGAGAATAGTTTGACTCCCTCTTCTTTGTGGCAACGCCTGAGATATTGGAACAGCAGTGGTGGGTTACGACCAGTGCCTGCCAGGAGCACCAGGTACCATTCTGGTACGGTGCTCCGGAGGCCCCCCCCCCCCCCCGCACTCCTTACCGGTATTTGAGATTTTCGGGGCTTATGCGCCCGGAGCGAACGGTGCCTGTGCAACGTTCCACCGAGCATCTGGAGTGTCATGCAGGCGTCACAGTATCACGGGTGGTAAGTACGTATGCACATACTGCGCACCTGCTGCACATGTTCATGTGGTGGACGCCTGGCCCCTTGCACCGTACCGGTTACAACGGTATCCGGAACTCACCACTGCTTTACAGGCACCAAACATGTAAACGCTATGCACTATTTCTTTGGTCATTGGCAGCACATTTGTACAGTAGAAGGAATCTGACAACAGAATGGGACAACATGCCATGGCCAACTCTCTGCTGGACAACTCGCTGTGGGACAATTCTATTTCATTATTTAAAAGAAATAAAACATCATTTTAATTTTTGCCATTCACATTTCATTCTGTTCCTCCTTGTGCATCCTTTCTTTAATGATTCTCTTCCACCATTTCTTTCATATTAGTGTAAGTCTTCTCCCGCAGTGAGTTGTTCTGTGGCGAGTTGGCCGTGGGGAGTTGGCTATGATGAGAAGGTCTCAGTAAATTCTCATAGACCCATGGGGTGATGTCTTTCTGGTGGTTCTTAGAACCCTATGTGAGTGTTTCCATTTCATCTGTAATTTGCTTACTTCTTATTATCTTCTCAAGCGGTGCTTCAGCTTCTCAGATGCTAGAGGAGAGAGATGTGATGCTCTCTGAACTTGGATGTTTGCTTGCAGATGTTTTATGATTCATCTAGGTAACATCATCCCTGTGCACACAATCATCATGACAATTGCGATCCCCAGTGCACCTCATAATCCATGGCACTGATGATGTTACCTAGTTGGGTAATGAAATAGTCCACAGGCAAACAACCAAGTTCAGAGAGCATCAAGGGCTCCTCGGTTCAACCCTGAGCTACAGACGTTCTCTTCTGTAGGATATAAATATCCCTGCAATGTGTATGGATCTCGGTGATGCCTCATATCTTCTGCTCTGGGAATAAAGTCTTATTTAGCAGTCTAGGTAAAGGAAGATCACTCAAGGTAGGGCTCCCAAGTGTTTTTGGTCATCCTGTTTGGGAATTTTAGAAGATGTGGTTTCAACATGTTGAAAAGTTTAGAAAAATTACCTCTTATGTAAAATCCATCCAGTTTCAGAAAAGGCTACCAATGTACCATGTTTTCCCGAAAATAAGACAGGGTCTTATTTTCTTTTGACCTCTGAAATAAGCGCTTGGCCTTATTTTCGGGAGGTCTTATTATTTTTGGGGTGCAGGAGGCAGTGAGTATGGTCACCTCATGGTTGGTGCTGTGTTACAATATTTTCAGGGAAGGCTTATTTTAGCGTGTGCACTCAAAAGCCCGATTGGGCTTATTATCCGGGGATGTCTTATTTTCGGGGGAACTGGGTATGTCTCACATTTCAGATCAATGTTTCCCAGCCTGGCCATTTCCAGGTGTGTGGAGTTCAATTCCCAGAATTTCGCAGAGACATTGATGAGAATTCTGAGAGTTGAAGTCCACACACTTGGAAGTTGCCAAGATTGGGTAACATCACACTAGATGTATACTTCTCTGTACAATTCCTTCAGTTGTGGAACAAAGGCAGTAATACCGTATTTTTCAGAGTATAAGACGCACTGGAGTATAAGATGCCCGAAGATTTTGAAGAGGCAAATTAAAAAAAAAAAGTTTTTGCACTCTGCAGACCTCTCAAAAAACTGCCCGTTTTTCGCACAAATTGCCCCCTTTTTAAAAAAGGCCATGAATAGCGTTTAGGAGGCTTGTAGAGTGCTCATGGGTGGTGGAGGCCCCAAAAACGAGCAAAAAAGGGTCCGTTTCTCGCAAAAACAGGCCCGTTTTTTTTTTTCCCCAAAGAAAGGGCATGCATAGCCTTTATGAAGTTTATAGAGTGCTCCTGACGGCGGTGGGAGGGAATTGAGCAAAAAAACAGCCTGTTTTCTGCTCATTTCTGCCCTCCCCAGGAGCATTCTGAAAGCCTTTTAAAATTTTGGTGAAGGGGGCGGGATTTCGGGAGACATAAAATTCAATTTTCAGCCTCTTTTTTGAGGGGAAAAGGTGCGTCTTACACTCTGAAAAGTACGGTAATTCTGGATCATATTGGTGGAGGATCAGAAACACCATTTCATTGTGTTTTAAAAGGGAAAGTTTCCGAGGAGCACCAGAGAATTCAAATTATAAAGCTCTGCAGAAACCAATTAAGAGCAGCTAACTTGTCTTGTGGGTTTAACTGTACAACAGTTTCTTTTTAATTTGCATGAGCGTCCCATGACATAGTTCAGAGACATTCCCCTCTTTTAACCGAAGATTTAGGCTTCAGTCAATTTATGTAATGGCTATGAATCCTGATGATTTCTGTGCTAATTATATAAAAAAAACACATGCTCCTTAGATTTCACTTGCAAAGGTAGGCTTTGAAAATAAGCATAAAAGCCTCACTTGGCTTTTTTTGCCACCTTCATTTCAATAAATCAACTCAAATCTTTTGAGGATCAATTTGGTTTAAAAAGAAAAAAACGTAAGAGGAACATTTTCTGAATTGTGTGGCTAATGGGTAAGATTAAATATCTATCAAAAATATTTAGTCAAAAGGTTTTGGGGAGGGGGAAAGATTTAACACAGGAAGAAAATGGTTGGTATTTGGACTGAAAAATTCACTCACAGTTAGAGGTGAAAGTTTGGCCTGAAAAATTGGGGGTAACTTTGTCCTTATCCATTGAGGGGTGGCAGATTTATTTCTTAAAATAGAACGTATTTTAAAATTAACACCACACAATCTACATTCTCATTTAACCCAATCACTGTCAGATATATTAAACTGCAAGTTCCATGATCCTGAACTTGGATAAAGAGGAAAAGTAATTATTTTCCTCCTTTTTTTTCTTTCAGCTTTCTAACACTCATGATTGTAGTACTGTATAGAAGTAAATGGGACAGCAGGCCAAATGTTTTTTTAAAATAAAATCTCAGCTCTCTGGCCTTTAAAACGTCTGTATGATAAAAAAATATATTCTAGCAACTAATCAAGAAAATAAATATAGGTAATCCTTGATTTACAATCGCAGTTGGGACAGGAACTTCGGTTGCTAAGCAGTGTGGTTGTTAAGTGAGTTTTGCCCGATTGTATAACCTTTTCTTTGTGCTCATGAAGCGAATCAACATGTTCATTAAGAAAATCAATGCAGTCATTAAATCAGGGGTGTCAGACTCAGGGCCAATGGCCCCGATGCGGCCCACAGAGCGCTTAGGTCTGGCCCATGGGGCTATCCTGGAAATAGCGAAGGAGCGGCCCCATGGGGTCTCCGCCAGCAAAAATGGAGCATGCAGCCCTCCCGAGCTCTGTTTTCATTGAGAGTGCTTGGACCACCACAGGGACCCCCGACATGAGTGATGTTGAGCTGGCCGTGCCCACCCTGACCACACACCCCAGCCCCCCCCCCAGACAAGGTCAAATACAACCCTGATACGGCCCTCAATTAAATCGAGTTTGACACCCCTGCATTAAATGAAACAGCCTCTCCCATTGTCAGACACCCTCTGGGAAGGTCTCAAATAGTGATTCCATGACCCTTGGATGCCGCAACCATCCTAAATGCGTGCCGATTGCCTTGCACCCTAATTTTAATCACATGACCACGGAGACTCTGTGACAGTCATAAAGACCTGCCAGAAGTCCCTTTTTTTTCAGCACCATTCTAACTTCAGGCAGTCATTAAACAAATGGCTGTAAGTTGAGGACTACTACCTGTAGCTGTCTTTTGTTTTACGTTTGCTGAGTTTACTTTCTTGAGTTGGCTGTCTCCTCTTAATGGGATGCCATTGCTGCTTTTTGGCTGGTATGTGAGGAGGATATGCTCAAAGGCTGACAGTAATGTGTCTCATGGAAACCAGGATGAGCTACAGCTACCCTTTACAGTACCTAAAATAGGAATTTACAGTATTTTCCTTTATTTTTTTAAAAAGGAAAGCTGCGGAGCCTGTTCTCACTCTTCTTCAACTGCCAACTTCCTTAATAGAAGAATTTGGCGACATTTTATTTACATAAGGCTGTCCCATTTTGAGAGGAATGAAAAGGAAATTGCACCTTCCGTGTTATTGCCAGTTGTACGTTGTGAAAGGAAGCAACCGACTCAGAGGGCTGTTAAACATCCCTTAGACCAGGGGTGTCAAACTCACATCGTCATGACAGCATCACGTGACATATCAGGATCTCCCCCCGCTAAACCGGGGGTGGGCATGGCTAGCGCAAGCCGCATCCAGCCCGTGGGCTGCGGGTTTGACAGCTCCGCCCTAGACCTTAAATCTTGCGGACTTCAACTCTCCAAATTCCCCAGTCAGCATGGCTGGATGAGGAATTCTGGGAGTTGAAGTCCACAAATCTTAAAATTACACCTCTGCTCTAAGCTTTGCTTTCGAGAGATCCGCACCACACCTGGAATAGGGTTTGACTCCCTCACCTGTGCAGCATCCCCCTTTGGCACAGGACACCCTCGTTGGGCTACCTGAGTCTGTTAACCTGGAAAGCATTGTAGCTTCCCTGAGTTAAGATGGCCGACCAATAAATTTTCTAAATAAAATAAATAAATAGTATTTCAGCTTCTAGAGGGGAGCAAACTTAGTTTTGCTTTTAAAAAGCCTGCCTTAGCCTCTGTTGCAATAAATGCCCCTTTAAAAATCACGAGGTTCCTTCAAAATCTTTTCCTCCTGGTGGCTGCGGGGGGGGGGGGGGGCATAGCTTTCACGCAAATATGTTTGCAATTCCATTAATTTGAAACAGCACATGGGAAAAATGTTTAATCACTGCTAATCTGACAGCACTACACGGCATACATGACAGTTGCTTCAATAGTCCTAAATGCTGAAGTTGAAACACTCAACGGTGATGACACAGGAGAATTACAGAGCTGGGCTTGGCATAGGAGGAACTGCAGTCTGTGCAGCTGAAGGGGTAGAGCAGACAGAGAAGGGGGCTGCTGTGTGTGTGGCAACCCCATTTTGAGTAAGGGAGGGTGTAACTCTGTGGTAGGGCCCAATCAAACCTCTTCCCCACCCACGCTAAGGATAAGATGAAGGGGATGATCTGGAGAGCCCACAGCAGCAACAAAGAGGGCAGAAGAATGGAGGGGCCAACTCTTTATAACTGAATAACAGAGTTGGAAGGGACCTTGGAGGTCTTCTAGTCCAACCCCCCTGCTCAAGCAGGAAACTCATCATTTCAGGTTGTCCAATCTTTTTTTAAAAACCTCCAGTGTTGGAGCACCCACGACTTCTGGAGGCCAGTCGTTTCACTGGTTAATTATTCTCACTGTCGGGCAACTTCTCCTTAGTTCTGAGTTGCTTCCCTCCTTGATTAGTTTCCACCCATTGCTTCTTGTCCTGCCCTCAGGTGCTTTGGATAATAGTTCGACTCCGTTTTCTTTGTGGCAGCCCCTGAGATATTAGAACACTACTTTCAGGTCCTTCTTTTCATTAAACTAAACATACCCAATTCCAGCAATTGTTCTTTATATGTTTTAGCTTCCATTCCTCTAAACATCTTTGCTGCTCTTCTCTGCACTCTTTCTAGAGCCTCAACTTGTTTTTTTTTTGTTTTGTTTTTTTTATGACATGGTGACCAAATTGACACTATGGGATCTAGATCCGGAAGAACTGGCTCAAGCTTAGCCCTAGAAAGACGGAGCTATTTTGGATTCTTGGACCAACCGGTTGGTGGGGTTTCCCCCCAACTTTGGTTCTGAATGAGGTTGTACTGTCTTAGCTGGTTTTATAGCCCCTGTTGAGGGAGGGAGGGGCCCCTGGGGACCAGGAGATCCTCTGGCAGCCACTCATGCTTTGCTCCACTTGGGGGTAGACGATACATATTGTGCGAAACTCAGGGCTGGCTTTAAAGACCACTTTGGAGCTGCAATTTGGAAGAGCCTCACAGGCAAGCTTCACCCATGTTATGTGAGCTGCACTGTTTATTGGTAGGCTTTGGGATACAATTCAAGAGTCTGGTTATCACTCTTAATGCTCCAGTTATCTAAGGAACATCTCTGTCCCATAGGAGCCCCCCAGAGTCAGCTTGGCTCATGTTCCTTAAATTAAACAGTGTCACCTAACAGGACCCAAGGAGGCCTCTTCTATTATCTTTCTATTTATCTACGGTGGAGATTTGTGCAGCCCCTCCCCCTTTAATGAAGCCTTAAGAAACAAGCTCTTCCCCCAGGCCTTAGGTTGCTGAATAGGTTGCTCCATTTAAATAGAGAGATAGATGGCTAGAATAGAATAGAATAGAATAGAATAGAATAGAATAGAATAGAATAGAATAGAAATAGGAATAGGAATAGGAATAGGAATAGGAATAGGAATAGGAATAGGAATAGAACAGAACAGAACAGAACAGAATAACAGAGTTGGAAGGGACCTTGGAGATCTTCTAGTCCATAACCCTGCTTAGGCAGGAAATCCTACACCACTTCAGGCAAATGGTTATCCATTTGTCTGAAGCTAGTGTCCCTCCCTCCTTCCCTCCCTCCCTCCCTCCCTCCCTCCTTCCTTCCTTCCTTCCTTCCCACTGCTATACTTTTCTTAAATGAACAACTTAACCTTTCTAATGTGATATTGTCTCTATTTATTCTTATTGTGAAGATCACCAAGTCCTTTTGGAGACTGGTAGCCAAGAAGTTGGTTGGTTGGTTGGTTGGTTGGTTGGTTGGTTGGATGGATGGATGGATGGATGGATGGATGGATGGATGGATGGATGGATGGATGGATGGATGGATGGATGGAAGGTTGATTGGATGGATGGATGGTTGGATGGATGGATGGATGGTTGGATGGATGCACGCATACATGCATGCATAAATTGATACATGCATGCATAAATTGATACATGCATGCAAAAATGGATGAATTCCTTGTTCAAGTTTTATGCTCTGATAGGAGAATGAAAAGATCCCTCCCAGTGAATACCAGATCAATAAGGGAGCATTGATGTTGTATGCCTGTCATTGGAATATATTTCCTCTAGAGGAGCCCATGTAGAATAGATTCCGGCCATCCATTCTTTTCTATTTTTAATCCTGTGCTGTAAACCTGGCAAGAAATTATAAAAACAGCCATCACAATATTTCTACAGGCTATGAGGACATGGAAGATTTAGGGTCTTTTTAGTGTATGTGTGACTAATTCATTCTTAACTCTTCCGAGAGAAGGGCATAAAAATTGACTCATAAAAGTCGGTAACGATCTTACATTATTGTTTGTTGCATTTTATCCCCTACTAACCTACAAATGTGGCTCAGAGCTCATAACCATAAAATGTGCTCCGAGTCATAAAAACATACAAAAATAGGAAGCCCGCGACATCAAGAACAACTATGGGCATGTCAAAAAGGCTCCAGTGTGACCGATGGTATTCCTTTTTTCCCCCCTCGATTTTTTTCAACAGTCATCCTTTTCCTTCCACCCCTCCAACGTTGCTGTTTGGACATTTTTCTATATTTCAGAAGTATTTTGCTTTGTGATCTAGGGCTCGTGGAAAATCTTCACAGAGGGCAGATTTGTTTGAGTTAAGCTAATGTTAAGATATTTTTTTTCTTTCAATGTTGGAACTCATTGTTCACTGAAACCAATTGTAAGGAGGTTCAGGACAGACAAAGTTAGATGCCTTCAGAGAGAAAGTCTATGTAGCACACGACATTCCTTCCTTCCTTCCTTCCTTCCTTCCTTCCTTCCTTCCTTCCTTCCTTCCTTCCTCCCTCCCTCCCTCCCTCCATCCATCCATCCATCCATCCATCCCACTTTTATAGCCACCCATCTCAAGCAGGTGACTCTGGATGATGAAGAAACATAAAATAGTAAAAATAATTACAGCAGAGTACAAATTAAATATATGTGGCAGCTGAGCGAAAAAACCATCAATATTTATTACATTATAGAGTGTAGATATGAATGCAAGGATACTCCTTGACTTACGACCACAGAATGGATCCAGAATTTCCATTGCTAAGCAAGACAGCTATTAAGTGTGCTTTGCCTGATTTTATGACCTTTTTTTCGGGGGGGGGGGGGGCACAGTTTAAGCAAATCGCTGCGATTATGAAATGAATCCTGCAGTTTTTAAATGAATCCACTTTCCCCATTGACTTTACTTGTGGGAAGCTGGCTGGGTGGGAAGGTTGCAAATAATCTCAGCGTGCAGTAACCGTCGTAAATACTTACCGGTTGCTAAGTGACTGAATTTTGATCATGTGACTGTGGGGGAATGCTGTGATGGTTGTAAGTGTGAGGACTGATCATAAGTCAATTTTATTTCAGTGCTGTTGTAAGTTTGAATGGTCACTAAACAAATGGTTTTAAACTCGACTGCTACTGTATGAAGAACAGTTGCAGGAAACGGTTGGATATGGCCAGTCTAGGGAAAAGAAGGACTAAGGGTGACATGATAGCAGCATTCCAGTACTTGAGGGGTTGACACAAAGAAGACGGGGTCTAATTATTCTCCAAAGCACCCGAGGGCAGGACAAGAAGCAATGGGTGGGAACTAATCAAGGAGAGAAGCAAGCTGGAATTGAGGAGAAACTTCCTAACAATTAGCCAATGGAGCGGCTTGCCTTCAGAAATTGTGGGTGCCCCATCACTGGAGGTTTTTAAGAAGACATTGGACAGTCACGTGTCTAAAATGGTATAGGTTCTCCTGCTTGAGCAGGGGGATGGACTAGAAGACCTCTGAGGTCCCTTCCAGCTCTAGTTTAGATATTCCTTCACTAGGATTTGCTCTGAAGGATTGGTAAGTGGCTGGCTCAGAAGGATTGGTAAGTGAATTCATGCAAGACAGCCTTTCCCGTGGTTGTTAGTCCACATGGCTATGGAGCAGCATGGTTTTGAGTTCCGGAGTCTAACAACAGCACCAGTAGAAGGCTGGTTTCTCCCTATTATGCAGGTGTGCTCTCTGGAAACATCAGGTTAATCAGTCACGAGGCAAAACAGGTTGCTGTACTACAGGAACTTAATTTAGAATTCCACCCAGAAAGAAATCTTTGGGTACCAGACCTCAACTTTTTAAAAGGGTGTAAAAATGATGAATAGAAAACCACGACTCTCTCAATTCAGGCTCAGATCTTGAAGGCTTTGTGGACATGTTCATGCAGGGATTTTTTTTTTGTGGGGGGGGGGGAGTTGGGCATTGCCTTCTTTTGGTCTTCCTAGTCAACAGCCCTGGAGTCCTGTGATGTCCTCTCCCCTTAAAACCTGATCTTGATGAGCTTCTGAGCTCAGGAAGGCTTGGCCAGATACCTGCTGAGACAACGATAGTAAAGAACGAAAAGAAGAGGAACACTTTAGCTTCCAGCTAGACATCCAACCTTAGTGAAGAGAACACCCCATTCCCTGAAAAGCAGGAATAGATCTGGCCAGGCCCGTCACAAGGGAGAGCATCTCTTCCAGAAGGCGGAAGTAGTTTGAAGAAAATCTTCCTGCGGAGCATATAAGCCTTAGGCATTTCTCATTTACTCCGAATATATGGCTGAGAGACACCACTCTTCCCTCTTTATCACAATCTCTCAGATGCATCTCCCCCCACCCCCAAATGGTGTTGCCAGTGCAGCTTTGTGCTTCCTGTTTTAAGGAAGTTGTCGGTGACTCCAGCAAGTTTATATAATACATTCCATCCTCGGAGTCAGTCAGAAACATGATCTTTATCAAAACATTCCTTTCTTTTAGTGGGACCTGTGTGTCCTTTCCATATTTGCGTCAGTCAATTGCAAACCAGAGTCCAGGGTCTGTTTATGAAGCCGCATTTTGTGTTCTTGCTGGCGGTGCCTTGCTGAATTTTGCAGGACTGTGATGTACATTCAATCCTGCCACTTTGCCCCTCTCTCTCTCTGGGACTTATAGATGAGGAAAAGGACAGTTGAAATGTCCCAGGGTCATGTGATCACATTTTACGATCTTCTGACAAGCAAAGTCAATCGGGAACCCAGATTCACGTAACAAGTGTGTTAGTGACTTAACAACTGCAGTGATTCATTTAATGTGACAAGAAAGGCTGTAAAATGGGGCAAAACTCACTTAACTGTTTTGCTTAGCAAGAGAGATTTTGGGCTCAATTGTGATCGTAAGGCTACCTGTATTTGGTTGGCTTCAATGGGCCACAACATGATGTTGGATTAGAGATGCTTTGGTCTTACTATCTTAATCTAGTTCTTAATTCTCTTGGGAAGATTTCTCTGAAGAAAACCCTAGCAAAAATGGTGCCTGTGTTTGTGTAAGCATGTGCGCATGCATATTTAACTGAATCTGCTACGGACCAATGTGGCCCCTGTAAGAAATGCCAACCCCATAAATCCTCCAGTGTATGATCGCTAAAACAGTCAACACTAGCTGAATGGTACATCAATTAAATCAATATCACTCATTGTTTTCTGGGAAAGCAGAATCTATGATTTCTAGAAAATAATAAAACCGCCTACCTTTAAATGAGTAAATAAGTTCAGGTTTCGGTCAGTTCATGCCGAAGCCAAGTCCTTAAATCTTGGACCACATGAAAACATTAAACCCTCCTTGATCAGATCAACTAGATCAGTGTTTTTCACACTTGGCAACTTTAAGATGTGCAACTGGGGAATTCTGGGAGTTGAAGTGCAGCTTCATCCTGAAGCTGCCAAGTTTGGGGAAAAAAATATTGAACTGGGCTACTGCAGAATCCTGCTTCCCATTATGGCCAAATAAGGTGGGTTTTTTTGTGGGGGCGGGGGGAGAATCACAGGCATTAAGTCTTTCCTTTCCTTTTATTAGTGTTCAGTACTAGTGATCTTTGACTTAGAGCAGTTCATTTAGTGGCCGTTCAAAGTTACAACAGCACTACAAAAAGTGACTTGTGACCGTTTTTTTCATACTTACGACTTGCAGCATCCCCATGGTCATGTAATCCAAATGTAGAAGCTTGGCAACAAATGTCCCACTTAACAATATAAATGTTGGATCCATTGGTGGTCGTAAGTCGAGGACTACCTGTATTGGTCTCCAGTAGGTATTTGATATAGAGAGACTGTTTCAAAAAAAAAAAAAAAGCTCCTTAAATCAGATGCCGTCATGTAGTGGCCCACTTAATGACTACCACAATTTACAACCATAATTCTAGACTCAATTATGGTTGTAAGTTGAGGAACATGTCTTTAAAAAAAATATTTATCAAGTTTAGACAACGTTCATCTCACTCTCGCAGCAACTCTGAGGATGAAAGTTATTCAGGTCTCACTTTTATTTTTATACATAACTCAAAGCAGTGAACATACCCTACTTCTCCTTCCTCCTATTTTCTTCACAACAGTCCTGTGAGGTAAGTTGGGCTGAGAGAGATTGACTGACTCAAGCTCACACAGTTGACTGGCACGTCTTAAGAATTCATAGTCACCTGGTGACTGGCTCAAGGTCACCCAATTGGCTTTCATGCCTAAACAGAGACTAGAGCTCAAATATCCTGGTGACTTCTTCAAAGTCACCCAGCTGCCTTTCAGGCCTCTAAGGTGGGACTTGAACTCACAGTCTCCCAGTTTTCTAGTCTGACTAGTCTAGTCAGTTTCTAAACCAAACTGGCTCTGTGGGAAAGGAAGGCGGAGATAAGAGAATAACAGAGTTGGAAGGGACCTTGGAGGTCTTCTAGTCCAACCTCCTGCTCGACTGTATACCATTTCAGACCAATGGGAGAATCATCTCCACTATCTACTACTCTGTTTCCCTGAAAATAAGATCCAGCCAGAAAATAAGCCCTAGCATAATTTTTCAGGATGCTTATAATATAAGCCTTACCCCCAAAATAAGCCCCAGTTAAGGTAGTCAGCCAGATGGACTAATTTAGTAACTGTATTTCTCCAAAAAATAAGACCTAACCAGAAAATAAGCCCTAATGCATCTTTTGGAGCAAAAATTAATATAAGACCTGGTCTTATTTTGGGGGAAACACGATCAGAGCCCATAATCCAGGCGCTGAGGACAAACTGGTTCTTGTCTTTTCACACCCAAACCACATTCATAAAAAGCGGTTGCCGTAGGATAACCCATCCCCACTTCTGTTGGGGGGAAAAAAACACTGCTTATAAAGGCCATGGGGAACAAGGCTTGTGTTGCTAAAAGCACAGCGCTGCAAAATTTTGAGCGAGCAAGTCAGTGGTTTATCTTCATTATCCGAGAGAAAGGAAAGGATGCCCAAAGGGGTCATCGTGGACATTCAGAGAGGTGGCTTTGAGGTTAAACTATTTGTTTATGTCCAATTCTGCCATAATCAAACTGCAAGGCTAGGGAGAAGGAGTGTGATTTCTCTCCCACACCCCCACACCCCCACCCCCAACCCAGCCTGGCTTTGCGGCAGGCATTTGTCTTTGTTAATTTATACAGGAGAAGGCAGTAAATCAGCTGGAGCAAGTTGCTGGCTCTTAGATTTTCACTTGGGTATTTAAAATAATAGCACCTGACAGTTTATGAGCAGCTAAAAGGGAATTTTTTTCTGCTTCAGAAAGCAAAATATTGTGTGAGTTGTGCAGTGTGTATAAATAATCAGAAGAAGTAAGCCACCACTGTCCCTGTATAGTTCCAGGTGAGGGAGCAGAATGGACCCTGTAGATTTTCCAAGGGAAAAAGGGTAGTTCTAAAATGTGGCACACCTCTGTTGCACACTCACAAATACATACATACACCCACTCCTCCTCCTCCTCATCGTCGTTATTTATCCACTCCAGGATGAAGGCCTCTTCCACATGTTTCCAACCAATGCAGTCTTTCCTTTCCCAATTGGGCTCACAATACTTGCTGATGTTGTCGCTCCATCTTGTTTCAGGTCTCTTTCATGGACGCTTTTTTATCAAGTGGGATCCATTCTATGACTGCCTTGGTCCACCTGCCGTCAGCTCTTCTTGCTTTGTGACCAACCCGTTGTCAGGCTTGGAAGCCATCTTTTTCCGTAGGCCTCAAGCCTGCCACATTTTCTACTGTGGGAAACTGGGAGGGGGAATTGTATGGAGCAGTGTTTCTCAACCTTGGCAACTTGAAGATGTCCGGACTTCAACTCCCAGAATTCCCCAGCCAGCATTGCTGGCTGGGGAATTCTGGGAGTTGAAGTCCGGACATCTTCAAGTTGCCAAGGTTGAGAAACACTGGTATGGAGCATGGCAGCCTTGTAGTCAAAACAACATTCCTTCTCAGAGAGTCAAGGTCATCTCACCTGTCACTGGGAAGGATCCTTTTTTTTTAGGACAGTGACTGACTGGGCCATGTGATGGACATGTGGGTGCTGGGGCAAGGTCTTGAATTTTCAGTTGGTTGAGGGAAACCTGGAAGCTTTCAGATTCGGGTTTTCCCAGATGTGCCAACATGGCTTCTCTAATAAATCAGAACTCTGAGGAATCTCTAGCCTCGGGTTCTTATTTGATTGAGGATGCTGTTTGGAACCCTGACACCATCTCCATTTCAATTCTTCTACTCTCTTGATGATGCTGTGTAATTTTGTTTGTTCTCCAATCCATCTGCAGGTCTTTCTATCTTGTCTTGTAATATTGAGCATGTATCTTTCCATGGCTCCTTGTGACAATCGTAGCTTTTGTGCTCATGCGCGCACACACACATGCACAGGTAGTCCTCAACCTATGGCCATAATTGAGCCCACAATTTGTGTTGCTTTAAATGAGAAATTTGTTAAAGTGAGTTTTGCTCCATGCTGCCACTTTTCTTGCCACGCTTGTTTTAGTGAATCCCTGCAGCTGTTAAATTAGTAACACGGTTGTTAAGTGACTCTGGTTTCCCCATTGGCTTTTGCCTGTCAGGAAGGTCGCAAAGGGGATCACATGACTCCGGGACGCTGCAATCGTCATACATAGGAATCCCTTGTCAAGCGTCCGAATCTAAATCATGTGGCCACCGGGATGCTTGCAATAGTCATAAGTATGAAAAATGGTCATACGTCACTTTTTTCAGTGCCGTTGTAATTTGAACGGTCTCTAAACGGACTGTTGTAAGTCAAGGACTACCCGCATATGTATATATGTGTAACAGATAAAATGCACATATACGACCCACTTGAAATGAACCAGATTGATCAAAACAAATGGGATGTTTAACAGTTTCCTGTCGTGGTGCCAGAATTAATGTGGACTCTTAGAATGGATGGAAATAAACGTGCTTCCTGGGCCAGTCATCTGTTTCTAATATCTGTCCCTTCTTCCAACCTGCCTTGCCGCAATCTTCATTTTTCTTGTGTTTATCCAGCAGTTACTATGTGTTTTTGTTGTTTTGGTTTGTAACA
Source organism: Thamnophis elegans (assembly GCF_009769535.1). Taxonomy (NCBI): domain Eukaryota; kingdom Metazoa; phylum Chordata; class Lepidosauria; order Squamata; family Natricidae; genus Thamnophis; species Thamnophis elegans. The sequence goes on from NC_045544.1 coordinate 132,099,094, forward strand.
CATGTCCTCTTTTTGAGGTTAAGTCTTCTGGGGGGGGGGGGGAATGCAAATGTCGATTTCCATGTTGCTCCGTAATTTGGGGTTTTTTTTTTTTAAAAAGATGGCCTCGTGTTCTCTGCATAGAATTCAGTGTGTGTATGTATGTGTTTGTGTGTGTGTGTGCTGGGGGGGGGAGGTGTTCCAAGCAACTGTGATATAATCTGGATTGTCTTTTTCAGGCAAGGTCAGGTTAAAAAAAAACACACCTCGATTCAGATCAAACCACCTAGGCCCGGGATGGCAAACATGTGGCACGCATAGCCATTTGTCAGGGCACGCGAGGCATGAGTTCAGCCTTTTTAAAGCCATTTTTCACCCTCCCCAGGCTCCAAAGGCTTTATAGGAGCCTGGGGAGGGTGAAAAGAGCCCCCCCCCCCCCCGAGGCCCTCCGGAGGCTTCAGGAGCTTCCCTGAAGCCTCCGGAGTGCAAAAAAAAATGGCCCTATGGCCAAACCAGAAGTTCGGGAACGGATTTCCAGTTTGCTCATAGTGTCGGTTTAAGCCCTCCGGAGGCTTCAGGGACCTTCAGAAGGCTTCCCTGAAGCCTCCGGAGGACTAAGAACGACCCTAGGAGTAAACCGGAAGTGACTTTCTGTTTGCTCGTAGGGTCCTTTTTTGCCCTCCGGAGGTTTCAAGGAAGCCTCCCGGGGGAGGGAGGGCAGGGGAGGCTGTTTTCGCCCTCCCCAGGCTCCTATAAAGCCTCTGGTGCCTGGGGAGGGCAAAAAAAGCATGCAAAAAATGGGGGGAGCGCCTCTCATGCATGCATGCGCACTGGGGGAGTTGCGTGTTGCATTATGGGTGTGGCATGCCCGCGCACGGGCCCCCCCTGCGCTCCCCCCTTATGGCACCAAGCCAAAAAAGGTTCTCCATCACTGACCTAGGCAATTCTTTCCTGTCAGAGCATTTTGGCCTTGTAATCAAACTAACCTAGGCAGCCCATTGTAGGGACCCGTGCCTGAAAATATTTCTCTTTTTCTTTTTGGCGCTGAACGCAGCATATCTTTCATATGAGCTACTTAGAGCTACTTAGTCTATGACAGGTGTGTCCAACCTCGGGACTTTAAGACCTGTGGACTACAACTCAGATTGCCATTTGTGATCTTTCCAGCCAACGTGTGGCAAGCAAAGTCAGTAGAGGGAGACAGATTCACTTAATGACCACACGACTCACTTAACAACGGCAGTGATTGGCTTACCTGTGGCAAAAAAAGTCATAAAATCAAGGGTCACTTGCTTAATGACTGCCTCTGTTAGCAATGAAAATTCTGGGCCAAATTGTGGTCATAAGTTGAAGACTTACATTTATGTTGGCCTGTCTTCTGGTCCTTGTCTACTACCACGAAGTGTGGTTGATTGGCTAGTACAGGCCTGTCCACTTGGATCTGGAATTCCCACAGGATCTTAGCCCTCTTACTCACCAGGATCTTCTGTGGGATCTCCCATCTGGACTGAGGACAGCCTAGCCCCATGAGGGCAAACCTATGGCACACGTGCCAGAGGTGCCACGCAGCACCCTCTCTGATGGCACCCAAGCTGTCACCTCAAATCAGCTCCACCGCACATGTGTGCATGCCTCCCACCAGCCAGCTAGTCTTCAGGTCTCTGCTGCGCATGAGGGGGGTGTCTTGCACGTATGCCCGGGAGCGGGGCACGTTGGGGGAGTCTCGTGTGGATGCGCAGGAGTGGAGTGTGTGCAGGGGCTTGCGCTGCATGTATGTGGGTGCACGCATTGTATTTGGGGTGTGTGGGCATTTGGACTACCATCATTGGTTAGCCATCACCGGCCTAGCCCATACACTGTGCAGGTGTTCCTATACACAAGGCCAGCCACATAGAGGTAGTCCTCGACATACAAAAGTTCATTTAGTGACCGCTCAAAGTTGCAGCGGCATTGGAACAGTGGCTTTCACCCTTACAGCTGTTTCAGGATTCCTGTGATCATGTGATCAAAATTAAGATGCTTGACAACTGGCTCGTATTTATGACAGTTGCAGTCTCCCAGGGTCATGTGATCCCCTTTTGCGACTTTCTGACAGGCAAAGTCAGTGGGGAAGACAGGTTCACTTAACAATTGTGCTACTAACCTAACAACCGCAGTGATTCACTTAACAGCTGTGGCGAGATCATAAAATGGGGCAAAACTCACTTAACAACTGTCATACTAACAATAGAAATTTTGTGATCGTAAGTTGAGAACTATTGTACATATATATACTCTTATCTATCATCTATCTATCATCTATCTATCTATCTATCTATCTATCTATCTATCTATCTATCTATCTATCTATCTATCTATCTATCTATCTATCTATCTATCTATCTATCTATCATCTCCTAAGAATGGATGGGGAACTAGAAGCCTCCTCAGTTCTTTATCTTTTAGCCAGAGTTAAACTGGGCAGCTCTCCAGATGCCTTCAAATTTAAGATTCCCCTCCATAAAGTTGGTCATTCTACCTAACATATCCCTTTCAAGGATAAACTAGCAATGGAGCTACTACTTCCTTTTCAGGATGCAGCACCAGCAATTGTCAGCAGCATTGTGGTGTTATTCAATTAGTAGGCCGCTATTATTTGTAAGGCCTCTGGCAGTTTGCAAGAGTATGAAAACATTTGCGGGAAAGTAAAGTGCATATAACAAATAAATTAATGGAAACCATGAGGAATATATAATGCCAACATGTTTGCTTTCAGTAATTTCCCTCAGTGCTCTCCTTCTATTTGAAGACCATCACCAGAGGGGTCATCTTAGCTTCCTAAGGTTGGCTATTTTGGAGTTTAGGAGCTGTGATTGAAAAGCAGCAGATTCTAGCTTAGTTCACCCGCATTGGCACCCAACAGACGGAGGCTAAAACATATGAAGAACGGTTGCAGGAACTGGGTATGTCTAGTTTAATGAAAAGAAGGACTAGGGGAGACATGATAGCAGTCTTCCAATATCTGAGGGGTTGCCACAAAAAAGAGGGAGTCAAACTATTCTCCAAAGCACTTGAGGGCAGGACAAGAAGCAATGAGTGGAAACTAATCAAGGAGAGAAGCAACCTAGAACTAAGGAGAAATTTCCTGACAATAAGAATGATTAATCAGAAAATCAGCTTGCCATCCTGGGTCTTTCATTAACCTAGACCCGTAATGGCGAACCTATGGCACGTGTGCCACAGGTGGCATGCGGAGCCATTTCTTAGGGCACGCAAGGCATTGCCCTGTCAGCTGCAGCGCACATGCATGCACTGGCCAGCCGATTTTGGCCTTCATTTTCGGCTGTTTTTCACCCTCCAGAGGCTTCAGAGCGAAGAACAACCCAATACACAAATCAGAAGTACAGTTTTTTGTTTTTTTTTAAACAGATCCAGCAATGCATGATCTGTTAGCTGGATTCACTTTTGCTAAGCTGAATAGCCAAACATGTCTAATATGTCTCCTCTTCCTCGTGGTTGGCTTGGCCAAACCTCACCCTGCAGATCATCATCCAGAGCTGTCCACCAATTTAGCTGGTTCCCACCCAAAGAGCAAGGAAGCTGGGGGCCCTGCCCACCCCCCCACTCAGGTTTAATCAAGGGCTTCTCTCCTCCTTTTCCCTCCTCCCTTCCTGGCGCCTTATTTCACGGCTGTCAGTATCTGTTCTCCACGTCCTCAAAAAGATTAGCCTACTTGACAGGCTTCTCAATTTAGGACTAATAAACTTGTTGATTCCTGAGCCCAAGACAGAGCTGCACAATTATCACCTCGGTCAACATTAATTAATGCGGAGTTCAAATGAATGGTGAATGTGACACTAAATTGGGCGGGGGGGGGATGCTTTCTGGGCAAAGGTCTTGTGGAACCAACCATAGTAGCACATGGTGATAATCAGTTTTTACTATCAAGCCTTTCTTTCACACAGATTATCCACACAGAAATACAGACTATACAGGTGATTTGTCCTCGATGTACAACAGTTCATTTAGTGACTGTCCTAAGTTACTGAAAAAGGTGACTTATGACAGTTTTTCCTACACTTACGGCCACTGCAGCATCCCCATGATCAAAATTCAGACGCTGTTCTGACCGAGGCTTCCCCAGAGATGAAGCAAACTTCTTGTTCTGACAAAAAACCCTTTTATTAATTTGCTGTGAATTCTGCTCATTCACATCCAGCAAAGTTTTTCAAGGGAGGATTTACAGTCACAGACCTTATCTGGCTTGGAGAGCTGCCAGGCCGATATCTGCCAAACTTGGCAAGGAGTCTCGGAGAGTCACCAACCAATTAAGCGAACTAATTGTCTCCTGCAAACTCCACTCCCCCTTTGCTCCTCTTTTATTTCCTCGGGGGGGGGGGCATTCATTGTCCCCCTGTGGGCCTTACTCCCAAGTCGACCCCTGTTCTTTAGCTGTTCTCTTTGTCTCTGGCAACTCTGTGCATGCTCCTATTTATGATGATTGCAGTGTCTTGGGGTCATGGAATCCTTTTTTGCGACCTTCTGACAAGCAAAGTCAATGGGGAAGCCAGATTCACTTAAAAACTGTGCTACTAACTTAACAACTGCAGGGATTCGCTTAAGCACTGTGGCAAGAAAAGATCGTAAAATGGAGCAAAACTCAGTTAACAAATGTCTCACTTAGCAACATTGGGCTCAATTGTGGTCATAATTTGAGGACTACCTGTATTTTAAAATTGTATTTCAAAAATCAAATTATAATTTTAATATATAAAATATAAAAAATATATAATTCAATTATTGAATTATATAAAAACTTCCTCAGACATGATAGAGCAGACCATAAATTCTGGCCACCTTCTCTGCTGTTGCTGACACTTTGCTTCAGGTTTTGGAAACTTCAGCAGGTTTTCCACCCCAACTCTGTGGTGTAAGAAGATGGATGCTTCAAGTGTGATTTCCTTCAGGGCCTATTTGTTGACAAAATGCCCACATTTGGAAATTGTGGCACATCAGATTCTGGTACCTGGCTTTATTCCAGTTGGGTTCTGTGCCTTGTGCAAACTTTTCATCAATCCAAAGAGTTGTGAAAGCAAAGGGAATGCCTCCTCAGGCTAAATCACTGTTGTTGTTTTTTTTCATCCTTGGCAACTTTAAGATATGCTGCTGGCTGGGGAATCCTGGAGGCTGAGATCCACACATCTTAAAAGTTGCCAAATTTGAAAAAACACCAGGCCAATTGGCTTTTGCTAGCTTCTTTCCTAGTTTTCGTATTCCTCTTATTCTCCTTTGCTCTGGTTTCTCTTCAGATTGCCCAAGGAAACCCTCAACCTAGGCCCAAAATTACCACAGTAAGTCATGGTGGTCATTAAATGGGTTGCCATGAGACTGTCGTTGATTTTACAACCTTTATAAGGGTGGTTGCTAAGCAAACACCACAGTTATTAAGTGAACCCATTGAAATTAGTAGGTGTTTTTTGGGGGGGGAGTGTGGAAACCAGAGGTGGGGTTGCTCCCGGTTTGGCCCGGATTGGGCAAATCAGTAGTGGTGGCGGCGAGAGACTCTGCCCACCCGCCTGGATACTTCTGCGCATGCGCAGAAGCATCGCGCACGCAAGCACGAGCAAACCAGTAGCGCCGGGATTGGCAACCCACCTCGGATTTGCAAACTAAATATGGACCAATTGCCAAGCACCCAAATTGCAATCAAATGACTACAGGGGTCAGCCTTCAAAACTGAGTCATAAGTAGTTCTGAGGAGGTTTTAATAGTTACTATGTGACCAGTCATAAGACGAGGATTTCCCTTATACCTTTTTCAACTTTTCCTGTATTCTTCGTTATCAGGTGTTCTTTTCCAGCTTAGCCACATGCAATCACATAGCCCAAAACCGATGTTGAAATCAAATAATAAACAAATAACCAACCAACTAACCCCAAAGATAGACACACAAAGTTTTGGAGCAAAACCTACAATGCAAAAACTTCTCACAAAAACTTTTTACAAAAGATAAACTTTTTCCATGGCATTTCTTGACTGTTGCTAGGATGTTGGAAAGATTTAACTGAGTATTGGCAGAAACAATGAAGAAAAGACAGATCAAGAAAAGCTTGAAAAAGCCACTGTCCTTTTATTTGTCTGCAAGACCAACACTGATCCCCCCCCCCACCCCAATCACAGGAACCATTGAGACATTATTTCTCCTCTTCTTGGGAACAGTATGGAGATTAGCTTGTTATAGGTAGTCCTTGATTTATGACCATAATGGGGTCTGCCAATTATGATCATAATAAATCATGATGATTGCAAAGTGGCTCACCACGTGACCGGAGACAATTTTATGACCTTTTTTTTCCACAGTTGTTAAGTAACCGCTCCATATATATAAAACAACCCCTTCCGCCATAAAGTGAACCAGTTCTTTATCATTTTGGGAGCTTTTTGCCATTAATTGCCATAAATGTGGGCCATTTGCTGAATGACTGAAATGCCATCATGTGATTGCGGGGAGGCAACATCAGAACTTCAAAATTGGGTTATGAATAGCTTTGAGGGATCCGTCATAACTTCAAACAGTCGCTAAGCAAGTAGTCATAAATCAAGGACTATCTGTATAGGGTTATCGACTTAAGACTACAATTGAGCCCACAATTTATGTTGCTAAGTGATCAATTTGTTAAGTGAGCTTTGTCCCATTTTACAACATTTCTTGCCACCGTTGTTAACTGAATCACTGCAGTTGTTAAATTAGTAACCCGGTTGTTAAGTGAATCTGGTTTCCCCACTGACTTTGCTCTTCAGAAGGTTGCAAAAGATGATCCCAGGACACTGCAACCGTCATAAATGTGAGTCGGTTGTCAATCATGCAGATGTGAATCCTGTGACTGTGTGGAGGCTGCAATGATCATAAGGTCACTTTTTTCAAGTCTGCTGTAAACTTTGAATGGTCACTAAGCGAATTGTTGTAAGTCGATCGAACCGTTGTATTGTCTTTCTAAAAGAATCCAACCCTATAGCTCTGACACCTCTGATCCATGTACTAAACTGATGTTACTTGGCTCAGCTTTTCAGAATTGCTCAAGATTGACTATCTTAATCGGCTTTACGCTACTTATTAAGTGGTTGATCTTCCTGCATTGTATTTTGGCCCATGAAAACAAACTTGTTAGTATGAGATAACTGATAAGGGCTAATTAAATGTATAGTCATGTCTAACAATAGACAATGTGTGTTGTTCGGAGTTGACCTGCTGAGTTTTGGGTATTTTCTGGTCTTGATTGTTTTCTTGCAGATGTTTCTTTAGCAAGCTAGCAGCTCTGATGCAAATCACCCAAGGACGGATCATCAATAAGAATATTATTTAGCCTGCAGTGGTGGGTTCTGGATCCCGTTGCAACCAGTACGATGCAACAGGGCCGGGTGTCCACCACATGCACGTGCGCAGTGTGCACATGTATACTTACAGCCTGCGACGCTCCACCGACAGCTCCGTGATGCTCTAGCTGCTCAGCGGAGCATCACACAGGCGCCGTACGCTCCGTGCGCATAAGCCCCGATTAGCTCAAATACAGGCAAGGAGGGTGGGTGGGCCCTCCGGAGCACCGTACTGGAACGGTACCTGGTGCTTCCAGTGGGCACCAGAACACCTGTACCGGGGTGTACTGGTCATATCCCACCACTGTTAGCCTGGCAATGAAATGCCTCTATGAAAACAACCGAAATCAGAAACCAGCAAGGTCCCAACAATAGCAAGTGACTCACACTGGATTTTATTGTTTCTGTTGTGGCCGCTGGCAGCCTGTGGAGCTGGCAGCAGAGTTGGACAGTGAGGAGGTTGGGGAGGAACGTGGGCCAGTCCTGGATTCTGGGGAAGGCTCTGATGAGAGCTCTGCGTCAAAGGCAGAGAGGGGGCCAGAGCCGTATACCAGTTATCACTTGCCTTCAGAGTCAGACATCAGTGAAGCAGACAAACAGCTGGAGTCTGTTCCCAGTGTGCTCATGCGCAGAGTTGCCAGATGAAGGGAACAGCTAAGGAACAAGGGTCGACTTGGGAGTAAGACCATAAGTGGAGCCAGGGCCATCTGGCAGTTATGTGCTGTCTCCGGAGCATCCAGAGTCAGACATCACCGAGGCAGAGCTGCCAGAAGGCAAGAACAGTTAAGACAAAAGGGGCGACTTGGGAGTTAGGCTTGGAGATGATTGGTCCCTCCCATAAGACGTAAAGGAGGAGCAAAGACACGTGAGCAAAGGCAGGAAGCAACCTTGTTCGTTCCGGTCGATTTAAATTCTGAAGCTCCGTTTGGACTGTGCTCCGTATGGCCTTGCAAAGCTAATTGGCAATTAGGTCTTTGACAGCGTTTCAAGGGAGCCTTATGCCGAAAGACTTTGGCAGACTTCTGTTGGACTTTTTACAAACTATTTGTGACTCATTACAGGCTGTGAATGAACCGAATTCACAACTGTTGAAATAAAAATAGGGTTTTGGGGACTAAGCGTGTGCTTTTTACTGTCTCAGGAACCCTAAGTTAGAACACTTTCCTTCTTATCTACATATTCCTCTTTGTATGTCTTCCCCCAGTCTGGGCAATTGTCCACACCTTCCCTCCAAAACTGTTCACAAGATTTATCAGTTAAATAACATGCGAAAAGACAGGCAGTGTAAGGGGAGGGGCGGGTTAGAAAGACACACATTAGGCGCTGTGTTGTTTGATGTGATCTCTACTTGGCGTAGGGCAAGGGAGCCCACCCAATCAAGATAGAGTGTCTTCCTTTGATTTGCTCATCTGTTATGGTGGCAAGGAATGACAAATTGTAATAGGGGGTCGAAAAATAGCAGCAGTCACAAGTCGAGGAAAGAGAGAGAGAGAGAGAAAACGGCATCAGATGTTTGACATGTGTCAGAAGAAGCCGCTCTTCCCTATCTTCCTCTCCGCAGCCTCCCCCTTCTCAATAAGTGGTTGATGGTGCACTTGTCTCTTTACTGGAGTAATTGCCCATCAGGGCTCTTTCTGTCCATTAACTAAACCACCACCTTTCCCCATAACCGTTCCTGCCAAACAAGCTCGGTGACAATTTTCACCGCCCTACTATCCGCTCACGTTGCTGGGCCAGGAAGTGGGCCTAAAGGCCTTGTCATGCCTAGTTGCTCCAATTCCATCAAGGTACTTAGTCACGGCAAACACCGAGATGCTTCGGGCACTCCTCTTCGTGTCTTCTGCTCCTCCAGAGATCACATAATTTCACCGGATTGAAGAGTGGCGTCTAATAGCGGGTGATTGTAGGGCTTAATGGGGAGGTTCAGAGACGTTGACATGTTTACCTCCCGTTGCTGTTTCAAGAGAGGTGCAGGCGGCTTCATGGAGGCTTTCTATATTTTTTGGAAGCTCGGCTGCACCTCTTTAACTCCTTGGTGACTTTTTAAAAGTAGAATGCAGGCAGTCCTCAGTTTGCGATCACAACCGGGACCAGAATTCCCACTGCTAAGCACAGCAGTTGTTAAATGAATCACACCCGATTTCATGACCTTTTTTTGCCATGGTTATTAAGTGAATCCCGGTAGCATTTAAGTAAATCATGTTGTTGAGTGAATCCGGCTTTCCCTTGTGACTTTGCTTATTGGGAGCCAGTTGGAAAGGTCACCAAATGGGGATCACATAACCCTGAGATGCTGCGTCCTTTGTAAAATACATGCTGGTTGCCAAGTGTTTGAAGTTTTTTTTTAAAGAGTTTTATTGTTTTTCAATTACCAAAATAAACATTCCATTTTTCCTTATGCAGTCTGGGTACAAACATCTCTGTGCAACATCATTCCTCTTTTGCCACATCTTTCACATTCATATTAACATTATTTCCCTAAGTTTAGTATTACAAAATATTAAGCATTTAAACATTATAAAACTCTCCATTTTTTCTTCTTACTATCATCTAATAATAATAATAATAATATATCAACATTAAACATCATTATTCTTTATAAACACATACTAACTATATTTTTTTTTTAGTTTTCTTCATTTCCAAACTCCTTTTTTTCTCTCCAACCATTGGTAAAATACTTCCAAATCATGTAATATATTCAGTTTGCTCTTTCTTTTTAATTGCTAATGTTAATCTATTCATTTCTGCACACATTCTAATGTTTCCCTTATCACGTTCTCATCAATAGGGATCTCTACATTTTTCCAACGTTGTGCAAATACAATTCTAGCTGCAGTTAACACATGAATGATTAAAAAGACATTGTCTTTATTATAAATTTCAGGTAAAATTCCCAGCAGAAATGTTTGTGGCTTCAGCGCAATATGTTGTTGTATCATCTCTTCCAACCATGTCTTAATTTTTCTTTGCCTCTCCACATGTCCACCACATATGATAATAAGATCCTGTATTTGATGGTCATGCACTTGAATTTTGATCACTGACTGTGGGGATGCTTTAGTATAGGAATGTCAATTTCAATTTCATTGAGGGCCGCATCAGGGTTGTGTTTGACTGGGGGGGGGCATGGCCTGCTCGACATCACTCTTGTTGGGGGCACCTGTGGTGGTCCGAGTGCTCTACCAGAGAAAACAGGCTCCAGAGCTCCATTTTTGGCTGCTCTGGCCTCTTGCATTCCTCTGCCATTGAAAATAGAACTCGGGAAGTCCATATGTGGCCCTTGTGAGGTCCGTTTTCTGCCAGCAGGATGGCTGTGCGGGCAGGTTGTTCGCTTCTAGGTCGGCCTGGCAGGTCAGATCTAAGCATTCTGTGGGCCTTGAGTTTGACACCCCTACTTTAGTACAAGTACCAGTTGTAAGTCACATTTTTAGCATGGTGGCAACTTCAAACCATCACTAAACAAATGGTTGTAAGTCGAGAACTGACTTTATGAACACCATGAAAAGCAAACTGCTTGCTTCTGACAGGGCTGCCTGTCTTCCGGCATTTGTTAAAATGCAAGAGAACAGCCCTGACAGTGTGATTGAAGCTTCACCTGTTTTTTTTATTTTTAAATATGCATCTTGACTTTTTCGACGATGCTTTGGGGACGCTCCTGGCTACTACGTCTTGGCCCTGAGTTCCTAAGAAAGTCCAGGTGCTCTGGACATCAATCAAGCTGGAAGGAGGGTTGCATGCCGCTTGCAAACCATGAATTGCTCATTCCTGATGGATATGATGCAATCTGTCCGGAGAATTTCAGTTATTAAACAGATTAGATGATTCTTTAATCTTCTGTGAAATGCTAGACAGGATATTAAACCATCTCTGGAATTATAATGGATGCTATTTTTCAGGCTTCCCGTCGTCGTTGTGGTGCCTTCTCCTGTAACAAGGGGGTTGCCTACGCATTTCTCTCTATTAGTAGTGGCCAGATTATTTTTTTGCCTTGCCTTTGCAGATGCTTTTTATTCAAGGAGACTCCCTCAAACACCCTCGTTTATGAGCGCTGGAGAGTGGGTTTTCTGTTCCACTCCATGCCGGGGGGGGGGGGGGGGGCTCAGTCTCATTTTTGACACGTGGTGTTTCCAGCAGAAAAATTAATAAAGCACCTATATCATCTTTTCAGGCTCAAAATCGATCTTATTTAAGGGTTTGTTTATTGCTTGGAAGGATAAGATCCTTACGCCAAATAGATTCTCTTACGTCTTAGTCGCTGTTCAGGGACTTTTGCATTACCTTGTTTTACTTTCAAATGCAATTACCGTGTTTCCTCAGAAATAAGACCCTGTCTTATATTTTCTTCCCCACCAAAAAGAGCACCAGGTCTTATTTTCAGGGGAGAAGGATGAAATTCAGCAGGTTCTGACCAGTTCTGGAGAACCAATAGCGGAAAATGTGAATACTTCGGAGAACCAGCAAATACCACCCCTGTCTGGTCCCAGACAGAGTGGGATGGGAATGGGGATTTTGCACTATCCTTCCCCTGTAGTGGGGAGGGAATGGAGATTTTGCAGTATCCTTCCCCTGGAGTGGGGAGGGAATGGAAATTTTGCAGTATCCATCCACTGTAGTGGGGAAGGGATGGAGATTTTGCAGTATCCTTCCCCTGGAGTGGGGAGGGAATGGGGATTTTGCAGTATCCTTCCCCTGGAGTGGGGAAGGAATGGGGATTTTGCAGTATCCTTCCCCTGTAGTGGGGAGGGAATGGGGAGTTTGCACTATCCTTCCCCTGGAGTGGGGAGGGAATGGGGATTTTGCAGTATCCTTCCCCTGTAGTGGGGAGAGAATGGGGATTTTGCAGTATCCTTCCCCTGCCATGCCCACCAAGCCACGGCCACAGAACTGGTAGTAAAAAAAATTGAATTTCACCCCTGGGGAGGGATGTCATCCACTGACTCGCCTCACTTGCATGCACGCCCCCAACCTCCTTTTTGCTGTCAGAGGCCTTCAGGAAGTCCTGCTGCCGGCAAAATCCAATAAGGCTTTCCTGAAGGCCTCTGCAGATGTGCAAGGCCTGGGTACAACTGTCCGAAGATAAACAATAGGGCAGCCCCATCCCCACCTTAGCTTAATTTTTATCTGTGCACCCTGGAATGGGTGAGGTCTTAACTAGGGCTTATTTTGGGGGGTAGGGCGTATACTGGGCACACGTGTAAAAATCAAGCTAGGAGTTATTTTTGGGGCAGGTTGTGTTTTCAGGGAAACAGGGTAATGCACACACACACACATACACACACACACACAAGTGGAGGGCTGCAGGCGGTACGCCCCAGTACGGGTGTACCGGAGCCTGCCTGGAGTACCGGGTACAGTCCTGGTACGGTACAGTTCCGGTACGGTCCTCCGGAGGGCCCACCCACCCGCCCAAGCTCCTTATCTGTACTTTAAGCCTTTGGCTGTTCTCTGCATGCGCATGGCGCATACAGTGCCTGCGTGACGCTCCGCTGAGCAGCTGTAGCGTCGCGGAGGCTTGCAGAGGCATTTTAGGCAAGTACAACGCATGTCCATGTGGATGACATCGGGCCCATCCCAACTGTACCTGTTGGAACGGGATCCAGAACCCACCACTGATAGATTAGATTAGATTAGGTTAGGTTAGGTTAGATTAGATTAGATTAGGATAGATAGAGAGAGAGAGAGAGAGAGAGAGAGAGAGATAGATAGATAGATAGATAGATAGATAGATAGATAGATACATACATAGATAATAGATAGATAGATAGATAGATAGATAGATAGATAGATAGATAGATAGATAGACAGACAGACAGACACAGACAGACAGACAGACAGACAGATGATAGATACAGATAGATAGATAAGATAGATAGATAGAGATAGATACGTAGATACATAGATAATACATAGATGATAGATAGAGATAGATAGACAGACAGACAGACAGACATAGATAGATAGATGATAGATAGATAGATGATAGATAGATAGATAGATAGATGATAGATAGATAGATAGATAGATAGATAGATAGATAGATAGATAGATAGATAGATAGATAGATAGATAGATAGATATCTGTTTCGACACCCTGGTTTTCTGTTTTGATGTCTTGTTTTGTTTTACGAAATGGATTAAAAAAAAATTAATTGCACCTGATATATTCTTTCTGAAGACAATCTGGAGAATTCAGAAGTAAGGCCCACCCCTCACCCCTATCCATTCAAAAAAAAAAAAGCTCCTATTCCCAGGGAAAGTGTCAGCTGGAAGGGAAATTAATATCAGCCGAAGGAACTGAAATGTTGATATGTATAAAAATTCTGGGTTGGCCTTGCGCTTCTCATCAAAGACATATTGTGGCACCACCTTTCTTTTCCGTGACTGCCTTGAGGAATAAATATTGCATAAACCAAAGCTATCATTATGTAAATATAATATTTATATGATCAGAGGGAGAGGCAAGAAAAGATACCTGCTATTAATTCTTTAAGGTTGTGATCAATGTTCATTCCCCCCCCCCATCCCATCACCTCAGAATTTCAAACAGCTGAGGCCTTGGCAGCCTTCAGGAATGCCCCCTGATATGATGCTCTCTGATTTAATCAGTTTCTGGGAGCTGTCAGATCATATCATGTGGGGAATAACCTTTTTTGCTTTATTATTATTATTGGACTTAGCTATTTTTGTTTTTAAGACTCCTTTGCCTCACTAAATGCTTCTATTTTGTTTAGCATAAAAGCTTCCCTGAAAATTCTTTGGGGAGATTGTTTGGAGCGACCTTCCCTCCAACCATCTGGGTCATCTCCGTTGAACATCTGTGATCTATAGAGCTGTTTCCCCTTGTGACCTCAAAATGGCAAGGAACCATATTGGTCCATTAGAGAAAGAGAGAGAGACAGAGAGAGAGAGAAATGTCCCAGAATAGAAAAACAGGTATTGGGGAAAAGAAAAGGCCCCAAACAGTCAGAATTATTTTATCAGGGAACAAAGGAAGTGGGCGGGAGTGGGTGGACGACGACACACCGTGTAACAATCATAAAATAGGTGCCAATTGGAATTGGGAGGCAGTGAGTTCTAATCACCCTTTAGGTATGGAAATCAGCTGGTTGACTTTGGGCCACACTCTCAGCCCAAACCGCCTCCCAGGGTGGTTGTTGTGGAGGAAAATAGGAGGAGCAAGGCGTGTTGGATATCTTCACCGCCTTGAGTTATTTGCAAAAAGAGTGAAGGGGACATATAATGGATGGATGGATGGATGGATGGATGGATGGATGGATGGAGAAACCAGTAGCGGAAACTTTGAGTAGAACTGGCAAATACCACCTCTGGCTGGCTCCAGAGTGGGTACTAGGAATGGAGATTTTGCAATATCCTTCTGCCAGGAGTGGGGAGGGAATGGGGATTTTGCAATATCCTTCCCTGCCAGGCCCATCAAGCTACAGAACCGGTAATAAAAATAATGAATTTCACCACTGCTTTCTCCCTTCCAACGGAAAGGCAAAAGCAGCTTGTGTCTTGATAAAATAGAGACTCATGAGAATTGAAGCACTTTTGAGTCTGATCTATTTAACCTTTGCATATTGAAAGGGTTCTGGGTTTTATTTCAAACTGTTCTTGTTAGATTACACCAATGAATGAATGAATGAATGAATGAATGAATGAATGAATGAATGAATGAATGAATGAATGAATGGATTTCTCTTTTCAACCCAGGTCTCAATTCTTTATCTTTCAATTCGATTGTTTTGTAAAGTTTTTCTCTTCTTCCTGAGAAACTCAATGGTATTTATATCTGCTCTTTTTACTACCCCAACCACCTTCTCCATTCCTCCCGGTCATTTTAGACGCTTTATTTTGTCCAAGCGTTCATAGAAATCCTTTTTTCTGTTCGGCACTTTATCTGTTCAGGAATTACTGAGCGATGCCATTGTGTCACTCTGCTGCCAGAAGAAAGGGTTGTTTTCCCGTGACAATGGGCACCCTGCAAAAAGCGAGTTGGGGTTGGGGCAATCTGAAAAAGCAAAGATAAAATGTTTTGACCTTAAGAAACAAACAAAAGTTTGGTTGGAGAGGGAAGAAAGAGAGAACCAATTTGATATGGCCGGAAGAGCATCCTGGCTTAAAAGCCTCCAGGAATATCTATTACATGCTGCGTCCACACAAAAGGCAGTACACTCCTCTCACAACTCTAGTATGCAAGCTTTTCCAATCTTACAGGACTTTAGGTCGGTCTGCCAGTCTCGGTGTGAATTTGTGTCGTGCTTGCGTTGTCTTTTCTTTCACTCTACCTGCTGCTGAATCAAAATTCGGAGGTGCACTGATTTGAAAAGAAGATGATCCCCGCCAGAAAAGAAAGATTACTTGGAGGGAGGAGAACGCAACAGCAACAATATTGCTTTTCTGTATTCTTAGAAAATGAGATTACCCTCCTGTTTTAAAAATCAATTATTCTGGGGGAAACAGAAGTCTCCTTTAAAAAAATAAAATGAATTCAGAGCTTCCTCATCATCCAGATGGGTGGTGGAGATGCTTTCAACCCAAAGACAGAAATGTCCCAATGGTGCTACTCAGAAAGGAAATGCTCCATCATGTTAGACTGAGGTTTGTCCATCTTGGGTATATTATTTGTGCCCAGTGGGCCAAAGATCCAATCAGACTGCAAAAAAATAATGAGAACAATGAAAAGAAGGAACCCAAAAAACTCGTCCAGTTCCATGCTTAACAACCAAACCTCTCAATCATTGCTGTTCCTTAAAAGTCACCAAAGGTCACAATCAATGAGTAGCTATTAAACAGAATATCACTATGCTGATTGATCACAATATGTGCTGTCAGGATACTGTTAACAACATAGATTTTCTCCAGAAGGACCTGTCCCCAGGCTGGTCCTTCAAGTTCTTCAAGTCTTCCATGATGCACATGGTCCACCATCATGGTTACGTCCCTCCACCTTGCTGCCCTTCCTTCCTTCCTTCCTTCCTTCCTTCCTTCCTTCCTTCCTTCCTTCCTTCCTTCCTTCCTTCCCCAACATTGGAGCTTTCTCCAAAGAGCGGGCTCTTCACATCCTGTGTCCAAAGTAGGATTAATTAATTAATTAAACTTTTATTATGCCATCCATCTCACCAAAGGCAAATCCAGGCAGCTTACAGTCATTGAATAAAATGCTACATAAAACAATTTAAAACCATAAAGATATTCCATCTAAAAATTCAATTAAAGTAAAAAAAAAAATCAATTAAAATTTGAGCGGGGGTCGTTTGTGCTTTGAGTGAGAACTCAGGGCGGTTTGATTATCCGTTTCTTAGCGGCTTGTAATATTTGCCCGAGTTTTTCTCAGGCACCAACATTCAAACCTCCATGCCGGAGCAAGGATCAAGAAAATTATTTATCAAGGGCAGCAGCATTGGCAGCAAATACACAGATGCCAGGATGCCAACACACACACACACACACACACACACACACACACACACACACACACACACAGAGCTACTATTCCACTAGTTGCCTGTTTTTGTCCCGTCTTTGATAGAATTATGTAGGTTAATGATATTTGCGTGATCTCATCATATACATCTTCTCCTTTATTCCCCCGATCCCAATGGCTTGTGCGGTTGCGATTGATTAATCCTGGAAATAGTTTGTGCTTATTTTAACTAGTGTCAAGACCCTGAAGAATAACTTGATGCCACCTCTCTCTTTATCCTAGCGCAGTGACAGACATGGTGATTTAGTTGAAATATTGGTTGGACGGTGTAACTATATGCAGTACTTGCCCCATTGTGTGTAGATAGAGTGGGGATTTGCGCAACTGTTAATGCAGAGAGATCCCCTAAAACAGGGGTGTCAAACTCAGGGCCCATGGGCCGGATCCAGACCATGGGGTGCTTAGATCTGTCCCACAGGGCCGCCCTGGAAACAGCAAAGGACCGGCCCGCGGTGCCTCTTGTCAGTGAAAACGGAGCCTGGTGGGGAAGGGGTGCCTGGGCCACCACAGGTGCCTCAGACACAAGTGACATCGAGCTGGCCACACGCACCCTGGTCACACACACCGCTTGGCCCTCCCGAGGTCAAACGCAACCCTGATGTGGCCCTCAGTGAAATCAAATTTTGACACCCCTTGGCCTAAAAGATTTGTTTGGAAGGAGGGATCCAGTATATTTATTTATTTATTTATCTATCTATCTATCTACCTACCTACCTACCTACCTACCTACCTACCTACCTACCTACCTACCTACCTACCTATCTATCTATCTATCTATCTATCTATCTATCTATCTATCTATTAATTTATAGGCCGCCCAATTCCGAAGGACTCTTATGCTCCATATTGTCCTATTTTTGTGACATTGGGTTGTGCTATATGAGTGCTTCTTTCTTCTATACTGGAAGTTTGGGCTACGTCCTGAGCCACCTTTCAGAGGGCTGAAATACAGGTAGTCCTCGACTTACAGTTGAGCCCAGGGGTGGGTTGCTGCCAGTTTTACTACCGGTTCGCAACCCCCATGCACACGTGCGCTGTTCAATGTCAATTATTCTTCGTGCATGCGCAGAACAATTAACAGTGAATTGCGCATGTGCAGTCACTAAAAACCAAAATGGCGGTGCAGCGGTGGCGAGGGGAACCAGTTCGGGGGCGTGGCAGGCCTGGGTTGCGGTCAGTTCTGCGACCCGGGCCTGAATTCCATTACCGGTTCAGCTGAACCGGGAGCAACCTCTGGTTGAGCCCAAAATTTATGTAGCTCACTGAACAGTCACAAGCCTAGGACTTCCTGTGCTCGTGTGAATGTGTGAATAATGTATATGGATCCACTTGTTAGCCGAGCTTTGGAAAGTTGAAATTTAGAGAGGGGAGGCGATGGCATGCCAGCTGGATCTCAGAGTTGTCACCTAGGTTACAGCTAACAGGGAGAAAGCTTTGTGTCATGTAGTGCGTTTC
This sequence comes from Thamnophis elegans, assembly GCF_009769535.1. Lineage (NCBI taxonomy): Eukaryota > Metazoa > Chordata > Lepidosauria > Squamata > Natricidae > Thamnophis > Thamnophis elegans. Next base: position 132,117,371 of record NC_045544.1, read on the forward strand.
CCCCCTTAGACAAGGACCGGGCTGGCTGACTTGTTATTTCAGTGTTTCTCAACCTTGGCAACTTGAAGATGTCCGGACTTCAACTCCCAGAATTCCCCAGCCAGCGTTTGCTGGCTGGGGAATTCTGGGAGTTGAAGTCCGGACATCTTCAAGTTGCCAAGGTTGAGAAACACTGTGTTATTTGTTGCCTTCACTGGCTACAGCGGTGTGGCGTCTTTAAGAAACCGAACAAAGGAAGTTCAGAGTAGATCTCCCCGGAGAGGCCCGGAGCTCGGCTGAAATTTTGTCATGACAAGACGCCTCCAGCTCAAGAGCGCTGGTCAGTGTTAGCCGGACTGCTGACCTCCTGAAGCTGTCAATTCTTAAGGGAAGGAAGCTATTAAAATTCAGCGTTCTCTCTGAAGCCCACCGCTATTGTAATCTCTGTCTAGATTGTGTAAATAATATCATGGACACATGGATGGAAAAGCACGCTGGGACAAGAGATTTCAAACTCAGGTCTGTTTTTTGCAACCGGATTGGTTTTCTGACGTAGGCGATAAAGGTTTGGGTTTGAGTTGCCAGATGGTGAAGCTTTCTCCACTTAGAATAGAATAGAATAGAATTATTTATTGGTCAAGTGTGATTGGACAAACAGGGAATTTGTCTCTGGTGCAGATGCTCTCAGTGTAGAATAAGGAGAATAAAATACATTCGTCAAGAATGTATCACAACATTCACAACATATCACAACACTTAGTGATAGTCGAGGTGACGCAGTGGTCGAGGTGACGCAGTGGGTAGAGTGCAGTACTGCAGGCCACTTCAGCTGACTGCTATCTGCAGTTCAGCGGTTCAAATCTCAGGGTTGACTCAGCCTTCCATCCTTTCGAGGTGGGTAAAATGAGGACCCAGACTGTGGGGGCGATATGCTGACTCTGTAAACCGCTTAGAGAGGGCTGAAAGCCCTATGAAGCGGTATATAAGTCTTAACTGCTATTGCTATTGTTATAGTCAAGGTTACTAATAAGCTATCAAATCGTACTAGTAAACAAATAAAACAATATAAATTGTAAATATACAAGCAACATGAGTGGGAAGAGATAGGTACTAGGAAGGATGAGAAGAAGAATAGTAATACAGTTATTTGTCAATGTTGTGGGAATTAATTGTTCAGCAGAGCGATGGCATTTGGGGAAAAAGCTGTCCTTGTGTCTAGTTGTTCTGGTGTGCAGTGCCCTATAGCTTTGTTTTGAGGGCAGAAGTTGAAACAATTTATGTCCAGGATGTGAGGGGTCTGAAGATATTTTCATAGCCCATTTTTTGGCTCATGCAGTATACAGGTCCTCAATGGAAGGCAGGATGTCAAATCTCAAGAGTCAGCCACTTCGTTTAGCTGCAGAGATACACACTTTGCGGGTTTATATTTCATACATTTCTCCCCCCAACACACACACACTTTTTGGGGTGTCTTTGATACTATGCCTAATATGAAGGAAATTGGAATAGAGACAGAGCAAACAAAACGAGCTAAAACTAAGCCCTGCGGCATCATCAGGAGTCATTCTGCACATAAATTGCCATGAGACCCTGTGGTCCAATAGGAAGGTGATAATGAAGTTCTGTTACAGGTAGTCCTCGACTTATAACCATTTATTCAGTGACCTGTTTGAAGTTATATAATGGCACTAAAAAAGTGACTTACGACAATTTTTCACGTTTATGACGATCGCGGCATCCCCGTGGTCATGTGACCAAAATCCAGATGCTTGTCAATTGATTCCTATTTTTATTTATTTAAATTTTTATATCGCTGCCTACTCGCCATGGCGACTGAAGGCGGCTTCATGACGATTGCAGTGCCCCGGGGGGTCATGTGATCACCTTTTGTTTCTTTGACAAGCAAAATCAATGCGGGAGCCAGATTCACTTAATAACCTGTGTTACTAACTTAACAACTGCAGTGATTCACTTAACAACTGAGGCAAGAAAAGTGGAATGGGGCAAAAGCAACTGTCTTGCTTAGCAACTGAAATTATGGCCTCCGTTGTGGTTGTAAGTTGAGGACTACCTGTATTTATATAGAATTAGTTGGCAGCTGCTGTCTTTTTTTTTTTTTAACAAATGTCAATTGTTTTCTCTGAATAGAGAAAAGGACAAAAAAAGAACCATGTTTTCCCTCCCAGAAACTAGTTGAGGCCGTACCTTACTATTTTTATTTTAGTGCATTGAAAAAAAGTTGGGAAGTTAACCCTTTTTTCTTCTTTTCTCCCCTGCCCAGTGGTGGGTTGCAGGCCGTATGCCCCAGTACGGGTGTACCAGAGGCAGCCCGGAGCACCGGATACTATTCCGGTACGGTGCTCCGGAGGGCCCGCCTGCACTCCTTATTGTGTTTTAAAGCTGTTGGTACTTACGCGCACGTACATGGTACATACAGCGCCTGTGCGACGCTCCGCTGAGCAGCTGGAGCGTTGCGGAAGCGTCATTTCTAGCTACAATGCATGCATGCGCCGTGCACACGTGTATGTGGGTGATGCCGAGGCCGTTCCAACCGTACCAGTTGTAACGGAATCCGAAACTCACTATTGCCCCTGCCTCATACTTTTCCTTCCACTTTTTCTCTTCCCCATTTCCCTTCTACCTTCATTCTCATTGTATTTTATATTAAGACATTTAATAAAAAATGTGTGTCTGTGTCTGTCTGTCTATCTATCTATCATCTGTCTGTATCTATATCTATCTATCTATCTATCTATCTATCTATCTATCTATCTATCTATCTATCTACCTGTATCTGTCTATGTATGTATGTATGTATGTATGTATGTATGTATGTATGTATGTATGTATGTATCTATCTATCTATCTATCTATCTATCTATCTATCTATCTATCTATCTATCTATCTATCTCTATCTATGTGTCTGTCTGTCTGTCTCTATCCATCCATCCATCCATCCATCCATCCATCCATCCATCCATCCATCCATCTATCTATCTATCTATCTATCTATCTATATCTCTCCATTCCATCCATCCATCCATCCATCCATCCATCCATCCATCCATCCATCTATCTATCTATCTATCTATCTATCTATCTATCTATCTATCTCTATCTATCTATGTGTCTGTCTGTCTGTCTCTATCCATCCATCCATCCATCCATCCATCCATCCATCCATCCATCCATCCATCCATCCATCCATCTATCTATCTATCTATCTATCTATCTATCTATCTATCTATCTATATCTGTCTATGTCTGTCTATGTCTGTCTGTCTGTCTGTCTGTCCGTCCGTCCGTCCGTCCGTCCGTCCGTCCGTCCATCCATCCATCCATCCATCCATCCATCCATCCATCCATCCATCCATCCATCCATCCATCTATCTATCTATCTATCTATCTATCTATCTATCTCTGTCTATATCTGTCTATGTCTGTCTATGTCTGTCTGTCTGTCTGTCTGTCTGTCTGTCTGTCCGTCCGTCCGTCCGTCCGTCCGTCCGTCCATCCATCCATCCATCCATCCATCCATCCATCCATCCATCCATCCATCCATCCATCCATCTATCTATCTGTGTCTATCTATCTGGATACAAACACCCCCATGTTTTCCCTCACATCACAGAGTCTTCCCCCCACCTCAAAAATTAAGAGAATAAAATGCTTTGTAGACTTATAATTCATTATTTATCAATATTTTGTAAGCCGCCCTGAGTCCCCTCAGGGAAAAGGGCGGCCTATAAATGTCAAATAAATGATCTCTCAGTTCGGAAGGGACTCTGAGCAACTTCGTTCATCACCTTTGGAACCTTTAAAGCATTCTTGATGGTCAAGCATTGTTCCTACAAATCTATGGAGCTTTGTATGTCATCTGCTCTTTTGTCGACCCCGCCTCTATCTGTAGCTAAGATGACCTGCCCCATTTGAAAACAACGCCTTATGGATCTGGCAGCATCTGTAGTAGCGACAGGCAGCTTCAGCGCCCTGCTCCTCTTCTCTTAAAGGGCAGCACTGAGGTGTGGCTTTGCGGATGAAACGCAGGTGGACCAAGTCATGCAAATAACAGGATCTTGAAAGCTTTCCTTTCCTTCGGTCACACTTGAGCGCTTCAGGATCCTTCTGTTCTCTGAAATGGAGCGGCTGGAATGTGGCGGCTGAGTGTAAACCCCCCCCCCCCAAACCTCCCACACACATCCTTCTCCCTGGAAACACCTGTGGCTTTTGAAAGGTCCATTGAATCCCTTTGAGGCTAAGCAGACTCTTCCCTTGGTGTCCTCTTGTACCTTCTGTGGGTAAAGCACCTGTCCTGCCCCCCTCCCTCCCCCTGATAGATTGGAGCAGGGTGTGGGAAGATACCGTATTTCAATTTCAGGAGAGGCATTGTGGACAAAGGAGCTTTTGATTCAGGCAATACTGTGTGCACTGTCTCATCTTGTTGTTTGCTGCTTCTTCTTTTTTTTTGGAACCAGTTCTTCCAAGTAGGTAGACCACACCTGGGCTGCAGAACTTAAGTGAAGGTGGGAGTCCATTGCGTCAAAGAAATGCATGCATTTCTCATTCTTTGCTGCCATCTAGTGGGTTTTCTGGAGTTTTGCAGCCCAGGTCTTTTGCAAAAACGGGGCGCACAGAGGGTTTTGGAGGCCTACAGAGTGTTCCAGAGGGCTGGGAAGGGCAAAAACTACCCCATTTTTACTAAAAAACGGGTCTGGTTTCACCTCCCAAACACCCCACGCGTCACATTTTTGCTCTCCCCAGCCCTTAGGAGCACTCTGCAGGCCCCCCAAACCCTCTGCATGCCCCATTTTTTGGGGGGAAAAACCAAGCCTATTTTTTGCAAAAACGGGATATGTGGCGTGGGGTTTCTGGAGACCAAAAATGGCTGTATTCAGCAGGGGGGCAGGGGAGAGTCATCTTATACTCCAAAAAGTACAGTATACTATCTTCCATTATAGTATCGATTATATAACCATCAAAATATTTATTCATCAGTTTTTCTGGCTCAGTGGCTAAGACACTGAGCTTGTTGATCCGAAGGTTGGCAGTTCAGCTGCTCAAATCCCAAGCGCTGCGTAACGGAGTGAGCTCCAATTCCTTGCCCCAGCTTCTGCCAACCTAGCAGTTCAAAAGCACGTAAAAAATGCAAGTAGAAAAAAAGGGACCACTTTGGTGGGAAGGTAATAGCGCTCTGTGCGCCTTCGCTGTTTAGTCATGCTGGCCACATGACCACAGAGACGTCTTCGGACAGCTCTGGCTCTTTGGCTTAGAAACAGATGAGCACTGCCCCCTAAAGTCGGGAACGACTAGCACAAATTTGTGGGGTAATCTTTACCTTTACCTAGAATCTCCCAAAGTATCTCCATTAGGATAAGAGTAGTAAAAGTTTAGTCTGGCAAGATTCTGTCTTTTGGATATAAACAAATAATGACCTGAACTTTGGCTGGATTGTTCTTAGTCATTCTTGGGCTGGGCTTGATATAAATTCTTTTTTTTTAATGATTTTTTTCATAGATGTGGCAGAAGTGAAGGCATTTAGACAAAGTGATTTTATGATTTTGGTGGCACCGTCTCAGAGAAATGTTTGGGTGGGAGGCAAGTATATATGATTGTAAGATTTCTTTCCCCATGAAATGCACATACAGGGAATGGAAAACTGTAAAAGGAAGAGATATCCTGTTTCTATTCAGCCTTGAAGCTCTCAAGGTGGGAAAGCATAACCTTAGTTAAAATTACGAGTGTCGAAAGGGTGGAAGTAGGGAGCATAACTGCTAGGCACATGTTAGTTTCGAATTCTTCCCAAAATGGACTGTACTGCTACATATTCTGTGATGCAAAGTAAAATTGGAAACGATTGAAGTTGACATTCACACAATTGTTGGTATCCAAGGTCAGGGAATATAGGGAGACACAACAGGCAGAGAGCCCCTTTTAATTAAGAAGATAAACTAGCCAGAATTTCAACCCTCTTGTAATAACAGTGAATTACTTACCGATGCCATCGATCTCTGGGTGCCGTGAGTATTGTTTTCTCTTTGGAGCCCAACCTAATGATGCAGAAAAAGGAGATTTGAGGCCCCAGGGCACATTGCTCACAGTGCCCCTCAATTGCTTCACAATTTGTGAGATTGTATTTCACAGTCTCTAAATCAAGAATGTCCTTGTGTCTTACAGGTAGAAGACGCCATGCTTATGTTTGACAAGACCACCAACAGACACAGAGGTAAGGAGGGGAATGAACCCCCAACATTTTTTTTTAATGTTTGGATTTTCCTTGGCTCATTGAAAAAGCAAGTTTGTTTATTGTGGAAAGTGGATGTTTGGGTGTGTCAAAAGATGAAGCAACTACTTTTATCTGCAATGTCTTATGTTCTCTAGTAGTACTTTGTGAATACTTTGTGAATTGTGTATGTTTCTTTCTCACTGGCAAATATCATTTGGTGTCTATTATTCCACAAGTCTTTTGCAATCTTCCATTTGAGCTGTACAGTGCTTGGATTCAGCCGGTTCGCACCTATTCGGGAGAACCTGTTGTTAACTTTCCAAGCAGTTCAGAGAACCAGTTGTTGGAAGAAATCTCCTTTTGTTTTCTTCCACTTTACAAGGCTAATCCTGTAAGGAATGCAGGAAGGAAACATTCTGGTGTTGTTTCTATCCTAATCTTGATTGCCCTGCTTACAGAAACCGCCTCTCTGTTTAACCCTTATTACATTGTAACAGCTAAGGTGAAGCTCCCATCGACGTGAGTCACGTTGAATTGGCCACGCCTTCCAAGTCACATGACCACCGAGCCCCGCCCACCCAGCTGATCATTAGGGCAGAGAACTGGTTGTTAAATGATTTGAATCCCACCACTGTAGCTGTACAAACTTTATTCCTACTTCAGATCTTGAGTCTTTACTTTTGTGTGATCAGAAATGTGCATTTCAAAAGTGTCTTCTTTAAAACAACCCACTGTGGGAAAATCTGCCGCCGTAGTTACCCGTAAAGTTGCATTTCCTTTTAGTTTCTTACATATTTGATTATTTGGAAGGAGGAGACAGTTATGTAAATGACTGGTTCTACATCTTTCTCTATTTTTTTGTGAAAAGAACGTTTCCAGGTTTACAGATAATTCTGTTGTGGTTTAACCACAAAGCAAGGGGCCTGGAATTGATCACCTAAATCGACTTTTCCAACCTAGCGAGCCTGTGCTTTCAGGATATATATATATTTTTAAAATGCAGCCGTATTGTTTAGAAGAAATTTAACTGCTATGATTTTAAAACATAAGCAGAAATAATAATTCCATCGATGGAATTAAAGCCAAGAAGGAGAACCAGATAAAGAGCTGACTTAAGTATAAAAGGGCTTGGTGAGGCTTTCTGCTTTGGGATGGATGAATGGCTGGATGGATACATAGATAGATATTGGAGAGAGAGAGAAAGAGATGATAAATGTCACTCGACTTTGTTTTATGTGATGCTTCTGCTATACATGATGGGCTTAATCCCTGCACCTGAGCTCATCACTGGGATACAGTCTTCTGACAGAGTGACCAAATCTGTTGTTTCGGACCTTTGGGGTTGATCTGAGATAAAGGGAAATAATTGGGGTGAGAGTGCTTTAAGGACAGACTAATGGGGGCAAGATGAAGATGGCCAGGTTTTCAGGTTGGAAGAGGTTTCAAGTAGCTGGGTTCCTCAAGTTCCTTGGTCATCTCTGTTGTGGCCCGCCAGCGGCCTGCAGAGCTAGAAGCAGATTCGGACCGTGAGGAGGTTGGGGAGGAACATGGGCCAGTCCTGGAGTCTGGGGAAGCCTCTGATGAGGGCTCTGTGTCGGAAGCAGAGACAGAGCCCAAGCCAAATGCCAGTTATCAGCTACCTTCAGAGTCGGAGATCAGTGGGGCAGAAGAACAGCTGGAGCCTGTTCCCAGTGTGCGCATGCACAGAGTTGCCAGACGAAGGGAACAGCTAAAGCCGAGGTGGCGCAGTGGTTAAATGCAGCACTGCAGGCTACTTCAGCTGACTGCAGTTCTGCAGTTTGGCTGTTCAAATCTCACCAGCTCAGGGTTGACTCAGCCTTCCATCCTTCCGAGGTGGGTAAAATGAGGACCCGGATTGTTGTTGGGGGCGATATGCTGACTGTAAACCGCTTAGAGAGGGCTGAAAGCCCTATGAAGCGGTATATAAGTCTAACTGCTATTGCTATTGCTGTAAAGAACAGGGGTCGACTTGGGAGTAAGGCCATAGGTGGGCCATGAATGGCCCCTCCCAGAGGAAATAAAAGAGGAGCGAAAGGGGAGGGGAGTTTGCAGGAGACAATTAGTTCACTTAATTGGTTCCTGACTCTCCGAGACTCCTTGCCAAGTTTTGCAGATATCGGCCTGGCAGCTCTCCCAGCCAGATAAAGTCTGTGACTTTAAATCCTCCCTTGAAAGATTTTGCTGGATGCGAATGAGCAGAATTCACAGCAAATTAATAAAAGGGGTTTTTGTCGGGACGAGGAGTTTGCTTCATGCTCTTGGCAAGCCTAGGTCAGAACAGTCTCTGAGCTTGCTTGTTTGCAGACGTTTCGTTACCCAACTAGGTAATATCATCAGTGCTGACACCTGCAAGAAACAGCAGCAAGAAAACAACCCACCAAGGTTCCCTCATTTTCAACCTTGAGCTACATATATTTCCTTCTAGCTGGGTGCTGTCTGATCCTGGATCATGTTGCTATTGGACCATCATTTTTCAAAGGATAACTTGGGAAACTTGGTGTGTTTTTTGTCTTTCAATCTGAGCACTGAACCCGGACAAACCTTTGTGGGAGGCTAACAAAGGATATTGAAGGATATTGGTTCTAGAACGGAAACCATCGTATATTTTTTTTATTTCAGCAAGTCGTGGGTCTATCGCCATCGCCTTTCCAAACCTTTGCCCTCGGTTCCCTTCTCCAATTCCTTTGCTTTCTCTGTTTTCTTTTCTGGGATCTTTCTAATGAAAACTGTCGGAAAAGGGCACCTTCTGTCTACGATTATAAACTGGCTCCATTTGCCAATTGACTGCCTTGGAAAGAAGTGTGTGCTTTCCATGGGGATAAGAAAGATCTTTTTTTTGGGGGGGGTATGGTTGACCCTGGGGAAACCGTGTCCCCCCCAATGCTGCGGTTGCCTACGCAATGCGCTTCGAACATCGTGAGCATTGGGCATTCCTGCTCCCACCTATAGATGCGCCTGCGAAATTCCTTAGGTTTCAGGTCTGGCACTTTTCTTTTTTCTAACCCCCCCCCCCCCCATTTTTTTTTTTTTTTGAATCTGGAAGTCTGACAGCTCGCAAGGACCTAATGAGGAGCTGTTCAACGGGGAAGCCTCCAATGGCTCCTGCGTGGCCTTTGTGTCATTCCCTGCAGGCAGTGCAAAGGTGACAAGTTTTAGAATGGAAATAGCGGAGGGCCCTTTGGTGTCAAATTCTAGGGCTTGATTTTTTCTTGTTAAGGGAATAAGGGGGTGTTTTCGTCTTCCCCTCCCCTGCAAAAGGTTTAATTAATGCCCCTGGGGCATACTACAGTAACTTCTCCTTTCTCACCTGCAGTGTGGCTGGGGGTGTGAACAGAGCCATTTCCCACCTCTTCCCTTCTTTCTCTCTCTCTCTCTCCCCCCCCCCCCACTTCTCCTCACTCATGGCCGAGCTTCAGATTTTTACCCCGTGGTGAAGATGCTTAAGGATGCTGTCTGTGAAACAAAGCTGTGGCTTGGAATTGGATCCAGCAGGCAGCAGCTGCTCCGTTGAGCATCCCTGCCCCTTGTAAAAGGGAAGTGCAGAGGAAGGCTCGCTCCAAGTGGGGTCCTCCCCGTTGCTTTGATTCGACTTAGTCAGGTGAAAAACAGGGTGGGAGAAGAGTTTCAGGCACTATAGCGATAGCACTCAGGCTTACATACCGCTTCACAGTGCTTTACGGCCCTCTCTAAGGGGTTTACAGAGTCAGCCTCTTGCCCCCAGCAATCCGGGTCCTCATTTCACCCACTTCGGGAGGATGGGAGGCCGAGTCAACCTCGAGCCTGGTGAGATTGGGACTGCCAAATTGCGGGCAGCCGGCAGTCAGCAGAAGTAGCCCTGCAGTACTGCATTCTAACCACTGCGCCGCCGAGGCTCTTATCTATCTGTGGAAATGTGTGACAGTATCTCCTCTTGTGCCCTGCCCCAAAGTATAGGCAGGCCTGGATTTGCAATCTTTCATTTACTGACCATTCAAAGTTACCGAGACGCTGAAAAAAGTGACTTATGACCGTTTGCCAGGCTTACAACCATAGCAGCATCTCCATGGTCGCCTGATAAAAAAAGTGGATGCTTGGCAACTGTCCCATATTTGTGACGGGCGCAGTGTCCCGGGGTCATGGGATCGCCTGAATCTGAAGCCAGATTCAAGTTAACAACCGTGGTACTCGACTTATAACAGATAGTCCTCGGCTTATAACAGTTTGTTTACTGATCATTTGAAGTTAGTACAGGGCTAAAAAAAAAAAAGGGACTTACAACTGTTTTTCACACTTACAATCATTGCAGCATTCCCCATGGTCACCTGATCAAACATTGGACACTTGGCAACTGCCTCTCATTTATGACGGGCGCCGTGTCCCCGGGGTCATGGGATTCTCCCTTTGCGACCTTCTGACAAGCAACGTCAATGGGGAAGCCAGATTCAGTTAACAACTGTGGTACTACCTTAATAACTGCAGTGATTAATTTAACAACTGTGGCAAGAAAGGTGGTAAAAGGGGGCCAAACTCACTTAGCAAATGTCTTGCCTAGCAACATCAGCTCAGTTGTGATTGTAAGTCAAGGACTACCTGTAAAACTCCATACTTATTAAGGTCCAGGGGTGGGTTCCGGCTTCTTTTACTGCCAGACCGCTCAGGGACGTGCTCCACGCGCATGCACAGAAACAAACAAGATGGCGGCACCATAGAATCGGTTCAGGCGCGTGTCCACCCGAGTTACCACCTACTCAGCCGAAACAGTAGGCCCCCACCTCTGTACTAGTCACAAGTCACTTTTTTTCAGTGCCTTTAATGGTCACTAATGGAATGATTGCAAGTTGAGGAACTATCTATATTTGCAGCTTGCTAGTCTTAAGACGTAGCTCGGCAACCTAATGACTGCTTATATCTCTCCTTCTTTTCTCCAATATTGATATCCTTGGACTTAATTCTGACATTTCCTTTCCTCCCTGTGTGTATTTTCTATTGATACAGCCTATCTTGAGCAATTAAGCCCAAGATTCTAAAATTCTTCGCCAAGAATTATTCATTAAAAACAGTGTTTGGCCCATAAGCTGATTTATTTCTGATTTATTTGCAGTTAATCTACTGATTACATTACTGAATACAAGAAAGGGCTTTTGCGGGTTTCACATCCATTCATGCCAAAAGTTACTAATTCACCAAATAAAATATTCACTGACAGCATATATTAAAACTTGTCAGTACGTCAAGTGTGTGTAAATACCTTGAAATTATGAGCAGCTATTTTTACCTACTTTCTCTCTGCCTTTGTTTTTTGGGGTTTTTTTTTTGTCTTTCAAATCCGTACCATATGGTTTATCATACTTTTACTGTGATTTCTATTTGTTTTTATTGCCTTTGGTTGTTTTTAAAGAGTCCACATTTTACAAATAAAATTAATGACAATTTTCCCCCCTGGATTGCACAGCTTCGTCATTCTGGGCCAATATAACTTGGAGAACTGGAACAATGCTGGGACACTCATCCATGCTGGCCTGTTATATAGTCCCCATTTGTTCAGCTCCACATTGGTTGATGGTGTGGTGGCCCGCCAGCAGAGCTGGCAGCCGAGTTGGACAGTGAGGAGGTTGGGGAGGAGCATGGGCCAGTCCTGGAGGCTGGGGAAGGCTCATACGAGGGCTCTGTGTTGGAGGCAGAGATGGGGCCAAGGCCGTCTGGCAGTTCTCAGCTGCCTTCAGAGCTAGACAGCAGTGAGGCAGAGGAACAGCTGGAGCCTATTCCCAGTGTGCACATGCCAGAGCTGCCAGAAGAACAGCTCAGAAATCAGGGTCGACTTGGGAGTAAAGCCTCCTGTAGGAAATAAAAGAGGAGCGAATGGGGAGTGGGCTTTTGTAGAAAACAATTTGTTCATTCGTTTCAGGAGTGTGAAGATCTGTCCGTGAATCTCAGAGACTCTGTGCCTTGCAAAGCACTGCGTTTGGAAACTATTTACATGGCAGCTTTCCAAGCTAGATAAGGTTGGTGGTCATAAATCCACCTTTGAAAGACTGTTTGCCAGGCATTTGCTGAATGTGAATGAGAGGTATTCACTATTTGTTTAATAAAAGGGGTTTTGTCGGGACCAGGAATCTGCTTTGTGCTTTTGGGGGAAGCCTAGGTCAGAGCAGATGGTTGATGCTTGGTGGTGACCTACCAGACCAGTGTTTTTCATCGTTGGCAACTTCAAGATGGGTGGATTGCAACTCCCAGGATTCCCCAAAGTTGCTAACGTTGAAAAACTCTTCATCAGATGGTACCGATACTGTTGTTCTACTCTGTGGCTCAACCCTTCTTAAATGTACCTGTGCGCTCCGAGTTGTGATGGATAAAGACAAAGCTTGCTTTGGAATGAGCACGTCCTTTGGCTTTACACAATTTCTGGTGCTCTGCGTTGACGTTGACCCCATGCCGAATATAATAAGCTAGAAGTAGGATACGGCTGCTATGAAGTAAGGCAAAAGCACTTTTCAGGCGGCATCAAGCAGAAGTTTAATGGCCGAATCATGACAAAAAAAAATAGTTTTGCCTTGTTCTGCATTAGTCAACCCATCACACGTTTTGCATCCTGTTCAACCCCATGGACAACATTCCTTCTGGCCTTCCTGTCCTCCCTCATCCTCTGGAGTCCAGATCCTGCTTGATGCCAAAAGGGCTTTTTCCGACAGTCAACTGAATTTTCTTGTAATTGTTTCCCCTCTAAAAACATTTCATTTCTCATCTAAGAAGTTAGAACTGAAAAAGCTTCTTGGGTGAGAAGTGAAATGTTTTAAGAAGAATAGTCCACTTTCCTTTTTTTGTGAGGGGGGGGCACCTTTGGGATTACTTGTATGATAGGAATCTTCAATGCAGGTACTGGGTATGTCTAGTTTAATGAAAAGAAGGACTAGGGGAGACATTATAGTAGTGTTCCTATATCTCAGGGGATGCCACAAAGAAGAGGGAGTCAAGCTATTCTCCAAAGCCCCTGAAGGCAGGACAAGAAGCAATGGGTGGAAACTAATCAAGGAGAGAAGCAACTTAGAAGTAAGGAGGAATTTCCTGATAGTTAGAACAACTTCCCTCCAGAAGTTGTGAATGCCCCAACACTGGAAGTTTTTAAGAAGATGTTGGACAACCATTTGTCTGAGGTGGTGTAGGGTTTCCTGCCTAAGCAGGGGGTTGGACTAGAAGACCTCCAAGGTCCCTTCCAACTCTGTTATTCTAATCTCTTCAAGTACCTGACAAGAGTGTTCCACATAAGAACTCCAAGATCTATTCTGTACAAACTCCTGAGTCCCAATTGGAAGAGCAGCTCAAGGCTACAACAATTATTCTTAAGGGCAGCAAGGTCCATTTCAATGAAGGCATTGAAGCAGAGACTGGACCGCCATTGGACTGGGACGCTTTGAATTCAGACTCCAACATTGAAGCAGCCGGAAGTCAGACCCAGTGTTGTTGATGTAAAAGTAATTATCCCCACCATTTTAAATAATTGAATTACATGGTATTGGCTAACCAATGCTATACATCACAGTCATTGCAACGTTGCGACTTCTTGGATTTGTATAGACCCCAGTCCGTCACAACAGAAGACAGTCGATTATACAGGCAGGAGGGCATCCGCTTACATACTCCCGGCTCTGCTATGTTTCTAAAAGAAGTGGTTATTTTTGTTAGGGTGAGCATGGTGGGAGAGAATTAAGGAATTTTTCCTATTTTGGATCCAGTTTCCTGGGTAGACATCTGGCTTAAGGATGTGGCTTGTGCCCCGTTCTTCAAAGGCCCTGCTGGCCAGATTAGCTTTTTGGTGAGATGGGGAACCAATTTGTGTGCCACCATGTCAGAGTTGTCAGAGTTTGTTGCAGAAAAATCAAATCCAGAAAGCACACACAGATAACTGATCCAGCTGGATTCATTAACTTCTTTATATACAGAATCACAGATAAATAAATGTACAATACCAATAGTAGATACTTTCAACGTGGTAGAAGTTACAAGCAGAACACAAGCAGGAGAGAACAGTTTCATCTCAGAGTTCAGAGCAAACAGAGTCCAGGCTAGTTTCATTCTCAGAGCAGCAGAGTCAAGAGCTTATAGACTAGTTTCAGTTTCAGTTCTCAGCTAAGCTACACCCAGACTCCAAGCTTAAGTTTCTTCTTTCCAAAACAGCCCTCATTGGCTGACCCTATGCCTATTCATTGGCCGATCTATTCCAGTCTATGAATATCCGTGTTCTGATAGTTATGGCTCACCTAATACAAACAGGTGAGATCCAGACTTCAACGGGTAGTTAGGACTGCAGAAAATTGCAACCAGCCCGCCTTCCACTGAGGACCTGCCTATTGCACAAACCAGAAAGAGGGCTGAGAAAATATTTACAGATCCCCTCACATCCTGGACATAAACTGTTTCAATTTCACCCCTCAGGATGCCGCTATAGAGCATTGCATGCCAACTACACTAGACATAAATTTCTCCCGGTGCCATCACTCTGCTGAACACTTGATTCCCACAGCACTGTCTCATTTCTCATCTTCTCTCCTCTCCTCCTCTTTCCTACTATCTTCTCCTACTGGTTTCTTAAGATTTATCAATTGTTGTTTGTAACTTATGACTAATGGTTGTAACTATGATTTATGAGCTGTGACCTACAACTTGCTGTTAATAGGTACACTGTGAGCTCATGCGCCAGAGAGAAATTCCTTGAGTGTCCGATCACACTTGGCCGATAAAGAATTCTATTCTGTTCTAAAATGCAAGACTAACTTTCTCAGTTGGCATATATACGTAGCTGCACGCCCTGCGTGTAGAAATGAAGCGTATCAGCCCAGCTTGGTGGGCTAGATTTTTCGGTGCGAGGATCTCTGTTTCATTAATGTGGAGGAAGAGTCGATCATGTGGTCTGTCGTGGCAGAATACACATGGCACTGATATTCTCAGCTTACAGCAAGTGAGCTGAAAAAGATCCATAATTCCAGTCATTATTTTCTCTCATATAGGCATAAGTTAAGTATGTCATCTCTCTCTCTCTCCCTCTCCCTTTTAACTTAAACATATTAAACTGCAATGGGAGGGCCCAGCTGAGTTTGTGGTTTCTTCCCCAAATTGAAAGCAGAGCTCCAGGGAGTTGCATAATTTATCTCTCATGGTTGAAACTCTTAAACCCACATGTGTTTTTACACTCTACAAAGGGGGCGGGCACCTTGCCAGCCCCTGCGTGGATTGTCTTGCAAGCCACAAATGTGTCAGCTTCTTGGAGTAATGCGTGTAGTGAATTAGTTTAGGGAATTTGCCAAAGAAAAGTTTAAAGCTTCAGAGCAAAATCAAAGCCCCCTAACAAGCCCGGGGAAGTTCACATGAGTGCAGCCGCCAAGACCCATTTCCTTGAGCGCGAGGAGGCTGGTGGAGAAGCTTTCAACTTGCTTCCTGATTTTTGGCCCGGACAGAATGGAGAGATTTGCGCTCCTAAGCACCTTTGCACAGGAATCCTTGAACTTCTGGGGTGGGATTTCAAGAAGGGAAGCGTTTGGGATGGGTTGGGATCGGAAAAACTGGGATCCCAGGCAGCCGCTAAGAATCACACCCCAGATGGAGCTTGTAGTTGTGGTTGATCTGTCCATAAAATGCAGTTAATAACAAACTGCTGACAGCATCTCCCCTGAATTAAGTAGGCAAGAAACATAGACGGGAGACCACCAGGAGGGGAAATTGGGAAGCTGAACCAACACTTCAGAAGAAGGCAGTGCGAACCTAAACAAGTAGTCCTTGAGTTACAATGGATCTCCCCAGAACTACTGTGCTTCCCCAAAAATAAGACAGGGTCTTATTTTCTTCTGAGCCCCGAAATAAACAGTTGGCCTTATTTTCAGGGAGATCTTATTATTTTTCAGGTGCAGGAGGCAGCAAGCAGGGTCACCTCATGGCTGCTGCTGTGTTGCAATATTTGTGGGGAGGGCTTATTTTAGTGCATGCACTCAAAAGCCCAATTGGGCTTATTATCCGGGGAGGTCTCATTTTTGGGGAAACAGGGTACTTATAAACCAGTTTCAAAGTTCCAACATCCAGTCATCCACACCCCAATTGCCAAATGGTTGCTTTGTGGGTGCCCCGCATTTGTGGCGGTTTGCAGCATCCTGCAGTCACATGAATGCGATTTACAAGGGGCTTTTTTTTTTGTGGGAAAAAAAAGATGTTTGCTTCTGGTTTCCAGCAAAAAATATCAGTTGGGGAAAATGGTTTCACTTAACAACTGGGACATTCACAAAGTAAAATTGGGCACAGTGGCCCTTAACGACTGACATGACCTACATACGTAATTCTGGGTGCAATTATGGTCATAAGTAGAGGACTACCTATATCTGTATAAAAGCTACATGGATGTGTCATCCAAGGTCAAGTTTGACTCAAGGAAGTTTTTATTCTAAATTGTAATCAATCCAGTAGCTTAGCATTAGATGAAGTGAAACAGGATCTGTATTAATACCGGTAAGCATTCAGAGAGAAAAAAGGAAAGTGTAGATGTTTGGAGAGAGAAATTTGATTTATAGACCGGTGTTTCTCAATCTTAGCAATGTTAAGATGTATGGACTTCAACTCCCAGAATTCTGGGACTTGAAGTCCACACATCTTAAGATTGCTGAGAAACAGTGATCTAGATCAAGGCTCTCCAAACTTGACAACTTTAAGACTTGTAGCCAGCTGGGGAATTCTGGGAGTTGAAGTCTTAAACCTCCCAGGTTTAGAGACCTCTGCTTTAAAGGGTACATGGAGGTGAATTCGAAAACAGTGTGGCAGAAGAATAAATGTGATGTGATCACACGTATCCCATGGAATACTGTACAGGGACTGCATTTAAAAATATACCCTCTGGATCTTGAACTAACTTGCTATGGGTGGAAAAAGTTGATAGGTCTAGGAAGTTTAATCTGGGACTCTGCACTCCCAAGATTTTGAACTACAAAAATAGAAGGAGGTTGGAGGCATTTTTCTCAAGTTTAAGACCAAGGAAGCTGTCTGAGATCATGGACAAGTGCTTTTCCATGACTATAAAATGACCAGAATTTAAAATCCGGTCTGTGCATTCCCCAAGGACAAAAGAATAAAGAAAAAGAGATAAGGTTTGTTGGAGCACAATGCAAATTAAATGTGATACGAATGATAAAGGGCTGGCGTCCTGTGGTTGCCGCCACTTCTATTTCAATTTTGATCTTAAGGTCATTGGTGATTATCAGCTTGGACAGAGAAACCAGGCCCCAGGATCAGCTTGCATTGATGTAACGTGACTCCAGATGTCACCACATGTTGACCTGAGTATCCTAACAGGGTCCATTCCAGTTGACTAGGAAGCAAAAGTGGCCTCCCACGTAAAGCCAAATCTTAAGAAGCAGGAAGAACATCAAATCTTTTCTCTCCAACTTTTCTCTGTACCATTCCCAGCTTCTAATTTCTCAGCTGAACGTGTCCGAGAGAAATTGTATTTTATTTTGCAAAAGCAGAGAGGACTTGGCAAGGACGGTGTTCAGTACCCCCTATTGGTTTTCCCACTGGTTGTTTAATGCCGCCGCTTCCTTACCTTGGCAGTAATAAGAGTTGGCCCAAGGGCATTGCTGCCTAAAGGACCAGATGCTGACCTATAATGGGCAGCAGAAATAAACTTAAGGAACAGGCGGAAAAGCCACACCGAGAGCAAGGGGCAGAGAAATGAAATCTGAGTCCAGGGTCAGTAATGTAATTTGAAAAAGTGTCTCATACGTGACTCGCCCTAGTCCTCTTGAAGATAAAGGGAGAAGAGGAGGGAAGCTCATTCAGGCCTGCAACTTTCTATTATTGACCTTATAATAAAAGTTAGCATTCATAATGTAAGTGTCCGTTGCCTGGTCTACTTTGAAGGACAGACATGACCTCACTTCCCCCACCAGCTTTGTAGCAAAAAAACGGCAGAGCTGGCAATCACTACAGATAGTCTTCATTTAGTGACCACAGTTGGAACTGACAACTCGGTTGTTAAGTGAAGCCATTACTAAGTGAAACCATGACTGTGCTTATGACCTTAGTTTTCAGCTTTCCTTGACTTTACAAACCCAATTGTGGGCTTTGGTTGCAAAGTTAACGTTACCTGTAAAATCCTTGCATTTTTGACTTTTCACGGATGCATAATGCCAAGGGAAGCTGAATTAAGATTGTCAGCAAAATCTGTGTCACTTAGCAACCACATTGTTTAATGGCCAAGTTGCCAGTTGTGATTGTGGTTGCTAAACAAGGACCACCTGTATCTGGCCAATAACATGGCATATGCAGCCTTTCCCTCCACTACTTTGCCATCTCTCCCCATCTCCTGCAACCTTCACCCCTTCGCTCTACCAAATATGGGGCTGGCCTTGGCATCGGCATGGGTCAAACATGTTTACCCTTACGTACGTCTACCATTTTCCTCATTTACTAATCAATGGGACATTATGTTTCAGACACCATGCTGGGTTTATAGTGATTGATTGACTGATTGATGGCATTTCTGTGTCACTCTACTCCAAAACTGCTCTGAGCAAGGGTGCAGCAGAAATAAAGGTTAACGGCATCAAAATAGTAGTGACAGTTAATATATATTACAATAACATTAACCAGTAGAGGTGGATGAGAACAGAAATATCTCCCTGGTGCTTTCTTTTAGAGCCATGTTTATATGTGTCATAGTATGTTGTGGCTTCTCTTGGGTAAAGGCCGTAGCCAGCCCAAACTGTAATTCTTCATTCTTCATATGTTTCTAGCACTTTTTTTTTAAACTTCTGGATCAGTTGAAGTTTCCTGTATCGCTGGGTTGTTGTTTTTTAACAGATTAACAGAGTTGGAAGGGACCTTGTAGGTCATCTAGTCCAACCCCCGCACAAGCAGGAAACCCCTACACCATTTCTGACAAATGGCCATAGAGACATGACTCGAATTATCCCAAAAAGAGTCACTTGTTGAGATGAGCAGCTACTTTATATGGGATGGATGGATGGATGGATGGATGGATGGATGGATTGGTGGGTGGGTGGGTGGGTGTTTGGGTGGATGGCTAGATAGATAGACAGACATATAGATGGATATTTGAAAGAAATGCTTCCATTTTGGCTCTCACTACAGCAGCCTAATGTTTTTCCAGGCTTCTCCGTATCCGAAGAAAGATGCTGCTATTTTTAAGAATTTTACTTTAACAAGTGTGTTTAGTACTAAATGCGTGCTTTTTCTGCATTCAGGGTTGTACCCTCTCAAAGCATCACATATGGAGGGGAAGTTCATGGATTCTTGCTTAAGCAGATGTTTGCTCCCACAGAAGGGGCTTTGGATCCCTAACGTTAGCTGGTGGTGAGCTGGCTGCTAGACGTTCAGAGGACAGATTCTCATGTTAAATATATCTTTCCTGTTATCTGTAGAGAGTTAACAGCTGTTGATTAAGCTTCCACATGTAGAGAACACATAAGACTTTAGTAGGGCCCTGGCAATTTCCCTTCCTTTGAGGTTTTTTCCCCCTCAGCAATTGAATTTTGAGGAACGTTTGTGTCTCTGGTTTTTCCTTTACAGCAGAGGCCTTGAAAATTTGGCAACTTTAAGAGGTGTAGACTTCAACTCCCAGAATTCCCCAGCCGGCTGGCTGGGGAATTCTGGGAGTTGAAGTCCACACCTCTTAAAGTTGCCAAATTTGGAGACCATCTGCTTTACAGCCTTGGTTTTAGTTTTTACTTGCAAGTTTCTAGTGTTTTTGTATCTGTTGCACGGGGAAGCTCCCAAGAATTGAGGACATCCTTCAGAAGATGCTGAGGATTCAACAGGCCTCTCGGAAAACAGGACAAGGCCTGCTTGTGCAATCCTAGACAGGAAAAAAAATAAAGAGGAACTGTGCTTTTCTTTTTAGCTTCTGTGTGAGGCTTCTGAAGGCCTGGCCTCATTATCGAACAGTTGCCTGGGGAACCAATTTGGATCCATCCCGCAGTGTTCCTATCATCAGGGCAGCGATGCTGGCCCTGTCAAAATACATGAAAAGGACAAGGGCCGCTGGGAATTTCTCACAGACACGTTGGGTTTATCTAGCAGAGGAGCCATGCGCTAAATTTGGATCCATGGTTTCTGTTCCATAGCAGGCCTCTCCACTTCTCGGTTGAGCTAGTTCAGGAGTCTGCAACCTTAAACCTTCAAAGAGCCATTTGGAGCCGTTCCCCACAGAAAAGAAAACCCCGGGAGCCACAAAACCCTTCCCGTGCCGGACTATTTCCTGAGCAGCCACAATACTAGCATATGTAGTTGAATTAAATGTTTTCTTCTGAAACTTTTTCTTTTCTTGGCTTTATCCATGGTTGGCCTACCGGGGGTTGAAAAGCTCAATAAATCGCATGCCGGCGGGTGTCGTACATTGGCACTCGTGACAGCATATTTTGAGTGACAGGGAGCCGCAGCAGAGGGATGAAAGAGCCACATGCGGCTCCAGAGCCACGGGTTGCTGACCCCCTGAGCTAACTTCGCTGCTGAATGACTCTGTCTCTGGCTTCTATGCCTGCCGTTCTTCCCACTCCAGTTTTTCTACTCTGATATTTTTTTAAAAAAAAATTACTTTATTGGCACATCAGATAGATGTTCTTTGTTCAAGGAGATGCAGGAGTTTCTCTTTTATACAGTCCCTGACTTACAATCATTCAAAGTTAAAACATCATTGAAAAAAGCGACTTAAAACCTCTCCAACTGTACCCATAAAGGAGAGTAGCCTGTGTCCCCCGAAAATAAGACCTCCTTGGATAATAAGCCCAATGGGGGGGGTTGAGTGCATGTGCTAAAATAACCCCCCTGAAAATAAGCCCTCCCACAAAATATTGCAACACAGCAGCAGCCATGAGGTGACCACGCTTGCCGCCACCTGCACCTCAAAAATAACAAGACCTCCCTGAAAATAAAGCCAAGCACTTATTTCGGGGATCAAAAGAAAATAAGACCGTGTCTTATTTTGGGGAAAACAAAGTATTGGTAGCTCAGGGTTGAAATGAGGATTTTTTTGGTGGTCTCTGAGCTTGGGGTTTTTTGTTGTTGTTGCAAATGTTTTTTGCAGATGTCAGCACTGATGATATTATCTAGTTGGGTAATGAAACATCTGCAAGCAGTTATCAGTGCTTGTTAGGAGTGGGGTTTGCTCTCTGTTTATATAAAATGAGAACGGGGCAGTTGAAGAGTCCTTGAGACAGTTGTGATCACCTTTTATGACCTTCTGACAAGGAAAGTCGATCAGGAATCCAGACTCACTGAACAACTGTGTTACTGACTTAACAACTGCAGTGATTCACTTAACAACTATGACAAGAAATGGGGCCAAGGTTACTTAGCAACTGTCTTGCTTAGCAAGCTAAATTGTGAGCTAAACTGTGGTCGTAAGTCGAGGACTACCTGTAAATGCATCCAGGAAACTGACATGCAGCATGGTTCTTCTCTATTGGCTGCTCCTCAGCAGTTAATGTTTAAGGCGGTGTTTTGAAACCATGGCAACTTTAAGTGGGTGGATTTCAACTCCCAGAATTTCCTGGCCAACATGGCTAACTGGGGAATTCTGGGAAATGAAGTCCATCCATCTTAAAGTTGCCAAAGTTGAGAAACTTTGGTTTAAGCGATGTAGACTTGATTCAGGAGGCAAGACGCGGGCATCAAAACGAATAATAGCCTTGGTTGCTGTTATTGATTTTACCTGCTTACCCCCTCCCCCCCAATAAATCAAGATGAGATGGAGTTAAATTGTGTGGTCAGAGATTTCCTTAAGTTTGTCTGAAAAGTTGATTCAGCCCTTAAAAAAAAACATACCAGGATCAATCTTGAAAGGATTAAGTCAATGGAAGGGGGAAGAAGTTTATTTTGTTATCCTTGCAGCCTCCTAAATAAAGTCTTAAATTCGCTTGTTATTGATTTTCCAAGCTGGAAAGGATCTCTCAAGATCATGTCCTTCTAGCTTTATTAGGTAAAAGGACTCCAAAAGACATATCGGTCCGTGATGGATGTCCCAAAGGGTGAGCCGGGCAGAGATGGTTTCGGAAGTACATGGCCTGATTGCAGGGGTGAAATTCAGCAGGTTCTGACAGGTTCTGGAGAACCGGTAGCGGAAATTTTGAGTCGTTTGGAGAACTGGCAAATACCACCTCTGGCTGGCCCCGCCCCCGTCTATTCTCTGCCTCCCAGCTGATTGGGAGGAAATGGGGATTTTGCAGTATCCTTTCCCCTGGAGTGGGGAGGGAATGGGGATTTTGCAATATCCTTCCCCTGCCATGGCCACCAAGCCACGCCGACATAACCGGTAGTAAAAAAAAATGAATTTCACCACTGCCTGATTGTCTTGAATCAGGGATCTCAAAAGAGCTCAAAAGATTTAAGGATACATGAAGTCCTCAACTTACAACCATTTGTTTAGTGACTGTTCGAAGTTACAACAGCATTGGAAAAAGTGACCTACAACCAGTACTCACATTTACAATACAGCATCTCCATGATCACAATTTGGGCATCGGCAACTGCGTGTTGTTACGACATTCGCAGTGTCTATTTGCTACCTTCCCAACCTGTTTCCAACAAACAAAATCAAGGGGAGAAGCCAGATTCATTTAACGACCCCGAGATTCATTTAATAGCTAGAGAGGATCTGTTCAACAACCATGGCAAAGCTCTTGGTGATTCTTTTTTTGCCCACTTTTGGGGTATTTTTGTTGTCTTTTTTCTGGATACGTATGATTCTTTTCTCTCTTTTTAATTGATTCTTGCTCCCTTGATGCAAGCCACCCCAAGTTCTTTGGGAGTCCGGCAGCCTCCAAAACCAGCAAGCCAACAAGGCGTTTGTCATGGTTAACACGGCTAAGGAAATAATAAGAATTAACTAGCAAGATTCAAGGGTTGTTAAACGAATCATTGCAGTTATTAAGCGAATCCTGCAGTTGTTAAGTGAATCTGGATTCTCCCATTAAGTTTGCTTGTCAGAAGCCTTCTGGAAAGCTCCAAAGGTGCTTTTTTCAAGAGAAAATTGGACTTCCTTGGTTTTTCTTGGAAAAATTTCCACTTCTCATCCAAGAAGCTTCTTCAGCTCTGAAGATTTAGGAGAAGCGAAATGTCTTCCAAGAAAAAAAACAAGAAAGTCCAGTTGCCTCTTGGGAAAAAAAAACACCTTTGGGATAACCATGACCTGGATGACTGAGAATCTCCATAGACCCGTGATGGCAAAAGTATGGCACGCGTGCCGGAAGTAACACGCAGAGCCATCTCTCAGGACACGCGAGCTGCCTCTTGTTACTCTTCCAGGTTCCAGTACACCGGCCAGTTGATCTTCATGAGCGCGTGAGTGATAGAAACCAGAAGAGCTGCCGCCTGGCGTGCATGCATGTGCCGAGAAGATGATCTTCCGGTTTCTGGTGTGCATGAGATCATCTTCCCTGTGTGTGCATGCGCACCGGGCGTCTGCTCTTCCCAGTTTCCGGCACACGCGTACGGGCACCCTCCCATTTCAGCACTCGGTGCCAGAAAAGTTTGCCAACACGGCCGTAGACCATCTGAGAAAGTTACAAACCGTGATCACATGACCCCGGAATACTGCAACCATCAAAAATACCTTCCAGTCGCCAAGCACCTGGATTTTGATCACGTGACCATGGGGATGCCGCAGCGGTCGTAGCTGTGAAAAATCGGCCGTACATACATCTCTTTTTTTCAGTGCTGTTGTAACTTTTCATGGGGACTAAGCAAACGGTTGTAAGTCGAGGACGTCCTGTGCAAAAGAATAAGGAGCAGAATCCTAAAGGAATGAAACTGGGAGACACAGGGTGAAAAGGGAGAAGAGATCTAGAAGAGAAGCACGTTTGCACGCTCCTTCCCTTGTTTTCACTTTTAAAGTGCCCCTGTGTGTCTTTGTGAGAGAAACAAAAATGTCCCCAGGACTTTAAATAGAGGATTATTTGGAACTTGCTTGGACAGCACAATCTCTGGGCAATCTCCCTCTTTCCTCTCCCACCCCCTCCTCGGTACCTCACCCTCCCTTCCCTCCTTTGCATTCTGTTTTTAAAAGAAAGAGAAGGGGGGGGGATTTGACTTCCAGCAAATCTTGATAAATAAAAGTAATTGTCTAGGTATGGCCAATTGGTATATAATCACTCTGTTTATTGGAGGAGACAGGAATGATGTTGGTGGTGAGATATCGTCTAAGCTCCGGCTCAGGGTAATGTTTTTCTAAGGAGAAAAATAGCCTTTCATTGTTCTGTACGGATGCCAGGAATTCGCTTCTGTGGCTGACCTCTGAAATTCTAATTGACATTTTTATCTGCCCGATATAAAGATGATTAAGCATTGTTGCCATTGTTTGTTTATTGCTGTCTGGCTCAAGCAAAACAAAGTCATGCGTGCTTTTATTTAGTTTTGTTCTTTCTTTCTTTCTCTTTTTTTTTGGGGGGGGGGGAGGAAAATATAAACTCCAGGATGTTTACCAAAAATCGGATTTAGAAGAGGCAGCTCTATTACCTAATTTGGCAATAGGCTCCGTTTCCTTTTTGGCTTAGGTCCCACTTTCCAGGTTCGGGCTTTTAAAGCCCCAGTTTTAAATATCCCTGTAAAGGAACTTTGGCTCTTTTCGTTTTCAAGTCACACTGCAGGGCAAATTTTATGACTTCTGCTCCTTAACGATCCTCCTAACAAGACGCCATGACTTGTGGAAGACATAAATTGCATTTGGAACATTTGACCTCCTTGGTGACTTCTTATTTGCCATCTATATACATACCCTAACAATTCTTGATAACCATGACATGGTACCAAATGCACTATCAATTATCTACAATATTATTTCTCAACCTTGGCACCTTGAAGGTGTGTAGTCTTCAACTCCCAGGATTCCCCAGCCAGAATTTGTGGGATTGAAGTCCAAATAACTTCAAGATGCCAAGGTTGAAAAACACCGGTCTATGAAATAAATATTGAGGATTAGCTGTTGACAGTCTGACCAAATTTGGTTTCTGAACATGGAGTCAATATGGAATCATGAGTAGAGTAGATAAGAATAGAATAGAATAGAATAACAGAGTTGGAAGGGACCTTGGAGGTCTTCTAGTCCAATCCGCTGCTTAGGCAGAAAATCCTACACCACTTTAGACAAATGGATATCCAACATCGTCTTAAAAATTTCCAGTGTTGGAGCATTCACAACCTCTGGAGGCAGGTAGGTCCAATGATTAATTGTTCTCACTGTCAGGAAATTTCTCCTTAGTTCTAAGTTGCTTCTCTCCTTGATTAGATTCCACCCATTACTTCTTCTCCTGCCTTCAGGTGCTTTGGAGAATAGTTTGACTCCCTCTTCTTTGTGGCAACCCCTGAGATATTGAAAGACTGCTATCATGTCTCCCCTAGTCCTTCTTTTCATTAAACTAGACATACCCAGTTCCTGCAACCGTTCTTCATATGTCTTAGTCTCCAGTCCCCTAATCCTCTTTGTTGCTCTTCTCTGCACTCTTTCTAGAGTCTCCACATCTTTTCTACATCGTGGCGACCAAAACTGAATGCCGTATTCCAAGTGTGGCCTTACCAAGGCATTACAAAGTGGTTTTAACACTTCACATGATCTTGATTCTATCCCCCTGTTTATGCAGCCTAGAACTGTGTTGGCTTTTTTGGCAGCTGCTGCACACGGTTGGCTCCTATTTACATGGTTGTCTACTAGGACTCCAAGATCCCTTTCACAGTTACTACTATTGAGCAAGGTACCACATATACTGTACTTGTGCATTTGGGTTTTCTATATAATTTCCTGCTTTTCAGTTTTGCTCTTTGCAAAGTCTAATAAGAGCCAGGTTGGTATAGTTTTAAGAGGTCAGACTAGAAACCGGGGAGACTGTGAATTCTAATCCTGCCTTAGTCATGAAAACCAGTTGGGTGCCTTTGGACCAATCACCAGGAGACTGTGACTTCTAGTCCTGCCTCTGGCATGAAGCCAGCTGGGTGTCCTTGGGCTAATCTCTTTCTCTCAGCCCTGGGAGCTGTTAGAGTGGACTTTAACCAGACCCCAGCCCGCTTGCTCCAAAGAGTGGCACAAAATGTCTCATCTGCCTTGCAAAAAAGACAACTGTCAGTTGCAAGAAGTGCAGGAGGAGGGGAGAATTTGTACTCTCTCCCCCGCCCCTTTCTAATTCACCTTTTAATTCATTTTCCAGCAAGGTTGAAAAACCCAGTGCTTTTCATTAATGTTATTTAATTGAAAATTAAGAGAGGAAATTAAGCAAGGATTCGTTAAAGCCTTGAAGACTTCCCTCTTATTTTATTCTTCTTGGGGATCACTTAGAAGAGTCCTGAGTACTGCCTCTCATTAAACCTTCTGCTCTGATTCTTAGTCTCCTTTTTTATTTTACATTTATATATTACAATATATATTGCTGTTTTTACAAATAACTCAAGGTAGCAAACGCCTTTTCCCCCCTTTCCCCCTCTATAACAACAACAATCCTGTGAGGTGAATTGGGGTGAAAGAGGGTGTTTGGCCCAAAATCACCCAGCGGGCTTTCTTGTCTAAGGCAGGGCTAGAACTCACCGCCTCCTGGTGATTGGCCCAAATCTTGTCAAGGTTGAGCAACACTGGCCTATAAAATAGTGAGGATTAGTTCATGAAAGTACCGTATTTTTCAGACCATAAGATACACTGGAGTATAAGATGCACAAAGATTTTGAAGAGGTAAATTTTTAAAAAAAGTTTTTGCACTCTGCAGGCTTCCCAAATCCTCTGCAGACCTCATTTTTTTGTGAAAAACAGGGCATACAGAGAATTTGAGAGACCTGCAAAATGCTTCTGGGGCGGGAGGGTGGGGGGGAATGAGTAAAAATTGGCTTGTTTTCGTGAAAATGTGCCCATTTTTTTGGGAAAAAAACAGGGCATGCATATGCTTTGGGAGACTTGTAGAATGCTCCTGGGGGCTGGGGGGGGCAAAAACGAGCAAAAAATGATCTGTTTTTCACTCATTTTTGTTCTCCCCAACCCCCAGGAGCACTTTGCAGGCCTCCCAAACCCTCTGCATGCCCATTTTTGTGAAAAATGGAATACACGGGGGCAGGTTTCGAGAGGCCAAAAATACTGTATTCAGTACATAAGACACACCCAGATTTTCACCCTCTTTTTGGGGGGGAAAAGGTGCATCTTGTACTCCAAAAAATATGGTACTCACTGACTTGTGGCTTCTAGCCTGGTGCCTTAATCATTAGACCGAACTGGTTCCTCTCTTGCACGCACACAACTACTTTAGACTGCAGTCATATTTCAATTGGGTGCCTTTGGTTCAAGAGGAAGGATGATCAGATTGTATCTGACAGGGGATGGTTTACAGAGGGCCAACCAGAGATCAACCGCCCATCCCCCTCCAATGGCCATTCTCCTGGGAAGCTCCAAAGCTTTCTTTGCTTGGTGTAACCAAGCAGGTGGTCCTCAAGTTACAGCCACAAATGGGACAGGAACTTCCATTGCTAAGTCACGCATTGTTAAGGGAGTTGGGCCTGATTTTATGACCTTTGTCATTGGGCCCGTTGAGCAAATCGGTTCCACCACAAAACCGTGTTCGACTAAAGGGCGCTCGACGAAACCGCGTACCTGACGTCATCACAGCGCGACAACAGCGCGGAGAAAAAAGCACGCTGTAAACGCTAAACCTAAAATTAACCCCTAAACCTAACCCCCCTAAACCTAATCCTAAACCTAACCCTGAACCTAACCCTTAACCTAACCTTAAACCTAACCCTAAACCCAACCCTTAACCTAACACTAAACCTAATCCTAACCCTTAACCTAACCCTAAACCTAACCCTAACCCTTAACCTAACACTAAACCTAACCTAACCCTAAACCTAATCCTAAATCTAACCCTTACCTTAACTTGAATCGGCTTGCTTTCAAAGCGCTATTTAAAGCGCCCTTCTTTCTCCGCGCTCGCTGTTGTCGCCCTGCTGATGACGTCAGCGACGCGGTTTAATCGGGCGCGCTTTAGTCGAGCGTGGTTTTGTCGTGCCACGGAGCAAATCCAGGTTCTGCCATTGACTTTTCTTATTGGAACCTTCTAAGGTTGCTAATAGTGATCACGTGATCCTCAATCCCTACTGGTTTCCAAATGCCTGAATGTTCATCAAACAACACAAGGATATGGCAACAATTGCAAGTGCAAGGACCAGCAACAAGTCACTTTTTTCAGTGGTGTCGTAGCTTTGAATTGTTCGTTAAACAAATGGTTGTGAGTTGAAGACTCTCTCTAAAGATATTTTCCCTCTGGACTTCCATACAGACGCCATCAGAGGTGTGCAGCGTGCAGCAGCTGCCAAAGAAGCCAACACAGTTCTAGGCTGCATAAACAGAGGCATAGAATCAAGGTCACGTGAAGTGTTAATACCGCTTTATAAGGCCTTGGTAAAATTAAGAATCTGATGGCTGCTTAAATGGGAGACTATCTGGGAATTCCAGGATTGTTGACTAGTCCAAGCAATAGCACAACAACAACAGCAACAGCAAATGTTGCCAAGAAATGTCCTCCTTTCACTGGAGGACTCCAAGTTGTAATACTCCTACTTCAGAATGCACATCTCTACTCTAAGGATTCTGGCTGTCAGTAAAAGAGAATCTTTGTAGGAGGAGCCCTTGGTACTGTCTGAATTTGGTGGTTTTCAACCTCAGTAACCTCCAGCTTGAAATGAGGAGCCCTTGGTACTGTCTGAATTTGGTGGTTTTCAACCTCAGTAACCTCCAGAATAGGAACGGTACTCCAGCATACCTGGAGATGGCCTACCTGGAAGACACTGGGTTAAAATTCCTTGTCAAACTTTATTTGCTCATTAGTGAGAGGCTGAATGGAAGGCCTGGGGTTTTCATGAAGGTCCCCTGTGATCCTTTTACCATTAAGATATTTTAATCCTGAATTTGACTCCACTGCTTTGCATTTTGCTTGGTCCCTGAAGAAGATTCATACAGTGTGAACTTACCGAAGACTAATCTGAACAATTAGCGAGTGTCACTAATGGTTCCACTTACTTGACTTTCTCCCTCCTGTTCTGTGCATCTCCACCTGGAGTGCAGAATAATTGTCCATCTTGTTTTCATCTTCCTGCCTGTCATACTTCATTGCTTAAATTTATACCAGCAGTGGGAATTAACTTCCAGAAAATAGGAAGGAGTTGGAATCCTATAGCAAACAGTAAAAAATATAGATTGATTCCTTCCTTCCTTCCTTCCCCTCCATCCCACCCTCTCCCTCCTTCCTTCATCCCTCCCTCCCCTTCCTTCCCTTCATTTCCTTCCCTCCCTCTCCTTCCTTCTTCCCTCTCTTCCTCTCTTCCACCTTCCCTTCCTCCCCTCCCTGCCTCCTTCCCTTCCTCCCCTCCCTCTGTCTTCTTCCTTCCTTCCTCTCTGCCTCTCTACCATTCCTTCCTTCTTTTCCTCCCTCCTTCCTTTCCTTCCCTCCCTCCCTCTCCTTCCTTCCCTCCCTCTCCTTCCTCCCTCCCTCTCTTCCTCCCTGCCTCTCTCCCTTTCCTTCCTTCCTTCCATCCATCCCTCCCTCCCTTCCTTCACTTCCTTCCCCTCCCTCCCTCCTTCCTTGTCTGTAACAACACTGAGATCTTCACTATCTTGTTTTTAGCTCTATTTAATTTTTTTAAAGTGTTGCCATGAAATTCAAGACTTGTTGTGAGGTAGGAAGGATGGGGTCAGGCTTATTGCTTAAAACACAATAGAGCCACAGTTCTATTAATTAAAAGATTCGTTTTATATGGAGGGGGTTACCCAGAAGACGTAATGTATGTGATACTTGGGGGAACTGAGGAACACCGAGTGATGCTGATTGAATTTAAACAGACCCTTTTCTCCCTTCTTCCTCTCTGTTATGAATTAATTAAGTGAACATTATTGCTGTTTGTACAATCTCAGAACTGCAAAAGCAGTGATCTTATCAGTCGGCAGTTTCAAGTCATGTGGGATGATTTCAAAACATCAATTGGTAGAAATCCAAGTGTGCACGGGGGAAAGTACTAACGCAACATTTACATAGTCAAATTTAATGCAATGAATGGTATTAAAGATGCCAAGTGTAATAAATCAGCAGCTAGCCTTGAAAAAAGCAGACAGATCCCCTCCAGCACTGAGGGAAATGTTACATAAAATATTTTAACATACTGAACAATTTGTTCTACATTGTCATTTCTGAGTGTTGTTTTTAATGGATTTGGAGGAGAGAGAGCTGCAGCTGGCATTTCAGTTCATCATGGGAATTTCTTCTTCTTCTTCTTCTTCTTCTTCTTCTTCTCCTCCTCCTCCTCCTCCTCCTCCTCCTCCTCCTCCTCCTCCTCCTCCTCTTCCTCCCCCTCCTCCTCCTCTCCCTCCTTCTTTCTTCTTCATCTGCCTTCTTACTATTTCTTCTTCTCTGTCCTCCTTCTTTCTTCTTCGTCTTCGTCTTTGTCTTCTTCCTTTGTCGTCTTCTTCCTTCTTATTTCTCCTCTTCTTCCTTCCCCTCCTCCTCCCTTCTCCCTTCTCTTTCCTCCTTCTTCCTTCTTCTTCTTCTTCCTCCTCCTCCTCCTCCTCCTCCTCCCATGTGGCTGTCCCTTGTCAGGTGCCCCCCAGATGTATCAGGATGACCAAAGCTATCTTTTAAAGATAAAATGGGTCAGTATTAGCTGCATTAGGTTGCAATGATCACTCCCCCCCCTCTTCAAGCCATAATTGGCTTCCTCACTCTTCCTCTTTTATAGAGACAGGCATTATTCATGTATCATGCATGAATTTGATGAAACGGTTACACCTAAATACTCACCTCTGGGTCAAATGGCCACACCTGAATCTGCACCTTCCTGCAAGAGTCTGGAGTTTTGTTTTGGCTTTAAAAAAAAAAAAGATTTTACCCCTCCCCCTTCCATTTTTCAGAAATAGGAGCATTTACTGCTATCTCCACTAATTAGAAGGAGAAAGATAGAGTGCAAATAGGTTTTCAACAAAAGTGGTGAAAACAATGTAAAAATTGCACGCTTTTCCAATTAATGTTTTTGCAGTAGATTCTAACTCATTATTGTCAGTACAGATCTTGTTTATTACCTTCATCCTAAAGAGAGGGGGGGGGAGGAGGGAGAGAGAAATCCTGATATCAATTTGTAAATATATTCTAAGGCAGAGCAATCTGGAATCCCCACCATAAACCGTCACCTTAATCTCTTTTAGAGACTACCTCTACCGTGTGTGTGTGTGTGTGTGTGTGTGTGTGTGTGTGTGTGTGTGTTGATTAAAATTCAGATGCTTGGCAACTGATTCCTCTTTATGGTGGTCCTCAGAGACATATGATCACTTTTTGCTACCTTCGGGAAGCCAGATTGACAATAGTAATACTAATTTAACGACTGCAGTGATTCACTTAACATTTGCGGTAAGGAAGGAGCACAGTTCCCTTTAACAACTGTCTCGCTTAACAACATAAATGTTGGGCTCCGATGTGGTCGCAATTCAAGGACAACCTGTAATGGCAATATAGCATTACTTATCAGCATGAAGTACTCCTCCCATCCTACCCTTCCCTCTTTCTCCCTCCCTCCCTCTCTCAAACTTTTCTGTTTTTTTTATAAGCATAGTTAATGGCATAATGGTATTATAGGGATATATTGCTAGACCATTATAATGCTATAATATATTTTTTGTACCATTACTGGACTATAGTGCAATACTATTAAATGCCATAATGTGTTTTCCAGAAGTCTATGGAGACACAGCAGTATATCATGCCGTAATGCTCTTTTTTTTTTTTTAATCATTACCAAACAGACCTTTCTAGTCACTGTCATTAGCTACCTGGGAAGTTTTTCATCATTAAAAGCGGGTATATTGTATTAGAGGAGCTGAGCACTGTTTCATTCAAGTGGTATTTTCTTGTTACAATATTTTTAAAAACAACCACGGCTGGGAAGTGATTTAATACTAATTTAAAAGTCTCATCTTCCCAGTAGATCACTGCTAAGCCAAACCCGTTAAACAGTACAAATTGGAAATGCACCGAGCAGCTCTTGAAGGCTGGTGAGGCTGATGAAGTAATTCAGATTAGCTTTGCAATCGGATCATGAATTCAGAGCCTCACCGTTGCAGAGGGGGGTAGGTAGTGTCCATTCCACCCCCGTTTTAGTGTCCCGGGGCCATGTGATTCTGACAAGCAAAGTCAATGGGGAAGCCAGATTCATTTAATAACTGTGTTGCCAGCAATAGCAATAGCACTTAGACTTATATACCGCTTCACAGTGCTTCACAGCCCTCTCTAAGCAGTTTACAGAGTCAGCCTCTTGCCCCCAACAATCTGGGTCCTCATTTTACTAACTTTGGAAGGATGGAAGGCTGAGTCAACCTGGAGCCCGGTGAGATTCGATCTGCCAAACAGCTGGCAGCCGGTGATCAGCAGAAGTAGCCTGCAGTACAGCACTCTAACCACTGCGCCACCGCTGCTAATTTAACTACTGCAGTGATTCACTTAACAACTGAGTCAAGAAAGGTCGTAAAGTGGGTCGAAGCTCACTTAACAAATGTCTCGCTTAGCAACATAAATTTTGGCCTTAATTGTCATTGTAAGTTGAGGACCACCTGTACATATATTTGAGCCCATTTCACCAATATTTATTTATTATTTGTTTATTGAATTTATATTGCCGCCTATTCACGCATGGCGACTCAAGGCAACACAGAATATAAAACCACATTTAAAACAATAAAAAGTAACAAAAGGAATCAAATAAATTAATATAGTACAATATAACGAAATCACACACACACACACACACACGCTCTTGCACCAGCAGATCACACGAGCCATTTAATGGGCTCCATCCTGCTCTGGGTTCCCCAGGACCGCTGGCAGAACCAGGCCTTCAGCGCCTTCCAGAAGAGCATTAGAGTGGGGGCCATTCTAATCTCTGGGGAGATGATGTTCCAGAGAGAGGGAGCCACCACAGAGAAGGCCCTTCTTCTGGGTCCCACCAAGTGTATCTCCCTTGGGGATGAGACCTGCAACATTCCCTGCCTCTCTGCTCTGATGGGTCGGGTAGACCGGCAAGAGATGATCCCTCAGATAACCTGCTCCCAAGCCAAGGGACATTATATGGGTAGTCCTCGACTTACGACCATAACTGAGCCCCAAATGTCTGTTGCTAAGTGAGACATCCGTTAAGTGAATTTTGCCCCCTTTTCTGAGCTTTCTGCAGTTAAGTTAGTACCACGGTTGTTTCCCATTGACTTTGCTTGTCAGAAGATTCCAAATGGTGACCACGTGATCCCGGGATCCTGCAATGGTCATAAATATGAGTCAGTTGCCAAGCGCCTGAATTTGGATCACCAGATCATGGGGATGTTGCAATGGCCGTAAGTGTGAAAAATGGTCATAAGTCACTTTTTTCAGTATCATTGTAACGTTCAACAGTCTCTAAATGAACTGTTATAAGTTGAGGACTACTTGTATACACAGTAAGTAAAGGTGCCTTAAGTCCTGAAATGATGCCCAAGTTTTGTGATGAGTCTTAATTCAAATAGAAGTTCTTATTGCCCACCAGATTTGTGCTATTAATGCGGCCACTTCCAACGGAATCGATGGACTTCCCAAACACTCAAGGTACACTCAGCGGCGAGATTATGGGCCCTGAAGTCCAATACATAGAAATGAAGGTTGATCTCAGAGATTATCTTAATAAGGGGCAGGGGGAAGGGGGATTATACACAATGAAAATAACTGTTTTTGCAAATTCTCTGATTGGTATCATAAAACATTTTGAATTGAGGGAGGAAATGAAAAGGGGAAACATCAGGATGTGGCACTGGCACCTTATTGTGTTGAAAACATTCAAATTAAGTACTTGATAACAATTTGCTAGGTACTTGGCAATCATGAGTGCCAAGCCAGAAAAATAATATTGCTAAAATGATACCAATTCTTGTTGGCAGCAGGAAACGGGATGCTGCATTTCTTCCAAGAGATTCGATTAATTAGTAGTAGTTCTTGACTTACGACCAAAATTGGAACTAGAACATCAACCCCTAAACCTTATGGGTGTTCGGTGAGTTGTGCCTGGTTTTACAACCCTTTCTGCTGCAGTCATTAAGTGAATCATCATGGACATTAAAGTAAATCACATCTGAATCCAGCTATCCCCAGTACAATGGGATGTGTGGATGACCTTGGGAAATAGCAATAGCAATAGCAGTAGACTTATATACCGCTTCATAGGCCTTTCAGGCCTCTCTAAGCGGTTTACAGAGAGTCAGCATATTGCCCCAACAACAATCTGGGTCCTCATTTTACCCACCTCGGAAGGATGGAAGGCTGAGTCAACCCTGAGCCGGTGAGATTTGAACCGCTGACCTGCTGATCTAGCAGTAGCCTGCAGTGCTGCATTTAACCACTGCGCCACCTTGGCTCTTAGAACTGGGAAAGAAGGGAAGAGATGCCGTTTAGAAAACAAACAGAGAAGAGAGGGAGGAGCCCTCGGTGGCCTAATGGTCAGAGAAAAAAAAACGTAGGAAGAACCCGCCTTAATGGATCTAGCAATTAGAAGTGGCAGCAGGAAGTTTATACTTGCAAAATTCCCTTAATGTAGGCTTACAGTAAAGTAGAATTACCTATCTCTTTGTGTTTCTTATGTGGTTTACCTGGGAAGCTGTCAAAAGCCCCTCATGTTCTAACAGGCTTTCTGAGAAAGCATAAATCACAAATTCAGTCCCAAAAAACCTCTTTTATTTAAACGGCTGTGAATTATGGTCGTAAGGATTCAGAAACAGTTTGTAGAGAGTCCGACAAATGTCCGCTGAGTTGCCGCAGTTTTTCAGGGTAATGTTGATAAGCACCCGCCTTTATCCCTTGAAACGCTGCCAGAGACCTACCGTATTCTTCGGAGTATAAGATGCACCTTTTTCCCTCAAAAAAAGAAAAGACTGAAAATCTGGGTGCATTTTTGGCCTCCCGAAACCCTGCCCCCTTCACAAAAATAGCCTTGCAGAGCCTGTAGGAGGATTTCAAAGGGCTCCTGGGAGATGGGGAGGGCAGAAATGAGTGAAAAACAGCCCATTTTTTGCTCTTCTCCCCCCCCCCGATCCCAGAAGCACTCTATAAGCCATTTTTTTTGACAAAAAACAGGCCCGTTTTTGCAAAAAACGGGCTGTTTTTTTGCTCGTTTTGGCCCCCCTACCCCGCAGGAGCACTCTATAAACCTCCTAAAGGCTATTCATGCCTTTTTTAAAAAAATGGGGCCATTTTCGCGAAAAACAGGCCGTTTTGGGGAGGGTTTGTAGAGTGCAAAACCCTTTTTGAATTTACCTCTTCAAAACCATGGTGCGTCTTATACTTCGGTGCGTCTTATACGCCGAAAAATATGGTAATTGCCAATTAGTTTTGTAAGGTCAAACTTAGCACAGAGTCAAATGGAGCTTCTCAGAGCTTGAACGGACTAGATGAACTAATTACTTCCTGCAAAGGCTCACATCCGTTTGCTGCTCTTTTATTTCTTATGGGAGGGGCCAATCATCTCCAAGCCTTACTCCCAAGTCGCCCTTTTTGTCTTAACTGTTTCTTGCCTTCTGGCAACAACTGGGAACAGACTCACACTGTTCTTCTGCCTTGCTGATATCAGACTGGAGGCTGGAGAGGCATTATGTAACTACCAGATGGCCCTGGCCCCCTCTCTGCCTCCGATGCAGAGCCCTCGTCCAAGCCTTCCACAGACTCCAAGACTGTTCCTCCCCAACCTCCTCACTGCCCAACTCTGCTGACACTTCTGCAGGCCGCCGGTGGACCACAACACCCAACCCCCGGGAAGATTGCAAATGGCCATCATGTCGCCCCCCCCCCCGGGATGTAAAATACAGGTAGTCCACGATTTACAACCACAATTGAGCCCAAAATTTACATAATCAATTATTGACGTTATTGATCTTATTAAATTCTCGTTCATCTCAAAAGGATCAGGACTTCGCTAAACTAAACAGCAAAGAAATTACAGGGGAGGGGGAATGAACAAAGGAGGTGGATAGAGACACACATCACAAACTCTCCTAAAGAATGTCGGTCGACAACTTGCCTCAGACAACTTGCCACACCCAACTCTCTGTAGGCCAACTCACCATGGCCAGTTTGCCACCTGACAACTCGCCATAGGACAAGAGTTACACTAAATGTCGGAGAAATGGTGGAATAAATCATTAAAGTAAGGATGCCCACGGAGGGACAAAATGAAATGGGAGTGACGAAAATGAAAATAGAGTTAAATTGAATTGTTGAATTGTCCCGCAGCAACTTGCCTCATGTCGAATTGGCCATGTAGGGTTGTCCTGTAGTGAGTTGGCCGTGGTGAATTGGCCATGGCAAGTTTGATGCGTTGAGTTGGCCCATTCTGCAGTTCGATACCCATGCTTGAAGACTTCCAGCGACACAACGAAGGCTTTTGCCTTTTTGCTTAAAGGAACATCTGGTAACTGGAGCAGTGATTGATTGACTGATTGATTGATACGAGTCTTAGGGCAGGGACAATAGCAACCTTCCTTTGGGGTGTTAGTTCTTTATTTTCAAAACTTTGGTGTTTACAAGCTGCTGTAGGGGAAGGAAAAAAAATCCAAATAAAAAGGCCAGATGTTCTCACGATTACAGGATCTAATTCCTTTCTCATCGTATATTGCTGTCTCTCTCGTGTTCAGGCACCCACCCACTCACATCGTACCAGCGCAGCCTGCAATTCACATCGCTACGTATTAATCAACTCAATTAGCGGATGGAACTGTACCGGGGAAAACACGATAACAATTACGATCAATATAAAATAACTGACATGAAGCCGGCAGAAAAACAAGAGCCGATGCTTCAGATTTTAGCTGAGATCCTCCCCAGATCAAACCCCAAAACGGAGGGCCTGGCAAAAAGGTGAACGGATAGTCTACTTGCACTGAGAGCTGTTTGACGTGCAGGTTGTCCTCGATTTACAACCGGACACTCAGCGACCAGTCAAAGTGACCATGCGCCCCCCTCCCCCAAAGATACTTGCAACCTGGTTTGGATGCCCATCCCCTGCCGTCACAAAGCAGCCTTTTTGGCTCTCAGCAACCAGAATGCATTTATGGTGAATTGCAGTGCCCCCCAGTTATGTGATCATCATTTAAGACACTTTCATACACAAAAAAAGCATTTACTTCTGATTTTTAGCAAAAAAAACCTGCAAAGTGAGGAATATAATAATAATTGCTTAATGATTGCTCTCCTAGCTTAATGACTGCCACAGAAATGTCATAAAACTCCTTCTTCTCTTGCTCCTTCTCCTCCTCTCTTCCTCCTCCTCCTTTTCTTCCTTTTCCTCCTCTTTTTCCTCCTCTCTCCTCCTTTTCTTTTCCTCCTTTTCTCCTCCTTTTCTTTTCCTCTCCTGCCTCTCCTCCTCCTCCTTCTCTTTTCCTCCTCTTCCCTTCCTTCTCTTCTTCTCATTTTCCTTTTCCTTATCCTCCTCCTTTTCTTTTCCTCCTCTTCTCTTTTCTTCTCCCACCTCTCCTCCTCCTCCTCTTTTCCTCCTATTCCTCTTCCTTTTCTTCCTTTCTTTCCCAACTTCTTTTTCCTCCTCCTCCTTTCTTTTCCTCCTTCTTTTTCTCTCCCACCTCTTCTCCTTCTCTTTCCCCTCTTCCTCTTCCTTCTCTTCCTTTCCTTCTCATCTTTTTCCTCCTCCTTTCTTCTCCTCCTCCCTTTCTTTTCCTCTCCCATTTCTCCTCTTTCTCTTTTCTTCCTCTTCTCTTCCTTTTCTTCATTTCCTTCTTGTTCTCACCTTCCTTTTCCTTCTCTTCATCTTCCTTCTTCACCTTCTCTTTTCCCTTTCTTTCCTCGCCCTCAACAGTTTTCCCTGCACATTGGGATAATGGGGTCAGGCCTTTCAAAATAGTGGTTGTGGCTTTTTTTAAAAAAAAAAAGAATTAAAATAAATATGAATATGAAGGGGGGGGGGAGACAGACAAATGCGAGACTAGTTTGGTTCTAATGGGAAAGTGACAGCTGCACTGAGGTGATGGGAGGACAGCTGCAATTCTGAAAATAGCCCCTGTATGAAGAAACAGATTTGATAAATAATAAAATAGTGATGAGAGCAAGGCACCCTTTTGCCATCAAACGATTCTGGAAGTACCCAGGATTTACGGATAATAGTTTGAAAAAACCCATGTATCGACTAACGCGCAAAGAATGCATTTACACAAGCTTCATATATGTGCATAATGTTCACAATTCATCCTCTTTTATAGCGGTATAAAACCGAATGGATTCTAATCATCGGGGCCAATGAAAATTGTATATGTGAAGTAGATTATTACATCCTCGTTAGAATGTCCATAATATTATACTAGAACCGTTTAAACGATTCTCTAGTACTCTATTATTTTTGGTTTATGTGTACATCCCGCCAGATTATAGAATTAAAGCTATATAAAACAATTCAACTAATGTGCTCATATAGCCTTGGTTAAGTTACTTAATTCCCCCCCTCCCCCCCCCCCACAATAGGAAACATTTTTTTTCCCCGAGCAAACACTTGCGAGCTGGCAGTATTGATTCCATTTACAGTAATTTGAAAGGCAGGAGAGGGTTTATTTTTAATTAATCCATCGTCTGTCCTTGTTTCCAGTGCAACAGAAACTATGTCAGGATGATTCTTTTATAGAGGGGACATTCAAGGGTACTCTAGGACTCAGCTATTACCAGAGAGATCAGTGGACTGAGATAAAGCAGCCGCATTTCAACAGGATAAGGGAAAAAAAATAGGTTGCCTGTCCCTGCTGCTTTGTAGAATCCCAAAAGCACAAGAGTTGGGGGAGTCCTTGGGGGTCTTCTAATGCAGCCATCACCAACTGGTGGTCCGCGAGAAAATTTTGGTGGTCCGCAGAAAAATTATTTGCATTTTTTATATTGCACTAAATCAGGGGGTCCTCAAACTACGGCCCCTGGGATGAATACATGCAATGAACGTTTGTGCTGCTGGAGAGAGTCTCCCCCTTCGGGGTCCTTTTGTGTGGGCAGAGGGGGGCAGAAGTTCCAACTTGGGATCTGCTTCAGCCTCCAGGTGTGGGGCTTTGGGTGAAGGCTGGAGGGAAGCGCCACCGGTGGCGAAGAGCCGGAGGGCCTCGTTCCAGTGGGACTGCATCATGGCCTGGAACTGGCTGACCATCTCAGCCTGCTAAGCCTCCAGCCGCCAATACCTGGCCTTGCACTCCCGCAGGTCTTCCCTCTGCTTGGAAAGCCTATGCTCCTAGTCCTCAGTGAGGTGCTTCTGCTGAGCCTCCTTCTCGCTCAGATCCAATTTGAACTGAGCTGTTTTGCCAACTTTTTCTCAGGGTGGCTGCTTAGCTCTAACAAGCTGCTTCCTGTTGGGGCCCTGAGGAGCCCAGGTGGGTAGGCGAGGACTGGCTGGCAGGTGAGGGGTGAGTAAAGGCTGGCGAGGCACCCCTCAATCTGAGTGACATCGAATTAGCCATGCCCAACCAGTCACATGACTACCTAGCCACGCCCACCTGGTCATTAGGCAGATCATATTAGTGGTCCATGGGATTTAAAATTATGAATTTAGTGGTCCCTGAGGTCCGAAAGGTTGGTGACCCCTGTTCTAGTGCAATGACCTGTGAGAATGTGAGGAACAAGATCACACTTAATACTGCGTCCAGTTTTGGTCACCACACTATAAAAAAGATGTGGAGACTAGAAAGAGTGCAGAGAAGAGGAACAAAGATGATGAGGGGACTGGAGGCTAAAACATAGTTGCAGGAACTGGGTATGTCTAGTTTAATGAAAAGAAGGAGTAGGGAAGACATGATAGCAGTCTTCCAATATTTGAGGGGCTGCCCCAGAGAGGAGGGAGCCATGCTATTTTCCAAGGCACCTGAAGGCTAGACAAGGAATAATGGATGGAAACTGAACAAGGAGAGATTCAACCTAGAAATAAGGAGAAATTTTCTGACAGTGAGAACAATCCACTGACGG
Source organism: Thamnophis elegans (assembly GCF_009769535.1). Taxonomy (NCBI): domain Eukaryota; kingdom Metazoa; phylum Chordata; class Lepidosauria; order Squamata; family Natricidae; genus Thamnophis; species Thamnophis elegans. The sequence continues at coordinate 132,157,572 of NC_045544.1, forward strand.
AACAGAAGTTGCCTTCAGAAGTTGTGGGAGCTTCATCACTAGAGTCTTTCAAGAAGACTGTCAATTGTCAAAAATGGTGTAGGGTCTCCTGCTTGGGCAGGGGGTTGGACTGGATGGCTTACAAACTCCCTTCCAACCCTGTTAATCTGTTAAGGTTGGGTAATGAAATGTTTGCAAGAAAACAAGAAACTCAGAGAGCACCAAGGACCCCTCGTGTCACCCCTGAGCTACAAATATTCTTTTTTTATTATGGCAAGAAAGGTTGTAAAAAGAGGCAAAACGCACTTAACGAATATTTCGTTTAGCAGCATAAACGTTGGGGTCAATTGCAGTCATAAGTTGAGGTCTACCTGTAAATAAATGTAAGTTGGGTAAGTTGATGGTGGATCCTTGGATCCTGGTGGGGAAAGAAGGAGGATTTTTATATTTCTTCCGCCGTCTCCACACGAATGTGTTTCTTAAGAGTCCAGCCTCCCAATAATCATTACCCCTGCAATAAAGGAGGTTGCGTGACCTTGTCTCCCTAGTCAATTATGCTACTGAACTCTTTATTGAACTTTTTAAAATAAAGTATAATATAAAGATCTTAAGGTTGGAACAGAGGCGGGGTGGAGGGGAAAGGGCAACCCAAATGATCAGAGGCCTGGAGTAAACTCCCTTTTGATGACCGGTTCCCAGTGTTTTGATGTGATTTTAATAAGGCCAGAGCTGGCTTGACAGAGCTTTGAGAAATCATGCTCAACGCATGGAAGGGAGAAGTTTTTCATAGTTTAATGACTAGAGATCCAAGGCAGGCCAAAGGAAGAACCTTTTTTTAATGTTAAATCTTCCAGGACAGACGGGATTCACTTGGACTGTTTTAAAAGAAAAGACGACAGATTGATAGAGATGACTGTCCAAAGTCGTGAAGGGCCATATGTTGTTTCCAGGATCAGAAGCAGCAGGAGAATATTTGTAGCTCAGGGTTGAAATGAGGGGGTCCTTGATGCTCCCTGTTTTCTTTCTTTCTTTCTTTCTTTCTTTCTTTCTTCCTTCCTTCCTTCCTTCCTTCCTTCCTTCCTTCCTACCTACCTACCTACCTACCTACCTACCTACCTACCTACCTACCTACCTATCTATCGCGTTTTTGCTGATAAATAAATGAAGGAAGATTAGTATAGAGCTATTTCAAGCTATTTAGCTCTCATCAGCTAGCCATACCCTTACTGGGATTCGAACTTGGCTATTTTTACATATTAGGCAGTTATATTAACCTCTAAGCCACAAGCTTATCAGGTGATGCCTTAACAAAATACACACACACACACACACACACACACATTCATAGATTTTCATGGGTGTAGCTATGCTGGTCTTGTTGTATTCGGGTCTTTTCCTGTGTAAGATTGAGATTGTCTTGGCAACGTTTCGGCAAAGTCTCGCTCGCCATCCTCAGGCTCAGCCAAAAACACCAGAGGATGGCAGTTTTGTACACACACACACACACACACACAAACAAACACACACACACAGAGTATATGCATTTTCCTTTATTTTACATCACATTTTCAGTTTTGCAACAACAGTGTACTGGCTGCATCAAATCAAACTACTAATTTTGGTATGTTTGTGAGTATGTCAGAGTTTGTTGCAGAAAAATCAGATCCAGAAAGCACACACAGATAACTGATTCAGTTGGATTCATTAACTTCTTTATGTACATAATAACAGATGAATAAATGACCAATACCAATATTAGATTCTTTCAACACGGTAGAAGTTACAAGCAGAACACAAGCAGGAGAAAACAGTTTCATCTCAGAGTTCAGAGCAGACAGGATCAGTTTCAGTTTCGATTCTCAGCACAGACTCAGATCTCTTTAAGCTCCCATTGGCTGACTTAGTTGTTATGCCTATTCATTGGCTGACCTTGTTACCAAGTCTCTCCCAATCATGAATATTCTAACAGAGTATGAATGTGCGGGCACGTGTTGGTGTGCATGTTACTGGATTTGTAGTTGTACTGTCTGTGTACATGAAGCCACAACTCCTAGCACGAGCCACAGGGTGAAACTATCATCCTTGAAGAAGAGAACAAGAGTCCAAATCCTTCTGCAGCCTGGCAGAAGGACCGCGGAAGAATGAAGCCAAACCTAGTTTGGCCCAAGATACGAGCACCAGCTAAAACCTCGGCTTCTTCTGCTTTATTACTACATCCACTTTTCCTTTCTGATTTTTCATTGTTTCATCATCCTTGAGAGCTCAAAGTCGTCGAGAAACAGATCCCTATAGTTTCCCTTTGGTATCCTGACTACTGCTCCCACCGTAGCTTTCCTTTCTCAGATTCCTTTCTGTTTTATAGTCCCCCTGTCTCATTTTTATAACTGTTTTGATTTGTAAAATACCATGCCGTTATACAGTGTTTCCCCCCTGTGCTGATTTAGTATGCTCTTATCGTCTGCCTTAAATCTTTGATAAATGCATTATAAAAGAAGAAAGTGTTACCTGATACTATTATAAACTCTTGGCGGTCTGCCAGTGTGGGAGTTAGAATAACAGAAGCAAAGTGATAGAGAGCTGGAGAACATCTTAAAGAATTACTAGTCCCCCCCACCCCAAAGGAGACAGAATGATTTAAGCAGGAACAGCTGACATGGGCTTAGCATCACTGGGAGTAATTTGGATTGTTATGTCCACGAGACCTCGTAGGAACACAATTCCAAGTATACAACACAAGTACAGTGAAAGCAAGAATATAAATAAGACCTGGGCTCTTCAAACATCTGAGATGACTGGAGTGAAGTAATCCTGCAAATGTTGATATCCAGCTTGTGACATTTGCAGGGTTATGACAGAATAACAGTTTAAAGGGACCTTGGAGGTCTCCTAGTCCAACCCCTTGCTCAGGCAGAAGACTCTATAGCCGTGATGGTGAACCTATGGCACGTGGCATGCAGAGCCATCTCTCCGGGCATGCAAGTTGTCGCCTGTTGCTCTTCTAGGTTCCGGCAGGCCGGCCAACTGATCTTCACCTTCCTTCTCATTAGGTGGTCGAAGTCTTTAAGTTTCTTCTTCAGGATCTGGCTTTCTAAAGAGCAGTTAGGATGGATCTCCTCTAGGACTGACCGGTTTGATCGTCTTGCAGTCCAAGGGACTCGCAGGAGTCTTCTCCAGCACCAGAGTTCAAAGGCCTCCATTCTTTGGCGCTCAGCCTTTCTTAGGGTCCAACTTTCACAGCCATCCATTGCAACTGGGAAATCCACAGCCTTGACTATACGCACTTTTGTTGGCAGGGCTTAAAACATTTCCTGACTGCAACTCTTTAAAGCAGCTGCATCTTCTCTGCAGGATGGCAGCTTGCAAATGGATGCTGTCTTCACACTCTTCACATACAATTGCTGGGATTGGATCTGAAGCATGGCACAATCCTAACTTGTAATACAGACTTGCAAGCATCCACTTAGCGGTCTTTCAAAGTTATGACGGCACTGAATTGCCCAATCCTTGTACTTAATGACAGTTACGGGATCCTGACAGTCACATGGTCAAAATTTGCGTGCTTGGCACCTGGCATATATTCAGGTTGGTTGCAGTGCCCAGATTCATGTGATTGCCACTTGCAAACTTCCTAGCTAGCTTCCCTGAAGAAAGTCAAAGGGGTAGGTAGCCAAATACACTTAAGAACCTTGCCATTCACTTAACTGTCACAAAAAAAGGTCATAAAATTGGTTGGGATTTATTTAACAACTTACTTAGCAGTGGAAATTTTGATTCTGATCCCAATTGTGATCGTATATTGAGGACTAGTCATCTGTACTGTATTTCTGTCACAGAAGAAGATTCTCAATGCTGTTATAATATTCCTTTATTTTGGAAGGAATTTGCTCTGCCCTGTTTTAAAAAGCTAAGATAAGTCTTCGTCTTCGTATGTTTGGGTATACAAGTACAAAAAGGACACAATTGTTCCTTCATTGTCTTCACCATACATGAACCAAAGTAATTGTCATCAGCATGTGGAATATATACACTGTTTCAACACACGTACAATACATAGTAGCTAATAACCGGATTTATCCACTTGACTCAAAGGATTACATTCAAAATAGTTTGAAAAGGGAGGTCGGTACTGAAGAATCACAGCCTTGAATTTCTCATGCTTGTAGCCGAGTTGTAACATCACATCCCCAAAACGTTAAATAAAGAGACAATGCTAATGAAACGATGAGATGCAAACTTTTTTCACATTACAAACTAATTCAGTGCACTTTGCCACTTCTTATTAACATCATACCAAGCATAATCCGTGGTACGCTATAAACAACTCTTTAATTCATATATATACTAGAAATCATGTTGAATATTGATACACAAGTTTCTATTTTGAAAGATTTAATTGACGATAATTATCATCGCAACAGTAGCTGCTTATTGCATGGACATCATTGCACTTAATTTTTATTTATGTTTTATAAGCTGTTCTTTGTATTATATAATAAAGCAATTACTTTGAGAGGGCAAAAGGATAATGATTTTTTATTTCAGAGATGGGGACAAGAAAATGAGAAATTTCCTTCCCTCCTTCCTTCCTTCCATCCATCCATCCATCCATCCATTATTTGTGTCTCATGTTTTCTCCCTCCCTCCCTCCCTCCTTCCTATCTTCTATTTTTTCCTTTTGTTTCTCATGTTTCCTTCCTTCCTCTTCTTTCTTTCTTCCTTCCTTCCTTTCATTTTCCTTGTCTCTGTTTTCTCCCTCCCTCCCTCTCCCTCTCCCCCCTCCCATCCTATTTTCCATGTTTTCCTCGTGTCTCATTTTTTTCCATTCATTCATTCATTCATTCATTCATTCCATGTTTTCCTTGTGTCTCATGTTTTCTCCTTCCTTCCTTCCTTCCTTTCTGCCTTCCTTTCATTTTTCCTTAGCTCTGTTTTTTCCCTCCCTCCCTCTCCCTCTCCCTCCCTCCCATCCTATTTTCCATGTTTTCCTTGTGTCTCATTTTTTTCCTTCCTTCCTTCCTTCCTTCCTTCCTTCCTTCCTTCCTTCTTCCCCTCAATTCCCCCCCCCCCAATGGCGGATTAAGGGTCACTGTTGCCCTAAGCACTGACAAATCTTGGTGCCCCCCTCCTTTGTACATACTGTACAAATCTTCATTGTTTTATTTTATTTTTTTCATTTCTTTCTCAACTTTGTGGTGCCCCCTTGGGGCCTGGTGCCCTAAGCATGTGCTTAGTCTGCTTAATGGTTAATACACACGCTCTGGATTCCCAATGTAAAAACTATACAAAAGCAATAGGAGCCCCTGTCTCCCTTGCAACAACAATCAATCTTTGGCAAATGGCCGAGAGAGGATTCCAAAGCTTGATCTCTTTTTCCATTTCTTCAGGTTGAGGGTGTTGACCGAAGGTGGCCCTTTCTGCATCATGGGCAGAATATTATGTTACCTTTGGGCTTTATCGCTGTGAAAGGTCCCTTGTCCCTGACCCTCCCTGAGGAGCCCCAATGATGGGGTGAGGTAGGGGAGGAAAGCAATATTTCGTCCCTCTTTGGCTTTTGACAACTAATGATTTATTTTGGTCCCGGAGAACAGGATCTCTCTTGAGAACCCACTTTATAGAAAAGGACTCACTCTCTGTGTAGGTCTGTGGAAGGGCAGGGTGGGCACGAATATGCCATTTAAAAAAAAAAAATTGCTACTTTTTGGAACTGTCTTGTCTCTTTTGAATCGGGCCGGAGACAACTAGACAAGCTTCAGTGGAAGTGAATGAAGTGACATTACTTCCCAAGCACAATCTTCTGTTTCTAGTCACTTTTCGGCAGACATTCAATCAAAATGCTAATAGGAAAGGCAGCAAGGGAGTGGAGTTATTGTAATCCTAATTGATAGGCTGCAGGAATGGGTTTTGATAAGTGCTGCTAAAGGCTGTGTGTCTTTGTGTGTGTGTGTGTGCGCGCGCGTACGGCGTTCTGCGTGTTTGTGTTTTTCTTTAATTATAGGGATGCTAATATTAAAAAAAAAGAGCACAAATAACCTAAAAGATGGCTACCAGGATAAATGGTGTCTTTTTTTAAAAAAATGGGTTTAAGATAAAAAGAAAAGGACACACACACACACACACACACACACACACACACACAAACACACACCACCACCAAACCTCAGATAACATCAAAATCACCTTTCAAATAAAGCCATAGTGGGCGGTAGTGACATCTTCGGTACGATGGCAGGGGCTACTTTCCATCAAAATTAAAGCTGTCAGATCTGAGACGTTGAATAGGAAATCCAATCATTTATTTATACAATGGCCTTTTCATAAAGCCTTGAGCAGAAGATGCTGGGCAGGACAGACTCTTATTTAAATCTAGCTCGGGTAATTAGGATTGATTATATCAATGAGATTTTTACACGGTAGGGGGTTTTTTTGTGGGGGGAGGGGGAGAGAAGAGGGACTGGGGGGAAAAAATCCAATGTTTTTATGGTTTGAGATTGGGTTCAGGTAATCCCAACATAGGAATCCCTATTTTCACCCTGTGTGGGAGAAGAGAGAATATATATATATGTGTGTGTTCTTTTCTTCATATATATATGAAGGCTGGCTTCTTCCCTGGCTTCAGCTGATAAGGAGAAGAACTTGTGGCTTAATGGCTAAGACGTTTGCCTAAGATGTAATATAGCACAGGTTCGAATCCCAGTAAGAGTATGGCTAGCTGATGAGAGCTAAATAGCTTGAAATAGATCTATACTAGTCTCCCTTTATTTATTTATCAGCACAAATATAACACAAAATGTGTAACAAAGGCAACAGTAAAAATATTGGGTTTCTGATCATATTGTATGTGATGATGGGGTTCCCCCCCCTTTTTTTTTTCTTTTTCTTCTCCTTTTCCCATTGTTTTTTTTTCTATTGTCATGTGATGTTGTCCATGTAATAAAAAATAAAAATTTTTAAAAAAATATTGGGTTTCTGTCGTGATGGACTCTTGTGACAAGCCGATTGACAGATAATGGAAGCTGTTAGCTTCCACCCATAATTGGGGCTTACCAGGGGTTGTGACACTACATACATACACACACACACACACACACACACACACACACACACACACACACATATACATACATACAGTTTCTCTGACTCCCTTATATTTGCTAGTCACCTGTATTTCCTTAAAGGCGCTCTTTGTGCTCATATTATGCTTAGAGAGGGCTGTAAACCGCTTAGAGAGGGCTGCAAAACACTGTGAAGCGGTATATAAGTCTAAGTGCTATTGCTGTGGCTATTATTGTGGAGTCATACATTGGAAATGGGAATACAGTTTCTATCCCAGGCACAATTTCTCGGAAGAAGAGAGCCCGTTGCCCTGTTTTAATGGTTTCTGTTCTGTTAAGTTTTAATCTTGCGTCAGTAGAGCTGCTATAAGCTACTTATACTCTCCAGAAATGGAACTTCATACTGTATAAAGCAGGCAGGCAGGCAAATAAATAAGTCTTCCCTGAAATCAATAGAAGTGGCTTCAGAGGAAAATCTGCCTCAGATCGGAAACAAAAATATATATATATATGCCGGGTTTCTCTTGTATCTCTTGAACTTGATGCCAAGTCTTTTTGCTCAAACGACACAGTCTCCCTCTATTATTACATGGCACAATGGGATTATTTTAAATATTATCATCACCAGCTGGATGAGCATCATCCTAGAGAAAGTTCCCAGATTTTGTAACTGTTCTTTGTTCTGTCCTTAACCTCCTTCCAGATCAGGACTTCATAACTGCAAATAACCCACCTGTTCCCCAATCTGATTCAAGACAAAATTACCAACTTTCCAAACAGTTGCATCTCAGAATGAGTTCCTGCTCTACTTTGGATGGCCCCCAATCAGTCCCTGCTTAGAGTTCTGGTCCATCTCTTGATGGGATGGTTCCAATGGTAGTAAATGTTGACTGTTATTTCCTCAAAGGCATCTGGTCTGGCTAGAAGAAATTGCCTGGTTGGTTCACGTCCGGTTAAAAAAAAACAGCCTCTTTCAGAGAAGCAGCGGAGCAGTTAGAATAGAATAGAATAACAGAGTTGGAAGGGACCTTGGAGGTCTTCTAGTCCAACCCTCTGCTTGGGCAGAAAACCCTACACCACTTCAAACAAATGGATATCCAATTTCTTCTTAAAAACTTCCAGTGTTGGAGCATTCACAACTTCTAGAGGCAAGTTGTTCCACTGATTAATTGTTCTAACTGTTAGGAAATTTCTTAGTTCTAAGTTGCTTCTCTCCTTGATTAGTTTCCACCCATTGCTTCTTGTTCAGGTGCTTTGGAGAATAGCTTGACTCCCTCTTCTTTGTGGCAATCCCTGAGATATTGGAAGACTGCTATCATGTCTCCCCTAGTCCTTCTTTTCATTAAACTAGACATATCCAGTTCCTGCAACCGTTCTTCGTATGTTTTATCCTCCAGTCCCCTAATCATCTTTGTTGCTCTTCTCTGCACTCTTTCTAGAGTCTCAACATCTTTTTTACATCTGTTAATTCTTACCTTTATGTTGAATTATTTTGAGAGGAAAAATATACTTCAGTTGAGCATGTTGAGCTTGCAAATGAGAAAATTAAGGGGAGATATATTAGCAGTCTGCACATAAGCGGTGACATACCAGAGGGAGTGGATCTGTTTTAAAACCAAGAGCAGAATGAAGACAACAGGTGGAAACGTTACATAAAAGAGATTTGGGTTGAATATTAAGAGGCATTTTCTGATTGAAGGCTGTTAAAGAGGAAACGGCTGGCCTAGAACCTTGTGGACTTCCCCGCATTGCTGGTTTTTAATTGGCTACTGGATGGTCAGCTGTTAGAGATGGTTTAATGCAGATGTGCCCAACCAGCAGCCTGCAAATTGCACACGGCCCTGAACAGCTAGTAATGCAGCCCCACAAGATAAAATAAAGGCAGTTTGTTACATATATACATGAAGTACATTATATTTTTCCTATGGAGCCTAAGACAATTCCTCTTTACTTAGTGTGGCCCAGAAAGTCATAAGTTTAGACACCCAAAATTTAATGGATTTGTATACTGAGCAGGAAATTGGACTCATATAAGATTCCTTTCAACCCATACCTGATTCTAAAATAGGCCACTGGCTTCAATTTTTTGATTCAGAAAAAAAAAACAACACTTTGGTTATCAGAGGTTTGGAGAATGTATCACCGATCTGGATGGGTTCCACCACAAATCCGCAAAGCCCTTATCTGCGGAGACATAAGCGCGAAGACTAATTCGCGCCGTTCTAAGCGCTAAGGAAAAACGCGACCCTACCGCGATGACATAATTGCGGAGGGCAAATCCGCGCATTCCCAAGCACTCAGTACCCTAAACCTAACCCTAAACCTAAACCTAACCCTAACCCTAAACCTAACCCTAAAACAAACCCTAAAACAAACCCTAAAACAAACCCCTAAACCTAATCCTAACCCTTACCTTAATTGAAATTGGCTTTCTGCCGCGGCGCCGTTTTAAAGCGCCCTTCTGTTGCCGTGCTGTTGTCGCGGCGGTGATGACGCGCGGTGATGACGTCGCGACTTTAGCGCCGCGATTTTATCCCCACGATTTTGATGAGCGCGGTTTTGTCGTGCCACGTCTGGATGTTACAAGAATAACATTAAAGGATGAGATTTCTCCCATTTCAGGATATGGGGAAAGACAAATCATCACTCTCCCTAAAGAGGGGTGGGGGAGAGACTTGGGACCACTGCATTTTATTCTGACAGCTGAAGGCAATTGTCATGTTGATAAATTTTACCATTAGTTATTTAGTGGTACTTGTGCCTGGTCTGACTTAGATGAAATACAACACAAGGATAATTCCAGACAAATGTAAATTATTTCCTTAGAAATATGGACATAGCTCAAAAAAAAAAAAAAAAAAGAAGCATGCCAGGGTTGTCAGAATATTAGATAGATAAGAATTACATTTTGCTTCCTTGGAGGGGAAGATGTCTGTGGAGATTCTCCTTCATCCTGGTCATGGCTGTCCCAAAGGTGCTTTAGGTAGGAGTTCCTAAACGCATGGCACAACATAGGAGAACAAAAGCATCAGACACGATTTAGCAGTCCATCTGCATTTATAAGACAAAGGCTGCCCTTTGGAAGATAGCGAAGTCCACATTTTGGATAGCGAGGATCACTGGTTTGAAAGAGGAGTCAAAGAGGCTGTCGATGTCAACATTGAACAGCCCTCTCAATAGAGCAGTGGTTCCCAAACTTGGCAACTTTAAGACTTGTGGACTTCAACTGCCAGAATTCTCCAGCTAGCTCTTCTGGCTGGAGAACTCTGGGAGTTGAAGTCCACAAGTCTTAAAGTTGCCAAGTTTGGGAAACACTGCAATAGAGGATGGGTGAGAGGACAGAATACGACATCATCTATCTCCTCTTTACAACACAGTCCTTTGAGCAGTCCCGAGAAGGCTCCATGCCCATTTTCACCACTCAGGTGACCCTAAGGGGGGCAGGCAAACCTCCAGGTGGCCTATAAATCCTTCCCTTCCCCACCATCCAGTCAGAGCTGAGGAAGCTCCTTGGTTGAGAAGCAAAACATCTTCAAAGAAAAACAAAAGAGTCCAGTTGACGCTTGTAAAAAGCACCTCTGGGACAAGTTGAGGAAGGTTGTCCCAAGGATACCGAATTATTGAGAAGGCGAAGTCCTGGGAACTCTGTTGCCTAACCCCTGGGATTGATTTACTGTATGAGAATGCAGGTGGATACCTGGATATTAGCTCTCTCTCTCTTTCGCCTATGATGAGTTTAATGAGTATTGGAGAAGGAGATTTCAACTAAATTCTAAATAATTAATCAGTGGAACCACTTGCCTCCAGAAGTTGTGAATGTTCCAACACTGGAAGTTGTGGTTTTTTTTTTTTGTAGAAAGTTTTTATTTTCCATTTTCATAGCGTATAATCACATGTATACTATTACATAGTCATTATCATGTTGTATTATTAAGTAATTACATCGATTCATCTTACCATAAACTACCAAAGAAAGAAAAAAGAAAAAGAAAAACCCAGTTATTGGCTCTTCTGCTCTCCGTACACCATAGTTATACCTTATCCGACACTTTCTTTCCCCTCTCTCCTCCCCCTTTCTACATCCTGTCCTCCCTCCAACATTTTCTACTCTACTTCCCCTTCCTTTCTCTTTCTCCTCTCTCCCCTTACCACCCCTCCTTATGCACCTTATCTTCCCCCCTCATCCTCTCTCCTATCCCTCTCTTCCTATCTTTCTTCTCTCCTCTGCTTCCCACTCTTCCTCTAGTTCACTTGGTGTATTTCAGCTTCTGAGCAAACTCCCTTTTGCAACACTGGAAGTTTTTAAGAAGATGTTGGATAACCATTTGTCTGAAGTGATGTAGGGTTTCCTGCCTAAGCAGGGGGTTGGACTAGAAGACCTCCAAGGTCCCTTCCAGCTCTGTCATCCTATTCTATCTATTCTATTCTATTCTAATCTTTGCCTTCAATTTACTCTCTGAATTTTATTATGGCTCTAGAAATGGTGCCAGGGAGCACCACATATAAGGTGGTTATTTTTCTTTACAGAAAATCTATTGCCTATCCTTCACATTTAAAACCCCTACCTAAAGCAATTAGTAAATGCTCTCCGGATGCTTGTATCCTCTGAATGAAAAGTTGCCTTCAATAAAAAAGCTCAAAGTCACACTTCTGGCTCATCCGAAGGGACAGTGACAGCCCGTCCTTGTCTCAGATGCTCTGCCTATAAGTGCAAATATGAATATCTGCGTCAGGAAGAACACAGAATCGGGAGCGAGAGTCCTTTATTTAAAATTAATAGAAAACGTGTACACACTTGCCTGTCTACGCTTCGGATGAAAAGGAGCCAAGGCTAATTTTTTTTATTGATTTATTTCCAAAGTGTCTGCGTTGTTCTTTTTTTCTTCTTCTCCTTCTCCTCCTCCTCCTTCAAAGAATCCCGCGCCTGTATGAATAAACGCAGACTGCTTTGTCAATAAACTACAGGCTTGTTATCCATAACAATTAAAACGTGGGGGCAGAGACCAGCTGTGTCCCGTTGCTTTGGGGGGGGGGGAAGAGCGCATCGGAGAGCTTAGATAATTTGGGGGGGGGGTGAGGAATTATAAAGGAGAGAAAGGGAGATTCTTAGCGTTGGAAAGGGATAAGAAAGACTGGCCTATCTCGCCTTTCAATTTGTCAAGCTTTCTCTCAAAGATGGGCCAGGAAAGAAAAGGTAATTAATAGGTTTGGAGTCATTTCCGACATGTCAGTATTTCTGCCTTGCCTGCAAGTGATAATGTTCTCTAGCTCTGGGCCTCAAGGGAGCCTTCCATCTTATTAACTTGTCTAGGAGAAACTGTGGGTGGGGACAGCTTTGTCCGCTGGGGTGAGATGCGATGAAGAGTTGAGGGGTGGTAGTGTGTTATCCATTGGAAAGGGAGGGGGGGTGTTTTCTTCCCCTGAATCTCTGGGAGGAGGGGGCGTTGATCGATATTAAAATTAATTCTCCCGGAGACGGAAAATCATGCCTTCTTTGCAACAGAAGCGGTCTTCCCTGCATTTGCATCAGAATACCAGGGAGGCATGGAAGAAACCTTGCTTGAAAATTGAGAACGAGCTTTATTGCCGGCCTGTCTTTGAGTAGGAACCCTGGAGCACCTGCGCTCTTCTGCTTAGTTCAACCGGTTTGTTGCTTCGCAGCTACACTCAGTGCAACACAAGAAGAGAGGCATAACCAAGGAACGAAACCATGGTAGCTTAAAGCTTTGGTAGATACCATCTTCTGAAATCTTAACTTTGCTCAAAAGTCCAACCTGGGGCTTTCCTACTTCCACTCAGCAGCTTTCAGATGTGTGGACTTCAACTCCCAGAATTCCCAGGCAGCCTTCCAGAATTCTGGGAGTTGAAGTCCACACACCTGAGTGTTGCTGAGGCTGAGGAACACTGATATAGATAAACTGGGGAGATATCCTAGAATCGTTTCAGCAATGGGATGAAGGCAGGAGGATATGGATCATGTGAATGTTCCATTAACACACTGAAAGCAAACACTGGCCTAGAAACCAGGAGGCTGTGAGTTCTAGTCCCACCATAGCGGTGAAAATTGTCTGGGTGACCTTGAGCCAATTATTGTGGGGAAAATAGGAGGAGAAAGGAATAGTAGGTATGTTCACTGTCTTGAGTTACTTATAAAGAAAATGAAGGTAGGATAAAAAACATTAAATAAATAAATAAATGAACCAAAATATGCAAGAAATGTTCAACTTATAGTGGGGGGGGGGAATCAAACAGTTAATATTTAGTCAGAATAACATGATAATCTTAATTCATAAGTTAAGGAGAATGAATCTTCCCTCCTGCAAGAATTTGAAGGGGAAATCCTACATTGCAACTCTAGAAATAAGTATTTGCAATATCTCAGTGACAGTGATCCATCCTTTTTCATTGAGAGAGTTGTAATGCACAGAATGAAGTTCAGAGAATCTGTGCTTCCGTTGTCAACAAGCTAAGAAGAGGCAGATAACATTAAGTAGCTTGGTGTAGAATGTCAGGCTAGGACAAAAGAGAACCAGATTTAATCTTCCCTCAGTTCTGAAGGTTGCTAAGTGACCTTGAGACAAATGGTGATCTCACCACAATGGGAAAATGCATGCCGGATGGGAGCTTGCGGGGAAGATGCAGGAAAAAAAAAGTGAAAATCAAGAAGATTCTTGAAATAACAGTTGAAGAAATAGATCTTCCTTGTTGCTGAAATGTAACGTTACATCTTGATGAACCCCCTGTCTTGATTAAGGCAACTCTTCCTTACCTATTGCGGCTCAGGAAACCAAGAAAGAGAGAGAAAGAGAACTCAGATTTTACATGGGAGTTCAGACAGGATTCTTGTTAGCGGAGCTTGTGATGAGAAGTTCTTATCAACAGAGGAAGAGCTAGCAGTGCCAGCAGATGGCACTCAAGCTTATACAGATTCGATCCTGGCTTTTGATTAGCCCAAGAGCATCAACTTCTGGGATATTGCAGCTGCCTCCCTAGACTCTTCTAAAGGTGACCTCTTAATCTGGCAATAGGAATAGGCGCTTTGGATAAAGTGGTTTCTCGACAACCATAGACCCATCCTGCCCCCCGCATCCCATGGGGACAATGACCAAGAGTTCTAATAACCACCTTGGGCAGCGATGGCTAACCTTTTCCAGACCGAGTGCCCAAAGCGCGCATGCACAGGGTGAAAATGCAGGGGCGCAAAGTCACACCCGCGCACCCAAACCCCCAAAGTGCAATGCGCACCTCCTGCGCATGTGCCCCACCCCCCAGCGCATGCAGACGCAACCCCTGCACGTGCACCCCGCATGTGCATGCACAACCCCCCTGCATGCCCCCACCCCCTGCACATGTGAAGCAGAGACCCAAAGGCCAGCTGCCCAGTGGGAGACACACGTGCATGCGTGTAGGAGCTGAACTGGGGCGAGGGCTCGAGTGCCATCAAAAGAGGGTGTTGCGTGCCGCCACTGGCACGCGTGCCACAGGTTCGCCATCCCGAACCTAGAGCAAATGAATTGACTAAATCCTAGTTGTAAAATGAGCCAAGTTTGCTAAGCATTTAATGCAGGTGTTTCTTTAGAAAATGCCCATAGGAAGCAAATTGAAGAAAATGCTTCCTAAACGTGAGAGAAAACCTCTTCCAAAGACAGCAACACACCCACCACACATGTCTTGTCTTCTAAAAATTGAGAGAATGCTTCTTCCTTCAGGGCCGTCATTCGGGTGATGACATTGAGTGACTTAATTCATCAATAGCAATAGCACTTAGACTTATATACCACTCTACAGTGCTTTATAGCAGGGCTCTCCAACCTTGGCAACTTTAAGACTTGTGGACTTCAACTTCTAGAGCTCCTCGCTGGCTGAGGAACTCTGGAAGTTGAAGTCCACAAGTCTTAAAGTTGCCAAGGTTGGAGACCCCTGCTTTATAACACACTCTGGACATTTTGCAATGTCAGTCTAATTTGCATATTGTCTCCCAACAATCTGGGTCCTCATTTTACTGACCTTGGAAGAATGATGAGTCAACCTTGAGCCGGTCAGGATTGAACACCCGGCAATGGGCAGACTTTGCTTGCACTACTGCATTCTCACCATTGCACCACCAAGAAAACCTCATGGGATTGACTACTGAAGATACAAGACATCACCCTGCGTCACTATGGGATTCCGGTGGAAGGAGAAATTAAATAGGAAAGTTTCCTCATTCAGGTATCAGGGATGTCAAACTCGATTTCATTGAAGCCCGCATCAGGGTTGTGTTTGACCTCGAGGGGCCCCGGGGGGGGGGCAGTCTGATGTAACTCGTGTCAGGGTGCCTGTGGTGACCCACGCGCTCTGCAAGCAAAACAGGCTCCCGAGCTCTGTTTCCGGCTGCGACAGTCCCCTGCAACCCTCTGCCAGTGAAAATGGAGCTCGGGAGGGCTGCACGCGGCTTTCCCGAGCTCCTTTTTTTCTGGCAGAGGTACCGCGGGCCAGTCCTTCACTGTTTCCAGAGCAGCCCCGCGGGCCAGATCTAAGCACCTCGCAGCCTGCATCCGGGCCTCGGGCCTTGAGTTTGCCACCCCTGTTCTAGATGAGTTGGACCACAACTCTTGGTAGACTCAGTTAGATGATACATGGACTAAGATATGGAAAATCTAATGGAAAATCTTTCAAACTGGACTTGTAAAAGGAGAAAAAAATCCCAAGCTAACAAATTTTTATCTGGGCTGATGCTAAATTTTCTGATGTGAACTGAAGTAATTACAATGCTATTTCTGTATCTATATGTTTATCTTTTTAAAGTTATATGATCTCTAAGGGAAACTGTGCCTCTTTTTTCCCTAAACAGTTTCTTAGTCTTTATTCTTTGCGAAAAGTTGCAGATTCTTGTTTCACTGGCACCTGACAGCAGAGTTTCTAATTACATGTACTTTGGGCAAAATGCTTAGATTAGAACAACAGTGTAAAACGGAGGGAGACGGGCACTTAAGTATGAGGTATGAAATATAAAATCTTGTGTTTCACCTACTGCGCATCCCTGCAGAGCACGTAGGGAGTCTGACTTATTTTACTCTGGAGGAGTAAAGTATTTTATATTGTAAACTGCTTAATGTTTTGAGTAGTGTAATCCTAAATATGTTTATGCAGAAAATTGTCCTACAGTATTCACAGCTCTCTCTGTGTGTGTGTGAGAGAGAGAGGGGGGGGAGGGAGGGAGGGAGGGAGAGAGAGAGAGAGAGAGAGAGAGAATAAGTTAACATTCATTAATATTAATATATTAATCACATATTACATATTAGGACTTTCCCTTCCTTGGTGGTTTATTTCAACTGCTTATTTCTAACTGTCCCTAATCAGATATTTAGAATTAGTGTGAGAACTAATTAATACTCTGTAACATTTTAAAGCAAATTTTGATGGAATGATCATGTAAAGTATTCCTTCCCATGTCCTTGATTTCTTTTTCAAACGAGGGAACATTTTGTCTGTTTCACAATAATCGTGGTGTTTTGTTTTTTTATATTCATTGAAAATAAGTAGTAGGATTTAACAAATACCTGTATGGATACTTTCTGTTTCTAGTTCCTGGAAGGTTTTTTTTTAAGGCACGCAGGAGGAAGATACTGCAGTGTATTATTACTGTGAAATGATAATTTGTCTCTGGGTTTACTCTCCATCTCATGTGCCATCTTGAATTCTCTTAATTGCTTACTGATTAGCTGAGAAGCAGGCACGGCTAAATCAGCTTTGAGCATCGAATTAGCTAAGGTATGTGTGGTGCGATGCAGTTGGGGAAGCTTTGAGTAAAAGAAGGAAGGAAGCAGAGAGGATCCTGACACAGGACGGACCGACAGACACCAAAATCAGTTTGGATGTGCAAAAAACCAGCCAGAAAATCGGAATCTGCTGGAAGTAAAGTTGGATCCTCCCTTTGTTTCGCCCTTAAACAGGCATGTCTTTGCTGCGCCCTTGTTCTCCCGTCTCCTCTGTTGCTCTCCGTGGCATGAGCGCAGTGTGGAGGTTAATAAGAATGGCTATCCCAGCTGACTGTTTTGCTGGAAGGATGTTTCACTGCTTTATGTCAGGAAAGAGGAGAAGAGAGGTTAGCGCATATCCCTTCGGCCTGGATGCTTTAGCAACGTGAGAGAATTCTGTCCTAGAAGCGTCGATAAGTTGCGTTTTTTTGGTTTTCTAATTGCGGATCAGCAGGAAGATCTCTCTCTCTCTTGTCTCTTTCTCTCCCTCCCCCCTCCCCTCCCTCCCTCCCTCTCTCTGCCTCTCTCCCTCTCTGTGTGTCTCTCTCCTTCCCCTCTCTCCCCCTCTCTCTGTCTCTCCCTCCCCTCCTTCTCTTTCTCTGCTTCCCTCTCTCTTTCTCTCTCTCCCCTCCCTCCCTCTCTCTGTCTCTTTCTCTGTCTCTCCCTCCCCTCCTTCTCTCTCTCTTTCTCTCTCTGCCTCCCTCCCTCTCTCTTTCCTTCCCTCTCTCCCTCCCTCTTTCTCCCTCTCTTTCTCTCTCTCTCTTTCTCTCCCTCTCTCACTTTCTCTCTCTCTTTCTCTCCTTCTCTCTCTCCCCCTCCCTCTTTCTCTCCCTATCTCCCTCTCTTTCTTTCTCTGTCCCTCTCTTTTTCTCTCTCCCCCTCTCTCTTTCTCTCCCCTCTCTCTTTCTCTCCCTCCCTCTCTCCCTCTCTCTTTGCCTCTCTCACCCTCTTCTTCCCTCTGTCCATCCCTCTTTGCCCTTCCCCAAGTGCAATTATTGGCCTTGCCCATTTGTTGGGGAAGGGGACAGAGAGGAGAGAAGAAATGCAAAATTGTAGAGTCCTTAGGGCCCCCTGACCTTGGTGATGGTTTACTCGCAGACATTTGGTTAACCGACTAGGTGACATCTTCAGTGTAAAATTATCCTCCATTCATGTTAACTTAGGCGGCTGGGGATATCCAAAAATAAATCAATCTGGAAAAAGAAAGTAGTTTCTGAGGTCCCCATTTATGACCTGGACTCCTTATTTCATGCCTTTCCTCTAGTACAAGGGTCTTCAATCCTTTTGGCTTTGTGGACCAATTGCAGCAACAGCTGACAGTAGTTTTGACAGTGTGTGTGGGGGGGGTAATGTTTTTGCACCCGCAACCTAAATCTTGTGCAGGTGCAAATGAAATTTCATGCACTCACCTGCTGCTTCAAGTGGCCTAGTTCCCAACAGGTAGCAGTCTACAGCTCAGGAGTTGGGGACCTGTTCTAGTATATTAGAGACGTAAAAAAAATTGTTTTGTTCAGTTGGGAATCTTTAGGTGAATCTGGACTGAAAACCGGTGAGTTGGGCAGAAGTCAGAGGAAAGAAAGTGGTATCCTTCAACTCTTGAACTGGAACTAAAGCTGCTTCCTGCTTGGAGCAATGTTCAATCCTGAGACGATGTGAGACAGCGCTGTGTGTTTTTATTTTCAATTCTTATACGTGCATCATCACGGCCTTGTATGGAAGCTCTGTGTGTCTGTCATTCATCGAAATATTTCACTGTTCAAGAAAATTTGGAACTTTGTTAGCCCCAGATGTTGACAGCGGTGAGAATCTTATATGCACTGAAATGGAAAGAGGAGTTAGAACGGATGGAAACAGTGATGGAGTTGGTGAAGCTGGCAAAGCGAACCATTTTAATCAAAGAGAAGAACTTGCAAAGTTTTGTTTCCACTTGGAAACCGGTTCCAGATTTTATGCTTGAACCTGGGGGGAAAATTGATACTTTTATTTTAGGTTCTGACTGTTTGTTAACTTTGTGATTGTAGAAATGGCTTATACCTTCTGGAAACGCAAAGCGAAAAGCTGAGGTTGTAATAGTATTTTGTACTCCACTGCACCCCCAAAAATTGGAAGCGACTTATTTTCTTTTTGTCTTGCATTCTTTCCCCCTTCTTCACCTTTTGCTTTTCCTTTCTGATCTTTGCTTCCATTTGTAGTTTGCATTATTTGTTTGTTTATTTATTAAATATATTCACCACTCATCTCACTGTCACGTAACTTTGGGGCGTTTACAATCAGGTAACATTACAATGTTATTAGTATATATTTCAACAAACTTTAATAAAAAATATGGCTCAGTGTTGGGTCTGCTCAAGGACTATTCTGATCTGGATCAGCCAGAAATGCAGCAAATCAGCTTGACTTTGGGACATAGGAGGCAACCACGGAGGGCGGAGTGAAACACGTAATCAGTTTAGAGTCCGTGCGTTGCCACAAGGGATCCAAGTCTCCCCTCCCATGAATTCCATTGTCCCTTATGTAGCACCACCTCGGTGCTGACCACCAAGTTAGTTGAATATGACTTACGTATAGGCAATTAGCATAAAGATTTCTGAGCTGCAGTGCAACCTGATGCTTTAGTCTCGATCCTTGCACCTGACGGGAATGTATTATTTCCACTTTCAGTTGAAAACATTTTAGACACTGTTTCAGTTGCAGGTGTTCAAACCCCAAGTCAGTGTCTTTGATGGGCCAACAAAAATCTTGGCCTCCTTTCCACAATATACTTGTGAAAGAAGAAATGCATATTCAGATTCTTAAAATGCTTTGAACCAATCTCAGTTGTGAAAAAAGGAATATACTACCAAAGAGTCGTTTTTGTGGAAGGTGAAAATTGGTGAGTTTTAAAGGGTTTTTTCTTCTTCTTCTTCTTCTTCTTCTTCTTTGAGATGCAAGAGAATGTTTCTTTTTTAAGTTGTGAAAATTAGCACCTTTTTTTTCCCCAAACACAGCCCAGAGTTGCAGATAGGTGCTTTCCCTCCCCTTCCTTTTCTCCAGCTGTCTTTTCTGAACTTGATTTGAAACACACCGAAAATATCTTTCTTTGTGATCTATTGAAAGTTTCCATTATTGACTGGTGGAAAGATTTCCTCCCCAACCCCGCCCCCCCCTTTGGTATTGCTTGCGGGCAAAAGATAATTGTAAAAAGTCCCATGTTTATCTCCAGAGAGCCATGCAGCCAAAGTAGAACTGTGAGGCCATTGCCTAAGGCCAGTCTTGATTGATGCCTCAAAAAGTTTCTTTGCAGGGTGAGAGAGAGAGAGAGAGATCTGTATCTCCCCACAATTGCTACCTTGGGCATCTTCTGGGAGAAATATCTCAATTTATTTGGGTATTTAAGTGACTTAACCAATACCAAAGGGACACAGTGGCTCAGTGGCTAAGACGCTGAGCTTGTCAATCAGAAAGATCGACAGTTCAGCAGTTCAGATCCCTAGCACTCCGTAACGGAGTGAGCTCCCGTGGCTTGTCCCAGCTTCTGCCAACCTAGCAGTTCGAAAGCATGTAAAAATGCAAGTAGAAAAAATAGGGACCACTTTTGGTGGGAAACTAACAGCGTTCTGTGTGCCTTTGGCATTTAGTCATGTCGGCCACATGACCACGGAGACGTCTTCGGACAGCGCTGGCTCTTCGGCTTTGAAACGGGGATGAATACCATCCCCTAGAGTCAGAAACGACTAGCACACATGTGCGAGGGGAACCTTTACTTTAACCAATACCAAACCGGGGGGTGTTGAGAAACTGCCATATTTTTCGGAGTATAAGACGCACCTTTTTCCCTCAAAAAAGAGGCTGAAAATCTGGGTGTGTCTTATAATCTGAAAAAAATGATAACCAATAGGGTTAAGTGGGCCCAAAGTCACCCAACTGGCTTTCATGCCTAAGGCAAGACTAGAACTCACTGTCTCCTCGTTTCTAGAGTAGCAGCTTAACCTCTACCCCAAACTTACTTGCTGTGTTCAAGCTTTGAGAGCGCCCTTTTCTCTTCCTTCCTGATTGGCGCTTAAAGCATGCCACAGTATACTTGGTCTTAGCCAAAAGGCCGAGAAGCCATAAAAATGTTGAGTAGCAGTAAACTTTTGGAAATGGGTCATTTCAATTTCAATTTTTGGCTCAAATCTCCACAAGAGGATCAAGGATCATAATAACCTATATTTCTCTATTTCTTTCCCACCTTCCTAATACATATGCATTACTCACTTTCAGCTTGGGGAAGGGTGGGGGAGATTACCTGTGGCAGTGCGTGCTTGTGCGCATGTGCACATTGTGAGGTCTTTGCCAGCTTATAGGATAATTGCCTCCTCTAACCTCTAAATGATGATCTCTCTAGAGTCTGGGACAAAAATTTATGAACGCTTAACCGTTCCCATATATGTAAATAGAATTTGGGAACTAATTGGTATACTCAGGGCGGGAAAGAAGGCTGTAATGTGAGTGTGTGTGTGTCTCTGTGTGTGTTCTGATGATTGGAGATTCACAAAAGTTAGGATGTCTGCCTTTACTGCATTTATATTAGCTCACATAAGGGACATGGTGGCTCAGTAGCTAAGATCAGAAAGGTCGGCACTCGGCGGTTCAAATCCCTAGCGCCGCATAATGGAGTGAGCTCCCATTACTTGTCCCAACTTCTGCCAACCTAGCAGTTCGAAAGCATGTAAAAATGCAAGCAGAAAAAATAGGAACCACCTTTGGTGGGAAGGTAACAGCGTGCCATGCGCCTTTGGCATTTAGTCATGCCGGCCACATGACCACGAAGACGTCTTTGGATAGCACTGGCTCTTCAGCTTTGAAACGGGGATGAATACCACCCTCTAGTGTCGGGAACGTCTAACACATGTGTGCGAGGGGAACCTTTACCTTTATTGTCTCACATAGTTAACATTCAGGTTATAATACTTAAAGCTCTTTGAGGTGATTTCAAATGCATCATCACAAAAACTAGTTGTAGCTATAGGTCCTTGAGTTACAACTCTTCGTTTTATGACCATTCAAAGTTTCATTGCCACTGAAAAAAGTGACTTATGACCATTTTTCACCCTTATGTCAGTTGCAACATCCCCGGGGTCATGTGATTTACACTTGACAACTGGTTCATATTTATGACAGTTGCAGTGTGTGCCCCAGAGTCACACGGCCACTTTTTGTGTGCTTCTGATAAGCAAAGTCAACGGGGGAGATTCACTTAACAACCATGGTACCAATTTAACACCTGCGGTGATTCACTTTACAAATGTGGCAAGGAAAGTCACAAAACGGGGCAAAACTCACTCAACCAATTTCCCACCTCGCAAAATAAATGCTGGGGCTCAGCTGTAAGTTGAGGACTTATCTGTACTGATCCTCCCTCCAAAGAATTTAAAAGTAAATTATAGTGTATTTTTCTGGACCACCTTCAACTTTATGGCAAAGCAAAGAAATACGGCCATCCGATTTCTGCAGCCCAGTTCAGCTTATAAAAAGTTAGTTTTAAACCAGCCTTGCTGTCCACCTCCTGAGAAATGTAATCTTGATAGAAATCTGATCCTAAATTTAAACACCTAGAACAGAGTGATGGTTGATGTGGCTTTCTGGAAGTATAGTTATTCTCAGCTATTTAAAAGAAGATACAATAGCACTGGACCTCTTCAGATCAAACCTTTATTTGTTAAGGTGTCTGGAACAACAATAAAGCAGTCTTTAAAAAATAAGTCTAATAATTTGAAGATTCTCTAGGCATTTAGAGTTATTGACTTACTTGCTTTCAGGGGGGGAAAGGTGCGTCTTATAGTCTGAAAAATACGATAACCAATAGGGTTAAGTGGGCCCAAAGTCACCCAGTTGGCTTTCATACCTAAGGCAAGACTAGAACTCACCGTCTCCTGGTTTCTAGACTAGCATCTTAACTTCTACCCCAAACTTACTTGCTGTGTTCAAGCTTTGAGAGCGCCCTTTTCTCTTCCTTCCTGATTGGCGCTTAAAGCATGCCACAGTATACTTGGTCTTAGCCAAAAGGCCGAGAAGCCATAAAAATGTTGAATAGCAGTTATAAGTAAACTTTTGGAAATGGGTCATTTCAATTTCAATTTTTGGCTCGAATCTCCACAAGAGGATCAAGGATCATCATAACCTATATTTCTCCTATTTCTTTCCCACCTAGAACAGTGATGGCAAACCTAAATGGCACCAAATGTTGCACGGAAATGTCGCACGTGCACATGCGTGCTCGTCGGGGATGCGCTTCTGAAAAGGCAAACCTCTGGGTTCTAGCGCACGTGCGCCCCCGAAGATCAGCTGGTCACCGTGCATGCACAGGCCTGTTATCAGAACCATTGCATGCGCAAAGGGATCGCGCTCCAGACTTCTGGGTTCTGGCACACATGCGGACTCAATAATCAGCTGGCTAGTGTGCATGCACACACCAGATTTTGGCACTGCCGCATGCGTGAAGGACAGCTGATCATCATGAGCACATGTGCACCAGAAACCCAGAAGGCGGGCAAGGCCGCACGTTCTGGGCAACATGGCTTCATGTGCCACTTTGGCATGCATGCCACAGGTTTGCCATCACAGCCCTAGAAATTCCCTGCTCCAAAGATGGGTTGCTACTGGTTCACACCAGTTCGAGTGAACCGGTTGTGGTATTTTGACCTTAGTCACCCGAACCGGCAGCGACCCAGGCGAGCCATGCCCCTGTACCAGTTTCCCGGTCAGCGATGCCGTTGCCGGCACGTTTTTTACTAATTTTCTCATGTTCTGCGCATGCACAAAACAATTAACAGTCAACTGTGCATGCAAGTCTGGCGGGCGCGCAATCCGCCCCTGCTCCGATCCCCCTCGCCCATCCCTCAAGTCAGAGCAGCCATGGGGAACGGCCGGAGATCGTAAGTTCAGGCAGGTGTGTGGTCTGATAAAGCCACAGGGCAAGCAAGGTAGAAAAAGCCAAATTTTTCCAAAGTAAATGTGCTCCAGGCTTCAGTTGAACCATGCAAGAAAAAAACCATGTCTCTCTCTACTATTTCATCCCAGGGAATCTTTGCTGCCTTTTTGAAGCTAAAAATGAGAAAGGGGGGGCAAAGTTCGCCAACGTTAAGGGTGGGAAGGGGGGAGGCGGCCTCATTTCTCCTGGCATTTTAATAAAATTCCTGAAGTGTGTCAGAATTAGCCTCATTTTCTAGGCCGCTTGGCAATTTATTTTGTTAAAGCGAGGCATTATTCATCATCAGCGTAGGTTGATGAGATGCCGAGGTCTTTTCGGTACCCTAGGCTGTAGGATACAGAGCAAGGTTTAAATAGGTGCCTGGGGAAAGACCAGGCAGATATTACCACATAAGAGGACTTGGGCTGTGAGGGTGCCAAGCCTTTTGAAGCATCTTCTCTTATTAGCTGTCCATCATCATCTGCCAAGGAGACTGGCCGGGCTTCAGATGTTATTAATTGTCTGACAGCATCAAGCTCTGGACAGCTTTGAATTCAATAACATGGTTAATGGTGGGTCATTGAGTATGGAGAGTGGCACACTGGGCATGAGGCTTAGTGCTGATTTCGGAGCCCAGTGAGGTTGGTTGCTTTGGGTAGAGTCTTATGCCCTACAGGTAGTCCTTGACTTACGACCACAACTAAGTCAAAAATTTCTGTTGCAGAAGCTAAAAGATATTGGACTAAAATCCACACATGGTTGGAAAAAATGATACAAAAACACATAGACTTTAAACCAGAGATTTTTTTTGTTGGGAATTTTACCGGAAACATATAGTAGAGAACTGAAATATTTTGATTGTAAATGTGTTAACAGTAGCTAGAATTGTATTTCCTAAAAATTGGAAAAATGAGAAAATACCAACACAGGAGGACGTTATTCAGAAGATAATGGAATGTGCTGAAATGAGTAAATTGACATTTGAAATTAGAGAACAAGAAGATAAACAATTTTACAAGATATGGGATTTATTTTATCAATTATTTTAGATAACAAAAACCATGGAAATGAAAGACACTAGAGAATTTTAATAATACGAGAATAATAGAATGATGCAGAATTACAACATAAAGATACATTATTATTGGATAAGATTTAAGATGATGTAATGAAATGCTATAATATAAATGAATCCAATATCTAGAAGATCTCTTTTAAAATGAAGGAATAGTAGTTATAGTCATATAAATGATGTACAATGATAATAATGTATACATATATATTTGACCGATAATATGTGATTTTATATAAATTGTGAGGACTATGGAAAGGATGCACAAAAATCTTATAACCAATCGACACGCTGTATGTAATTGAAGAGCCGAGGTGGCGCAGTGGTTAAAGTGCAGTACTGCAGGCCACTTCAACTGACTGTGATCTGCAGTTCGGCGGTTCTAATCTCACCAGCTCAAGGTCGATTCAGCCTTCCATCCTTCCGAGGTGGGTGAAATGAGGACCCAGACTGTGGGGGCAAGTTGCTGACTCAATTTGCTAAAAAATTTGTAAACCGCTTAGAGAGGGCTGAAAGCCCTATTAAGCGGTATAGAAGTCTAATTAATAAATAAATAAGATAGTTTTATGTTTTGTTTGCCTATCTGTGTCTAAAAATAAAAAAAAATTCTGTTGCTATCGAGACAGTTGTTAAGTGAATTTTGCCCCGTTTTTGGGTGTTAAGTGAATCATCACAGTTACTACGTTAGTAACATGTTTGCTTAGTGAATCTGGCTTCCTCATTGACTTTGCTTGTCAAAAGGGGATCACGTGACACCAGGATGCTGCAACCCTCATAAACAGGCATCCAAATTTTGATCACATGACCAGGAAGATTCTGCGACATATGAAAAAGGGTCGAAAGTCACTTTTTTTCAGTGCCATTGCAACTTCGAGCGGTTTCTAAACGGATAGTTCTAAATCACAAACTACCCGTGGTGCATGTTAACCGCGTAGTGCGGGGCTTCTGCTGCGTGGTTGTGTCTGCTCTCGCGATTGCATCAGGTCCCAACCTGTGGACACCCCTGGAAAATAAGTCCCAATTGCTCCTAAGAAAGGAATCGGAGCTCGTCCCTGCTCAGAATTTCAATTCAAAACCAAAAAGGAGTTAGATAGCTCTACCCCGCAGCGCACAAAGCGGGCGTGAGATATCTGGAGGCAATCAACTTCAGGAGGGTTGACAAGGAGTGAGACGCAGATGCCCTGTTCTCTGAATCTGCTGCAGCCCCGTGCACGGGGCATTCTTTGGGCAGCAGGTCAAAGGAGGGATCCTGGTTTTCTGAAGCACAGCCTAGGAACAAAGAGCGGGGAAACTGGACAAAGCCTAGTGGATCTGCTCCAGGGTGGATTTGATTTAAAAAGTCGGTTTGAATCATGATTTAAGTCATGGTTTAAATCACTAGTATAAAGGCTTGATTGAAATCAACCCGATTTAAATCATAATTTTGGAGGCAGACGCGGTGGCACGGTGGTTAGAGTGATGTAGTGCAGGCTACTTCTTATTTTCGGGGAAACATGGTAGAAAACTATCTTTAGATAGATTTTTTTTACTTCAAAAGCATTTGATTAAAATAAATTTGATAAAAATCCTATTTAAATTTTAAAAGTCCATTTTTAAAAAAAAAATTTTTTTTTAAATCATCCCCTTTTTTATCCACCCTGAACTGCTCAGTCTCAGAACGGTTGTGAGTCTTCTCCAGCCTACGGTAGGAATGACTTTCTCCTTCATCCGCCTCTCATTCTTCAAACAGGAAGAAAGAGCTGAGAACGATGACTTTAGGATGGGGAACATACCTGTTTAAAGCAGAAGGCTCACCCTTTTGAACAGTGTTTTCTCCATCCCAGCAACTCTTAAGATGTGTGGACTTCAGCTCCCAGAATCCCCCAACCAACATGGCAGTTGAAGTCCACGCATGGTGGAAGTTGCTGAGGTTGAGAACCATGGCTTTAGAAAGAGATCGGTGGAGATTGCCAACAGCCTCCGGGTGGTAAACAATTTCTCTTTCTTCGTTATCTTGGCGCTGCTGGGATTCTCAAGTGGTGTGTTTACCACGGGCATCTCTGCTTCACAGTTACGAATTTTTCTTTTCGTTAACGTCAAGCATCCCTGAGTCTCATTCAGGGTTTGCACTATTACTGAAGCCCCAGCTCTGTTAAACTTGCCTTAATCTTGGGTAAACAGCAAATTGTCTGCATTTATACATTTGAGCAAAACACGTTTGAAGTCCTTTTCAACCTAGTGCTACCTTTAGATTATTTCTTGCGTGTAGTTAATTGCAGCAACAATTAAGAATTTGTGTTTGCCGGGAGATTCCGTTGTTTGCAAACTTGAGGAAAGGGAAAATGATTCAAGTTAAAGAGGGAAACAGACGACAAACTTTAAATATATCAAGTATATATTTGCCGAAGCTGACTGGAATCTGTTGCCTCTGCAGAACAATAATAACATTTTAAAGCAGAGTGCTAGGGTGGTGATGGCAACAGAATTCACACATCTAGCTATGCTTCCAATGTCATTCCCTTTGCACCAAATTTATATCATAATCAGTTGCTGCGCTGCTAATTAATTTTAGGTCACAGTGCATTTCAAACATTGGGTTGGGGGGAGAAGTTTGCTTAGGAAAGCAACAATGGAGGTTTTTCTGATAAAGTCTCTATTCTAGGAAATTTCCCATCTCACATCATTACTTCTGCTGTAGAACATGAGCACAAAGATTCAGTTTTAACACTCATTCCTGCTCTACCCTCCCAAATATCCGAGGATGTAGTGAGAACTTGCAAGCTGTAACTGTGTCAGTTCTGATACTAGAGGGGATGCACAAATCTTGCTTGATTTATAGCCATATTTAAGCAACGGGGAGCATAATTTCTATCGCCTTCTGCCCTTATCAATGGGGTTGATTTTAGATACATTCAGTCGACTGAAACCATGTTAACAGGTAGTTCTCGACATAGGACCACAATTGAGCCCAACATTTCTGTTGCTAAGCGGAACGTTTGTTAAATGAGTTTTGCCCCATTTTGCAACCTTTCTTGCCACCGTTGTTAAGTGCATCACCGCAGTTTGTCTCTTAGGAACATGGTTGTTAAATGAATCTGGTTTCCCCGTTGACTTTGTTTATCAGAAGGTTGCAAAAGAAGATCAGGTGACCCCCCTGGACATTGCAACCATCATAAATATGAGCCAGGTATCCGGATTTTGATCACATGATCTTGGGGATGCTGCAGCGGTGTGAAAAATGGTTGTAAGTCACTTTTTTTCAGGGCCAATGTAACTTTGAACGGTCGTTAAATGAAATGTTGTAAGTCAAGGACTGCCTGTACTGGAGAAACAGTGCATCTGTTTGCTTCCCAAAAAAGAAAAATCAAGATAGTAGCCATAACGCTATAATCAAAGTTCTACCTGATTTTGTATATCTGTGTTGATCATATTTTGCATGACAACTGACAACAGAAGAACAACCATAGCAGTGGTGGGTTCCAGGCGATATGGCCCGGTACGGGCGTACAGGTGACAGCTGGGAGCAGTGGCCACTGTACCGGAATAGTGTTTTGGTGGGTCTACCCACCTGCCCACATTACTTACCTCTTTTTGAGGGAAATGGGGCAAATTGCGCACGCGCGCACAGCGTACGGCGCCTGCATGACCCCGCCAAGCAGCTGGGGTCATCGCAGGGTGGTCGCGTGCACATGCGTACGCAGTGTGCGTATCCGAGGTGGATATTTGGCCCTGTTACAGCATACCAATAATCAAAGTTCTACCTGATTTTGTATATCTGTGTTGATCATATTTTGCATGACAACTGAGAACAGAAGAACAACCATAGCAGTGGTGGGTTCCGGGCGATATGGCCCGGTACG
This sequence comes from Thamnophis elegans, assembly GCF_009769535.1. NCBI lineage: Eukaryota > Metazoa > Chordata > Lepidosauria > Squamata > Natricidae > Thamnophis > Thamnophis elegans. The sequence goes on from NC_045544.1 coordinate 132,186,185, forward strand.
GGCCTACTGGTGACAGCTGGGAGCAGTGGCCACTGTACCGGAATAGTGTTTCGGTGGGTCTACCCACCTGCCCACATTACTTACCTCTTTTTGAGGGAAATGGGGCAAATTGCGCACATGCGCACAGCGTACGGCGCCTGCATGACCCCGCCAAGCAGCTGGGGTCATCGCAGGGTGGTCGCGTGCACATGCGTACGCAGTGTGCGTATCCGAGGTGGATATTTGGTCCCGTTGCAGCATACCAATTGCGACGGGATCTGGAACCCACCACTGAAGCATAGCACAAGAGAAGCGAGCACTCTACCAAGCCTGAGCTGCAAACGCTGCAACAATGATGCCCACACATGTCTTCCTGACATGTGGCAGAGCGTTTTGTGCCCGTATAGGCCTTACCAGCCACCTGTGCACACATCGTGGACAGCCCACAACCTGTTAGATGTCAAGGTCCTCTTCGAACTCGATGGATGAACATCATCACTCTGCATGTATTCCAGAATTGATGAAAGGATGAAGAGATTGGTTAGATCCCAATGGGCTGGGAAGGGGTAGGAGGATGAAGCTATCATATGTCTCCTGTTTACATGGACAGCTGAAGCATCAGAAGGCCTCTCTCGCCCGATCGTGCAGTTTAATTCAGATTAAGAAAAGGCAACAAGAATCTGAGTCAAGTTGGATCAAAGCAGCAGCATGACAGATGGATTGCATGAGCACATAAGGTAGCCATTTGGATGGCGCCTTCATTTGGATCCGCGTCAATATTGCTCTGATATATGTTTTATAACATAGGCGAGAAAGAGAAGGATGGTTTTAAACGGGAAAGTTAAAATCACAAAGATTTAAAGAGGAAAAAGTAAGCAGGCCTTTTTGGTGTTTATTTTTTTTTAAAAGGAGAATGTCTTGTTTGCTTACTTACTACATCTGACTACATTTTGCCATGCTTTTTTAAATAGTCATTTTGGAAGGAAAAAGCACATTTGCAAGTCAAAAATCATATCATGACTTGGTGCTATGCAAATGTCCCCGAAAAAGGTGAAGACCGTTGACATTTTGTCCAACTCGCTGTTTCCAAACCGTGGAAAAAGAGAATTTGTATTGCTTCACTGCTGCTCATTCTAGTACTGAAACAGATTTATTTGTTTTTAAAAATTTATGTTTTGCCAAAGTGAGTAGCCTTCCAGCTGCAAGGCACAAAACACAAGGGAAGGGATCGGGGAGGGAGAAAATAAAAAAACCCAAGATGACGGTTCAGTTTCCATCCTGGTTTATTTGGACTGCAATTGGAAGTGCATCAGCTTCCTAGCCTTTTCCTCTTTCTGTAGTCAAGGTGGTCCTTGACTTACAACAGTTCATTTACTGATCTTTGGAAGTTACAATGGCACTGGAAAAAGTGATTTATGACCGCTTTTCACACTTAAGACCGTTCGTCATGCGAGCAAAATGCAGATGCTTGGCAACTGACTCATACTTATGATGGCTGCAGTGTCCTACACTCACGTGATCCCTTTTTGCAACCTTCTGACAAGCAAAGTCAACGGGGAAACCAGATTCCCTTAACAACCATGTTACTAGCTTAACAACTGCAGTGATTCACTTAACAACTGTGGCCAGAAAGTTCGTAAAATGGGCTAAAACTTAAAAACTGTCTGGTCAGTAGAAAACTACTTTCCATGGAACCTGTCCCTGGTACTCAAAAGGTTGGGGGCTGCTGGTCTAGATAATGGACCCCTGGATGGTGATGGGTTTCCTTGCAGTAACTGGGGACCGAGATTTGCTTTTTAATCTGAAGGTTTTGTCTCAAGGGTGCTTTTTCAGAAGGCAACTGGACTATTTTTTTTTCTTGAGGAAGAAGATGTTTTGCTTCTCCACCAAGAAGCTTCATCGGTTCCACTTGCCTTTGGAAAAAGCTCCTTTGAGGCAACTCAGACCTCGATGACTGGGAATTTCCACAGACGTCGGAAGGTTAAGCTTTCAAGAAGAGACTGGACTGCCATCTGTCAGAAATGATATAGGGCAGTGATGGCAAACCTTTTTGGCACCAAGTGCCCAAAACGGAAAGTGTGTGCATGCTCGTGCATGTATGTGCATGTGTGTGCTGGAGCACCGGAAACTCGAAAACCAGTTGGCTGGTATGCACATGTCTGTTGTTTTTTTGGCCATTTTTGATGTCGTTTTCAGGCTGTTTTTGGCCCGAAAAAAATGCCCTGAAAACGCCCCCAAAAACCTGTTTTCTCCATAGTGGGGGTGGGTTGACTTCATCCACTCACTGATTGGACTGAGTCTGATGAGAACTTTATACCACGCCCCTATTTCCAGGCAGTCCCCCCAGATTCGACTCAGTTCATCAATCTGGACGGTTGGTCATCTAGTTTCTCCAGAGGAAATTTCATTAGTATTGAGTTATTGACAATTTAATTGTGAATTCTGATCTGATTCGTTGTGAGTATCTCCTCCTTTCCCACCAATATCCCCATTGGGGTGGTGTCTGCCTGCCTTTATCCCCTTGGGGCGGGGAGGGTGGCATAGGAAGCTGTTGGAGGGCTATCGGCCTCAATGTGGTATTCTGAGGGGATTTTCAGGTGCTCTGTGAAGTCCAGCGGCCTGGTGCACTGGAAACCAGAAGAGCAGCTGGCGACGGTGCACGTGCCCACTGAGAGGGCTCTGTGTGCCACCTCTGGCACACGTGCCATAGGTTCTCCATCACGGGTCTAGGGTCTCCTCCTTGGGCAGGGGATTGGACTAAATGACCTTACAAGGTCCCTTCCAACTCTATTCTGATTGAGCCTTGGTTGATTGGTTTTTGTCTTTCTGCAAGTGATCAAGGAGAGAAGCAACTTGGAACTGAGGAGAATTTTCCTAACAGTTAGAACAATTAATCAGTGGAACAGCTTGCCACTAGAAATTGTGAATGCGCCAACACTGGAAGTCTTTAAGAAGATGATGGATAGCCATTTGTCTGGAATGGTATAGGGTTTCCTGCCTAGGCAGGGGGTTGGACTAGAAGACCTCCAAGGTCCCTTCCACCTGTGTGTAAGAGTTTGTCCTGTTGATAGCCATCTCTCACTCTTTTACGAGAAAAGGGGGCCTTTGAAAACGATTGGCAGGGGGAATATTTAGGTGGGTCTGTTTTTGATATGGACACAGCTTGTGTCACGGATGAGCAATCCGGGATCTGCTTTAGCTTGGAGAAAGAAGCAACGCGTGAGGCTCGTTTTAAGCTATGGAAATAGATTTTGGCTGCTCCACAGACGGCAGGATTTTCTCTGATTTGATTGTATTTACACACATTCCAGTTCCCAGGAGCTTGTAGCCCCAACACAGATGCTAGAATTCTCCCTTCCCTGGAGCAGAGGTAGTTTTCTTGAAGTCCCCGTGCCAGCTGGTGATGAAAAATGCCTTTTTCCCCCTTTTCCTGTTTATGTATTCAACCGGTTGCTTATCCTTTCGTACCTAGTGGGCTTGTCTGAAATTGTGCCTTTTTATCAATTTAGTTCACAAGGGACTTCTTTTTCCTCTCTCTCTCTCTCTATTTTGAGAATCTGCTCCGGATTGGGTGTTATGGTAATCAAGGCTTCCCTTCTACCCTTTGTTCTACCTTTCCCCCACATTTGACTTCTTAAAGTTTATGTAAGGGACGTAATTATGTAAGGGATGTGGTGGCTCAGTGGCTAAAATGCTGAAGGTTGGCAGTTCGGTGGTTCAAATCCCCAATGCCGCGTAACGGAGTGAGCTCCCGTTACTTGTCCCAGCTTCTGACAACCTAGCAGTTCAAAAGCACATAAAAACGCAAGTGTGTGTGTGTGTGTGTGTGTTCTGATGATTGGAGATTCACAAAAGTTAGGATGTCTGCATTTACTGCATTTATATTAGCTCATATAAGGGACGTGGTGGCTCAGTAACTAAGATCAGAAAGGTCGGCAGCTCGGCGGTTCAAATCCCTAGCACCGCATAATGGAGTGAGCTCCCGTTACATATCCCGGCTTCTGCCAACCTAGCAGTTCGAAAGCATATAAAAATGCAAGCAGAAAAAATAGGAACCACCTTTGGTGAGAAGGGAACAGCATTCCGTGCGCTTTCGGCATTTAGTCATGCTGGCTACATGATAACGGAGACGTCTTTGGACAGCCCTGGCTCTTCGGCTTTGAAATGGAGATGAGCACCTCCCCCTAGAGTCGGGAACGACTAGCACATATGTGCGAGGGGAGCCTTTACCTTTAAGGCATAATTGTCTTAATGCAACTTTTCGATTGCTGGTGTTCGCAGGCACCTCAAATCTGTTTGCTTTGATACATATCATTGACAAATAAAATGTCATTCTCTCTTTGGCCTTCACATATAGTGTAAGACTAGGGGTTCTTTCTATGCATTTACAGCTCAGTTTTCTTTTGCAAATATGGATAGTAACAAGACTTATATTTGTACTAGGAAAAGAAATGTGTCAAGCTTGCTCTTTATTCTTTCCTTTAGTCTTTGCTGAAGGAAAGATTAAATATTTTGATTCAACGGAGATGATCTTTTTCTTACAATAATATTATACTAATATTAAATGTTGGGCATCTGTTGTCTGTGCAACAGATTGTGGAACGCTGCCGGAGATGAAAGCTTGAAAGGGAAGGGTTGTTTATCTTTATATGTATTTATTTGTATTTTTCCATTATTATTTTTACAAATAACTAAAGGCAATGAACAGGAACACACCTTCCTCTTCCTATTTTCCCTGCAACAACTCTTTTGAAGTGGGTTAAGCTCAGAGAGAGGGACTGGCCCAAAATTACTCAGATGGCTTTCTTGTCTAAAATGGGACTAGAACTCACAGTTTCCTAGCGACTGGCCGAAAGTCACCCAGTCAGCTTTCATGCTAAATTGCAAGACTTGAACTCACCCACTCCTCTTTTCTAGTGTGGTTCCTTAACCACTATCAAACAGGCTCTCAAACTGGCTTTCTCATTCCGGACATTAGAAGAGTCCAATTGACACTAAGCCTATAGTTGCCTACCACTATCTAAGTAAGAAGGGACGCGGTGGCTCAGTGGCTAAGATGCTGAGTTTGTCAGTCAGAATGGTCGGCAGTTTGGCAGTTCGAATCCCTAGCGCTGTGTAACGGAGTGAGCTTCCATTTCTTGTCCCAGCTTCTGCCAACCTAGCAGTTCGAAAGCACGTAAAAATGCAAGTAGAAAAATAGGAACCACCTTTGGTGGGAAGGTAACAGCGTTCCGTGCGCCTTCAGCGTTTAGTCATGCCAGCCACATGACCACGGAGATGTCTTCGGACAGCACTGGCTCTTTGACTTTGAAACTGAGATGAGCACCGCCCTCTAGAGTCAGGAACGGCTAGCACATCCCAACCACCATGGAAGTTGTAATCCCACCATAGGGAGAATACCTAATAAAGGAAAACTGGACTATACAGGACCCTTCTGGAGGTGTGCTGGGTCTGATTTCCCAGTTGACTCATAGAAATGCCATTTATGCTGGCCTCCAAGGCAGGCTGGTCCTTGCTCCCAAGTTAAGGTTGGGTGTCAGACCTGTCACAACTTAAATGTCGAAATAGAAATGATCTTCCGGCTTCATTTGTTGAGAAAGGTATACTTTATTAGAGGTCAAGTGCATTGCAGTATTGCAAAGCCAGAACTGAGAATCAGTTAAGCCTGGGCTTTGCTCTCCCATGCAGAGATGAGGGATTTGAAGGCAACAAAGATCTACATTAGTAATAGTTTCCATTACCTTGGAGATTACAAAAGGTGTGGACTTCAACTCCCAGAATTCCTCAGCCAATCCACGCGTCTTAAAGTTTCCAAGGTTGGGAAACACGGATTTGCATGTTTGTGGATTCTATGCACACACTTATTTCTCCAAATGGCTGGATACGGCTGTTCATTCCTGTTTTTTTTTTCCTTTCCAGCCTGATCAGAAAGACACCCAAATTCCCTGTTCAGATTTCCCTCAGATTCCTCCTCCTGTAACCAATCACTTAGGAGTCACCTTGAACACGAGCCACAGCTGTTGAGGCAATTCCCCACTTAAAGGGAGGGCGCTGCATCGCTCTTGAAGGGTATCCTGCAGCTTCTGATCGCCTCAGTGGTGGCTGGCAATAAGATCTGAATATTTACAGAGGCAAAATGGAGGGTCCGGGAGACTTGGTAGGATTGTAGAACTCTATACCAGCTTGGATGCGATGCAACGGCTCAGGGGCTAAGACGCTGAGCTTGTTGATCAGAAAGGTCGGCAGTTCAGTGGTTTGAATCCCTAGTACCAGGTAATGGAGCGAGTTCCCGTTACTTGTCCCAGCTTCTGCCAACCTAGCAGTTCGAAAGCACGTAAAAATGCAAGTAGAAAAATAGGGACCACCTTTGGTAGGAAGGTAACAACGTTCTGGGCGCCTTCCGCATTTAGTCATGCCGGCCACATGACCACGGAGACGTCTTCGGACAGCACTGGCTCTTTGGTTTTGAAATGGAGATGAGCACCGCCCCTTAGAGTCGGGAACGACTAGCACATATGTGCAAGGGGAACCTTTACCTTTATATCAGTTTCATCTGGGTAAACACCATGTGAAAAGTATTCTTTTCCTGGAAAGGGAAAGGGTACACGACTGTCTCCTTCAAGACTGGCGGCATCTCAGAGAGGCATTGCTTGCACTCCCAACTAGCTCTATCACACTCAGACACCTGAAAGGCTAGGACAGGTGTGGATACCAATAAAGGAGAATATTTGTAGCTCAGGGTTGAAATGAGAGGTCCTTGGTGCTCTCTGAGCTTGCTTGTTTTCTTGTAGGCCTTTCACTGCCCAAACTAGGTAACATCATCAGTGCGCTGGATATATTGCCTAGTTTGGTAACTAAACATCTGCAAGAAAATTCCCAAGCTCGGAGAGGACCCAGAAGCCCTTTCACAGGTGTGGGTCTAACCCACAGGTGGGACAGCTACAGAGAATTCCAACTTCTTTCTCTCGTCATACAAGCCTGGAAGAATCTTAGATGACACAGCAAGACATCATCTCACTAGCTTTGCTTGATATATAATCCCGGGGAATTCAGGCTATGTATCCACAAAGAAAACTCATAGAAACTTCCATGTCCCTCCCCTCATTTTTCAAAGAGGGTGCAGTATTCCTCCTCCTCCTCCTCCCCCCATCCTCCTCCTCCTCCTCCTCCTCCTCCTCCTCCTCCATAAAAATGGATCTGTGTGTGTATGTTTCAGCATAACTCTGGAATGCCTTCATCAATTACAAGCAAACTTGGTACACAGATGATTTACTCTCTGGAAAGAAATATTGTGGGGGTAAGACACCCCTAATACTCCTCGGTGTGTGTGCGTGTGTTGTGTTAAGATACAACATGTTGTGCCTTAAAATGGCTTCTACTTTACTGCTGTAAAATGGCTTCTACTGTATAGCCGGTGGGTTCCTACCGGTTCGGTTGAACCGGTAGTGGTTTGGCAGCCTGGGTTGCTGGAACCGGCAACCACCTAGGCCTGTCACGCCCCAACACCAGTTCTCCATATGTGCCACCATCTTGTTTTTCGCTTCTGCGCATGCACAGAACAATTTTTACTCCACTGTGCATGTGTGCACAGCGCGCATCAAGCATGTGTGCAGGCAGCACGCCACAAGCGAACCGGCAGTAGTACCTGCTGGAACCTACCCTTGTGTACAGCACACTAAAGTTGCCATGGTAACGGCTTCACAGTACTCCACAAGGGGGCTCCTTCTAGTAAGGGGGAAAATCCAACATTAGCAATTACGTTTGATCCGGACATTTTCCCCCTATAAATAAATACACGGGCAACATCGGGTTATCGGCTAGTATAGGATAATGTTGCAGACAGGCATTGCAAACACTGTAGATATGCAGAAGCATTCGTGATTTCCTGCTCTTGTTGCTAAACGTGATGCATAACCATTCTTGGCTATTCTCATTTTCAGATAGCGGGCGCAGTGAGGCTACATGTTTTCAAATTACTGTGATTCAGTTCTTGTGGCATTTCTATCTTCTTTCAAGTTTCTAATCTTTAAGCACTACAACTGTGCTTGGAAGTGTGAGAAGATCACAAAAGACCGAGAGTGCCTCTGGTTAAAGCCTGCGCATAATTTCTTTCTCCTTCTAACAAAAGTAGGCAAAAAGAGAGAGAGAGGGGGGGGGGAAAAGCTGAGAAGACTCTGTGTAGGGGAAATGAAATAATGCACATCTGCTCCTATCTACAGCTGTATAGATTATAGAATTCAACTCTCCACAGAATTTGGTTTCCCTGAGCATCATCTTACAATATATAAATATTGTAAAATATTTATATAAATATTCATAAATATACATCATATCCTGAGAAGGACGTACCATTTTTCAGTCTTTCTATGGATTAATTTCAGAATTGTTTTTTCTGTTTTTACCTTTTTTATATGGTGTTTTTTTTTTTGTAAACCTTCCAGAGTCCTCAACATGAGATGGCTGATGTAGAAATTTGATAGGCACAGACAGACAGACAGACAGACAGACAGACAGACACATAGATGATAGATACATACAGTAGATAGATGAATGATGCTTGAATGGGTGGATGGATTAGATACATACAATAGATAGATGGATGATGCTTGGATGGAGGGAGGGAGGGAAGGATAGTCAGGCAGTCAGGCAAGGCAGGCAGGCAAGCAAGCAAGACAAGGCAGGCAGGCCAAGCAAGGCAGGCAAGGAGGCAAAGCAAGGCAGGAAAGGCCAGGCAGGAAAGGCCAGCAAGGCAGGCAGGCAAGGAAAGGCCAGGCAAGCAAGGAAAGGCAGGCAGGCAGGTAAAGCAAGGCAAGCAAGGCCAGGCAGGCAAGGCAGGCAGACAAGCAGGCAAAGCAAGGCAGGTAAAGCAAGGCAGGTAAAGCAAGCCAGGCAGGCAGGTAAGGCAAGCCAGGCAGGCAGGCAAGGAAAGGCCAGGCAGGCAAGGCAAGGCAGGCAGGCAAAGCAAGGCAGGCAAGGCAGGCAGGCAAAGCAAGGCAGGTAAAGCAAGGCAGGCAGGCAGGCAAGGAAAGGCCAGGCAAGCAAGGCAAGGCAAGGCAGGCAGGCAAAGCAAGGCAAGCAAGGCCAGGCAGGCAAGGCAGGCAGACAAGCAGGCAAAGCAAGGCAGGTAAAGCAAGGCAGGCAGGCAGGTAAAGCAAGGCAGGCAGGCAAGGAAAGGCCAGGCAAGCAAGGCAAGGCAAGGCAGGCAGGCAAAGCAAGGCAAGCAAGGCCAGGCAGGCAAGGCAGGCAGACAAGCAGGCAAAGCAAGGCAGGTAAAGCAAGGCAGGTAAAGCAAGGCAGGTAAAGCAAGGCAGGTAAAGCAAGGCAGGCAGGCAAAGCAAGGCAAACAAGGCCAGGCAGGCAAGGCAGGCAGACAGGCAGGCAAAGCAAGGCAGGCAAAGCAAGGCAGGCAGGCAGGTAAAGCAAGGCAAGCAAGGCAGGCAGGCAAAGCAAGGCAAACAAGGCCAGGCAGGCAAGGCAGGCAGACAGGCAGGCAAAGCAAGGCAGGCAAAGCAAGGCAGGCAGGCAGGTAAAGCAAGGCAAGCAAGGCAGGCAGGCAAAACAAGGCAGGCAAGCAAAACAAGGCAGCCAGGCAGGCAAGGCCAGGCAGGCAAGCAGGCAGTCCTTTCCTGACAAAATAGAATTCATTTCGGTAAGGCTCTTTGATTGACTTCTCAAAACTTTAATGCTCAAATAGTCCAGGTTCTGTATTAATTCTCAAGGAAATTGTCCCTTCCATGAACCACATGCCTATGAGTGTCATCTACCAAAGCTAAGATGCTGTCACACATGAGGCCTACATTTGCCTGGGCAAGCCACAGTTTTTTTTTTTCATGCCCTCTTTCAAAGAAACCTAATCTCCTTTTTTAAAATTGTTGCAAACTACTTTGGCGGCTTACTTACTGTATGGGAAAACAGCATGAAATGCAATTTTATACTTTGATTTTAAATTGCAATATTTATATCTCACTTTCCTATACCAAAGCATACTCGAGGTGGCGTTAAAAACCAGCTTCTTCCAAGGCTGCTTCATTGGTAAAAAAAGATATTAGAGAATGCCATTGGATCTGCATTTTTAATGTGAATGAGCCTAATTGGCATCTTCCAACTAAGGCGGGGAGGGTTATCGTTCCAATTGCGCACTTCTTCAACTCTCTTGGTGCCCTTCTCCAAACGCCTGCAATGTGTCTTTTGGGAAATTGCCTTTAAAAATGGGTAGCTGGGGGGGAAATATAAAGGCGAACTTATACACAAGGGATTTCATCACAGAAAACAAAATGGAACCAGTTTAGGAATACACCCATGCGAATAGGCTGCCCCGTCCTTCGTTTTAATCTGCAATTGAATGATATTTCACACGAGTCTTAGGGGTACCGTTATTTCTGCTAAGCCAACCTGTAACTTTCTGGCCTGTGGGGCGTAAAACCCCTCACTAATACTGCTTGGCAATCTAATCGGTTTTGATCAATGAAATAAAGGGTTTAAACTGAGAAGGTAGTCTTTGGCTCAGCCGAAGAGATGCTCTTTGGTCTGCGAAGCTTGATGCCCAAAAGATCAGGAATAGATCCTATGTTGGGGAATGAGCCAAGGTGGCGCAGTGGTTAGCGTGCAGGCTACTTCAGCTGGCTGCTAGTTGCAGTTCGGCAGTTCAAATCGGTTCCACCACAAATCCGCAAAGCCCTTCTGCGCAGAGACATAAGCGCGAAGACTAATTCGCGCCGTTCTAAGCGCTAAGGAAAAACGCGACCCTACCACGATGACATAATCGCGGAGGGCAAAATCGCGCATTCCCAAGCATTCAGTATCCTAAACCTAACCCTAAACCTAACCCTAACCCTAAACCTAAACCTAAACCTAAACCTAAAACAAACCCTAAAACAAACCCCTAAACCTAATCCTAACGCTTACCTTAATTGAAGTCGGCTTTCTGCCGCAGCGCCATTTTAAAGCGCCCTTCTGTTGCTGTGCTGTTGTCGCGGCGGTGATGACGCGCGGTGATGACGGCGCGGCTTTAGCACCGCGATTTTATCGCCGCGATTTTGACCAGCGCGGTTTTGTCGTGCCACGGTTCAAATCTCACCGGCTCAAGGTTGACTCAGCCTTCCATCCTTCTGAGGTGGGTAAAATGAAGACCCAGATTGTTGGGGGTGATATGCTGATTCTGTAAAACTGCTTAAAGGGTGCTGTAAAAGCACTATGAAGCGGTATATGTCTAAGTGTTATTGCTACCCTGTGTTGGATCCAGAGGACTGATCCAACTTAGAGAAAGAGTGTAGCAGGGAAATGTTCATGGAAGCTGCTTAAAGACCGAGTGGAAGGTGACATCCCTTTCTGCCCCCAGAAATGGTTGTTGCCACTCAATTCTCACGATGGGCTGAGGCAGAGATGGCGAACCTATAACACATGTGTCAAAAGTGGCCAAACACAAGGTGTAGTGTGACACACTGGCGTTCACCAACATCCGATTCTTGAAAGCTTGCTCCGTTATTGTGTGATTTTTGAAGACCAGCCAAGAATGGGGTTCTGTATGTCTTCAGGGATCCTTAGGGCTCTCTGAGCCTGGTTGTTTTCTTACAGATGTTTCATTACCCAAACTAGGTAACACCTAGCACTGATGACATTACCTAGTTTGGGTCACGAAACGTCTGCAAGAAAACAACCAAGCTCAGAGAGCACCAAGGACCTCTCATTTCGACCCTGAGCTACGGATGTTCTCCACGCAAGCACTGTTCTGTTTTGTGCAGGCTTTGGAAGTTACACAAGAGGGCCCTGGTCTCACATCGTTTCCAGAGCTTCCAAAAATCGCACAAGTTCCATTTTTGGAGGCTGCAGGGGCTATGGAAGAACATTCTCCAAAGCTGCTTCCAGAATGAAGGCCAGGTGTGACTCAAAGGAGTTTTGGGTAGACCTCGGGAGGCCTGAAGATAAGTGATACACTGCAGATTCTGAGTCCTGCTGAAGTGCAGAGGCAATCCCCTCACTCACCAAGTCTTGTGCCCCTTGGCCCAGGGTGCCCTTTTTTTGACTGGCTTCTACTTACAGGAGAAATGTCCTGACAGCTAGAACAATTAATCGGTGGAACAGCTTGCCTCCAGAAGTTGTGAATGCCCCAACACTGGAAGTTTTAAAGAAGATGTGGGACAACCATTTGTCTGAAGTGGTGTAAGGTTTCCTGCCTAGGCAGGGGGTTGGACTAGAAGACCTCCAAGGTCCCTTCCAACTCTGTTATTCTATTCTATCCTAAATACTTCAAGCCCAGCCTCGGTGGTGCCATCAATGCCACTGTTCAGAGTAACCCAGATGGGATGTAGATAGAGAATTATTTGTAGGTGGAATGACACCACAGCAGAGTCAAGTTAGGCATTTTCCAAGTTTTTGACATGCCCAGCTCAAAAGATAAATGATCCCTGGGCTAAGGGGGAAGTCTGGATCTGATTTTGTGTGTGTGTGTGTGTGTGTGTGGTCTTTCATCCAAGCTCCTTGGGTGAAAAAAACCCCCACCATATCTGTTGTCCTTTTTGGGTGGTATTAAAACTTGCAGCAGAGAGAAAAAGCATCTCATAATTAAATGATTTCCCCGTGGTTATCATTTTTGGGCCTCTGAGGAATTGTTGCACTTCTGTTTCCAATCAGAGAAAGAAGATGATAAGGAACAAGATAAAGGAAGATAAGGGAAAACACGGGAGGAAAGAGGGAGGGGGTGTTAAGTATGTCAATTAAGCAACAGATCAGTGCCAATTTCCCAAGGTAGTTTACAGTAATATTAGAACGAACAATAACTTTAGTTTCAATCTTTTAATTTTAAAAAAAGGTGGGATAACCAACTAAAGAATAGCCAAAGGGATAACAAATAATCGTATTGCAATTCTTGTCTTTAATATTTATTTTCTGTTGTGTCTGAAAGAATACGTGGCCCAAAGCGATCAATATCCTGTGTCCTCCAAATGTTGGTTGGCTGGGAATCGGAGGTTAGCAAATTGGTAAAGTGCTGAGTGAAATATTTTGTTCCATTACTGGGTTCATGCAAGGTCTTTCCAAAAACATCCAACAGCTTTTCCTCTTCAGACAGGAATGGACACTAAGCGAGACTCTTCTGGGAAAAGAGGCAGCTAAATGACATTCAGACCCAGGCATGAGTTGCTGGGAGTTGGGGTGGGGGGTTTAATAAATAAAATAGATAAAATCTGTTCTGTGGGGGGGGGGAATGGCATAGATTCGTGATGGCAAACCTATGGCACGCGTGCCACAGATGGCACGCAGAGCCCTCTCTGCAGGCACCCCAGCCCAGCTCCACCACGCATGTGCGTACGCCTCCCACCGGCCAGCTGATCTTCGGGTCTCTGCCGTGCATGCATGGGGCGCAGGGCGCATGCACTCGGGGGTGCTCGCATTGCATTTTGGGGCCTTGTACAGCGCCTCCATTTGGGCTCCCAGATTGGTGCAGGAGGCCTTCCAGGCCCAAAACAGGCACGGGGCCCCCGCATATGTGCATGCACAGGGGGGCAGGGCGCACACAGAGGTCTCATGCACATACATGGGGGGCATGGGGAGGGGTCGCCCACAGATTGCATTACGGTTGTGGGCACACGCGTGTCCTGTTGTGCACATGCACATATTCTTTCAGCACGTGACGACAAAAAAGTTAGCCATCACTGGCATAGATATAGAGTCTTCCCTAGACTCGCAGAATTCCTAGCAATTGTGTCAACAAAATCTTTTCGTTTGTGTGGCTTAAGAGCATGAATGAGAATCATCTTTGAACGGCGTGTGTGAGTGTGAAGGAACTTTCCCGCAGATTGTACTCATAGGAGTAATTCTACACACCAGTTACTGTGCCAGGTGGTGAATATTGGCTGCCATATAACCGGTAGGTTTGACTCTGCAGAGAGTCATTAGGTGTCGTTATTACGCATAATATTTCCAACTCTAATTTCTGTATGAGTTGGGCTTGTAGGTCCCTATTATTGCCCTCTAAGGTGCTGTTTGATTCTCACGCTCCATTGCAAGGTCTGGTTTTAGAGGGAAGAACTGCAGTCAACGAGGGCGTCCTTTAGCAGCTTATTTGAGGCATTTCCATAAACCGGGAGCCAATTTTGGAACAAGTGGGTCCCACAGTCAAGCTGTTGTCATCCCTACCCAACCCCTTCCTTTTGTTTCATTACAAAACGGGGCTATCAGCGAGTTAGAATAACGGGCCATGATATCACAGGGAGTAATCTAATTAGTAGGAAGTCAATTCACTCTCTCCTTTTGTGTCTCGTGATTAAGTAAGTGGGAAAATGGCTCGAAAATTAGGTGCTAGAACGACCCAATTACATTTCTGTAGCTTTTTGTATTCAATTTCATAAACAATTTTGCTCTTCACTGGTTAATCAGGGAATGCCTTTTCCCCCCCAGTTTGAAAAGCACTTTTGAAATTATAATGCAATTAAATTGTGTGTGGATGTTCTGGCAGAGCAAATGGGAAAACTCTGGGCCTGGCACACCGCCATGTTATATACCTTGACACTGGTGAAGTCCCATGCTTGGCAGTCGGGAAGCGCCATTCATAAGATCGGCTAAGCTGGATGAGTCTCAAAATACAAATGCTTCAGTCCAAGAACCCACTCCTCAATTCTCAGTTCCATGTGGCCGTTTCGATTGTCGTGATGTGTGTTTCCTCAACAAGTTTCTAGTATTGAGCTGATGCCTTCTTTGACATTTATTAGAGGAAAACAGCTTGCTTTATACAAAAAGAAATGTTAGGATAAACTCTGCTTAACAACTTGGTTCCACCACAAATGCGCGCACAACAAAAGCGCGCCTGACTAAAGCGCGGTGACTAAAGCGCGGTGACAAAACCGTGCGACGAATGAGCAACTAATTAGCCCTAAAGCGCGCCAACAAAAGCGCGCTGACAGAAGCGCGCTGTAACGGAACCCTAACCCTAAACCTAACCCTAAACCTTACCTTAAATTAAATCGCGCTTCTGTCGGCGCGCTGTTGTCGGCGCGCTGTTGTCAGCGTGCTTTTGACATCGCGGTTTTAGCGCCGCAGTGTTGTCGGCGCGCTTATGACGTTCGCGCTTTTGTCGGGTCAAGTAACGACTTAGCCTACATTCAATAAGATAGCCCTCCCTGGCATCATGTATTTTATGATCTACTTTTCTTTTTAAGAGAGAGGGGGAGGGGGGAGAGAGATGTATGCATGTATGTACCGTATTTTTCAGATTATAAGACACACCTGACTATAAGACGCACCTAAATGTAGAAATGGAAAACAAAAACGGAAAAGGTTTTTGGCCTCTGAGCACCTCATTTTTGGCCCTTTTGGGGGGCTTTTTTCAGCCCTTTTCCAGACTTCTTTCTACCCATTTTTGAGGTGGGTTTTTTGCCCATTTTGGGGGCTTTTGGCACATTTTAGGCTTTTTTTCGGCCAGTTTTTGAGGCTTTTTTCAGCCCATTTTTGAGGCTTTTCTTGGCCGTTTTTGAGGCTTTTCTTGACCCATTTTCAAGGCTTTTTTCGGCCCATTTTTTGAGGGGTTTTTTGGCCCATTTTTGGGGAAAAGGGGGGTGGAAAAAGCCTTGGAAATGGGCCAAGAAAAGCTAAAAAATGAATTGAATTGAATTGAATTGATTTTATTTGTAGGCCGCCCTTTTCCCTGAGGGGACTCAGGGCGGCTCACAGAAAACCAGGAAGGGGGGAATACAGCACTAAGACGACAACACATAATAAAATAATAAGCAACATGCATACAACATGCATGGGCTGATAAAAGCCTCATAAATCAGCCAAAAAAATCCAAAAACGGGCCAGAAAAAAACCTTGAAAACGGACCGAAAAAGCAAAAAAAAATGGGTCGAAAATAAGCCTGAAAAAGGGGCATGCAGAGCCCAAAAAATGGCTGGTGGGTGGGCGGGGCTTCGGTAATATTCGGTCTATAAGACACACAGACATTTTCACCCACTTTTGGGATTCAAAAAAGTGTGTCTTATAGTCTGAAAAATACGGTATGTTTTGAAGTGGTTACTGATGGGTTTATATGTTTGTAGTTTTTTTTTTTTTTACTTACTTTTATTTTGGAGTGTTGTTTGTAAATGTTGGAAGCCGCCCAGAGTCACTTAGCCAGAGGAATCGTGTAAGCAAATGAATGAATTCTACTTGAAACTCTTCAAAGTTACGCCTGTAACTTTTAACTGGTTGAAACTGCATCATAAGGCGAAACTTTTTTTCTTTTCTTGCCTGACCCTCAAATTATTCTTTTTATTCATGAAAGAAGGGGAGCTGGGCCAGAGGGGTTGTTTTCTATTTTGTTAACAAAAACAAAATGCACAGGTACAGTATAGGTGGTACCTTGCTCAACAGTAGTAACTGTGAAAGGGATCTTGGAGTCTTAGTGGAAAACCATTTAAATAGGAGCCAGCCCTGTGCAGCAGCTGCCAAAAAAGCCAACACAGTTCTAGGCTGCATTAACAGAGGGAGAGAATCAAGATCCCATGAAGTGTTCATACCACTTTATAATGTCTTGGTAAGGCCACACTTGGAATACTGCATTCAGTTTTGGTCACCACGATGTAGAAAATATGTGGAGACTCTAGAAAGAGTGCAGAGAAGAGCAACAAAGATGATTAGGGGACTGGAGACTAAAACATATGAAGAATGGTTGCAGGAACTGGGTATGTCTAGTTTAATAGAAAGAAGGACTTAGGGAGACATGATAGCAGTGTCCTAATATCTCAGGGGTAGCCACAAAGAAGAGGGAGTCAAACTATTTTCCAAGGCACCTGAGGGTAGAACAAGAAGCAATGGGTGGAAACTAATCAAGGAGAGAAGCAACTTAGAACTGAGGAGAAATTTCCTGACATTAGAACAATTAATCAGGGGAACAGAATTGCCTCCAGAAGTTGTGAATGCCCCAACACTGGAAGTCTTTAAGAAGATGTTGGAAAGCCATTTGTCTGAAACAGTACAGGGTTTCCTGCCTAGGCAGGGGGTTGGACTAGAAGACCTCCAAGGTCCCTTCCAACTCAGCTATCGTATTATTGTATCCCCAGGATTAAGGAACAGTCCCCATTCCCCCTGTAAAATTAATCCTTGCACATTGGTAGAGAGTGTTACTCAGCAATGGCAGTTTCAATCTGTGTGAGCTTCAACCACCCAGAATTCCCTAGCCAACCTTGTTCTCCAGGGAATTCTGGGAGTTGAAGTCTACACATCTTTACTTTGCCAAGGTTGAGAAAGGCTGCATTAGAGCATCCAAAAGTTAATTAAGACTGATTTTTTTTCTGGAGAGAGTTGTTAGTAAGTATTAAGTTGTCATCTTTTATTTATGACTTATGATTTGTTTATTCTATGTTTGTTTATTCGACGTTTGCTCTTATTGCTATTAATTATGTAGGGTTTTTTTTCAAATGATTTTATATTGGTTTAATTTATTTGGGTTATAATTTATATTGCTGTAATTAGGTTAGACCATGCATTTTTAGTTTTGTTATTATTTTTAACATGGATATTTTAGTTATTATTTTTGATGATAAATCGTTGGGAATCCCCATAGATTTGGCAATGCACCACTAAAAGGAATAAGAGACAAATATGCATGTTACAGGTGGACTTAAAGCTGGTTTGAATTCCATTCCCAAACCTGTTAAATGAAATATTGCTCATCAGAGGCCTAACCTGGAAGTATTATATCATAATGATATTTTTGGCTGTGAGTTACCCTCTGCTCTGTGGGGTTGGTTTTTTTCCCAATTTAACCAGGTGGCTACAGATTCAAGAATGCGATGCAGCTAAGCATTCAGCTGCTTGCATGCTGAGTTGAAATTTTGAGATTAGAAGTCTCAGTACTATATGTCTGGAGACCATTGAGGTACAGATAGTTTTCAACATAAAACCAATCACTTTAGCAATCGTTCCAAGTTACAAGGGACTCCCCCAAAACTATTTACCACGAAAGATATGGACATTGCAATATCCGCACACTCACACATCCTTATAACCAGCCGCAGGAACGCTGCAGCATTCCCCCTCTCCCCCATCTCCTCTATCATCCTGCCCCACTGGGTCCCTACATGCTTTGGACCTCTTTCCCATCCATGGTGCCTCCCCACCACCCATCAAACACTTGTATTAAACTTCTCTGAAGCTCCAGAACGCTTATTAAGGAAGGAGAGCAGACCATTCTGTCCCTCGGCATCCCTGGGCTATGTGACTGCATCCCAGAAGCGGGCACCATTTTTAGAGCAGTACCAAGAAATTGTGGCCAATCCCAAAATGGCAGCTGCTTCCTGGAACCAGCCATGCAGCCTAGCTCTTCTTCCCTAACGCCATCGGAGGAAGAAGCTTCCTTCCATGTTTCAACAATACAATACAATACAATACAATACAATACAATACAATACAATACAATACAATACAATACAATACAATACAATACAATACAATACAATACAATACAGTAGTTGGAAGGGACCATCTCCAGGGCTGAGAGAGAGAGGGAGAGGGAGAGAGGCTTTCTCGATGTTTTAGGGCAGAGTAAAACAGGGACACAATGGCTCAGTGGTTAAAGACTCCAAGCTTGTCAGCTGAAAAGCTGACAGACTGGGTTCGAGACCCAAGTAACACACGATGGGGTGAGCTCCTCAGCTCCTACCCATCTAGCAGTTCAAAACCATGCAAAAATACAAGTAGGTGAATAGGTAAGATAACAGTGGGAATTAATTCAGTGGCAAGATAACAGCATTTCTTGTGACACTGCGCATAGCCATGCTGGCCACAGGACCACGGAAAATATGTTCAGACAATGCTGGCTCCTTCAGCTAAGAAATGGGAATGAACACCGCCCCCTAGAATCAGACCCAAGCAGACAGGGAAACCTTTACCTTTTGAATCTCCTTAAGGGATCCCTTCCTGCATCAGTCATTGAGCCCAATGTTAAATGTATATTCCCTGTTTCTATTGCTAAGCAGAGTGATCATCAAAATACCACAGGGTCAATAACATGTCTTCCAAATAACTCGAGCATGCCTTTTTTTCTAGGTGTCAGAATATTTACGATCCTCTCTCAATCCATTCTAATCTGCTAAATGGCTCAAGGAAAATTGGGGCCCCCTAAACCATCTCCTCTTTGCATCCGACAAGCTGGGGGATTCAATCTTGGTCTGTCTCACGCCTGATGTCCTAAAGTCACGAGAGCACCCATAACACTTTGGAGTTTCAAAAGCCTGAATGGTAGATTTACCCTGAGTTTATATATGGATCAAAGGGCTAACTCTGGGGAGCTCTTTTGTTTCAGTGCACATCGTTTTTCAATTTTTATTATCTCTCATTTGCAGGGACCGAAGTTTACTCTGTCGGAGCTTACCTTTCTGCTATGATAGCATTTCGGGCTTCTGTAGGACACGAGTAGCGTGTTTTATTACCCTCTTACTAAGCAATTCCTCAAAGGTTTACACAGCCTCTCTGCCCACTTTCTTCTCCTGTTCCTCTGAAGGGAAGCCTCGCTGCTTCCACTAAGAGACAAATGCATTGCAGGAACTGGGTATGTCTAGCTTAATGGAAAGAAGGACTAGAGGAGACATGATAGCAGTCTTCCAATATCTCAGGGGTTGCCATAAAGAAGAGGGAGTCAAGCTATTCTCCAAAGCACCTGAGGGCAGGACAAGAAGCAATGGGTGGAAACTAACCAAGGACTAAGGAGAAATTTCCTGACAGAACAATTAACCAGACACTTACCCCCAGAAGTGTCAGAGTTTGTTGCATAAATTCAAAAAGCACACACAGATAACTGATTCATTAACTTCTTTATATAGGTAAGAGTAGATGAATAAATGTACAATACCAACAGGTGGTTCTTCCAAGTAAACACAAGGAGGAGAGTTACAGGCAAACACAAGCAGTTAGCTTCATTTCAGCAGACAAGTCCAGAGAAACTGCTTGTTTACTTCTTAGAACAGCAGACTGCTAAGTTTCTGTTTCAATTCTCTGCACAGACTCAGATGTGCTTAAGCTCCCATTGGCTGATGAAGTTGCTACGCCTGTTCATTGGCTGACCTTGTTCCCATGTCTCTCCCAGTCATGAATATTTTAACAAGAAGTTGTGAATGCTCCAACACTGGAAGTTTTAAAGAAGAGATTGGACAACGATTTGTCTGAAATGGTATAGGGTTTCCTGCCTAAGCAGGGGGTTGGACTAGAAGACCTCCAAGGTCCCTTCCAAGTCTATTATTCTAGTCTATTCTTTGGAGCAACAGGTTCTACGGTTCTTTATATATCAACTGCGTATTTTTGTATTTTGTAGCTTCTGTTCTCATGCTTCAGAGTTAGCCGCTGTCGCAAAGGATTTTCCTTGCCTTAACAGAAGACAAAGTTAAATATTTTTCCTCAAGGTCACATCTGGCTTTCATCTTGGCCAGGATATTACTTTTTCTTCTCTTCCCCTCCTACCCCTTTTAACTTTACTTTTGAAATCTTGCTGACTCTTCATGTCTAGCCTAAATTAGTTTTTAATAAGTTAGTATATTGACATTTTGTAAATTTTGATAACTTTTTTTTTAATCTGATGCAGTTTACCTACTAAAAAGTCTTCCTGTCCATTACAACAGATAAATTTATTTAAATCTTATAACAGGACCTGTTTTCCTTTCCCAAAACCTCCGTAGGCCCAATCCATAAGGAATGTTGCTACAGCGTTGTGAATAATTCCTTTTTCCAATCATCTGCAAAACGGCTATTGGAACTCAACATTCAACTTTTAATAAGTTTTTTTTTTTCATCAGAACTAGATTAGGTTCACTTTTGATAGAGAAGTGTTTTCTTCACTATTGGTTGTCTTTCCCACCATTTGTAAGTTTAGCTTACTAGTCACTCGTTTGGGACTGTAAAAAGATATAGTTGATTGCTTGCAGCTGTGCTTCATCAGGCCAACATCTGTATGTTTGCAGGGCCTGCTATTTATGGAAGTGCTTCTCAACCCTAGAATTTTGAAGATGTGTGGATTTAAATTCCCGTAACTCCTCCACTATGCTGGAGGTGAAGTCTGTACATCTTCAAGTTGCCACGATTCAGAAACACTGGTCTGTGGCTATCCAGAAATCAATGCATCCCAGGTGTGCAAGGTAGTTTTTGCAGAAATTGAGGTACAATAAGAGCAGCACCTCAGGACATGCACATTAGAGGAAGGATCTGTCCAGGCCAGCAGGGGGAATTCACTTACGTTCCTTACTGGTTTGCAAATGTGACTGTGTGCGCCGTGTATGCACAGTGCTTGCACATTACATCGGGGCGGGTGGGCAGAACCTCCCGCAGCTGCCGCTACCAGTTTGCCTGAACTGGAGAGAGCTGGCTGAATATCACCTCTGGTCCAGGCTCACCCAAATGCATCTTAGCTCTAGAACATTTCCAACAAAAGCACACTGATGGAGGAATACAATACAATACAATAGCAGAGTTGGAAGGGACCTCGGAGTCTTCTAGTCCAACTCTCTGCCTAGGCAGGAAACTCTATACCGTTTCAGACAAATGGCTATCCAACATCTTCTTAAAGACTTCCAGTGTTGGAGCATCCACAACTTCTGGAGGCAAGTTGTTCCACTGATTAATTGTTCTAACTGTCAGGAAATTTCTCCTCAGTTCTAAGTTGCTTCTCTCCTTGATTAGTTTCCACCCATTGCTTCTTGTCCTACCCTCAGGTGCTTTGGAGAATAGGTTGACTCCCTCTTCTTTGTGGCAGCCCCTGAGATATTGGAAGACTGCTATCATGTCTCCTCTAGTCCTTCTTTCTATTAAACTAGACATACCCAGCTCCTGCAACTGTTCTTCATATGTTTTAGTCTCCAGTCCCCTTTATATGTTATACATTATAATTCAAGTCTCTGTAGTCCTTGATTAACTTCCGCAATCAAGCTCAAAATGTACATTGCTACATTTGTTAAGTGAGTTTTGCCCCATTTTATGATTTTTCTTGCTACAGTTGTTAAATGAATGCAGTGCTGTTTAGTTTAGTAACAGCTAACTTCATTTGTTAAGTTGAATCCTGTTGAAAGTGGTTTTTTTTTGAAGATGCAAGCTTTGTTGCTCATAGATAGTGTTTGAAAAATATAAAGCTTTTTCCAGAAGTGGCCCATATGATCATCTCAGAGTGAATTAATCTGCAATGACTATATATATATATTGTCGAGGTCAATATTTTCTTCCCTGTTTATTGGCTATGCTTGATTTGAAGTGAAAATGTGCTTGATGAAAGCAGAGCAGTTGGACAAGGAAGTGTGAAAAAGGCCCATAATGTTTTTGGGGAGGGCTACATCAATATTTCTTTTTGGCACACACTTTTAGTAGGTTGATACAAGTAGTCCTCAAATAAGGACCGTAATTGAGTCCACAGTTATGGTTGGAAGTTGTAATGGTAATTGGGTCATCTAAAGGTCAACCGTGAGAAATTTTACGACCTTTTTACAGCAGTCGTTAAGCAAACACTCCCAATCGCTAAGCGAACCCATTGTTCACTATGGACAATTTATTTTTTTTGGGCTGGAAACCAGAAATAACCACCAGTTTTCAGCAAAAAAAAAAATGTTATATTTTGTGTTCACATGATTGTGGGTGCTGCAAATAGTTGTCAGTGAAGTGCAGGCCAGGTGCCGAGCACCCAAAATGCCGTCACATCATCCTGAGCGGGGTGGCCACCGAAACTTCGAATGTGGATTATAAGTACCGTTTTCAAGGTCTGTTACTTGAACAGTTGCTTAGCAACAGTCGTAAGTAATAGACAACCTGTATATTTAGCACACAAAAGGTTGACTGTCTGGACATCATGACAACTATACAACAAAGCACAGAATCTTCAATACAGGGTCAGTTTGAAGTGAGATACAGTATATCTAAGAGAAAATGTCTTTTTAGTAGTGTATGTGTGAAGGTGTCTTAAGACACTTTCAATGGTAGTGCTATAACTACAGGTTCTTCTCTTTAAAAAGCCAAAAAAAAAAGCCTCAGAAAACAATCTCTGTTTTAAAACGTAGCTTAATGATATATAAACCCCCCCCCCCGGTTATTAAATAAAATGCATGTCCTCCTTCGAATGGATGGCCACAATGTTCATTTGAACAGGTATTGATAAAATGCAACATGACCCGACAACAGCGCGAACGTCATAAGCACGGCAACAACACCGCGGCGCTAAAACCGCGATGTCAAAAGCGCGCCGACAACAGTGCGCTGACAGAAGCGCAATTTAATTTAAGGTAAGATTTACGGTTAGGTTTAGGGTTAGGGTTAGGTTAAGAGTTAGGATTAGGTTTAGGGTTACGTTACAGCGCGCTTCTGTCGGCGCGCTTTTGTCGGCGTGCCTTAGGGCTAATTCCTCGCTCATTCGTCGCGCGGTTTTGTCACCGCGTTTTAGACACCGCAGTTTAGTCAGGCGCGCTTTTGTTGTCTGCGCATTTGTGGTGGAACCAAAATGCAAATGGAAATGAACCACAAATCAAGCTTTTAGGAAACCTCTGAAGTAAAGATGATACAAAGCTGCTATTTTAATAATCAAGCCAGCGTGTTTGTTACGGCAAGTTTGCACGTGGCTAGTACCCGCGATGTATTTGCAGTCCCGCGGTCTCGTAAACACTGGTGTTCTGGGAGGAACAGTTTTAGTCTGCTCCATGTCAAGGGGAAAAAAATATTGTCCCGTGAAAGTCATTCTCTGAGTAAATAAATGGAAACCTGGGGATTTTATTTTATTTTTTTTGCCTTGAGGCCCTTGGCTTTAGCACTTCAGTTTCTCTGTAACAGGGATATTTGTGAAAAGCCATGCCTCTGTAAAATGCTGAAATCCATTATAGTGATCGCTTTCTCAGTTAAATACCCTGAAGGGGAGGAAAAGTGTGATTGAGAGATATTTTGAGTTTAAATGAATCTAGTTTGTCCATTACATTTACGATCTGGTTCTAAGAAAAATTATATATAGAAGCCAATTTTTGTTAGAAACAGATTGTAAATGTAAGGGACAAACTGTGTGTGTGTGTGTGTGTGTGTGTGTGTGTGTGTGTGTGTGTGCGCGCGCTGGTCTTATTGTATTCGAGTCTTTTCCCGTGTATGATTGAGTTTGTCTTGGCAACGTTTCGGCGAGGTCTCACTCGACATCCTCAGGCTGGCATTTTCGGCTTAAAGTGTGATCGGAGCTGCCGTCTTTCTATAAATCTTGGTGGGGGTGTGTGGAGTGCTGGCTTTGTTTCAGTAAGTGGATTGATTGGCTGTGTTGTTGTATCATGATTGGTAGATTGGTGCTGCTTGGTGCTGGCTCTGTGTCCGTTGTTGTTTTGTGTTGTAACGCCCTGGTGGTGGGTGGGGCTCATTTGTTGACTAGGGTTGGTTTCCAGATGTCTGGTAGGTGGGAGGTATCGTCATGTTTATTCATGTTGTGGGGGTGTTTCTGTATTTCGATAGCTTCCATAATTATTCTCTTGTTGAAGTGTTCAGTTTTGGAGATTAATTTGGTTCCTTCAAAATCAATTTCGTGTCCTGTAGCTTTAAGGTGCTGGAAAAGGGAGGAAGTTTTTTCTTTTTTTTCTTACTGCGTTCTTGTGTTCTGCGATGCGTGAATTTATTCTCCTATTAGTTTGTCCTATGTATGTTGCAGGGCAGATTTTGAATGGTATTTCGTAGACTCCTTGGTTTTCTAGCTGGATTTTGTCTTTGGGGTTTCTTAAGATGTTGGCTATTTTTTGGTCAGTGTTGAAGGTTGTCTTGATATTGTGTTTGTGGAGAATTTTGCTGATTTTATCTGTGGTGCCTTTGATGTAAGGGAAGGGGGTGATGCCGTTATCCTGTTCTGTTTCTCAGTTCTTGGGGGGAGTCTGCCTTTGGATTAGGTTGGTAATTGTTTTTCTTTGGAATTCATTGGAGATTAATACATTTGTTAGAGTGTGTAATTCTGTGTGTGTGTGTGTGTGTGTGTGTGTGTGTGTATGTATGTATGTATGTATGTATGTATGTATGTATGTATGTATACATACCAGAGGTGGGTTCCTATCGGTTCGGTCAAGTAGGTAGTAACTCGGCTGGCCATGCCTCCGAACTGGTTCTATCGGCAGTGCCATAGGCGCCACCACGTTGCTTTTTGCTTCTGCGCGTGCGGAAAAGCAATTTTTTTATTAGTGTGCATGCGTTCATAGCACTCATCAAGCCCGAAGCTCCCGCGTGCCTGAAGCGTATCCCTGAGCAAACCGGCAGTAACAGAATCCAGAACCCACCCCTGATACATACATACATTTAATCCTTGACTTATGAACACAACTGAGCCCAAAATTTATGTTGCTAAATGAGACAGTTGTTAAGCGAATCTATGCAGTCGTTAAATTAGCAAAACAGTTGTCAAGTGAACCTGGATTCCCCATTGACTTTACCTGTTAGAAGATTGCAAAAGGTGATCGAATGGCCCCTCGGACACTGCAACCGTCATAAATTTGTGTCAGTTGCCAAGCGTCTGGATTTTGATCACACGACTATGGGGATACTGCTGTGGTCACAAGTGTGAATAAAGTCACATTTTTCAGTGGCATTGTAACTTTTTTTTAAAAAAAAGTTTTATTGTTTTAATTCACAAAAAAACAAAAAAATAATCATCCTTCATTACATCTTGTAGAAAGCGTGTCGATTGGTTACAAATACATTCCGTGCGTTTCTTCCACAATCATTACATATACATGATTCGTATTGAATTGTACATTTTAAATCAAAAATCTTTATGTATTTTACTATCAATGTACCACAGTTCTCATTTAATTACAATGATTTAAATGTGCTTTTATCTGAAATCATTTGTATTTAAAGACACAACCACCTACTGGCATTCATTCGCAATTTCAATAAACCTCCAATAACATTACGCCTATATAATATATTCTGAAACAAAATCAGTTAATAAGATATCTAAGCATTTCCCCCCCCCTTTTTTTCCCATTGTGACTTTGAATGGTCCCTAAGTGAACTATTGTAAATCAAGGACTACCTGCACATACATACACAGGCAGACATTTTTATTTATTAGGCCAACTGAAGGTTGCACAATGATTGCACGATCATGAGGTAATATACACATTCAAAATAGATTACAATTATTCAGAATGAAGACAGAAAGGTATTGCCCCATTATGGATTTTGAATTTTCTTTTGTTTTTGTTTTTGTTTTTGACTACTATGGACTTTCACTTTCCTTTGATACATCGGAATCATTTTCTAGGCCTTGAATCTCAGTTAATTCAAGTTAAAAAAGGAATTTAAACACCAAAGGACTCCAGGGCCTTATGTTCCAAAGGGCTGACTATTCTTAAATTACTCTTTCTGTTAGTTAAGATCACTTTAAGAGGACTATTAAATTCAGGGCTTTGCTTGTTCGAGCTCAGATTTTTGGTTCCGTGGCATCAAGGATGTGGAATTCAGATTAAGTCCATCCCATTATTATTATTATTTTCATATCCTTTGATTCCCTTGATGTTGTGCTTCTGGGTGTTTTAATTCACTGGTTTGATCTTTAGAGCCTGGTCCCTATTTTATATTTTACTCCAGTTCTTCTTAAGCCCCACCCCAAGGGAAAAAAAGTATCCCACATATTACTGTATGTGGAAAATCAGATCAAAGCCACTCCCCACCGTGTTCAACTACAGCTGGAAGCAGATTTGGTCCAAGATGCAGGATTCCCACCATAGCGAGAGCCAGGCTGAAGCAGAATCCACATTCGCAATTCGCAATTTAATGGGTTTATATGCCGCCCAATCCCGGGGGACTCAGGGCGGCTTACAAATATGAATGAAATAAAATAACACACAGGGGGAGGATACAAACAATACAAACAGTTTAAAAACACAACATACATCCGGTTTAATTGGGGGTTGAACCTGATTTGAGTCAGCAACCCCAGGCCTGCCGGAGCAGCCAAGTTTTGGTGGCTTTTTGGAAGGCCGCAAGGGTGGGAAGGGTCCGGATCTCTGCTAGTAACTCGTTCCACAGAGCCGGAGCAGCTACAGAAAAGGCTCTCCCAGAGTGGTCGCCAGCCGGCATTGTCCGGCCAACGGCACCCGGAGGAGGCCTAACCTGTGAGTTCTTATCGGACGTTGGGAGGTGTGTAGCAGGAGACGGTCTCTGAGATATCCAGGTCCAAGGCCATGTAGGGCTTTAAAGGTAATCACCAGCACTTTGTAGCGCGTCTGGAGACTAATAGGGAGCCAGTGCAGCTCGCGGAGGATATGGTGTAACACGGGTGTACCGAGGTACACCTGATATCGCTCGCGCGGCTGCAGTCTGGACCAACTGCAGTCTCCGAACACTCTTCAAGGGCAGCCCCATGTAGAGTGTGTTGCAGTAGTCGAGCCTTGAGGTGACAAGGGCATGAGTGACCATTTCAAGTGCCTCCCGGTCCAGATAGGGTCGCAACTGGTACATCAGGCGAACCTGGGCAAAAGCCCCCCTGGTCACAGGCGACAAATGATGTTCTAAAGTCACCTACAGATCCAGGAGGACACCCAAGTTGTGAGCCCTCTCTGAGGGGTGTAAGCTTTCACACCCCCCCCCCCCCCAGGCTAATGGATGGAAAATCCAGACTATCCTTGGGAGGAAACATCAAAAGCCACTCGATCTTGTCTGGATTGAGTGCCAACTTGTTGACTAGTGACATTAAGACCCCCTTGATGGGCAGTGGACTCAAGAAGGAGAGAGGGGATTTTTTCAGAGGCCATTCCTTCCGCAAGTTCCTTTTGCACCCAAACAAGCAAGGAGCTGGAAACTATCACAGCGGGTGGGAGAAAATAGGGCTGCATGCAAGGGAGTTTTTCTGGTATCTATTGCTGGAGAATCAACTACAAGTTGTTGTTGTTGTCGATGATGTTATCCATTATCGTGATGTTTTCCAAACCACCAAAAGGCAAAGCGAGAAACTATGGATGGAAACTAACCAAAGAGAGAAGGAATTTAGAACTAAGGAGGAATTTCCTAATGGTGGGAACAATCAACCAATGGATCAGCTTCCTTCAGAAGCTGTGGGTGCTCCATCACTGGAGGCTTTCAAAAGGAGACTATTTATATGAAATGGTAGAAGGTCTCCTGCTTGAGCAGTTGGTTGGATTAGAAGACCTCCAAGGTCCCTTCCAACTCTATTATATTCTATGTTCTATCCATTCATTCAATCGAGTCCAACTTGTGGTGATTCTGTGGGCCAGGTCTTCCCAAGTCTTCTGATCTTGCAATGCTTCTTTCAGTTTTTCTATTCTCGGGCAGGTGTCAGCTTTGATGATGCCCAGCCATCGTGCTCTTTGATGGCCCGGTTTCCTTACCGCTAACTCTTCCAAACATAATTGCTTTCTCAGTGAATTTCCCCACATGACGTGAGCAAAGTAGGTGAGATGCAGTTTCGGGATTTTGCATTTTAGTGACATGTCTGGTGTTATGCATTCCAGTGCTTTCTTGTTTGTAACTACAGGTAGTCCTCGACGTATGACCATGATGGAGCCTGCCCACTATGGTCATAAGTCATGATGTAGGTTAGTTGGCTGTTGAAATGTCTACAAGCAAACAGTCAAGCTCAGAGACCACTCAGGACTCCACAGTTCACAGTTCAACCCTGAATTACATATGTATATATTAGACTGCTCTAATTCCGTGCTATCCCCTGTTAATCAATCAATCAGAATAGAGCCAGGAAAAAAGTTCAGTGTTCTGAAAACTTATAAGCTGATCTGCCTAGATCAGTGATATCTTAACACTGGTGACAGGTGCTCTGCAGAATTTCAATCAGAATAGAGCCGGAAGGGACCTTGGAGGTCTTCTAGTCCAACCCCCTGTTCAAGCAGGAGACCCTATACCATTTCAGACAGGTGACTGTCCAGACTCTTCTTAAAAACCTTCTTAAGCACCTACAACCTCTTGAGGACAAATTGTTCCATTGGTTAATTGTCCTCACGGTTAGGAAGTTTCTCCTTAAATCCAGGTTGCTTCTCTCCTTGATTAATTTCCACCCATTTCTGTTTGTCTTGTCTTCTGGTGCTTTGGAAAATAAGTTGACCCCCTTCCTCATTGTGGCAGCCTCTCAAACACTGGAATACGACTATTCATGTCTCCCCTAGTCCTTCTTTTCTCTAGACGGGCCACGCCCAGTTCCTGAAACCATTGTTCATAGATTTTTGTCTCCAGGCCTTTAATCCTCTTAGTTGCTCTTCTCTGTACTTTTTCCAAAGTCTCCTCATCTTTTTTGTAATGTGGTGACCAACACTGGATGTAGTATTCCAGGTGAGGCCTTACTAAGGCCTTTGACCTTTCCCCTTTGGGGGTTATAGGCAGTGGTAGGATTCAGCCAGTTCGCACCTATTCAGGAGAACCGCTTATTAACCGGTTGTTGGAAGAAATCCGCTTTTGTTTTGTTTTTTTTCCACTTTACAGAGCTAATCCTGTAAGGAAGGCAGGAAGGAAACATTCTGGTGTTGTTTTTAGCCTAATCTTGATTGCTCTGCTTACAGAAATTGCCTCTCCGGTTAACCCTTATTACTGTCAGACCTACAGTCATATTCCTTTTAGTATCTTTGGCCTGCCACACACTCTCTCTTTATTTACTATGCTGTTTCATTAGTGGGGGAATTGGGAGGGGGAATAGTAAGGAGTAGAATTGTAGAATGTGTTGTTGTCAAAATATAACATTCCTTTCTAGAAGCCCAAGGTCATTCTTTTGTCTCCGCACCTCTGCACCTGACCGGAACTAGATGGATGGGAATGCCAGCGTGGCAGAGGAAGATTGGACCTTGGGATGGACTTGTGGGTATGGGGACAAGATCATGAACTTTCAACTGGGTGGGAACCCCAGGAAGTTTTCAGATTCAGGTTTCCCACAGATGTGCCAACATGTCTCTCTTATTAAATTGGAACTTTGATGAAAGATCTGCTTGGACTCTGATTTATTTCTGGATGGTATTTGGAACGCTGACAATTACATTGTAACAGCTAAGGCAAAGCGCCCATCGATGTGAGTGATATTGAGTTGGCCATGCCTACAAAGTCACATGACCACCGAGCCCCGCCTACCCACCTGGTCATTAGGGCAGAGAACCGGTTGTTAAATTTTCTGAATCCCCCCTACTGGCTATAGGTGGTATCAGCAGCTCCTGAGTTTATGAAGACCTCAGAAGAAAAAGCAATAATATGTCCGGCCTCACGGTCTTCTCTTGCTCTTCCTCCTTGTGTTGCTCGGTTGGCGGCAAACCCAGAACTTCTGGAAATGTGTTTATCAAGCGCCAGGCTGTAATTCCTCAGGGCTAGAGGAGAAGGGGTGTTGGAGGGCAGAAGTCCCCAGTTTTCTAAGGAGACAGCCTTTTAAGCCATTTCAGTCATTCCATGCAGTTTGCATCATCCAAAGAGGTCAAAGGCCTTTCATGCTACGCTGGAACCAAAGGCCGAAATTGCCTCTCTGTTGACTGATGCATCTTTGATCAGCTCTCTTCTCCTGTCCTCTGCTTGGTCTTATTTTTTCCTACGGGTTGGAAGTGAGGGGGAGGGGGGGGGAAGTGATTTTTTTTTTTTACAGTGTTATCTGAGAGATGTGCTGGGTTAAGGATCTGAGTTCTGCTGAGCCATGAGCATTAAAAGCATGTCAGATCAAGTACGGCCATTTCTTATAAGAGGAGTGGGGTTATTCTAACCCCCTCCTCCTCTCCCCACGACGCACTCTCCTCCAAATGTAACATAATCGGATGGGTTTACAGTTGTTCCGAGCAAATCTCTATAGCAAATGAAAAGGCTTAGGGAAAGCATGAAACAGGCCCCAATTGTTCTAAGATCAAGTGGAAATCATTTGTCCTGTGTTACAGAAAGCCTAGGCCTTTTATAATTCACCAGCTGATAACCCAAGTGTTTATCTAACGGAGCCATTGAGAGTGGCCTTTCTTCCCCCTACCCCCATGCCCATCATCCCTGCCCTCTCCTTTCCCCCTCCCATGCGCTCCTCCTTCCCGCCCTGTCTATGAACCTGTGCACTTTGCCTCGAAGCATTTGTCTGACAGGGACCCTGAGAGCGGCTTTTCCTCCCCCTCCACCCAAATCCATCAGGCGCTTCCCCATTGGTCCACTGGAAGGCGAACGTCATGGCTGGCTTTCCAGAGGAAGCTGCAAAGGAACTGACATCCCACACAATTCCCCCCCCCCCCCGGATGCCACACTCGCTCTCCTTACCGGCCAAGCCTCCCCCTTCTCCCTCCCATGACATCACAAGCCTTTATGGACTCCGCACTCACTCTCCTTAACGGGTCAGGCATTCCAGAGTTATGCTGGAACACAGACACATAGACACACACACACACACACACACACACACACCAGGGGTGTCTTACCCACCAGTATTTGTTTCCAGAGGTTAAGTCATCTGTGTACCATGTTTACCATGTTTGGCTGAAATTCATCGAGGTGCTCCAGAGTTACATATGGAACATGTGTGTGTGTGTGTGTGTATACACACTCCCACACACACATACATATACATATGTGTGTATATACACACACACACATACAGTGTGTGTGTATATATACATACATACATACATACATACATACATATATACGTATACAGTGCATGTGTATTTATGTATGTATGTATGTATATTTATATATATATATATATATACACACACACACACACACACACTGTATATATATGTACACACACACACACACACATATATATATATACCCATGTATACCTATACATATATACAACACACACACAGACACACAAACACACACACAAATATATAATATATACATATATACATATATACATATATACATATATACATACATACATACATACATACATACATACATACATACATACATATATATATATATATATATATATGTGATGGAAGATTTACTTGTCATCCCCCAAAGAAGAGAACAGCTTCGCAAAGTTTTCCCTTGCAAAGCTGTTGAAGGAAAAATGTGTTGTTTTTCATTTATTTATTTTTGCATCATGTCAGAGGGGGCCAAGAAGATCGATGAATGGATGGGCTGGGACTCGTTGTGGAAAAGGAAAGCTTCTCCTAGGCCTCTTTCATAGTCAAGAAAATTATTCCTGTGGATCAAGACAGCTTCCTGCCTTACCCGATGATGGGGGAGATTCCTTCCAGCATGGAAACCCAGCAATTTAGAAGTTTATTGATTCACTTCTTGCATTTTTGTCTCACGTAAAACTGTGAGCTGAACAAATGTCTCGTGTTCATAAAGCATAGCATTATTTTGATGCTCCCTTGGCTAGCACCGTCTTCTATTTGCATGTCATCTCTAAATGCCCATATGGGAAGTTCTCGATTTATGACTGAATGCTTAACAACTATTAAAAGTTACAATGGAACTGTGAAAATGGGGCTTGCAACCCAGATTCAAAGTTCTGACATCTTCCTGCCATTGCTCCTCCTCCTGGCATCACCACCCTTGGTAGCACAGTAGTTAGAATGCAATACTGCAAGCTGCTTCTGCTGACTGCTGGCTGTAGTTCGGCAGTTCAATTCTCACTGGCTCAAGGTTGACTCATCCTTCCATCCTTCCAAGGTCAGTAAAATGAGGACACATTGAAGAGTGCAAGATGCTGAATCTGTAAACCGCTTAAAGAGCGCTGTAAAGCACTATGAAGCAACATATAAGTCTAAGTGCTATTTCTATTGCAGTGTTACTCTGCCCACTCCTAGGAGTTTGATCCTGACCAGGTTTCAGAAGCGAGGTTACATTGGCTAAATGTCATTAAAAATCTGTTTGTGGGTATCTGTCAAGGTTCCAAGGAATACACCCATAGGAAAGAGAAATCCGAGGCAAGCAATTCCTCAGAGAACAAGTTTATTGGATATATCATATTGGCACAGGCTGGTGAAAACCAACTCTAAAGGTTCCCGTGGTATTCATCTAATTAAAAGTTTTCCCCTTTCGCAAACAGTCTATCTCATGGTCCAATCAAGTTATTGTCTGGTTGCTTGGAAACTTCACTCCTCCTCTCTTCAGTTACCTGTGGGAATGTCCTTGGTTCCTAGGGGAAACTATTTTGTTTTGGCTACAAACCCCAGCTGTCTCTACTCTCCCCTCCCTATCCCTCAGCACCATTGTGGTGGCAATGAAGCCTCCAAGATGGCCTCAGTCAGGCTAGCTTCAGAGTTGACAGTATCTTTCTGAAAAGCCCCTCTTGTTAGCCAAGACACCTTTTCCATTTAGGCTGAAAGTGAAGCATTTGAAGAGCCGAGGTGGCGCAGTGGTTAAATGCAGCACTGCAGGCTACTGCTAGATCAGCAGTTCGGCGGTTCAAATCTCACCGGCTCAGGGTTGACTCAGCCTTCCATCCTTCCGAGGTGGGTAAAATAAGGACCCGGATTGTTGTTGGGGGCAATATGCTGACTCTCTGTAAACCGCTTAGAGAGGGCTGAAAGCCCTATGAAGCGGTATATAAGTCTACTGCTATTGCTATATTGCTATCTCATAGTCGCAATATTGTTAATCTGTTATTAAGCTTCCAAAACTAATAATAATAATAATAATGATTTTTTTAAAAAATAAACCATAGCACGGGTGCTTCGTTCGTCGCATAACTGCGAATGGAAATATGCTTCATGAATAAAAACTGGCTGTCAACATACATCGTGTTCAAAATACTGCAGCATATGGTGTGTGATTATCTGTATTGTCAAATGCAATGAAGTGGATTTGGCTATAATAAAAAATGTAATATTTTGGAAATTTGATAATAAACAGTGCGGGAATTGACAGCTGTGATTCTCGGAGATGAAGAAATGGAAGGGAGTCACAAGACAAGGCGCATAATGCAGACCTGGGAATAGTTTGTTTCCCTCGCAAAGCGGATTCACATAGTGAATTTATTCGGAAGCAACACAGTCCGTTTGGTTGGGGGAAAACATATTAAATACTTCAAAGTTGACGTCCCGTCAGTTTTAATCAAAACTCTTTAAGAATGTAGGATTTAATCAATTCATCAGTTACTTCCTCCAGATGGGATAGTTATTAGATTTTTTTTGTGTTAGGTATTGTCTAAGGTACATTTGGAATACCTGAGCTAACTTTGACAAGTGACATATTAATATTTACACATATGTATGACTACAAGCTGCGCACGGGGGGGAAAACATGACACGTGGGGAAAATGCTAGCAGAAGTTTTGATGAGATCCACCATAGTTCTTCCATCCGGTTTCAACAAAGTCATATCCCTCCCATCAACTTCTAAAGAATGGTGGCTAAAGAGATGGGCATCTGGTATTCTTTGCTTTCCTATAATTGGAGCAGTGACCCACAGGAACAATAATTAGCAAGCTCCTTTGATTGATTAGCACAGTTTTTGACAAGAAATGAACTATTCTCTGTTGACCAAATTAGATGCCATGCCCCGTCCCTGACGATTGTAAGGACAAACGCTCACCATTTTTGATAATCTGGGCTCTTCCAAGGACATTTCCAGCAGTCTTCTTGGACGTGTCTGTCTACTTTACCTGTTACCTTCCCCCCCCATCAAAATTGTTGTTTTCTAGTTCATTTTTAACTCACGTCATAAGTCCGTTGTACTCTCCTAGTACTCATCTTTAAATACAAATTTTGAAGGCATCTGTCTTCTCAATTTGAAGAAATGTCTATTTCACTTGTGTTTTTTATTGTCATAGCAATATTTCTATCCTTCATGAATTTTTTGTTGTCTTTCTCAATAGGCAGTCAGTCACTAGGGTTAATCTCTCGTTACTTCAGTTGTGCTTTGTTCATTTTAGCTGTTCTCATCCTCAAGAAGAGCAATATATAGTAACCTTTGTGTTCCACTATCAAATGTGAATTCTCAAAGCATGCTACAGTAGTTGGGATTACCATAGTCACCTTAATATTAACTCTGATTTCTTTTTTTTTACTGTCACTTTGGACTTTTATAACTAGCTCTTCTAAGCCTCATTTCTCGTCTAACAAAAAAGTGCTATTGGTATTAGCTAAAAGTCTCACCATTTTTATTCCGGTTGTCATCTCTTCTGATCCTGTCAATCAATCTTATAAACATGTTCATTGTGCAGGTTAAACAGTTATATGTCCTTATTTCCCTCACTTGATAATGCCGAACCACTGTCTCTCCAAACTAACAGTAGCTTCTGGTTCATTGCAAAGGTTCCTCTGACAAATAATCAGACATTTTGGCACATCCATTAGCCTTAATATATTCTAGTGTTGGCGTGATCTCCACAATCAAAGACTTTGCTTAGTTAGTAGAGCAAATCTCTTTATTCTTTTGCTTCTTTCATTATTCACCTTGTCTTAGCTATGTGATCTCCTGTTCCTCTAAAGCAGGAATTCTGGGAGTTGAAGTCATAAAAGGGCCATAGTTCCCTTCACCTCTCCTCTAAAGGTAAAGGTTTCCCTGTCCAGTTGTGTCCAACTGTAGGGCGCGATGCTCATCTCCGTTTCTTGGCCGAGGGAGCCAGCATTGTCTGAGACATTTTCTGTGGTTATGTGGCCAGCAACGCTGTTACTTTCCCACTGAAGTGGTACCTATTTATCTACTTGCATTTGCGTGCTTTCAAACTACTAGGTGGGCAAGAGCTGGGACAGGAACGGGAGTTCACCCCATTGCGCAGTGCTCGGCTCTCCACCCTGGGCTGTTAGCTTTCCAGCTGACAAGCTCAGTATCTTTTATCAGTTCCTCTACCTTTCATGAAACCTGTTATTTGTCCTTCAGAATTTCTGCCTCTACAGTTCCTTGGACCTGATTTTTCTCCCAAGAGGGACAGCTGGCACAGCTGGATTGGCCAAGGCTGTGCTTAAACAGGCAGTTGTGAAGGACCCCAAAAGTGCTTTTTTCAAAAGGCAGCTGGACTTTGTTTTTCCTTAAAGATGTTTCACTTCTCATCCAAGAAGCTTCTTCAGAACTAGGAAGACATCAAGACAGCGGTAGGAAGGCTGGAGAGAATTGGGTGTGATTGTCCATTAAGTTTTTATCTTTGTCCTCCCCATCCAAAACTGAATTGAAAGTTTATTGGCCCCTTCCCGATCACTGCTCCATCCTTCCAATGGCCTTCCATTTCTTATTGCCCAATTCTATGAAAATACACTTGGAATTCCAACACTTCCTTGTGTGAGAGGAAGCTTCCTGTGCCTTATATTTAGCAGCTCCTTGGAAACTCAACGTGGATGAAGCCACTATATCAAGGTAGACATCCCCTGGACAATATTATCTGTAAATTATCATTCAGAGATTGAGAACCCTCTCCCTTCTCAATCTTGATTAATCCTGACAGTAGAAACTTGCAGATCTAGTGCCTTTCTGAATTAATTAATTAATTAATTAATTAATTATCATCCCTCTGTAGCAGTGGGTTTTTTCCCTTATCTTGCCTTCTGGTGCTTCGGAAAATAGGTTAACCCCAGGGGTGAAATCAACTTATCTTCGCTACCAGTTCGCAAATGTGAGCACACGTACCACCTCCGTTCATGCGCAGGACCTTCCGCGCATGCACAGAGCATAAAAAAAAGGACGTGATGACGTCCGGGTAGGTGGGCGGAGCCTGCTATCGAGCATGCCCGCAAAGGTAAATAGAACAGCAGGGTGGGGGGGGAGAAATCCGCTGTGCCATGCGATTTAGATTAGCTAGAAAGCAGGAAACCCGATGATTCTAACTAATATAAATCGCACGTCACAGCTGGTCGTCAGAAATACTGGTTCATCCTAACCAGTAGCATTTTTTTTTTTACTACCGGTTCAGGTGAACCGGACCGAACCAGTAGTATTTCACCCCTGATTGACCCCCTCTTCTTTGTGGAAGCCCCTCATATAAACCCCTTCGCTTATCATCGCCATATTTCCTTCTTATTGTGCAGCTGAGGAACAATCCCGTAGTTGGGCACACCGTATGAAAATGGGGAATTCTTTGCTAGTAGGAAATCTGAAAATGCCTGAGGTAAAAGAAGGTCAAGAGGCTGAGGCAGAAAACAGACAAGCGAGAGGATCAGTTGGGTCCCCCTACTACCTGTCCAATGTTTTGGGTTTCCATTCCTGCCTCCGTGGCCTGTTGTAGCAGAGGATTGTGCACAATTGTCATCCAACACATTCAGAGGTCACGTGGGTTGCTCGCCCACCACGTATAGATTAAGATGAATTGATAATGCGAAGGAGGTAATGATGCAGAAAATGGTGTGTAAATTAAATTTGCAAAAGGAGAATATGGGGACGAAACCACGAGTATGTGCAGGGAAAGAGGTAATGTATTTCTTGCCTGGAACCGGGCAGTTTTGTAG
Source organism: Thamnophis elegans (assembly GCF_009769535.1). Lineage (NCBI taxonomy): Eukaryota > Metazoa > Chordata > Lepidosauria > Squamata > Natricidae > Thamnophis > Thamnophis elegans. The sequence goes on from NC_045544.1 coordinate 132,223,426, forward strand.
TTGTGATGCATTGTCAAGGTCACCGGTTTGAGCATCTTCTCCGGTCCTCGGCCGAAGGACTCTGCTTATCTATTAGTTCCCCTTTACAGGAGAGGCTTTGTCTGGACAACGTCTCTGGGCTTGGGGGGTCTTGGAAACAGCTGCCGATGCCTCGTTTGAAATGAAAATGAAGCCCGGTTTGAGTTTTAAGATACCTTGGATCTAAGACCCTCCAATAACTTAATCCTAGAGTAGGCCCGCTAATCCAATGCAGAGCCCGCAGGAGGTGACTTCCGTATGAAATGTTTAGAGACTGCGTATGTCAAAATTGACCCAAGAGAAGAAAAGAGGCAGCAGAGATGGATTTTAAGAGTTTCTTCCTTTCAGATCCGCCCTCATTCAGGTGTTTATATAATCTCTGAATTCATCCAAGATGTTTACGATCACGATACTGTCCATGTTTCTGGGCATCATTATTTACCTTGGGCCTTTGATTCGAGTTCAAAATGCCAATAAAATAAAACGAAGATTGGTTGCCAAGCAGAGCCCAGGTGCTGCCTGCATTAACCCAGTTTCCAATACCAAGATAGACCCCCCCCGCCCAATTCCCCCACCTCCAGACGGTGAGCTGGCAATCCATTGTTGTAGAAACTGTTCTTTTTTTTTTTTTTTGATAAAACTTGACAGAAAATGTTCAACGATTACAAAAAAAGGCTCCTTCGTGATAACGCTTGTTTTTTAAAATGGGAATTTGCTGTGCATGTTAAATGAGAGGAGCAGGTATTCATTTTTAATTTTGGAGAAGGCTCTGTGTGTGGTGATTTCCTGGCGCTCTGTGCTGAGCTTGTAATGGCACGTTAATAATTGTGGTTACAAGTTCTGATTGCAATCATTTAGTGAACAGAAATGATAAAATTGTGATGGGTAAACACTTACTCTGAGGTGTCTAATCAGACGCCCCAACCTGGCGCACGAGCTTCCTTCCTGGGAATCTTAATCTTCGTGACATGAAAGAGAAGCTATAGGTCACGCTGACATAATAAGGTTTAATTCTTCGGCTTTTCCCAAAGAATCCTGAAAATTACAGGGGTTTCGGTGTTCTCGGGCTGAAATTGTTAATCTCTCTTGTGAACTATACTCCTTAGGATGATTGTTGTTGTGGTTGGTCACGCAGTCAGCCGGTTGTTGAGACTGGATTTGGCATGTTTATCCATCTATTGAGTCCTTCCCAAAGGCCTGGGAGAGGCAGATTTTAAAAGTATTGTCATAAAAAATATTATTGCAGGATTGCCAAGGAAAGAGCCGAGGTGGTGCAGTGGTTAAATGCTTATATACCGCTTCATAGGGCTTTCAGCCCTCTCTAAGTGGTTTACAGAGTCAGCATATTGCCCCCACAGTCTGGGTCCTCATTTCACCCACCTCGGAAGGATGGAAGGCTGAGTCAACCTTTGAGCCGGTGAGATTAGAACCGCTGAACTGCATATAACAGTCAGCTGAAGTGGCCTGCAGTACTGCACCCTAACCACTGCGCCACCTCGGATCTTGGACAAAGGGCTATCCAGTCACTTCTTGAAAATGTCCAGCGATGGATCACCCACAATTGTAGGAGGCAAACTGTTCCACTGATTAATTGTTCTTAGTATCAGGAAAGTTCTGGGTTGGATTTACCTCCAACCAGTTTCCACCCATTACTTCTTGTCCTGCCTTCTGATGCTATGGAGAATAAATTGACATATACTGTTCCCTGTGATAGCCCTCCAAGTATTGGAAAGTTATCAGGTCTCCCCTGAGCTTGGTCACAGTCAATGCCCATGGTGTTCAAGTGGTGCCCCAGATGTTTTGAAATTGCATACAAGGTGCCTATTACTTTTGACACTATCTTTGCTTTCTTTTGCCCCAGTCATTCTACTTCTATTTGCTGGTATTTTGTGATTTTCTCCAGTTCTTTCTCTTATTCTGCTGTCCAGACTTTTTTGTATTATTTTTTTTTTTTGGTCTTATCAACAGTTGTTAAGTCTTGGGTGTCGTTTGGCAGATGCTTTGTCTATTTGAATTTTAAAGCTCGAAGCACTTTAGCTTCTTCATTTTTATAGTACTTTGCCTATTTTGTGGCTCCATTACTACTTGCTTCAGGCAAACGGTACTTCTTGCTGATGTTCCAAAGCACCATTGTTGATACTTTGCCATGCCGTTGTTTGTAATCAGTCTGTGTGATCTACTGCTAACTAGGTGGTCCACTGTTTTTTCAGCTTCTTTACAGAAAAAGCATAATTATTATTATTATGGGTCTACATCCGTGATGGCGAACCTATGGCATGCGTGCCACAGGTGGCACGCAGAGCCATTTGTCAGGGCACGCAAGGCTTGCCCTGTCAGCCTGCCAGCTGACTTCGGCCTTCTTTTGAGGCCATTTTTTGCCCTCAGGAGGCTTCAGGAGCTTCCCTGTAGCCTCCGGAGTGCGAAAAACCAGCCCTATGGGCAAACCGGAAGTTCAGGAATGGATTTCTGGTTTGCTCTTAGGGATGGTTTTAACCTTCCAGAACCTTCAGGGGCTTCCAGGAGGTTTCCCTGAGGGCTCCGGAGGGAAAAAAATGACCCTACGAGCAAACTGGAAGTCGGGTTGCTCGTAGGGCTGATTTTAGCCTTCTGGAGCCGTCAGGGAAGCCTCCTGAGCGCTTCTGAAGGCTCTGGAGGGCTAAAACCGGCCCTACAAGCAACCCGGATGTGACTTCCGGTTTGCTTGTAGGGTCGTTTTTGCCCTCCGGAGCCTTCAGGGAAGCCTCGCGACCCCATGGACAATGTTCCTCCAGGCCTTCCTGTCCTCTACCATCCTCTGGAGTCCATTTAAGCTCACGCCGACAGCTTAGGTGACTCCGTCCAGCCACCTCCTTCTCTGTCGTCCCCTTCTTCTTTTGCCCTCCATCTTTCCCAGCATTCGGCTCTTCTCCAGGGAGTCTTTCTTCCTTCTCATTAGGTGTCTCTGCACCACGCTAATTGCCGGGGCCCCGTCTTCCCTCACCCTTGCAAGGGGCTGAGCTCCCTTGCAAATGCCATCCATCAAAGGCGAAGGAACTGGAAAAACCGCCGTCAAAGCCAGAGACAATCGTTGCCTCTTTCTCCTGCTGCGCGACCGACCTTCTGTCTCCCCTTTCCCGCCACGTTAGTATTAAAATGCCTGGACCTTTTTGTGAAGGCCTCCCCCGCAGGCCCTCCCTTGCCTGCCGGTTGTCCGTCTTAAGGGCTTTCTCTTGTGGCCTCCATGTGGTGCCTCCACACATCTTACGGGCCATCACGCCTTGCAAAGGCAGCCTGGATGAGCTCTTCCTCATTCTTATTCCCTTCCCTCCCAGCACAATAGACACCTTTATGCATGCGCCAAGAAGCATCCAGGAGCTAATCTTCTCCCTTGACAAGTGTCACTCACAGGCTGGCTGCTAGAGTCAGAATTCAATGAGGTTGATATTTTCCAGCATTGGTCTCAGGTGCATTTCCTCCCTCTCTTCTCCCCCCCCCCTCGGCTTCCTCTTTTCGGCTGACAGCAGATTTTCTTCACAGAGGAAGGGATTCTCCCCCTGGGTAGCTACAGGAGTCCTTCTCGGACCTGGGTGCAAAACCGAGAAGGAAGAGGTTGATGGAGGGCAAACTGCTATAGCTGCTTTCATTTGCCTGGTAGGTTTGGGGGCAAGCAGGTGTATTCTTTTTTTTTACCCCGTAACTTGGGATACTTTCATGTGATAGAGCCACACCTTCTGAAGGCAAGCTCTTCCACTGGTTAATTGTCCTCCCTGTTAGGAAGTTTCTCTTTAATTCCAGGTTTCTTCTCTCTTTGATTAGTTTCCATCCATTGTTTCTTGTCTTGCCTTTCTGCTGCTTTGGAAAATAAATTGACACACACACACCCTTTCCTCTTTTTGGCAGCCTCTCAAATACCAGAAGACTTCTATCATGTCCTCCCTAGTCATTCGTTTCTCTAGATTAGTCAAACCCAAATTTTGCAACTGTTGTTCTTACGTTTCAGTCTCCAGGCCTTTAATCGTCTTAGTTGCTCTTCTTTGCACTTTTCCCAAAATCTCAACATCTTTTTTGTAATGTGACCAAAACTGGATGCAATCTTCCAGGTGTGGCCTTACTAAGGATTTAGAAACTGTACTAATGTTTCACGTGATTTTGATTACAATACAATACAATACAATAGCTGAGTTGGAAAGGACCTTGGAGGTCTTCTAGTCCAACCCCCTGCCGAGGCAGGAATCCCTATACCGTTTCAGACAAATGGCTATCCAACATCTTCTTAAGGACTTCCAGTGTTGGGGCTTTCACAACTTCTGGAGGCAAGGTCTGTTCCACTGATTAATTGTTCTCATTGTCAGGAAATTTCTCCTTAATTCTAAGTTGCTTCTCTCCTTGATTAGTTTCCACCCATACCCTCTGGTGCCTTGGAGAATAATTTGACTCCCTCTTCTTTGTGGCAACCCCTGAGATATTGGAACACTGCTATCATGTCTCCCCTAGTCCTTCTTTCTATTAAACTAGACATACCCAGTTCCTGCAACCAGACACAAGGACAGTTTTCCCCCGAATTCCATCACTCTGCTAAACAACTAATTCCCATAACACTGCCGAATTATTTACTAAGAATGAATTACTGTTGTTCTTCTCATCCTTCCTAGTATCTATCTCTCCCCACTTATAACTATAACCACGTTGCTTGTATCTTTACAATTTATATTGTTTTATTTGTTTCCTAGTACAATTTGATAGCTTATTAGTAACCTTGACTATCACTTAAGTGTTGTACCTTATGATTCTTGATGAATGTCTTTTATTTTTCTTTATGTACACTGAGAGCATATGCGCCAAAGACAAATTCCTTGTGTGTCCGATCAAACTTGGCCAATAAAGAATTCTATTCCAATCTATTCCATTCCATTCTATTCTGTTCTATTCATTGTAACTTTGAACAATCACTAAATGAGGACTATCTATATTGCACTAATGCTCTTGGAAGCGTATGTTAATCAGCTGAGGATTTTGTGCCTGCTTGCTCTTTAATTAAAAAAGGGATCCAGTGGTGTCAGAGAACCAATCTACATTTTTAGTAGTTCTGGGGCTTACTTAATCTTAGCAGTAGATAATGCACTTGACTGCAAGGGACCGGTATCCTAGATCTACTCTCTGTTTTCCTAGAGATCAGCCTTGGATCCAGAATGCAGATACTAGTCCGTGGTGAAAATCCTCAAATCAGATACTAGTCCGTGGTTTAAATCCCTAAAAAACTCCTTTGCATCATTCATTGATTTGATGATACTGAGGGCCACGCAAAATGGACTTTTAAATTAAAGTTGGGAACCTGGGAATTATAGCTTATAGAGACGGCAATTCTCCCCCTCCCCCTTGGAGTCATTAATTAGTCTGCCTTTTCGGTTTCTATCTACAGATTTTTGAGTCTTAGTACATCACAAAAGGCTGCCATCTGAATTGTAATCGATGTTGTTATTATAGTTTTCATCGCACAGTCAGTCAGATGTTCAGACTGGGTTTGACATTTTTGTCTACCTATCGAGTCCTTGGCAAGGACCTGGGATAGGCAGATCTGGATGTTTGACGGTGTTACAGATATTGTCTCAGGATGGAAGCAGTTCCAAGTAATTGACTGATGGTGAATTTGTCAATGCCTATGGCAGTGATGGCTAACCTTTCTGTCGTTGTGTGCTGAAAGCGTGCATCACAGCGCACACGGCTTCACCATAATGCAATGTTTGTGCGATCCCTGGTCATTTGCACGCCCCTCGCACATGAACGTGTGACACCCCCACACACACACACCCTGTTTTAGGCCTAGTAGGCCTCCCTGCAGACTCCTGGGACAGGCCGTATGGGGGCATGCTGCCCCCCCACGCATTCATACATATGACCCACCCTCCATGCGCAGCAAGACCCGAAAATCAACTGGCTAGCAGGAGGCACACATGCATGTGCAGTGGAGCTGAGCCAGGGTGATAGCTTGCGTGCCTGCAAAGAGGGCTTTGCGTGGCACATATGCCATAGGTTCACCATCACAGGCCTATGGAGTTCAAGTGGTGCTCCAGTTGTTTTGGGATTGCACCAAAGGAACCTATTAGTACTACCACCTTTGCTTGCTTTTACCACCGTATTTCTATTTCTATCATTGTTGTTGTTATATTGTTGTTGTTATCATTATTATGTTGATTCTGATACAAACTCTCAACATAATGTTGTGCAATAGCTCTCTGCCACTGCAGAGGATTTTGAGGATTTTTCTTTATCCAAAAATGAAAAACACGTTTACATTTCTCCCCTCCAATGTTAGAGAATTGACTGTCTGCTGGGCAACATCTGGCCCCGTTAGCCTTGCGGAAGAAAACAATATGGTCATATCTGAAGGGGAAAAAAAGAATAAATAACCAGAAATGCTACTAAGACCCTCTTCCTCCTCCATGAACCCCTTTCTACACAGAGTGGCATCTTCCAGGATCCTGGAAAGAAAAGAAAAAGCCAGAATTGCAGTTAGAAGTTAGCAAATGCCATAAATAAAACAATTAATAGCAGATGGGCAGGCCAGTCATTTGCAGCAGGTCTCATTCCAGGTGCTACGTTGCCAGTCCGTGGTGGGGACCCGCCGTGTTATTGATAGTTTCCCATATTTCAGCTGATCAGTGGGTGGATCCTGCAGTCATTAAGCTCTTGCTCAGCTCAAAATTGATCTCTTTCTGCAACAGGACTTCTCACCTGGCCCTCTGGCAGATGCAGAAAACTCTGGATGACAGAAGTATATATTATCCAATACAGTACAATAGCAGAGTTGGAAGGGACCTTGGAGGTCTTCTAGTCCAACCCCGTGCCTAGGCAGGAAACCCTATACCTTTTCAGACAAATGGCTATCCAACATCATCTTAAAGACTTCCAGTGTTGGGGCTTTCACAACTTCTGGAGGCAACTTCTGTTCCACTGATAAATGGTTCTCACTGTCAGGAAATTTCTCCTTAATTCTAAGTTGCTTCTCTCCTTGATTAGTTTCCAACCATTGCTTTTTGTTCTACCCTCTGCTGCCTTGGAGAATAGTTTGACTCCCTCTTCTTTATGGCAGCCCCTGAGATATTGGAAGACTGCTATCATGTCTCCCCTAGTCCTTCTTTCTATTAAACTAGACCTACCCAGTTCCTGCAACCGTTCTTCATATGTTTTAGTCTCCAGTCCCCTAATCATCTTTGTTGCTCTTCTCTGCACTCTTTCTAGAGTCTCCACATCTTTTCTACATCGTGGTGACCAAAACTGAATGCCGTATTCCAAGCGTGGCCTTACCAAGGCATTATAAAGTGGTATTAACACTTCACGTGATCTTGATTCCATCCCTCTGTTTATGCAGCCTAGAACTGTGTTGGCTTTTTTGGCAGCTGCTGCACAGGGCTGGCTCTTATTTAAATGGTTGTCCACTAAGACTCCAAGATCCCTTTGTTTGTGGCAGCCTCTGAGATATTGGAAGACTGCTATCATGTCTCCCCTGGTCCTTCTTTTCACTAAATTAGACATACCCAGTTCCTGCAACCGTTCTTCATATGTTTTAGTCTCCTGTCCCTTAATCATCTTTGTTGCTCTTCTCTGCACTCAGCCCCAGTCCCTGTTGCCTTTAACTCCTTTCTGCAATTCTGAGCTGGGTAATGAAGAAATATTGCTCCTCTGTTCTCATCTTGCTCTTTCAATAAATGATTCCTTGCCAGGTGATCTTTTCCAAGTCTATATTTGCTTTTTTTTTTTTTTTTGCTCTTCGCTTGCGCTAGAGACAGTTGGGTTGATGGCTGCAAGGAAATTGTCTCTTTCGGCTGTCCCATTATTCATGCACCTGCTTTCTTGTTTACACCACTAGCTTTGTCAGCTAGCCACTGCAAACCGTAATAATAAAACAACTTTTTAAAAAAAATAATGTAAAAAATAAATGAAGAAATGTGACCAGGCACGCTGGGCATAATAATATTAAAGCTGGCGTCACTTAATTTTTGCCTTTCCTCGATAAACGAGCCCCCACTCGGTCCATTAATAACTGGAAAAGCAGCAAGAAAAAGTTGACACTCTTTTAATTTATTTTCTCAACTTGCCTGGTCATATCCCTCCCTATTTCTAATGCTGGTGGGAATTGCAAGTGGCTTTCGCACAGTCAATGCATAGATTGGTGTGAATCAATACAGCTCTGCTTTATTCACACTCCCCTGTAATCAGGAGGAGAATGTTAGTTAGTGAGCTATCTAGCACCTGAGGCTGTCAAACCTGCCTGAGAATAATCATGCACAAGTCCCACATGTTGCACGGATGTGCTGCAGCGCTGGCGCCAGACTCGGACAGTGAGGACGTTGGCGAGGACCAGGGGCCAGTCCTGGAGTCTGGGGAAGGCTCTGATGATTGCTGTGCGTCGGAGGCAGAGATGGGGCCAGGACCATCCGACAGTTATAAAGCTACCTTTGGAGTTGGAGATAAGTGGGGCAAAAGAACAGCTGGAGTCTGTTCCCAATGTGCACATGCACAGAGTTATCAGGAGAAGGGAAGACTGTACAGTAGAAGCCATTTTACGGCAGTACGGTAGAAACCATTTAAAGGCACAACAGGCTACATCTTAACAGAACACACACCCGAGGGGTGTTAGAAGTGTCTTACCCCCCACAGTATTTGTCTCCAGAGAGTAAGTCATCTGGGTACCAAATTTGGTTGAAATCACTCTAGGCGTTCCAGAGCTATGCTATAACATACATACATACATACATACATACATACACATATGCATGCGTGTGTACGTACGTACGTACATACATACATACATACATACAGGAATACAGGAATGCTACTCCAGATCAAACTGTAGAAGAAGAACCTGGAGGTGGAGTCAAAAGGGTGATTGGCCTGGAATCCTTATGTAGCCACAAGTGAGCTAAATTCAATCTGCTTGAATTCCATTTGACCCCTATCTAATTCCAAGCAGGTGCTCTTAGTTGGGAAGATTCCTATGCATAGGCATAATTAACACTAATCACTTTTAATTAGACCTTCATGTGTGGATTTGGTCTTTTTATCAGGGCCTGATACAAACTGAATACTTTCTATTATCACGCATAATTCCTTAGTATCAGTAGCAACAGCAGCGATCAACAATTTAGAATCATATGCTAATGTCAGTTTTGAATCTGAATAAAAGATTATATCACTCTAATCAAAATAAAAAGAGCTTATGACTCTAATCTGAATATCATTTAATATTTTTTTTTAAAGAAACTTTTCAACTCCTGACTTCTTGTGAATTTTATCAGCTCCTTCCAATCTCGAGTTGCTCAGTCTTCCCTCTTCAGCTTCTTCTTTCTTCCTTTATATATTTGATGCATTTAAATTTTAGATCCATATTCTTTATTACATCATGCATTTTAATGTCTGCGGCAAAGAACACGGCATTTTCTGCATACCAAAACACAGTCACCTTCTTAGCCTAACCTAGAGTTTTTCAAACTTGGCAATTTTGGGCATGTGTGGACTTCAACTCCCAGAATTCCCCAGATAGCATACTGGCTTGTTGTTGTTGTTGTTGTTGTTGTTGTTGTCAGTCACTAAGTCATGCCTGACTTAACCCACCCGAATGGTATGAATGTTGTGTTTTTAATGACGTACTGTCCTACGTGTTAAATGTTTGTTTCCCCCCCCCTTTTCGAGTTGTAAGCCGCCCTGAGTCCCCCCAGGGAAAAGGGCGGCATATAAATAAACTTCTCAAATCTCAAATCTCAAATCTGACTCTTCACAACCCCATGGACCATACCATGCAAGGAACAACCCCCCCCCCCCCCACATTCTCCACTGTCTCCTGGAGTTTGACCAAATTCATGTTCATTGCGTCGATGACACCATCTATCGTTCAGAAGGGTGAAATGTCCTCTGCAATATCAACTGTAACCATTGCAACCAATTCTGTGCGGGACAAACATCTTGTCAGTTAAAAACCAGGACCCACAAACACCGGCTGGCAGTCAATTGCCACCATTCTGAATCCTTAATCTTTATCCCCACCAACACTAAACAGCACCAGTTCAATTGGAGCCACACAATGATCTGGCACTCATCAATAGACACATCAATCTACAACCAGCCTGCAAAACCCTCAGAATCCAAATCAACCACACAGACAACCAGAAACAGCAGTGACCCCCCAAGCAACCTGTCCCCCCCCCACTAGCAGTTCTGTTAGGGCAGTGGTTCCCAAACTTGGCAACTTTAAGACTTGTGGACTTCAACTTCCAGAATTCTCCAGCCAGCAGAGCACATATATATATGCCTTGTAGATAAACCATTGTGTGAAAGACAAAACCTCTGTGTACTGTATTTTGCTTCTGAGTTGCCTCAAAATAGTAGTCACACTGTGCACACTCTGACAAGTTCACCTCCCCATAACCCTGAGCTGATATGATTTACCCATCACAAGACTTACTGATGATTGACAGCCGATCCATCACAACAATTTACTCATCCATATCTGAAATCCTTATAAACAGAAGAATACTGATATTCCCTAAACTCCATTGGGGATGTTACCTAGCATGGTAATGAAATGTTCGGCAACCAACCCGCCAACATAGAGAATGAACCTTCATCCACATCCAAACCCAAGCTACAGATATTCGCTACTATTGCAAAACCATCCATCCATCCATCTCATATTTAGCCATCCCCTTCTTTTGTGTTCAATAGCATGCTGACTTACTTAAACATTTATTCATAAATACATAAGCAGCTGAAGGGACATCACACATGCTAGTTTTTCTCCCTACTCACTGTTGAATCATTCTCTAAGCATTCCCTTTCTTCTCAAACATGTTTAGCTTCCATCCCTTACTGCTCTTACCAAATTCAGCAACTAAGATTCAGCTGCAAATATGTACCGAATGTTCCATAACCCGAGCTTTTGACTATCATTTCATCGTCTATTTTCTGTAAATCAGCAAACACACGGTGAATTGTCTTTCTCACCCCTATACCTTTCTCAATGACCAATTAAAGAGCAAAAATCTGATCTGCTTACAGTCTTCCTTATCTGACATAAGGCTGCAGCACAAATTATACTCAATGTCACCTCTCGTACTGTTTCAATCAGAATTCTGTCAACCACTTTACCATGCACCCGTAACCTGTCACTAACACAAATACACACACACACACACACACTGTAGGTGTTTGCATTCACTCTCCCTAATATTCCCCATGTATAGACAAACAGTAACATAAATCAGCACGGACACAGCTTTCATCCATAAGCATAACACTCCCTAAATATGCCATATCCAATAGACCGATTAGATCCCACAGATTAGGCCTCCTCTGAATTCCATCCGCCGGCCAATGCCGACTGGCGACTACCCGGAGGAGAGCCTTCTCTGTGGCTGCTCCGACCCTCTGGAACGAACTCCCCGTGGAGATTCGAACCCTCACCACCCTCCAGGCCTTCCGCAAAGCCCTTAAAACCTGGCTATTCCGGCAGGCATGGGGCTAAAGAGCTTCTGCCCCCCCTTCTCGAATGGTATGACTGTTGTGTGTTTTAAATTGTGTATTGTTTGTTTGTCTTTTATCCCCTGTTTGTACCTCCTTTCCCTTGACTGAGTTGTGAGCCGCCCTGAGTCCCCTTCGGGGAAAAGGGCGGCATATAAATGAAATTAATCCTAATCCTAATATACATATTTTGATGTTTTTCCAGTGACACCATCTATGGCAATGATGGCTAACCTTTTTGTCATTGCGTGCTGAAAGCGTGCACCCCCTGTACTCCCCCCCCTCATACCCCCCCTTTTGGACCTAATAGGCCTCCCTGCAGCCTCCTGGGAGCAAAAACAGGCTATGTGGGGGGCCTGCACCCCCCCGCATGACACCCCCGCATGCTCCCTTCCCCCCACGTATGCATGGCAGAGAACAAAAAATCAGCTGGCCAGCAGGAGGCGCATGCAACTAAGCATGGTGGAGCTTAGTTGTGGCGATGGCTCCTGTGCCCTCAGAGAGTGCTCTGCATGCCACCTATGGCATGCGTGCCACAAGTTCGCCACCACGGATCTATGGCAACCTTGCTGTGTTCCAGCATTATCATGGCAGTTACGATTTACCTTTTGTGAAGATCTTTTGATTGATTCATTCATTCTTTCATTCATCCGTCCATCCATTCATTCATTATTTGCCATCAGTTTAGTATCAGCCATATAGATAGATATTCTCCAGGATGAACTGTCCCCACCAGGTCCTTCAAATCTTCTAACAGTGTACCCATCACTGCTATAACTGTATCCATCCACCTTACTGTTGATCATCCTCTTCTTCTCTTTCCTTCCATCATTCCTAGCGTTTTAGACTTCCAAAGAGAAGTCCAAAATATAATAATTGAGTGTGGTCATTTATGCCTTGAAATGAGAATTCTGAATTGATTTCTTGTATGGATCCATAAAGACTTAAATGTCGTGCTCAGTTTAAAGCAGTGGGTGGCGCAGTGGTTAGGGTGCAGTACCGCAGGCCACTTCAGCTGACTGTTATCTGCAGTTCGGCGGTTCTAATCTCACCGGCTCAGGGTTGACTCAGCCTTCCATCCTTCCGAGGTGGGTGAAATGAGGACCCGGATTGTTGTTGGGGGCAATATGCTGACTCTGTAAACCGCTTAGAGAGGGCTGAAAGCCCTATGAAGCGGTATATAAGTCTAACTGCTATTGCTATTGCTATAAATATGATCTGGGAGGAGCCGCAAAGTAAATCTTTCATGATCTACTAAATGCAACCTTAGCAAGATGATGCATCTTGGTTAATCATGTAAAAAATATGATGTCTACTTAAAAACGATCCCCCTTGAATATGAATGTATTTTTATGTACACTGAGAGCTTATGCACCGAAGACAAATTCCTTGTGTGTCCAGTCACACTTGGCGAATAAAGATTTCTTATTCTTATAGTGGGAGGTAAAGGTAAAGGTTTCCCTTACACATTTGTGATAGTCATTCCCGACATTGAAATGGTGCTCATCTCCATTTCAAAGCCGAAGAGCCAGCGCTGTCCGAAGACGTCTCTGTGGTCATGTGGCCGGCAGGACATACGCCGAAGGCGCACGGAGCGCTGTTGCCTTCCTACCAAAGGTGGTTCCTATTTTTCTACTTGCAGTTTTACATACTTTCAAACTGCTAGGTTGGCATAAGCTGGGACAAATAACGGGAGCTCACTCTGTTACATGGCGCTAGGGATTCGAACCACCGAACTGCCAACTTTCTGATAGACAAGCTCAGCGTCTTAGCCACTGAGCCACCGTGGAATGTAGTGCCATGCAAACAATTTTCAAGCTCACAAAAAGCATAATGGGAAAAAAGGAGGAAAGGGATTTAACTAAGGTTATATATAAAACGAGGACTGATCTAATGATAACAGGCACAGCAGCCAGGCATAAAACTAACAGTAGAGATCTGGAAGTTGTGGCTGCTTTCTGCCTTTTAAGATCAACTATCAACAATAAAGATACCAGCAGTCAAGAAATATGCCAGAAACTAGCACTTGGTAGGTTAGCCGAGAAGACCTTGCAAAAGATGTTAGAAAGCATCTGTAGCTGCAGAAATCCAAATTGTAGAGCCAGTGGTTTTTCCCGTGACCCTATATGGAAGTTAAAGTTCAACTTTGAAAAAGCAGGATAAGAAGAAGATTGACGCTTCTGACTTTGGGGCGGGTGAAGACTCACAAGAATACCATAGACCAGTGTTTCTCAACCTTGGCCACTTGAAGATGTCCGGACTTCAACTCCCAGAATTCCCCAGCCAGCGAATGCTGGCTGGGGAATTCTGGGAGTTGAAGTCCGGACATCTTCAAGTGGCCAAGGTTGAGAAACACTGCCATAGACAACCAAAAGAACAAGAAAGCAACCCAAAATCCTAGAGAAAAGCCAGTTTCTGTAGTCATTAATAGTCAACACCGACTTAATGGTGTGTAATCAAATCAGTACTTCGCAAAGAATTGTTTAATCTTGCAATAAAAGGAATCATGAATTGTGGGTGGTCCATTAGCAAAACAAACAGAAAACCCCCCGATAGGTTATTTTTCTACTGCTAGGAACACACCAGAATTATAGCTCCTGGTACCTACATTCTATTAAGAGCTTCCTCTTTTGAATTATACATATCACTTAAATCAATAAGAGCCCAAGGAATTGCCATTCTCTAGGGCTGCTGCCAACAGGATCCTTTTTGGTGACAACAGGATATTAGGAGACTGCATTGATAAATTGCAGGATATTACATTAGCAGCCAAATTATCATACTCCACCGAAAGAAGAAAAAGACAAACGTACGGAGGACTGATCTCCTTTTATTAATTTTTGTAAGAGTCTATTTCGGCTTTTTCCAACTCTGTGTCCTCCTAAATATTCTCGCGAAGGCTATGTGGCGCACCTCGAAACCAGCACAGTGGGGAAAGCTGTTTTATAGGTAGTCCCCAACTTACTAGTTGAGACTAACACTTCAGTCCCCAAATGCTGTAGCATTGACTTGTGCCCAATTTGCATAACCTTTACTGCCAAGGTCATTAAGCGAATCACAGAGTTATTAAGTGAATCCAGCTTCCCCCATTGAGTTTGCTTGTTGGAAGCTGGCTGGGAAAGTCACAAATCGTGATCATGTGATCTCGGGTTGCTACGACTATAATAAGTACTGTATTTTCCAGCATATAAGATGACTTTTTAACCCCAAAAATTATTTCAAAACTTGAGGGTCGTCTTATATGCCGGGTATAAGAAAGGCCATAGCAAAAAACCAAAAGAAAATTTGAATTGAATTTGAATTTACTTTATTTGTATGCCGCCCTTTTCCCTGAGGGGACTCAGGGCGGCTCACAATTCAAGGGAGGGGGGAAAAACAAACGAAGTTACAGAACAAAAAGACCATACACAGCTAAAAACACAACAATCATACCATTCGGAGTGGGGCTGCAAGTCTTTAGCCCCAAGCCTGTCGGAACAGCCAGGTTTTAAGGGCTGTGCAGAAGGCCTGGAGGGTGGTGAGGGTACGAATCTCCATGGGGAGTTCGTTCCACAGGGTCGGAGCAGCCACAGAGAAGGCCCTCCTCCGGGTAGTCGCCAGTCGGCACTGGGCGGCTGATGGAATTCGGAGGAGGCCTAGTCTGTGGGATCTTATTGGTCTAGTGGAGGTAATTGGCAGCAGGCGGTCTCTCAAGTATCCAGATCCAATACCATGAAGGGCTTTGTAGGTGACAACTAGCACCTTGAAGCGAATCCGGAGATCAACAGGCAGCCAGTGCAGCTCGCGGAGGATAGGTGTTAAGTGGATGAAACGAGGCGCACCCACGATCGCTCGCGCGGCAGCATTCTGGACAAGCTGAAGTCACCGAATACTCTTCAAGGGCAGCCCCATGTAGAGCACAAAATAAAAAGCAACGCCGCCAAGCAGAAAGCCACGCCGCCCCGAGCGAAGACGCCGAACTTTCAATCGTTAACCTCAGCGCTCCTCACCTGGGCACATGGATGGATGAGCACTGGGATGGCTTAGTAAGGTCTGGCTGGCAGTCTGGAGGAGGAAGGCGCTGAGCTCAAACTACAAAAGCCCTGTAGCGCGGAGGCCTTCAGCCGGCTCATGGGCACCTGAAATTAGGGGGGCCATCTTATACGCCCAGTCGCCTTATACGGCGGAATATACAATACACGGTAGTTGCTTAGCACCCAAATTTTAATCATGTGACCGCATGAATGGTCATGAGTTGAAGGCTACCTGTACTTCCATGTACGCAATGTATTATAGTTAGTCCTCAACTTACGACCACAATTGAACCCCAAATTTATGTTGCTAAGTGAGAAATTTCTTAAGTGAATTTTCTCCCATTATACGACTTTTCTTGCCATCTTTCTTAAGTGAACTACTGCAGTTAAGTTAGTAACACAGTTGTTACTGGTCATAAGTCACTTTTTTCAGTGCTGTTGTAACTTCGTTCACTAAGCGAACTGTTGTAAGTCAGGGACTACCTGCATGTCTCATTTACAACAACCACAAATGAGAATCCAGTTTTTTTTTTAAAAAAGGCACGTTGAAACCCATTTTCCTGGGTGTGTTTTTTTTCATGGAACAAATTTAAAACTTCACAACATTTTGTGAGAAAATAAGCCTTGATTTAATATGCGCTGCAAAATCTATGTGAGTTTAGCCATTAGTAAAAACCTTTGCTGGCTCACAGAGCGGCTTTACGATTCTTTTTTTCCCTTCCATCTGTCAGCAAGTGTTTTATTTTCTTAGTGATTGCCCATCTAGACGGTGCATGTAAGACAGCCTGCTTAGAACAATTTGCCTTCCCTGCTGAATCTGATGCTTCTCGGAGTGACAAAGCTCTGGGTATCACTGGATTTTCCCTTCTGTCCTCACCAAGTGGGAACGGTCACATGCCAAGGTTTCCTGGGGCAGCTGGTGTTATTATTATGCAGAAGCAAACGCTGACCAGAAAGAGCACGCAGTCTTCTTCCTAAAAGCCATGGGATGAAATTACGCCCTACTGCTAAGCTGAGACAACCCAAAACAGAATGACAGAGCTGGAAGGGACCTTGGAGGTCTTCTAGTCCAATCCTCTACATAAGCAGGAGACCCTATACCAGGGGTCAGCAACCTGCAGCTCTGGAGCCGCATGTGGCTCTTTCATCCCTCTACTGCAGCTCCCTGTCGCCGGTCGGATCAACAATTGATAGGGCTTTTGGTTAGGACAGATGGAGGAAAAAGGATGCCGCCTAGGAGGAGACTCTATGGTGGGGGGAACCGGACTTCTGGTTGGCTCCAGAATTGAACGGGGGGGTTTCCGGTTAGGACCTTTGTTGCTCTTTTGAGTGTTTAAGGTGGCCGATCCCTGCTCTATACCAAGGTGGACAAATGCCTACCCAATCTCTTTTTAAAAGCCTCCAGTGATGGAGTACCCACAACTTCTGAAGGCAAGCAATTCCACTGGATAATTATACCCACTGTTGGAAATTACTCCTTAATTCTAGGTTCTCCTAGATTAGTTCCCATCCATTGCTTCTTGTCTTGACGTTAGTTCCTTTGGAAAATAGGTTGGCCCCTGTCTTCTTTGTGGTAGCCCCTCAAAAATATATAAAAAAATGGTTCCTGGAATTGGGAACCCCTAGTGTAATGAAAAGAAGGACTAGGGGAGACATGAGAGCAGCATTCCAATATCTCAGGGGCTGCCACAAAGAAGGGGGAGTCAAGCTATTCTCCAAGGCACCTGAGGGTAGAACAAGAAGCAATGAATGGAAACTAGTCACGGAGAGAAGCAACCTAGAACTGAGGAGAAATTTCCTTACAGTTAGAACAATTAATCCGTGGAACAACTTTCCTGCAAAAGGTTGTGAATGCTCCAACATTGGAAGTTTTTAAGAAGAGATTGGACAGCCATTTGTCTGAAATGGTGTAGGGTTTCTTGCCTGACCAGGGGGTTGGACTAGAAGACCTCCAAGGTCCCTTCCAACTCTGTTGATCTATTCTGTTCTAAATATTGGGACACTGCTCTCATGTCAGCTCTAGTCCTTCTTTTCATTAAACTAGACGTACCCAAATCCAGCAACCATTCTTATAAATAAATACAATAGCAGAGTTGGAAGGGACCTTGGAGGTCTTCTAGTCCAACCCCTACCTAGGCAGGAAACCCTATACCGTTCCAGACAAATGGCTATCCAACATCTTCTTAAAGACTTCCAGTGTTGGGGCATCCACAACTTCTGGAGGCAACTTCTGTTCCACTGATCAATTGTTCTAACTGTCAGGAAATTTCTCCTTAATTCCAGGTTGCTTCTCTCCTTGATTAGTTTACACCCATTGCTTCTTGTTCTACCCTCAGGTGCCTTGGAGAATAGTTTGACTCCCTCTTCTTTGTGGCAACCCCTGAGATATTGGAACACTGCTATCATGTCTCCCCTAGTCCTTCTTCTCATTAAACTAGACATACCCATTTCCTGCAACCGTTCTTCATATGTTTCAGCCTCCAGTCCCCTAATCCTCTTGGTTGCTCTTCTCTGCACTCTTTCTAGAGTCTCCACATCTTTTTTATAATATGGAAAGTAAAACTGGATGCAGTGTTCCAAAAGTGATACCAACAATTCGTGTCAAATTGATTCTATCCCTCTGTTAACCCAGCCTAGGATAAAACAAGACTTTCCAGTATAATTTTGTAGGCAAAAATTCAAAGTCCCTCTTCCTTTTTTTTTGCATTACTTGTGCCTGTGGAAAGTTTAATGGAAAGTATGGAAACAGCGTGGGAGAAATTATTCAGCTAAGTCCATTTTTCATGTTTCTTCTCACCCCTTGCTGGGGTTGATTTTAATAGCACTGAGCTGCTGCTAAGATGCCGTGCTGGCTAGAGTCTGGGTGAGATGAAATCCATCACCTCTGGAAGGCTCCAGTTTGGTATACAGATAATCCTCGAGTTACGACCACAATTGAGTCCAAAATTTATGTTGCTAAATGAAACATTTCTAAGTGACTTTTGCCCCATTTTACGACTTGTCTTGCCACGTTAGTTAAGTGGATCACCGCATGTGTTAAGTTAGGGCACATGCTTGTTAAGTGAAAAAAGTGACTTACCACACTTACAACCTCCTCACCATCCCCATGGTACAGGTGGTCTTCGGCTTACAACCATTCATTTAGTGACCATTCAGACTTACAACGGCACTGGAAAAAGTGACTTCTGAACCCTTTTCACACTTAACAACTGTTGCAGCAGCCCAGTGGTGGGTTTCAAATTTTTTTAGAACCTCTTCTGTAGGTTTGGCCTGCTTTGTGGGAGTGGCTTGCCAGCCATGTGACTGGGTGGGAGTGGCCTGCCAGCCATGTGACCGGGTGGGAGTGGCTTGCTAGCCATGTGACTGGGTGGGTGTGGCCAACTTGTAAAATGTGGTGAAACTCACTTAATAACTCTCTTGCTTAGCAACCAAAATGTTGGCTCAGAAACTCTGGCATTTGAAGCCCGCAAATCTTAAAGCTGTCAAGTTACAAGACCCTTGCACCCCTAACCCTTTAGGAAAAAAAACCCCAGGGGTGTTCAAACTTGACAGCTTTAAGACTTGTGGACTTCAACTCCCAGAATTCCTCCCCCTGCTCTTCATCTTGATGATGTGCGGACAGGCGGGGGGGGGGGGGAGGGAGCTGGAACCGGTTCTAAACGGCACTGTAGATTTGTGGAACCTCTTCTATAGAAGAGGTTAGAACTGGCAGGAACCCACCCCTGCAGCAGCCCCATGGTCCCCTGATCAGACTTCAGACTCTTGGCAACAGGAGTGCATGTATGACGGTTGCAGGGTTCCCAGGATCCCCTTTTGTGATCTTCTCACAAGCAAAGTCAGTGGGGAAACCCAGATTCACTTAACAACCTTCATTGCAGTGATTCACTTAACCATTGCGGCAAGTAAGTTAGTAAAATGGGACAACAACTATCTTACTTAACAACAGAAATTTCGGACTCAATGGTTGGTCCTAGCTCAACCAATACCTATATTTTTAATAGTTGCAGCATGCCAGGGTCATTTGATCACCTTCCCAACCAACCTCTGGCACAGTCAATAGGGGAAGCTGGATTTGCTTCATTTCCGGGCGATTCATTTAAACTGCTGCAGGGATTCGCTTAAGAACAGTGGCAAAATACAGTAAAACCTGGTGCGCTTTGCTTAGCAATGAAAATTCTGATCCCAGTTACAGTTGTAAGTCGAGAACTACCTGGGTCCCATATTGCCATAGGTCTCTTTTAAAAAACGTCGCATTTCTTTTCTAAGTTTTAAACATTTGAAGCAGGGAAAAGGGAGGTCCTGGGAATGGACCACCATTGTCTCCCACGCGGGTTTGCTTGTATTCACAGAGTGAAACAACACTTGATGTCGTTCAGTCACTGGCGGCGCATAAATCTCAGACCCTTCACCCCGGTATTGCATGGCTGTAGTGTCATCAGATCCATA
Organism: Thamnophis elegans; assembly: GCF_009769535.1. Classification (NCBI taxonomy): domain Eukaryota; kingdom Metazoa; phylum Chordata; class Lepidosauria; order Squamata; family Natricidae; genus Thamnophis; species Thamnophis elegans. Next base: position 132,243,396 of record NC_045544.1, read on the forward strand.
TTTCAGTTAACCTAACACAGGGTCTCTTCAGCAGCAAACAGCAAGCATGAAATATAGCTTGGAGGAGGGAAGCAGAGAGTGGGGGGTAGGGGAAGCCCACCAAAATGGCAGCCTGCAGAAGCATAATTTTTTTGCAAGCTATCAGGGCTTGGCACTTCTGTCACGCCTTGTTAATTTTATTTATAGCGTCTACCAATTTTGGTACTGTTTTAATCATGTACACTACAATCCTGTACACTCCTCCTGTCAGGGGCTGCTGACAAATAGGCGCAGAGACGGGCATGAATGTATGTGTATGCCTGGGGCAAATGGCCTGACTTACTTGGGCAACTTTCTCGGATGTCGAGGGCAAATTCAGAAGGGTCGGTTTTAGGTTCAGATGGAGAAGTGACGCGGGGTGCGTAATCCAGGAAGAAAAACACTCTGAAGTCAGAAATCTTAAACCCAGTTGTGACGATGAAAGAGGGCAGTGATGGCGAATCTATGGCACACGTGCCATAAGTGGCACCCAGAGCCCTCTCTGTGGGCACCCAAGCCATCACCTCAGCTCTGCCATGCATGCACTTGTGCCTCCCATCAGCCAGCTGGTTTTCAGGTCTCTGCTGCGCATGCACGGGAAGGGGGGCGGAGCGCATGCGGGAGACGTGCGCGCATATGCAGGGAATATAGCACACACAGAAGGGTCATAAATGCATTCAAGGGGTCAGGGTGCACACGGGGAGGGGGCATGGGTGGGGATGGGGTGCATGCAAGTGGGGGGGGGGTGTCACGCCGCATTGCACTCTGTGCCGAAAAGGTTAGCCAACACTGAAAATAGGGTATGGTTATGGAAATGGGCAGTATTTACTTTCTTTATATATAAAATAGAAAGTTGAGATTATCTATAATCTTGTTGTGTAATTTACTGCACTGAAAACAGTTGGACGTTGCTTCTTTTTAAAATTCTCCTTTCCATTATCCCCTTTTCCTTCCCCCCATTGTCTTTATTTTCATTTGTATTTTATATTAAGGGAAAAATAATTAAAAGAAGGGAAGGAAGGAGGGAGGGAAGGAAGGAAGGAAATAAATAAAGAAAAAGAGAAGAAACAGAAAGTAAGGAAGAGAGAGCGAAAGAAGGAAGGAAGGAAGGAAAGAGAGAAAGAAAGAAAGAAAGAGAGAAAGAAAGAAAGAAATGTATGTTCTGATTTTCTTGAAACTGTAGCAAACTTTGCATCGTAGCCTTTTCTTCAGCCAAGGGGTTGGTTTCACTCTGCTGGCCATGGAGGATGGGAGCTGTAGTTTTGCCCCTAGGGTAGATAGAGGGTTCTGCTCAGGAGCGCTGCCTAGTTGTACAGCCTGGGGTGATGGGTGTTAGCATCTGTCTTGCCCACTTCTCTGTGTGAAAAGACTGGATTTCATAAGTCTGCTTGAAAGATCCAAGCTGTTCGATTTCCAAAAGTATTTTTATTTGCATTTCTTTTTTTCCTTGTCTTTGAAATGTGGACCCACACCCACACTCCAGTCATTCAGTTTTGATGATCACCTTTTAGGGGAAATTCTCCATTCTGGTTGTGCCCCCTTTATTTCACTGTTTTTCCTCCCTCCCCTCTCCGAATTCATCTGAATAAAGGGAGGGGGGGAACAGCCTGTTTGACTCTGTTAAATGCCCTTATCTCTTAAATAGAGCTTGTTAGTGCCCAATAATAACCTTCATTCAAGAGGACGCAGTATAATTCCATTTTAAAAAATGCACACTCCTTGACAACCAGATTCCCACTTATCTCACCCTTTTAAACCAGCTCTGTTGTTTTGCGTTAATTTTTCCTAAATGTTTTTGGAAACGGGTGTTTTTTGTTGTTGTTGTTGAATCTTTGTACCACCCATAAAAAGTAATTGTCTGCTTAATCCAAAATTGCTTTAAGACTTGAGGTTATTTAAAAATGGTGCATATTCATTATCTTAACTAATGAAGTATGGAGAAGAAATTCCTTCCTTCCTTCCTTCCTTCTTTCCTTCCTTCCTCTGTCCCTTCCTCCCCTCCCTCCTCTCCTCTCTTTTCCATGTGCTTTCTCTCCTCTCCTCCTCTCCCCTCCCTCTTCTCCTCTCCCTCTTCTCCCCTCCCTCCTCTCTTTCCCGTGTGCTCTTTCTCTTCTCTTTCCTCTCCCTTCCCTCCTCTCCTCTCTTTTCCATATGCTTTATCTCCTCTCTCTCCTCTCCCCTCCCTCCTCTCCTCTCTTTTCCACATGCTTCTTTTTCTCTCTTCCCCTCCCCATCTCTCCTCTCCTGTCTTTTCCATGTACTTCTATTTGGGAGGAACTGGACAATTTTTTTTCTCTCCGCTTTTCTCGTTGACTAACTAATAATGCTTTCGTTTCTCTATAGAAAAACCTTCCTATGAACAGGAAGGCTTTGTTGGCAACTATTCCTCATATTTTGGATATCGGAGATGTACAAGACTTTAAATTAGCTGATCCTGATCACAATTTTTTTTAAAAAAAGATCTGCATTTCCAGCGGACTCTCTCCTTTGTATGCCGATGGTTAAGTGACTAGACTACCAAGACATTCTCCAAGAGGACAATATCATGCCAAGTTACTGCTTGTAACCTTTCAGTCCCCAGTGCTTCCTTTGTGCTAAGCTGAGAACTAAACATTTCTTTACTCGGGGATAAACAATTCTTGAGAACAATCAAGTAACAGCAGCTCATACAAGCATGATTGTGAATGAGTACCCTCCACAGGCAAAACTCAGGAAAGAGTCTTCTAGGTGCAGAGACCAAAACCAAGAGCTGTCCCTGATTAAATAGGAAGAGCTAGAGAGGAAACCCATCTTCCATTTTACTTGAAACTGGAATGATTCAGACAAACCCGTGGATTTATTTATTCCAAGGGGAATTCTAAATCCTATTTTTGAGAGTTAACTTGCCATCCTAGTTTCTTAAGTGAAACATTTTCTGCTTCCTCTTCTAAGAATGTAGCAGAGGAGAAATGCCTAGGCCAGGAGTGTCCAAACTTGGGAACTTTAAGACTTGTCGACTTCAACTCCCAGAATTCCCCAGCCAGGGGAATTCTGGGAGTTGAAGTCCACAAGTCTTAAAAGTTCCCAAGTTTGGACACTCCTGGCCTAGAGAGATTCTCAGTCATCCGGTCAAAAAGCAAATGGGCTTTCTTGCGAGCAGGGGTGAAATTCAGCAGGTTCTGGAGAACCGGTAGCGGAAAGTTTGAGTTCGGAGAACCAGCAAATACCACCCCTGGCTGGCCCCAGATTTTGCAGTATCCTCCCCCTGGCATGCCCACCAAGCCACGCCCACCAAACCACGCCCACCAAACCACGCCCACAGAACCGGTAGTAAAAAAAAATGAATTTCACCATTGGGGGGAGGGGGGAGTGTCCCCTTGAAAACATTTCGCTTCTCATCCAAGCAGCTTCTTCAGTTCTGAGTTCTTCTTCTGGAGATTTTTAAGAAAAGACAGCCACCTATCTGAAATCGTATAGTTTCTCCTGCTAGAGTAGAAGGTTGGACTAGAAGACCTCTAAGGTCCCTTCTGTCTCTATTCTGCTTGATTGATTGATGACGCTTCTACAGTTCTGAGTTCTTCAGAACTAAAGAAGCTTTTTGGATGAGAAGTGAAACATTTTCAAGGTGGGGGGGAAAAACCCAAAAGCCCAGTTGCCTTTTCAACAGCACCTTTGGGATAGCAGAGAAGACAAAGTGATTTTCTGTTGTTAAATCATCTTTGAACGTGATTGTTATCTGGCTCTTGAACAAGAGTGCTGGAGGAATATTTTGCAGGCCTGAAGCAACACAGAATTTGGAGAACTTGAACATTGGTGGTGGTGAAGTGTCTGGTTTGGTTGGCAAGATTGCTGCTGTTCTCCGAGAAATCCCTCTTTGCTTTGCCTTACTGGCAAACGAAGGAAGGGGGGGAGGGGTCAAAACTGAAGCCCTCTGCTGCATTATTTGCTAATGAGTTCCTAATGATGAAGATGTTTCTGGCAATCAAGCAATTAATGACTTGCAGAAGTGGACTTCCTAAACTTGGGCAAAAAAAAAAAAAATCTGGGTCCCTGTGGTGTGCAGTACTAATCATACCCGTAATGACTTAATACCGCCCCCAAATTTCAGGCATGTCATAGTTAGTCAACTGAAACCAAGGCATCCAACTGGAAACAAAAGTGGACAATTAGGGAGCAATTAAACAGAGTGGCTGAGAGAGTAAAGACAGACAGCCAGCTGAGAAAAAGGAAGATGGTACGCTTAGAAATGGATGGATGGTTGGATGGATGGATGGATGGATGGATGGATGGATGGATGGATGGATAGATAGATAGATAGATAGATAGATAGATAGATAATGATAGATAGATAGATAGATAGATAGATAGATAGATAGATAATGATAGATGATAGATAGGTAGATAGGTAGGTAGGTAGGTAGGTAGATAGATAGATGATAGATAGATAGATAGATAGATAGATAGATAGATAGATAGATAGATAGATAATGATAGATAGATAGATAGATAGATAGATAGATAGATAGATAGATAGATAGATAGATAATGATAGATGATAGATAGGTAGGTAGGTAGGTAGGTAGGTAGGTAGATAGATAGATAGATAGATAGATAGATAGATAGATAGATAGATAGATAGATAGATAGATAGATAATGATAGATGATAGATGATAGATAGATAGATAGATAGATAGATAGATAGATAGATAGATAGATAGATAGAATGAATAGCAATAGCAATAGCAATAGCAGTTAGACTTATATACCGCTTCATAGGGCTTTCAGCCCTCTCTAAGCGGTTTACAGAGTCAGCATATTGCCCCCAACAACAATCCGGGTCCTCATTTTACCCACCTTGGAAGGATGGAAGGTTGAGTCAACCCTGAGCCGGTGAGATTTGAACTGCCGAACTGCAGAACTGCAGTCAGCTGAAGTAGCCTGCAGTGCTGCATTTAACCACTGCGCCACCTCGGCTCTTACGAAGGAATGAATGAATGAATGAATGAATGAATGAATTCTTTATTGGCCAAGTGTGATTGGACACACAAGGAATTTGTCTTCAGTGCATATGCTCCCAGTGTACATAAAAGATACATTCATCACCAATCATAAGGTACAATACCTTATAGTCATAGGGTACAAATAAGCAATCAAATCATACTAGAAAACAATCAATATAAATCGTAAGGATACAAGCAACAAAGTTACAGTCATACAGCCATAAGTGGGAGGAGATGGGTGATAGGAACAAGTGTTGAGGGAATTATTTGTTTAGCAGAGTGATGGAAAACTGTTCTTGTGTTTAGTTATTCCGGTGTGCAGTACTCTATAGCGTCGTTTTGAGGGTAGGAGTTGAAACAATTTATGTTCAGAATGTGAGGGGTGTGTAAATAAATTCACGGCCCACGTTTTGACTCGTGCAGTATACAGGTCCTCAATGGAAGGCAAGTTGGTAGTAATTGTTTTTTCAATAGCAACAGCATTTAGACTTATATACCACTTTATAGCACTTTTCATTCCTCTCTAAACTATTTATAGAGTCAGCCTATGGCCCCCAACAATCTGGGTCCTCACTTTACCAACCTTGGAAGGCTGAGTTAACCTTGAGCTGGTCAGGATCGAACAGCTGGCAGTGAGCAAAGTCAGCCTGCAATACTGCATTCTAGCCACTGCGCCACCACGGCTCTTTTAGAGGAGAGCTATTGAGATCAGCATCCTATAGTGGTGCGATCCATTTTTTGGTGTGATGATGATGTCCATTCAGTTGAGTTTCACTTTGGCGATTCTATGGGTCAGATTTGTCCAGATCTTCCGATCTTGCACTGCTTCTTTGAATTCTTCTAGGCTGTGGCAGGGGTCAGTTTTAATGGTGGCCAGCCACTGTGTTCTTTGGTTGTTGTCCAATTCAGACAGGAAGGTCAACCAACATAAGCCGTGGGCAGAGAGGAAGAGAATAGAATTCACAAGCTATCATCAAAGGAAAATTGAAGTTAGAAAGCAAAAACTTCAGAAGTTGCTTGAAATTTACCTAAAATATCTGCTCGGGCTATGCTGTGTTTTGGGTTTAGAGGCAGCAAAGGTGTTTCGGATGTCAACCTTTGTTTTGCTTGTTACGCTTGCTTGCTATCGGCTGCCATAGGAACGGGAGGGTGCATAGTATTGGGGAAGGGAATTATATTGTACTGGAGGAGTCTTGTTCTCACCATCTTCTGTGTATGCTGGTGGGTGATGTTTGGACTTGGTCAAGGACTTTCCCACCAGGTGCTAAGGAGGAGGGATCTGAGGCAGGGGTGAAACCCAGCAGGTTCTGGCAGGTTCTGGAGAATCGGTAGCGGAAATTTTGAGTAGTTCAGAGAACCAGTAGCAGAAATTTTGAGTAGTTCAGAGAACCAGTAGCAGAAATTTTTGTAGTTCAGAGAACCAGTAGCAGAAATTTTGAGTAGTTCAGAGAACCAGTAGCAGAAATTTTTAGTAGTTCAGAGAACCAGTAGCAGAAATTTTGAGTAGTTTGGAGAACTAGTAGCAGAAATTTTGAGTAGTTCGGAGAACCGACAAATGCCACCTCTGGCTGGCCCCAGAATGGGGTGGGGATGGATATTTTGCAATATTCTTCCACTGCCACGTCCACCAAGCCACACCACGCCCACCAAGCCACGCTTATAGAACCGGTAGTAAAAAAAATTGAATTTCACCACTGATCTGAGGCCAAATGACCCTTGGACTGTGACCTGATTGGACCATGTAATGGATTGCATGGGCAGAGGAAAGGAAACTTTACTTTTAACTGGGGGAAAACCCAAAGGGGGTGGGGGGTTAGAGTCGAGCTTACCCCAGATGTGCCAATATGACATGCCTAATAAATCTGTACTTTGAGGAACATGCCTGCCTTGAAGTTTTGATTCCATTGGGTGTGTTGCTTGAAACCCTGACAAACTGTGGCAAGAAAAGTCATAAAATTGTGCAAAATTCACTTAGCCTATGCCTCCCTTTAGCAGTATAAATTTTGGGCTCAGTTCTGGTTGTAAGTCGAGGGCTACCTACACAAACATCCAGCTCATCAAAGGAAAACTAACAGAGGCCCGGCAGCCACCTTCACCCCAAATCCGGGAGCAGAGCCAGTTTTCAGAGGATTGGGGAACAGCTGCTGGGTGGGAGCTGTATGGATTTCCAGAGGGACGCTATTCCAGAAGTCGGCCACGACGACAGAGATGTCTCTGTTGATCATGCAAGACTGGCTGACATTGGGCCACGTTGTGTAATCCAAGTCACATCTCCCAACTGGGTCTCCATGCGCCAGTGAACCTTGTTTATGCTCTTTTCTTCCGCAGTTGGCCCTAGACATGTCTGAATGTCTGAAGCTGACTAGGTCCCGCTCCGTTCGCCTGGGGGAGGTGGGGGGAGAGAGACACATCAAGGTTTATGAATTTGGAAGGTATAAATTCGCGTCGCTCGGTGGATGCTCTCCATTTGTAATCCTGCTCGCCGGCTTTGATGTCTGCGAGGTGCTCCTCTGCTCCATGCAGATGGTTGGTGTACACAAGTGCAAATGATGTGGATCACATCACCATTGACGAAATGTTAATTTCCCGAGCCTGCAGTTGCCACGCGGAGCAAAGGTTTTTGGCGTCTGCCGAGGGTAGAATTCCTTCCCTGTTAATAGCTGCCAGATCTCTGCGGTCTATTTTGGGAATCGGATTCTGTGCAATCGGTTTACTCACTAGAGCCGTCACTTTATTTTAATGGATTTCTATATTTATTCATCCGTTGAGCAGGTGCCAGAAACGTGACAGTCAATTCCCCCATCCCAGAGAAGATGTGTGATAATCATTAAACTACATGGGGGCTTGCTGTTAAAAAAAAAAAAACAAGGAAGGAAGAAAAGAAATCAGTTCAGGTTTTGCCCAGAAGAGTTGAAAAACTAGACAGGAAAACATAGCGTATAGCTAAAGGGCAGACAGCAGGCATCAAATGGTCTTAATGTGGGCCCAAATCAGAAGCTCGTTTGAAGCTGCCCGTGCCGAACAGATGAGAGGCCTGCAATGCTCCCAGATCCTTCAAGGCCTCCGGATATCCTGATGAGGTATTAGAGGAAGTAATTCAGGAAGAAAGAGACAAATAACCACCTCTGGATCTTGGCTGACCTCATACAGCCGCTGCAACAGCTAGAGCACTTAGATCCAAAAAAGCGTTGATAATAATACCGACCGTTTTCCAGGCAGAGCAATGTGGGTTTCTTTTTAACCCTTCTCAACTGTGGCCAAGTTCCTTTGATGCTGTCTTCTTTTATCGTGGGCTTGCTCAGAGCTCCCTCCAGTGCATTTGCAGAAAAAAAAGCTTGCAAAGTTCACCCCTTTTCCTGGCAGTAGGCAGTGGATTGCCCCAGGGTTTCTCAAGTTGGAAGACGTGTGGACTTCAACTTCCAGAATTCCCCTCCCAGAAATTCCCCTCCCAGAATTCTGGGAGTTGAAGTCCACACGTCTTCCAACTGCCAAGCTTGAGAAACATTGGATTAGTCAATTAATTTTTGAATATGGCCATTAGGTCCAAGGGTGGGCTGCCACGGGTTCGCCTGGGTTTGGGAGAACCCGTAGCTAATGTTATGGCCAGTTCAGAGAACCTCCAAATCCCACCTCTGCCTGGCCCTGCTCCACACTTCCCACTCCGCTCCTCCCAGGAGTGTCCACACGGCCCATTTTGGATGTGAGGTACATGCAAAGCCCGTGTGGAGGCTCGGGGAGGGCAAAAAAAGGGCCTCTCAGAGACTCCGGAAGACTAGAAATGGGCCTCCCGGAAGGCTGGAAACGGACCCATTTCTGGTTTCCGGAGTATCTCCGGAGCCTGGGCAAGGTAGTTTCCGCCCTCCCAGAGGCTCAAGGAAAGCCTCTGGAACCTGGGGAAGGCGAAAACGCACTCCTCCGCTGTGATGCAGGACACCAACTAGGCCATGGCTACACCCACCCAGCAACCAGGCAGAGAACCCGTTGCTGAAGTTTTTGAATCTGTAATCTGTAATTAGATACAGATGAAAACAATTAAACATGAGCACAGCTGGCTGGGGAATTCTGGGAGTTGACATCCACAAGTATTAAAGTTACTAAGATTGGATACCCCAGCTGTAGAGCTTCCTGAACAAGGAATAGTAGGATTATTACTCAGAATCTGTCAGGCACTGCAAATCTTGTATGCCCCTTTAATTTCAAGGTTAAAATATCCCATTTAAAGTACACATTTAAATGTATAGGAATGATACCTGCTAGCGTTGGAGGTAAGGAATAGAGAAGCACATCTTGTTTTCACCTCTACAGCACCTTGTTGACTGAAATCCATATTTATCTTAAATATTTATTTTTTTTTAAATTTAAAATGTGACACCCCCACCCACCCCCCGCAAATTCCACTATGGAAAAGAAATGTCTAGTCAATACATGTTTGTTCTGGTGATATATTCAACATACCTCAGAGTAATTTATTTTTCAAGCAATCCAAAAAGAAGTCTAACCTTGTTTGTTGTTGTTGTTGTTGTTGTTGTTGTGTGGTTAATCTTTGGTGAGATTCACAGCCTTTGGGGCTGGTTGGTAGCTCAACAGCTCGAGTCCTAACCAAGGACCTAGGAACTGTTAAGGTAACGTCAGAGGATATAAGCTGTTCCAAGAAGGGTGGTTTTTGTAGAATCAGAATGTTCAAATCCGATAAATTTAGAATTTCTAAATAGCGAGGTAGCCCTTTAGGTATTGCTCCAAGGGCTCCAATTACTATTATTATTATGTTGTTAATCTTTGGTGAGATTCACAGGTTCCAAGAAGGGTGGTTTTTGTAGAATCAGAATGTTCAAATCCGATAAATTTAGAATTTTTAAATAGCGAGGTAGCCCTTTAGGTATTGCTCCAAGGGCTCCAATTACTACTATTATTATGTTGTTAATCTTTGGTGAGATTCACAGCCTTTGGGGTTGGTTGGTAGCTCAACAGCTCGAGTCCTAACCAAGGACCTAGGAACTGTTAAGGTAACATCGGAGGATATAAGTTGTTCCAAGAAGGATGGTTTTTGGTAGAGTCAGAATGTTCAAATCAGGTAAATTTAGAATTTCTAAATAGTGAGGTAGCCCTTTAGTTATTGCTCCAAGGCTCCAATTACAATTGGGACAACACTCAATTTCTTTTTCCACAGTCGCTCAACTTCAATTTGCAAGTCCCAGTACTTTGTGATTTTTTTTCTTGCTGTTTATCTTCAATTCGTGCATCACCTGGTATTGCAATGTCAACGAACCATACTTTTTTCTTTTCAACTATTATTATGTCAGGTGTGTTGTGGGCCAAGTGCCTGTCAGTCTGAATTCTGAAGTCCTACAAGATCTTGACTTTCTCATTCTCTAAAACCTTCTCAACCTGATGGTACCAGTGGTTTTTGCTGTATTCAAATCCAAACTTTTGGCACACTTTCCAGTGAATGATCTTAGCAACTCAGTCATGGCATTGTAGTCAGTTTGTGAAATTTTGCTGATCAAGTGGTTGACTGTCTCGTCTTTCTCATTACAGAGGTGACATTTGCTATTGGTGATAACATGCTGAATTTTTGCTTTCATGTAATTTGTGACTAAGGCTTGTTCTTGAGCTACCAAAATAAAGCCTTCTGTTTCTTTTTTCAGTGCTCCTGATCTTAACCAGTTCCAAGTTAGCTTTTGGTCAGCTTTGCCTTCAATACTTTTCAAGTATTGGCCATGCATAGCTTTGATTTTCCAATTTGCAGCTTGCTTCTCAATTATTTCTTTCTTGTATTCAGCTTTCGACTTAGTTGTCTTCAGAAGGCCTCCTTTATTTTTATTTTTTAATTATTATTATTTATATGTGGTTAATCACAGCCTTTGGGGCTGGTTGGTAGCTCAACAGCTCGAATCCTAACCAAGGACCTAGGAACTGTTAAGGTAACATTGAAGGATATAAGCTGTTCTAAGTAGGGTGGGTTTTTTGTAGATAATATAGTATAATTTTGTAGATAATAACGTATTATTATTATTATTATTATTATTATTATTATTATTTTAAATGCTTTCTCTTTCTGTCTTTTCACTAGGATTTGGCTTTGTAACTTTTGAGAATGAAGACGTGGTGGAAAAAGTCTGCGAAATTCATTTTCATGAAATCAATAATAAAATGGTAAGTTTTCCCAATGGAAGCTTCTAATTTTTGAGAAAATGGGGGCCTTTTTTAAAAAAATCACTGGCCGCTCAGAGTTGCTCTTGAGAGGATGTTTTAGCTTGTGAACCAACCCCGTCAAGCCTGCTTTCACCCACTGATACTTCGTCTATAGAGCTGTCCTTTAGGCCTCTGCTTTCCCTATTTTTTGGAGCCTGTCCCTCACAAGCTACTGCCCCTTTTCAGCCTGCAGAAGGGTATCGAAATACTAAAGTACCTTTTCAGTGACCTTTCTAGCGTATGCGCAGATGCGATAGGTTCTCTCACGTGCTTCCACAACTGCCGGTACAGGTCATCATTGTTGCCAATGAATGTGCTTTGAATGGCAGCTATTCTTTAACAAAATGCAAAGGGGTATAAATAGCACCAGATTACCATATTTTTCAGAGTATAAGACGCACCGGAGTATAAGATGCACCAAGATTATGAAGAGGCAAATTTTTTAAAAAAGTTTTTGCACGCTGCAAAAATGGGCCCTCCCCCCCCACACACAAAGGCATGAATAGCCTTTAGGAGGCTTGTAGAGTGCTCCTAGGGAGTGCCCCCCCCAAATGAGCAAAAACCGGCTCGTTTTTTTGTGAAAATGGGCCTGTTTTTTTGTCAAAAAAAGAGCGTGCATAGCCTTTAGTGCTCCTGGGGGGCTGGGGGGGGGGGGGGGCAAAATTGAGCAAAAACCGACCCATTTTTCATTCATTTCTGCCCTCCGCAGCCCCCAAGATCACTCTGAAAGCCTCTTAAAGGCTTTGCACGGCCATTTTGTTGAAGGGGTTGGGCTTCGGGAGGCCAAAAATGATGTATTCAGTGTATAAGACACACCCAGTTTTTAAGCCTCTTTTTTGAAAGAAAAGGGTGCATCTTATACTCCGAAAAATACGGTAAGCATTTATTTGAGGTGGGTGAAGATTTCAAACAAAAATGGCTGAAGTCTCAGAAGGCCAACATCTCGTGCTTCAGAGGCATATCTAAGGGAGGTTGATGGCGCAAGTGATAGAGCCCGCACATAACCGACTGACAGCCTCAGGTTCATTTTCTCACCTCTCTGGCTTAAAGGGAAAACAAAGATGGAGTCCAAAACCCCAAAGTTGTTGCATTAACGTTAGGCCGTCTCATAGTTGGATATGGTGTGAGAAGGCCTGCTAATACAATGTACATCAATGTTTCTCAGCCTTGACTAGGGAATTCTGGGAGTTAAAGTCCACACATCTTAAAGTGGCCAAAGTTGAGAAACACGGATGTGCAGGTACGGTTAAGTGGAACAAAACTGACATGAAATATAAAACTGATATTTGTAGCTCAGGGTTGAAATGAGGGGTCGTTGGGGCTCTCTGCGCTTGCGTGTTTTCTTGCAGGCTTTTCATTCGCCAAACTAGGTAACGTCATCAGTGCTAAACTATTCTCTAAAGCAGGGGTCAGCAAACTGCAGCTCCAGAGCTGCATGTGGCTCTTTCCTCCCTCTGCTGCGGCTCCATCACTGGTCAGCACCACAATTTTGAGAGGAGCTTTCGGTGGGGGGTGGGGTGGGGAGAGAAGCACAGTGCGCCAGGAGAAGACTCTATGGCAAGGGGAGGGTTTTCCAGTTGTCTCCACAATTGATAGGGCTTTCGGTTATGACAGGTAGAGGAAAAAGGATGCCACTCTAGGAAAAGACTCTATGATGGGGGAACTGAACTTCCAGTCCGCTCCAGAATTGAACAGGGGGCTTCCGGTTAGGACCTTTGTGGCTCCCGGTGTTTTCTTTTCTGTGGGAAACGGGTCCAAATGGCTCTTTGAGTGTTTAAGTTTGCTGACCCCTGCTCTAAAGCACCTGAGGGTAGAACAAATCACTTCAGTTATTAAGTTAGTAACACAGTTGGTGAGTGAATCTGGCCTCCCCATTGACGTTGCTGGTCAGAAGGTCACAAAAGTTGAGTCTCATGACTCTGGGGACCGCAACTGTCATATTGATATGAGCCAGTTGCAAAGTGTCCGGATTTTCAGTATGAGTCCATGGGGATGCTGCAATGGTCATAAGTGTGGAATCGGTCGTAAGTCACTTTTTTCAGTACCGTTGTAATTTTAAATGGTCACTAAATGAATGGTTGTAAGTCAAGGACTCCCTGTACTTAAGAATATTTCATGTTTAGGAATGAAAGTAGAACCAGGTTTTCTGATTGTTCTCAGATCTGATTTCTTTAAAACCATTCATTTCTTTTTGTTTGTGTCTGCACTTGTCCTTTCTGTGGTGAAAATTTGATGTGCAGTTACCCCTCTGAAGTCAGCAAGTGTTAATTTTTCGCTAGACCTGGGTTTTTTTTTGACGTATTTTATTATTCGAAACCAATTAATATAAGGAAAACATATGCATATGAGTATCAGGGTTAGCAGTACAATCTAACATAAGATAACGATAGATAGAGGAGTAATTAACAAGCGTATTGATTTAAATCCACCATGTGAATACGTAAGAAACCAGATCATTCGAACAACCAATCAACAAGAGAACCAAAAAGCTGCTCAGAATTTAAATATGGCTCCCAATGAAGAGTCAATCATACAATCAACTGACTACACTGGCACACAAGACATATATCAAATAGAATCACCAAGCCGGAAGGGACCTTGGAGGTCTTCTAATCCAATCCCGTGGCACGACAAAACCGCGCTCGTCAAAATAGCGGTGATAAAACCGCGTCGCTAAAGCCGCGACGTCATCACCGCGCGTCATCACCACCGCGACAACAGCGCGGCGACAGAAGGGCGCTTTAAATTAAGGTTAGGATTAGGTTTAGGGGTTTGCTTTAGGGTTAGGGTTAGGGTTAGGTTTAGGGTGCTGAGTGCTTCGGAAGGCGCGGATTTGCCCTCCGCCCTTATGTCAGCGCGGTAAGGTCGCATTTGCTTTAGCAATTCGGACAGCGCGGATTAGGGTTTGCGCTTATGTCTCCGCGGATAAGGGCTTCGCGGTATTGTGGTGGAACCATCCAATCCAACTCATTTTGAGCGCTCCGAAGGCTTCAGGGAAGCTCATGAAGCCTCCGGAGGGCCTCTGGGGGCGGGGAGGCTCATTTTGCCCTCCACAGGCTCCTATAAAGCCTCTGGAGCCTGGGGAGGGTGAAAAATGGCTTTAAAAAAGAGTGAACTCATGCGCGCGCTGGCCAACTGACAGGGCAGCGCCTCATGTGCCCTGACAAATCACTGTTCTAGCATATACAGTTTGCATATTGTCTCTGATCTGTCTCTTAGGGAGAAATCCATTTTGGTCTTTGTGTATAAGTTCGTTTAGGAGTCTCTTCATTTTTTCTGCCATTATTGATGCAAACATTTTATAATCTACATTTAATAATGTAATTTTTAACTTGTTGTAGGTCTGAGTTGTCTTTTGGTATCAGCGTTATATATTGTCTGCCTCCGTCCATGTTTCTGGTATCTTTGCCTCCCTTAGTAAGTCATTAAATAGTTCTAATCTTATATTGCTTAATACTTCTTGTAATGTTTGGTACAGTTCTGCCGGTAATCCATCTGGTCCTGGTGTTTTCCCTTTCTTTTGCTTTTTAATGTCTTCTATTACCTACATCATTGTAATTCTTTCTTCTAGTGCCTTCTTAAATTTTTCTGGTATCTTAGTTATTCTGGTTTACTCTAAGAATTGCCTTATTTTCCCTTCTGGTACCCTCTCATGTTGATACAGCTTATTTTAATAGTAGTTCTCAATTATTTTTTTCTTTTCTCCATTTTCATGTTGTAAATTCCCTTCTTCGAAAATCCTACTGATGATGTTATCTAGTCTAGAAACGAAACATTCAGAAACTAAATTGAAACAAACTTGGAGAGCAGACCACTGCCAAAATGATAAATAGATCCCCAAATTATAAACAGAACAGCTGCAAATAATTTGATCATGCTTCTCAAAAGCTTTTTTCCTTGTCTTGGGGAGGAAAAAAACCAAATTCAGATGTTGACATACAATGCAAATCAACAATGCAACATATACCAACACACAGGCATAGTTTTCACCTTTCAGTTTTATATAATAATACTTTTATCTCAGCTTCATGAACCCAGAGTTCCCAATTCTTGATGCTGGGATAAATTCCAAATTAAAATATTCAGTGCCTAGCAATTGATCCCAGCAGTATTTGTTTTAAAAATCCTTTTGATGGCCCTTCAAATGCGACAATAAATAATTCTAAGTCTATACCGCCTTCCAATTCTTGAATTGCACCGACTTCTAAGGAGAACATCATAAAATGATGCCGTAAATATGGTCTTTTTAATGCAACCTCTACAATCAGGGCAATTTTAAACATTTCCTCTGATGTAATTAAAGCCAATTCAGTCAACAAGATTTCAAACATTAAAGGGGAAAAAATATATACTCTGAGGCTGCAATTTTAGAGGTAACTTCTGCATGGAATGGCCCCTTACGAACCTGCAATCAGAAACTGGCATAACACAGAGAATAATTTTAATTAGCACGAAGCTCGGTAGGTTTTGTACATTTGGAGCATTTTGTTTGAAGTAAGGGACAAACAAGCACACCAGAAGGAGAATTTAGTTGTGCTGAGGAAAGGCAATCTACTTCTTGGAGAAATAGAAAGTCCTTAAAAAATCTGATGCTAAATTGAACTGGGAGAAGATGCTGAGTGAGACTCTAGAGAGAGTGCAGAGAAGAGCAACAAAGATGATTAGGGGACTGGAGGCTAAAACATATGAAGAATGGTTGCAGGAACTGGGGAGGTCTAGTAGGTTAATGAAAAGAAGGACTAGGGGAGACATGATAGCAGTGTTCTAATATCTCAGGGGCTGCCACAAAGAAGACAGAGTCAAACTATTCTCCAAAGCACCTCAACAAGAAGCAATGAGTCAAAACTAATCAAGGAGAGAAGCAATTTAGAACTAAGGAAAAATTTCCTGATAGTGAGAACAATTAATCAGTGGAACAGCTTGCCTCCAAAAATTGTGGATGCTCCAACACTGGACATTTTTAAGAAGATGTTGGATATCCACTTGTCTGAAGTGATGTAGGTTTTCTGCCTAAGCAGGGGGTTGGACTAAAAGACCTCCAAGGTCCCTTCCAGCTCTGTTATTCTCCATAGTAGGGGAAGTAACTGGGTTGACTTTATCCGCTCTTTGATTGGACTGAGCCCAACAAGATCTTTAAGCCACACCCCCGTTTCCAGGCAATCCCAGTTTCAACTCAGTCCATCAATTTGGATGGCTGTGTCATCCTAGTGTTCCAGTGGAATTTGTGAAATATTGGATTTAATTGTCAAATTTCAGATTTAACTTGGGCTGAGTGAGCAGCTACAATATCTATTCTATTCTATTCTATTCTATTCTATTCTAAAGAGACCCTGTGTTTAGAGCAGTAGGCCTGGATTTGCATTTCTGTTTAAAATAAAATGAATTCTATGTTTCTGGTCCAGTTTTCTTTTCAGCGCATTGAAGGACTGTTGTTCATAACCAATATTTCTCAACCTCAGCAACTTGGACTTCCAAGTCCCAGAATTCTCCAACCAGCTTGTTGGCAGGCTGGAGAATTCTGGGAGTTAAAGTCCATACATCTGAAAGTTGCTGAGGTTGAGAATCACTGGTTATAACCATGGGCTCCCTGGAGAATGGGCAAGGTACAATTAAACATAATAAAGCCAAAAGTTTTTCCAAAATTTAAAAGGGGTCACCTTATTTTCCAAAGCACTAGAAGGCAAGACAAGAAGCAATGGTTGGAAACTGAACAAGGAGAGAAGCAGCCTAGAACTTGGAGTCTAGAAATTTCCTAAGAACAATTAACCAGTCAAATAGTTTGCCTACAGAAGATGTGGGTGCGCCACCACTGAAGGCTTTTAAGAAGAGACTGGACAGCCATTTGTCTAAAATGATATAGGATCTCCTCAGTGGTGGGATTCAAATAATTTAAGAACTGGTTCTCTGCCCTAATGATTTCTTCCCACAACTAGTTCACCCAACTGTTCAGAAAGTTAACAACCGGTTCTCCCGAAGTGGTGCGAAATGGCTGAATCCCACCACTGGATCTCCTGCTAGAGTAGGGGGTTGGACTAGAATACCTCCAAGGTTCCTTTCAATTCTGTATTCTGTAGCACTCTTTTTTGCCGAGACCAGAGAAAAGACTTTGATGATTTACAATAAATGCAGAGCTGATCCAGTACAATAATGCATCAGGAAGATTAGTTAACCCATCCATATATTTTTACCTAGTATGGTACCTTTAACATTTCCAGCTAAAGATTCTTACTTTTCTTTTTTGCTCTCCCAAATGCGTTTCCAGTCTTTCATTTATTGGTCTGATCTCTGTTCCCAACTTTTAATTTAATAATGGAATTTATTGTTAAGCTGGATAAGATCAAAACAGTCTCTTTAGCATATGCTATAAGCCAATTCAATATTTGACTTGCTAATTTTTCACTGAGCTATGAAATAATATCCTTCATATTGTTCCTTTCGGCACAATGTGGGATGCATCTGAAATGAAAACAAGAGATCTGTTTCCTTCTCCAGGTGGAGAGATCAGGGCTGGCCTTCGAAATTGTGGTTGGAACAGGGGTGATCCAGATGCATCAGTGCTTTTAACTTTGGTGGAAATAACTGAACTGCACAGTTAGATGGCTGAGAAAAAGGTCTAATTATAATAGCAATACCAGTTCATAGTGTTTTACATCCCTCTATAAGCGGTTTAGAGAGTCAATATACTGCCCCCAACAATCTGGCTCCTCATTTTATCAACCTCGGAAGAATGGAAGGCTGAGTCAAGCTTAAGCCGGTCAGGATCGAACTCCAGGCAGTGAGCAGAGTTAGCCTGCAATACTGCATTCTAACAATAAATCACTCTCAGTCAGTTGCACATGCACACATGACCCCTTCGCCCTCGCACATGCACTCGCGTCTCCCACATACGTGACAGAGACCCAAAAATCAGCCGGGCGGCTGGAGGCACGCGTGCATGCACGGTACAGGTGAGCTGGACGACAGCTTGCGTGCTTGCAGAGAGGGCTCCGCATGCCACCTGTGGCATACGTGTCATCACGGCCCTATGGAAATAATATCAGAAGTCTGGATGAAAACAATTGCCACATCCAAGAATGGACATTGAAAGTCACAAACTTAGCCGAGATGGCTAAAATATCGGCATAGCTTAAAGATCACTCAAATGAGAGATATAAACGAGACTGGAAAAAATGGATTGACTATATACAAAATAAATACGGGACCAAGAAATTCCAGTTAGCCTATGCTTAAGATCAGAAATGATTTAAACTGTTTAAAGTTAGTTCAGTAAGAAGAAGCTAAGGTCAATGTAGAATGTCATTAATTTCTTTATTTCTTTTTTCTCAATAGATTTTAGACTGTGTTAGTTAAAAATCCATACCGTGTACGGGTTCTGGGAAGTCGGGGGGGGGAAGGAGGAGGGGGTTGGGGGGTGGAGGGAGGGAGGGGCATACAAAAAAAATTGTACTTCAATGTTTTAATGATTGACGAATGATGAAATATTTGTGTTTTTTAAAAGAAATAAAACCTTTTTATTAAAAAAACAATTGCCACAAATACCTGGGCATCCTTCAAGCTGACCGTTATGTCAAGACGAAGGTTAGAAGTGAGTACATAACAGGAGTCAAGAAGATCTTAAAAGTCCAAACTCAATGAAGGAAATAATTTCAAGGTAATTAACACCTGAGCAATTCCAGTCATTAGATTCACAGCTGGAATAGTGGAGTAGACTCAAGCAGAACTAAAAGCCCTGGATAGGAAGACCAGAAAAATAATAACAATGATTCATATTCTTCGTACACACAGCAACATTGACAGACTCCGGAGTCTAGGTGGGCGTGGAATGTGGCAAGGATACCAGAGAATTGGAGAAGAAAAAAAAGGCATTGGAAGCATACAGAGAGTTCTCAATTTATAACTGCATTTCAGTCTGGAATTAGGATTGCAAACCGTGTTGGTTATTAAGCAGTTCACCATCTGATCCCAAACAGTTGTGAAATAAGATAACAACAAAACTGTTATCCACAAGAGGCAGTTTTGCCAGAAACCAGAAGTAAACGCCAGTTTCGGGGGGAGGGGAGGAATGTAAATTGGGGTCACGTGATCATGGGACACTACAAACAACCCAAAATGCAATCGTATGAATGCAAGGGGTGGGCTTAGCTGTCAGAACTTCAAATCTGGATTATCAGCAGCCCTGGGAAGGCCTATCATAACTTGGACCGATTACTAAACAACCAGTCATAATTTGAGGACTCCCTGTATCAGGAGGACAGTGAAGAAAAGGCACTGAAGCTTTTTTTTTTTTTAGTTAGACTTATATACCGCTTCATAGGGCTTTCAGCCCTCTCTAAGCGGTTTACAGAGTCAGCATATTGCCCCCAATAGTCTGGGTGCTCATTTTACCCACCTCGGAAGGATGGAAGGCTGAGTCAACCTTGAGCTGGTGAGATTTGAACCGCCGAACTGCAGATAACAGTCAGCTGAAGTAGCCTGCAGTACTGCACTCTACCCACTGCGCCACCTCAGCTCTTAAAAAAGCTAATATACCATAAAGGCTTACTGAATATCAGAGGCCAAACTACCCTATGTTGTTATTAGTTACAAAGTTGTGTCCAACTCAGTGCAACCCCATGGATAATGTTCCTCCAGGTCTTCCTGTCCTCTACCATTCTCTGGTGTCCATTTAAGTTCAAGCCTACTACTTTGGTGACTCCATCCAGCCACCTCATTCTCTGTTGTCCCCATCGTATTTTGCCCTCAATCCTTCCCAGCATGAGGCTCTTCTCCAGGGAGTCTTTCTTCCTTCTCATTAGGGGGGCCAAAGTACTTGGGTCTCTTCTTCAGGATCTGGCCTTCTAAAGAGCAGTCAGGGTTGATCTCCTCTAGGACTGACCGGTTGGATGGCCTTGCAGTCCAAGGGATTCAATGCAGGAGTCTTCTCCAGCACCACGAGTTCAAAGGCCTCCATTCTTTGGCTCTCAGCCTTTCTTATGGTCCCAACTTTCACAGCCATCATTGCAACTGGGAAAACTAACTAGCCTATCAGAAAGATCAAATGAAGAATTGAAAAGAGATATGGCAAGGGAAATTATTACATGGCCCATACATTTTTTTTAAATTGAGTATGCCCAAGCAGAGAATGTTGGTAAACACCCACCTTTATCTCCCTTGGAATGCTGCCAGAGACCTAACTGTCAAATGCAAAGCAAAGCCGACCTTAGCACAGAGTCAAACAGAACTTTTCAAAGCTTGAACCGACCAGATGAACTAATTGCTTCCTGCAAAAGCTTACGTTCCATTTGCTCCTCTTTTAGGTCTTATGGGAGGGGTCAATCATCTCCAAGCTTTACTCCCAAATCGACCCTGTTTTCTTAATTCTTCTTGCCTTCTGGCAGCTCTATGCATGCACACACTGGGAACAGGCTCCTGTTGTTCTTCTGCTTCGCTGATGTCAGACTCCAGAGGCAGCAAATAACTACCAGATGGCCTTGGTCCCCTCTCTGCCTCCGACACAGAGCCCTCATCAGAGCCTTTCCCAGACTCCAGGACTGGCCCATGTTCCTCCCCAACCTCCTCACTGTCTGAATCTGCTGGCCACTGGCGGGCCACAACACTTATGACAGTTTTTCACACTTACGTTGCAGCATCCCCATGGTCACGTGATCAAAATCTAGACGCTTGGCAACGGACCCATATTTATGATGGTCACAGTGTCCCGGTGTCACGTGATCACCTGTTGTAACCTTCTGACAAACAAAGTTAATGGGAAAGCCAGATTCACCTAACAACCGTGCTACTAACTTAACAACTGCGGCGATTCACTTAAAAACAGTTGTAAAATGGGACCAAACTCACTTAACAACTGTCTTGCTGAGCAGCAGAAATTTTGGGCTCAATTGCGGTCGTTAAGTCGAGTGGTCCTGCGACTAGGACACTTTTAGTCCTGGCTGGCACCCATGATTATTTTGTTGTTTCTGCTTGTGGGCTGCTCCAGAGTAGGGGGAGGGAGGGGCCCAGATAAATAATATAAGTAAACAAATAAATAAGGCTTTACCTTTCTTTCTAATTTTGTACCATGCCTCTCAGCGACTGAGTAAGTGACCTTGATGGAAGGAATACAAAATGACACTTGGAGGTGGGGAGGGGGGGCTCAGAATGAGCTAATCATAATGAAACACTTTTTAAGGATTTGCAAAAGTCCAATCTGCCGCTACGCTATTGTACGGAACAATTTCACGGAGCAGGGGGGGGGAAAACCAACAACCCCAGCCTTTCCCTTTCACTACCCACAACGTGTGCGGTTTCTATTTCTGAAACACCTCCGTGTCGCAGGAAGGTTATTTTAGGGTGCCTGTTGTGCTTTCTTTTTATGCCTGGTGGGAATAATTTTGCTCCGACACAAATAATGGGCTTCGCTGATTAAGTCCTTTGCTGGCATTTGCTTGCCACTTGTTTAATATGCCATTTGACATTCTTGGGTTATAAATGGCAAGCAAAGTGGAGCGGAGCCGGTAAAATTAGCTCCCTGGCCAGCCTGAGGCTAGAAATAGATTTCCCCCACACGACAGTGGCTGAGTCTACCCCAGCTCTCTCGCACTTTAGGGAGCAGTAAATATCTAGGAAATGCAGTGAAATTTCATAAATATGAGCTTTTTGTTTAGAAGACCAACGAGGGGAGAGTTCACCGAAGGATGGAGTTTTAGCAGCTCAGTTATTTTCTAGTCACCTCTGCAAAAGGGGATCTGTAGAGTCTCCCGCCAGCTGTGTCTCTCTTCCCACACACCGAGCCCAAGACTTCCTCATCAGATGAGTAATTAATCCACAGGCACTTTCCAATGACAGAGAAAAATCCTCCAACATCCACCCCAACATCTGGATTACGGGCCCTGACCTCTCCTAGTGGAGGTGATTCTCCCATTTGTCTGAAATGGTCTATGGTCGAGAAGGAGGTTGGACTAGAAAATACCTCCAAGGTCCCTTCCAACTCTGTTATTCTCTTCTCTCCACCTTCCTTTCCCACAGAGCCAGTTTGGTTTAGTGGCTAAGGCACCAGACTAGAAAACTGGGAGACTGTGAGTTCAAGTCCCACCTTAGAGGCCTGAAAGGCAGCTGGGTGACTTTGAACAAGTCACCAGGAGATTGTGAGTTCTAGTCCCACCTTAGCCATGAAAACTGGCTGGGTGACTTCGAGCCAATCAGTAGGAGACTGTGAGTTCTAGTTCCCCCTAAGGTATGAAAGCCAGCTGGATGAACTTGGGCCAAACACCAGGAGTTGGTGAGTTCTAGTCCCACCTTAGGCATGAAAGCCAGCTGGGTGACTTTGGGATAGCCCAACTCATCTTGCAGGTTGATGTTGTGGGGAAAATAGGAGGAAGCAACAGCATTAGATATGTTTGCCATCTTGAGTTATTTATAAAAATAATAAAGGCAGGATATAAATTAAATACTGAAATAAATAGGTTTCTGCTGTATCTCAAATGTGAGAATCACATTCATGGAAGAATTGTCATAGTCATTGGAGAGTGAAAAACACATATAGGTGGTCCTTGACTTACAAGCACAATTGAGGCCCAAATTTCGGTTGTGAAGTAAGACAGCTGCTAAGTGAATCTTGCCGCTCTTTACGATGTTTCTTGCCAAAGTTGTTAAGTGAATTGTTGTTAAGTTAGTAACATGGTGTCTGTTGTAGTCTCAGAGCATTTTCTATTCAAAGGTAAAGGTTTCCCTGTCCAGTCATGTCTGGGCAGGGTGATCATCTCTATTTCCTGGCCAAGGGAACCAGTGTTGTCTGAAAACATTTTCCGTGATCATGGGGCCAGCATGGCTACACACCAGAGGCACACAGAACACTGTTACCTTCCCACCAAAGTGATACCTATTTATCTATTCGCATTTGCATGCTTTCGAATGGCTAGATGAGCAGGACCTGAGGCAAGGAACTGGAGCTCACCCCGTTGCATGGCGGCGCTTGGGTCTGTTTTCCATATTTTATGGAAAATATAAAATATGTCGGTTTTCCATATTTTATAGTCCTTCCAGTTCTTGCTTCCAAGCAAATGGTATTCATTTGCAAATCTTCCAATGCTCCATTGTTGCTATTTTATCATGCCATTGCTTGTAGTTAGTCTGTGTGTGATCTTCTTGCGGGAGCTAACCAGGTAGTCGACTGTTTCTTCAGCTTCTTTGCAGAGGTGGTATTTATTGTCTATTGTTGTCTTCTTGATTCTGCATCTGTTTTTAAATCTTAGCAATAGCAGTTAGACTTATATACCGCTTCATAGGGCTTTCAGCCCTCTCTAAGCGGTTTACAGAGTCAGAATATTGCCCCCAACAACAATCCGGGTCCTCATTTTACCCACCTCGGAAGGATGGAAGGCTGAGTCAACCCTGAGCCGGTGAGATTTGAACAGCCGAACTGCAGAACTGCAGTCAGCTGAAGTAGCCTGCAGTGCTGCACTCTAACCACTGCGCCACCTCGGCTCTATGGTCTTGTGCAGTTAGAATTAGCCCCTAATTTGTGACTTTCTTCAACTTTCCTGCTTTCAGTCATTACAGATCTTGTTGTTCCCCTGAAAGACTGTGGCACCTCGAGCAGACGTCTGTTGGAACCTTCATAGACTGTTTGTGAAGCCTTGTGGACTGTTAATGACCATAATTTCCAGCCGTAAAAATAAAAGAGGGTTTTGGGGACTAAGATTGTGATTTATGCTTTCTCAGGAAGCCTAGGTCAGAACAATATCACTTTTTTTGGTGCCGTTGTAACAATCAATAAACCAACTGCTGTAAGTCAGGGAAACCAATCAGCAAACCAGCCTCACTTTACCTTCTGGCCCAGACGTTTGGGGGAGGCGTCCAGGCCTTTCATGCCTTACAAAAGGATCTGGAGAAGGGCAGGGGTGGGTTGCTCCCAGCATTACTGCTGGTTCGGTATGTGCATAATTTTTAAAAAAAGGGGGGGGGGACATACCACCCCAGCTGGAAAACCAGTTAAGAGGTTTGGTAGGCCTGGGTCACTGCCGGTTCCAGCGACCCCGACCAGAAAACCACTACCAGTTCAGCCAAACCAGTCCACTTCTGATTTGGAGCCACCTGGATCTCCTGGGGTGATGCTGTTCCTTAAGGCAGGCGGGATGATAGAGAAGAATCCGGTTACAAGCAAGTAATCCAGAATACATTCTCCCCAAAGAGATATATATTCTCCATAGTGGGGGGAGTAGCAACCAGGCTGGCTAGGCTGGGTTGACTTCATCCGCTCATTGATTGGACTGAGTCTGACAAGACTGTTAAGCCACGTCCCTGTTGCCAGGCAGACCTAACTTCCGACTCAGTCCTTCAATGTGGACGGATGTATCATCTCAGTGCCCCAGAGAACTTTAAAGTAGAATTCGATTAATTGTGAATTTCAGGTCTGATTAATAGTACCTCCCTATTTCACACCAAAATCCCAATTGGGGTGGTGTCTGCCCCGCCTATACCCCCTTGGGGGAGGCTTAGAAGATCATTTATGAACTGTCAGGCTCAACTGTCATTCTGAGGGAGGTTTTTCCCCTTCCGGGCCACATCTGAGGGGATTCTTATCATCGCGGCTACAGCTCTGCCCATGGGACCAGCTAATTGCAGGCATTTGGGCAGCTGAATACAACGAAGGGTTGGCCAGCAACTTCCGCGCCGGAGCGCTTCGCCACTTCCTTTGGGGGTCGAGTGGGGAACCGCGTCTGTTTTAAAATGCCGTGGAACATCCAAGCTTCACAAAGGATCGATTGCAAGGCGAGCGACTGAGAGGCACTGAACGTCGCTAGTATTTCTCCCATTACCTCCAGCCAACGGCCAAATCTGCTTGTTGCTGAGAATCGTGGGAGCTGGTTGGCTGAGGATGATGGGAAAGCAGTCCAGTCCTGAAGAGAAGCAAGCCCTTTTGACTGCCCTATCTTTTCCTCTCTCTCTCTCTTTGGTCTTTCTGCAAGCTAGTGTAGAATTCAAAGTTTGCACATTTGAAATAGGTGCTCCATCACTGAGCTAATTCCACCTGAGTGGATCCCACTTCAGTGATGAAGACTTTGGGGAACTCATGTCCATTACAGTAATTTATAGTCTTACGGTGGAGATTATAACCAACTTGACCCAGAATCTCAACAAGAGGGAGTTTGATTCCACCAAACTGGTCCTTGCTGATCTATTAAGCATCCTTTAATTGGATCTAATTGGTGGCTGGGGAATTCTGGGAGTTGAAGTAAAAGTTGTCAAGGTTGGAAATCTCTTATCTAGAGGGGACCAGGTTATTCTAGCCACAAAACCCCCATAACTAACTGACCTTACAGGACATTGTCAAGGCATAACAAGTGAGGGATATATACAGTAAAACCCCAAATAGGGGAGGGGTTGTAATTCTAGCCCCCTAAGGCTTCCCTTTCTTTGCTTGCTCTTCTTTTGGTTCATGGTAAAGTTACCCCGTTTCCCCAAAAATAAGACCTCCCCAGATAATAAGACCAATTGGGCTTTTCAGCGCATGTGCTAAAATAAGCGCTTCCCCGAAAATTTTGCAGCACAGCAACAGCCATGAGGTGACCACGGTCACGGCCTCCTGCACCTCAAAAATAATAAGACCTCCCCGAAAATAAGGCCAAGCGCTTATTTGGGGGGGGGATATCAAAAGAAAATAATACCGTTTCTTATTTTTGGGGAAACACGGTAGCTGTTGGTTACACTATGTGTCAGCGTTCCAAATATCATGCAGAATTAAATCAGAGTCCAAGGCAGAGCTATCCTTAAAGTTCCAATTTAATAAGACAGACATGTTGGCACAAACTGTGGAATCCCAAATCTAAAAGCTTCCTGGGATTCCACCTAGTTGAAAGTTCATGATCTTAACCCCACACCCATAAATCCATCATATGGTCCAATCTTCTTCGCCCACGCTGGCATTTCCACCCATCTAGTTCTGGTCAGATGCACAGGTGCGGAGACAAAAGATGACCTTGATTTCTAGAAAGGAATAACAACAACACATTCCACAATTCTACTCCTTACTATTTCCCCTCCCAATTACTACACTAATGAAACAGCATAATGAAATAAGAGAGTGTGGCAGGCCAAAGATCCAAAAAAGGAATAGGACTGCAGGCCTGACAGTATGATTGTTAGCATTCCAAATATCATCCAAAATTAAATCAGAGTTCAAGGCAGATCTTTCGCCAAAGTTCCAATTTATTAAGAGAGACATGTTGGTACATCTGTGGAAAACCTGAATCTGAAAGCTTCCTGAGTTTCTCACCCAGTTGAAAGTTCAAGATCTTGCCCCCACACCCACAAGTCCATCACATGGTCCAATCTTCCTCTGCCACGCTGGCATTTCCACCCATGTAGCTCCGGTCAGGTGCAGAGGTGCGGAGACAAAGAATGACCTTGGGCTTCTATTATATTTTGATAATAACACATTCTACACCTTACTATTCCCCCTCCCAATTACCCCACTAATGAAACAGCATAGTTAAATGAGAGAGACAGTGTGGTAGGCCAAAGATCCTAAAAGGAATATGATTGCTGGCTTGACAATGATATTCTAATATGACCTGACATTCTGTTCCCCAAATTTAAATAAAAGGATAGCTACCATTTTGGCGGCCTAAAGAAGAAGATGTTAAAGCAGAAGAATGTTCTATGTGCTGAGGGAACTTTGGATCGTATAAAGTACAGCCACCTGCCAATGAAACAAAATGCCTACCAGCTTGGCATTTGTACCCAGGGCAAAGTACATTTTGCCTATTACAGTGGATTAGCGGTAGAAATGGAGCGCTGATTGGAATTTACTGGCCTATTTTGGATTCACGTTTGAGAGTTAGTTTCACAGAACCCCTTTAACGCTAACCTTTCCGTCGGATAACAGGCCAAGCTACATTCAACCCAGACCAAGCTCTATGTGCTTGAAGATTCCCTGATCACACCCTGGCAAGTCCAACAGACATTATCCCTGAAAACCGGAAGGCTGCTGAATGGATCCCTTTTGTAAAATCCATCCCGACTCCTTGATTTCATTTCCATGTCCTTCACTCTCCCTTGGGCAGGGAGACAGCGAAAGGAAAAGGTGTTGCTTCATTCAGTTGGCTTTTGCCAGATGTCTAACTGAGAAGGCGCTCGCCAGCTGTGCCAGAGGGGGTCAATTGGAAGCTAGCAAGTAAGCAGTAAACACATGAGTAGCAAACAATACCCAATCAAGGAACTACCAACTCAGACAAACAGTAAACAACAGCCTAATCAAGGAACCATCAAGAACGTTTCCCCTAACACTGGCAGGGCAAGCAACTAGAATGTAAACGGAGAGCAACCTCACACTCACTAGCACTGATGACGTTACCTAGTTTGGTAATTAAACGTCTGCAAGAAAGCCACAAGCACGAGGAACCCCTAGGACCTCCACAGTTCAACCCTGAGCTACAGATATTCTCTTCTATTCGAAGCAAATGAGTTATAGGATTTTAAGCCTCCTCCTTGGGCAATCTTTTTCATGTCTCCAGGCTTTAATCTCCCACTAGGTTAAAACAGGTGTGAAATGAGGTGCACTTATGAATTATTAAAAATTCTTGGACACCTGGCTCGGCTGTTAAAGACGCTGAGCTTATCAGCTGACAGCCTGGGTTTGAGATCCAAGGGCTGCACAATGGGATGAGCTCCCATTCCTTGTCCCAGCTCATGCCCACCTAGCAGTTTGAAAGCATGCAAATGTGAGTAGATAAATAGGTATCACTTTGGTGAGAAGGTAACAGTGCTCCGTGCACCTCAGCGTATAGTCATGTTCACCCTATGAAGTGTCTTCAGTCAATGCTGGCTCCCTCAGTTAAAAAACTGAGATGATCACTGCCCTCTAGAGTCGGCCACAACTGGACAGAGGAAACCTTTACCTTTTCCCCAAAAAGATGAAGGGGAAGATATTCCATCATGCCCGATCTTAAATGTGATAAATCCAGCCTATGTTGTAGAGATACCTGATTTTGCTCTCTAAAAGTTAAAGGTTCCCCTCGCACATATGTACTAGTCATTCCCGGCTCTAGGGGTCAGTGCTCATCTCCATTTCAAAGCCAAAAAGCCAGCGCTGTCCAAAGACGTCTCCATTGTCGTGTGGCCGGCATGACTCAACGCTGAAGGCGCATGGAATACTGTTACCTTCCCACCAAAGGTGGTCCCTATTTTTTTACTTGCTTTCAAAATGCTAGGTTAGCAGAAACTGGGACAAATCAGGGGAGCTCACGCCATTACATTGTGCTAGGGGTTCGAACTGCCGACCTTCTGATCGACAAGCTCAGCGTCTCAGCCACTGAGTCACCGGGATTTTGCCCTCTGCTGGCAGCCAAATCTGAGGGCTAAGACAGCCCCTGGTGGGGAAGGGGAAGGCCACACATTTTCCCTCTTAATGAGCAATTGAAGTCATCTTTACAAATATTTTAAAGAAATTAGGACATTTATAGCTTTTTCTTGGGAGCATAGAGAGATGGCTTTCCCCAGCATGTTGTTGTTATTATTTCAATCTCTCTCTCTCTCTCTTTTTAATTAAACCTACTTATTAGCTTACTGGGATTCCCATTGTATGGTCCTTCTGTGCTGTGAACATCGTAAATTAAGCTTGTCTGTCAGATACCGGCAGTAGCTCATTTTTGTGGCTGGGAAAGCTAATTGTTCCGTTTATTGTTTTTAACAGCGCTAATCCAAACTTCATTTTCTCTTTAATTGTCAATTTAGGCAGGCTAGCTTGTTTTTAATATCAGACAGAGTGGTGGAAACAGAAGTGCCTGGAAGATGTCAGCGATTACTCCATGACATGCAAATATTGGAGTGGGGAACGTGTATGCTTTTCCGGATAATCATTAGTTTTAAAGAAACAGAATCTCGGATTTTATGTCACTGCGCTGCATATATTTCCTAGCTCGTGAGATACAAGGAATTGTACATTGGCCTGGAAAGTAGATACACAGAAAGTCCATTTGCCTCTTGGAAAGCATCTTTGGGACAACTGTGCTATGAGAATCTCCATAGACAATTAGAGTTAGGGTGTTGGGTCAGGTAGAAAAGGAGAGAGACTGGAAGAACACCTGTGTTGAATTGTGGGTTTCACCACAAAACCGCGTTCAACTAAAGCGCGCTCGACCAAACCGCGTAGCTGACGTCATCACAGGGCGACAACAGCGCGGAGACAGAAGCATGCTGTAAACGCTAAACCTAAAATTAACCCCTAAACCTAAACCTAACCCCCCTAAACCTAATCCTAAACCTAATCCTAAACCTAACCCTTAACCTAACCGTAAACCTAATCCTAACCCTTAACCTAACCCTAAACCTAAACCTAACCCTTAACCTAACCCTAAACCTAAACCTAACCCTTAACCTAACCCTAACCCTTAACCTAAACCTAAACCTAACCCTTAACCTAATCCTAACCCTTAACCTAACCCTAAACCTAACCCTTAACCTAACCCTAAACCTAACCCTAAAGCTAACCCTTACCTTAACTTGAACCGGCTTGCTTTTAAAGCGCTATTTAAATCGCCCTTCTTTCTCCGCACTCGCTGTTGTCGCCCTGTTGATGACGTCAGCGACGCAATTTAATCGGGCACCCTTTAGTCGAGCGCGGTTTTGTCGTGCCACGGAATTGTGAGCCATCAGCCCAGCAAGTTCTTCTGATTTCACAAAAACGGGCACTAAAGCAAAGCCTGAATCTTGAAAACAAAAGCTGTTATTGCAGTCCTTGGTCTTGGTAACATCAGAATACAGGTAGTCCTTGACTTACAACCTTGTATTTAGTTGCCAAAGGTATAGCAGCACTGAAAACAGTAGCTTACATCCCAGTCCTCACATTGATAACTGTTACAGCATCCTCATGGTTATGTAATTGTAACCACGTTTTGTGACTTTCATTTGCCTTTTTTCTTGGCAAAATACGCCCCTCGGGTAAGCTAGATTCAGACCCATGACTAGATGATTTGCTAAATGACCGTGTGATTTGCTTTATGACTGTGGTGACTTGTTTATGAGTTGGTCGCACAGTGACTCGTTAAAGTTGAGTCCAGTCACCTGGTGACTCAACATATGACTTACAGCCAAAAATTCAGGCTCAACTGAGGTTTGTAAGTTGAGATCTACCTGGCCTATTGCCTTTTATTTTATAAATTTCTTGACTCTGTGAAGATCTTATCAGCTCTGCTTGGATTTCCCCTTCCCATTCGACTTCCTTCATATATCGGACGTAATTTATATCCTTTCCATTCTCTTTAGATGATTAATCCATCTCACAGGTCTTCTTTCATACTGTCCACTTACATTTGCAATCATTTCCCTTTTACTCACCATCCGTTCTTCATCCTATTCCCCCCTCCACACACACACCATGTTTTACCTTTCACAACTTCTGTAAGATCTGCATCCCCAGTGCATTCGATTAATGTTTTTATGGCTCCTGATCAGTGGTGAGATTCAAATAATTTAATAACCGGTTCTCTACCCTAATGACCAGCTGAGTAGGCATGGCTCGGTGGTCATGTGACTGGGTGGGCATGGCCAACTCAACATGACTCACATCGATGTGTGCTTCGCTTTAGCTGTTACAATGTAATAAGGGTTAACTAGAGAGGCAGTTTCTGTAATCAGGGCAATAAAGATTAGGCTAGAAACAACACCAGAATGTTTCCTTCCTGCCTTCCTTACAGGATTAGCCCTGTAAAGTGGGGAAAAACAAAAGGAGATTTCTTCCAACAACTGGTTCTCTGAACTGCTTAGAAAGTTAACAACCGGTTCTCCCAAATAGGTGCGAACAGGCTGAATCCCACCACTGCTCCTGATGCACCAACTCTCAGTTCCATCTAACAAAGAAGGAGTTGAATTTTCTTATCAAACACGACTTTGTCTAACCTGATCACAAGCAGAAATAACCCAAAAACCATTCGTGCGAGGACTAAAAATGTTCTAGTTACAGGACTACAGGTAGACCTCTACTTATGACCACAACTGAGCCCAAGATTTCTGTTGCTAAGCGAGACATTTGTTAAGTGAATTTTCCCTGTTTTACAACCTTTCTTGCCACAGTTGTTAAGTGAATCACTGCAGTTGTTAAGTTAGGAACATGGTTGTTAAGTGAATCTGGCTTCCTCATTGACTTTGCTAGTCAGAAGGTCACAAAAGGGGATCATATGGCCCAGGGATGCAACCATCATAAATATGAGTCTGTTGCCAAGCGCCTGAATTTTGATCACATGACCACGGGAGTTAAGTGTGAAAACTGTCATCAGTCACTTTTTTCAGGGTTGTTGTAACTTTGAATGGTCACTAAATGAACTGTTATAAGTTGAGGACAACTGTAGCAGGCAGTTAGGCACATCCTTGCCAAGATAACACAAGTTTATTCTAAAAGTCCAATCTTACCCCAAGCAGGATGATATTTGATTTTTTGATTTTGATTTTATTGACATTTGTAGGCCGCCCTTTTCCCTGAGGGGACTCAGGGCGGCTCACATAAAATCAGGGAAGGGGAAATGCAGACAATAACAAAGACACGGCTTCGGGGGGTGGAGCCTGCCGCCGTCGGGAGCTCAACGAAGCTCCTGCCAGGACTCTGGTTCGTATATCTTATAAGATCTATAGATATCTCCCCTTTCTGGCAGAAAGGGGCAGGGAGAAGGTCAGTCGTTAGGATCTCTTTGTAATTCATAGCTTTTTTTTTGCTGTGAATGGAGAAGAGGTTCAACATTAGCTGAGCCTTTACTCCGGCCAGTTTTCCGCGCTGCCTTTTTTGCAGCCTAGGCAGATTGCCCCCCCCCCCAGGACAAAGCTAAGCTATTTAAAAGTCAATCCGGGCGGGGACCATTCCTGAGGAATTTCTTTTATTACTATCTAAAATACCAGCTTCAATTTCGCAAAAGGCTCCCTTCCTTTTTTAGCTGCGTCACAAGATGGCGATCTCGTAGTTTTTGTGTTTGATGTGACGTACTTAGCCAGCCCTACCCTCCTGAAGGCTTCTCTGTACTAATTGCTAAAAGATTAACTGAGGGGAGCAGAGACTTTGATTTTTGGCTCGCTTGATTGCTTGTCTTTTATTTCTACTTTGGAATGGCTCCCAAATCTAAACAGAAGCGCTTCCTTAATAACATATCTCTAAAAACTGCTATGAAGCCGCTACCCTTGCCTCCCACACCCTCCACGGGAGATTTGTTAACACAAGAATTTCTTCTCAAAACGCTTAATGACTTCAGACAGGAAATTAATCAACTGATATCGGATTTATATGATCAATTTGATGCTAAAATTGCTCAGGCAAAGAAGGATATGATCGGAGTAATGACAGTCATGACAGATTATATTGCTGAAGCGGAGGACAAATTGGAACTTTTGGAAGAAACTAACCTTAATTTGATATCCAAAATTCAAACGTTACAACAGGAAATGGAAATTGCTCAAAAACAACTTGTCATGATAAATTACAATAAGACTGCCTTTGCAATAAGGGTTAGAGGACTGCGTGAAAACCAACAGGAGAATTTGAAACAGATCTTCTTTGAGGCTTTCAGCCGCTTGGTGGGAAGTCCGGGATTTAACTTTGATTGGCAGATTCAAAGAATTTACCGCCAGAATTCCTGGGTAGCAAAACAGCGACAGCTTCCGAGGGACATAATAATATACTTTACCACAAGGGAATCCAGAAATGAGATAATACAGAGGCTTTACAGCAAGAGGTTGAGAATTGACGGACAGGACTTGATTGTTTTTAAAGAGATACCATTTCAATTATTAAGAACAAGGAAAGAGTACGCTTTCTTAACCGAAGAACTCAGAAATTCTCAGATTCCATACAAATGGGAAGTCCCAGCTGGTATTACAGTTACATTTGGCAACCAAAAACACCGCATTAACTCTGTCTGTGAAGCCCGAGAATTTTACTACGAGATCCTGAAGGCGGGACTTCCTGATTCATCCGGACCTGGAGAGAGACAAGGAGAAGGAGAAGACAAACAGCGAGACACGTGGCTACAAGGCGGAGGGTGTTGCTTTCCTCTTCCGGAAGGGCAGAAGACTAAAGAATAAAGACTAAGCGATGTTCTTAAAGCTTTATGATTTCCGTCTGGGATAAAATGGAAAAGTGGTATATTGATGATGAGACATGGAGACTGAGAGAAGCGTTGCTGATTGTGGACACATATTGTATATAAGATTTGTCTGAATTCTAACTCAAATTGCGCATGAATTATTTTCTTAGGCGAGGAGAGCGGAGATTGCGATCTTTTTGAGTTGTGGTCTGGGACGAATGGAGTTGGGAGGCGCGTGGGAGAGGGAAGGGTAGCGAAAGCTTAATTAGACTACTTGGGGCTAGAATGCAAGCTGATATTTGTTTGAGTTGCTATTTCAATATAAGGTCAAGAAAGATTGGTCGGAGAGTCTTCAGGAAAGTGGAGTAAATATGGGAGGAGCAATGGACGCGGATAAAATATATATATGGACATAGATAAAGGCAGGGTGGAAGGTAAAAAATTTATATGTGGAGGTGGGTAAGGATAGAAAGGGAGGTGTTGGAAATGAAAAATGAAAGAAGTACTTGAGTTTAATGGTTTTATAGAAAGGTTTGGATATTCGGATAAAAAAGAGAGAAATTAAAGGTTTGAATAGATAGACAAAGCAATGAGACTTTTAGTTGGGGAATCCTAATTGATCAACTTACCTGGCTCTAATATAGTTTGAAACCCTGCAAGTAGTAAAATAATCGAAATTTGGAATGAGCTACATTGTTTAAGATTTACAGATAATGGGAAGCTGTGTTAACGTAGTGGGTTTATTGACCCTTCTCTGTTTCCCCTTTCTTTTTAGGTGTGTGTGTATTTTTTATTATTCTCTTTTTTTTTTTTTTTGGCTTTTCTTTTCTTTTCTTTTTTTAATTTTAAAGTTAGCTGGCCTTATTATACTCAAATGCTTGTTAAAGAATTATGCCGGGTATGGGACCTGCGAAGCCGTAAGGGGGTTAGGGAGGGGGGATTATAGGGGGGAGGGGGGAGGGTGGAATTACAGTTTCAATTCTTAACAATAAGAATTCACTTGTATACTGCGGCTCGTTTTCCTTTTTTTTTTCTTTTTCTCTTTTATTCTTTTAAAAAAAAAAAAAAACTGATGGATACACCAAAGCGAGGAGAAGAGGGAAAGAGGAGGGAGAAGTAAAGAGGGAGTGAGAGGGAATGTAAGGAGGGGGAGATGGAGGGAGGGGGAGATGTCTGAGGGGGAAGGGAAGTAGAAGAGGGGAATGCTGGAGGGGTGAAATGAAAGTTGGAGGGGGAGAAGAGAGGGTGTATGGGGGATTGAAGTGTTATGTTGGGGGGTTTTTTTGTTTGTTTTTTTTCTCTTTGTTTTTTTTTGTTACGCACAGTATATAAGTGATTGTATAAAATGAAAATGAAAATGAAATAAATAAAATGTAAAAAAATTTAAAAAAAAAAAAAAAAAAAACAAAGACACATATAATAAAAACAGTAACCAACATGCATTCATCATTCAGGAGGGGCAACTATCTTCATCCCCAGGCCTGACGGGCTAGCCAGTTCTTCAAGGCTGTGCGGAAGGCCTGGACGGTGGTGAGGGTACGAATCTCCACGGGGAGTTCGTTCCCCGTGGGGATATGATTCTGTGCAAGCTAGAATCTTACATTTTTTCCCCTCTTGAACACCTTGAGCCAAAGAAGAAGGAGTCAAACTATTCTCCAAGGCACCTGAGGACAGAACAAGAAGCAATGGGTGGAAACTAATGCAGGAGAGAAGCAACTTAGAACTGAGGAGAAATTTCCTGACAGTGAGAACAATTAATCAGTGGAACAACTTGTCTCCAGAAGTTGGGAATGCTCCAACATTGGAAGTCTTTATGAAGATGTTGGATAGCCATTTGTCTGAAATGGTATAGGGTTTCCTGGCTAGGCAGGGGGCTGGACTAGAAGACCTCCAAGGTCCCTTCCAACTCTGCTATTGTATTGTATTGAAACATTTCACTGTTCATCCAAAAACTGAAGACGCTTCTTGGATGAGAAGTGAAACGTCTTCAAAAGGGGGGGGGGAAACACAGAAAGCCCAATTGCCATTTGAAAAAGCCCCTCCCTCTACTTCTTCCCACAGGAAAAACATGGGCATGGTGGTGATGGAGGTATCCTATGCCAGTGACCTTTTTGTTGTCACGTGCCAACAGTGTGCCTATACCCATAATGCAATGCAAGCGTGCACCCCCATGTACATCTGCCCCCCCGTCGTCCCCCACTCATGTGCACGCCATCCCCTGTACTCTCACCCACCCACCCCTATGCATGTATGCGTGACTCACCAACCTCCGCACCCCATTTTGCGCTTCCCTGCAGCCTCCTAGGAGCAAAAATGCGCCATGCCACACTCCCTGCGCCCCATTTTGGACCTAATAGGCCTCCTGCAGCCACCCGGGAGCAAAAATGGGCTGCAGGGGAGGGCGCCACCCCCACCCCATATATACGTACACCACCCCCACACCTGTACGCATGTCTCCTGCATGTGCTCACATGTCCCGCATGTGCCCCTGCACATGCACAGCAGAGACCCCAAAACCAGCTGGTTGGCGGTAGGCATGCGTGGTGGAGCTGCGGTGGAGCTGAGATGGGGGGAGACAGATCGTGTGCCCGCAGAGAGGACTCTGCATGCCACCTGTGGCACGTGTGCCAAAGGTTTGCCATCGCACTCCTACGCCGATCCTCAATGCTGGCGAACTCAGAGCCGTTTGTGAGAAGCTAGAAAGGTGACAACTGGGTTAGCAGAAGACTAGATGCTCCATGTCTATTCCTTGATGAAATATTGCAAGCTGAATAAATAAGATGCACCGTGAAGACTTCGTAGCCAGAGATGGGCGGCGAAGAGAGTGGGTGGTTTTGTTTTAAATACTCCCATTTACAGTCAGTTAACCTTTACGTTACCTAAATGAAAATTGCACAAACCTGAAATTTTCGCTGACAGGTTGCCTAGAAACGGACAATTGGTTACTAGAAGACAATGGATTCTCTGCTACTGATAGCACTATTAGAAATAGAGTCAGTTAACAGCGTTCCGTCGGGGCAATTATCGGTTTTGCACCTCCGCACACCTTTCCGTTCTTGTTCCACAGGCAGGGTTTCCCCCCCCCCATGCGCACTCCTCAAAGCCAAAGCAAATGCTGACATGTCCTCTTAGATATCTTGGTGGATTTCTGCACCATGGAAGAAAGTCATGGGTAAGAGCAGCGGTGGGATTCAAATAATTTAACAACCAGTTCAATGCCCTAATGACCAACTAGGCGGCCATGGACATGGTGGACATGGCCAAGGGATGTGACAGGCAGCACTCAGCCTCCGCACCCCTCTGGGAGCAAAAGCGGGCTACGGAGGGGAGCGCCGTAACCCCACCCACCCCTTTTGAGCCTAGAAGGCATCCCTGCAGCCTCACGGGAGCAAAAACGGGGCGTGTGGGGACTCCTGGAAGGGGTGGGGCAGGAAGGGGCGTGGCCAGCCAGCAATATAGTAACCGCGTCGTCTGAACCAACCCGAACTGGCTGAATCCCACCACAGGATCAGAGCATTGGTTGAATCATATCTAAAAATCAGATACCGAATGAGGAGGGCCGTGAAGCTGAGAAAATAAGGAGGGAGATGTTAGAGAACTCTAAAATTAGCAAAAATAGACGAAGATCTGGAGAAGTTGAAGGTGGTAAATCCTCCCCCGCCCCTCCATAAAGCCAGAAGTGAGCCAAGCAACTTCTGTAAACACAAAATTTGTTTGAACATTCACCCTTTAAGATGAAATAAATGTGTGGTGTGCATCTGGGAACAGGCAGTGATGGTAAACCTTTTGAACTCATTGTATCCAAAATTCATAAAATGCCTAACTTGACATTTCTGGTGTGTCTCTCGCACACACACAACTCTGGACAAAAGACAAACGATTCCCCACAAGGAGTAATAAATTAACTTATTTAATTTATTATTTAGTAAGCAAATACTTAGATAATTGTATTTTTTCCCCCAAAATGCCTGTCCAAAGCAGCTCTTATGCAGCCTTATGACTGCATAGAGCAGTGTTTCTCAACCTTGGCAACTTGAAGATGTCCGGACTTCAACTCCCAGAATTCCCCAGCCAGCATTCGCTGGCTGGGGAAATCTGGGAGTTGAAGTCCGGACATCTTCAAGTTGCCAAGGTTGAGAAACACTGGCATAGAGGATAGAGTTCAAAAGCACTAGGAATTTATTCCAGGCAACGTCCGTGGAAAGTCTCAGCCATCCAGGTCCTAGTTGTCCCAAAGGTGCTTTTTCAAGAGGCAACTGGACTTTCTGGGTTTTCCTTGAAGACATTTCGCTTCTCATCCAAGAAGCCAAAGAAACTTCTTGGATGAGAAGTGAAACATCTTCAAAGAAAAGCAAGAAAATCCAGCTGCTTCTTGAAAAAGCACCTTTGGGTATTCCAGATAACCTACAGACAAAAATCTACTAAGTCAAAGTGGCACCAGATACGAGCCAAGACCGCCTACTGCCGCATACCTCCCAACAGCCGATAAGATCCCACAGGGTGGGCCTCCTAAGGACGCCGTCAGCCGGACAGTGTCGGCTGGCAGGGCCTCGGAGGAGAGCCTTCTCTGTGGCCACTCTGACCCTGTGGAATCAGCTACCCCCAGAGGTCCGGACCTCGCCCACCCTCATGGCCTTCAGAAAAGCTGTTAAAACCTAGCTGTTCCGGCAGGCCTCGGGCTGTTGACCTTATTATGTAGGTTCCAGCCCCAATTTGAATGTATGCATATTGGAGAATTTTAATCTTTATTTTTTTTCCCTTTTCTTATTCTGTGTAAGCCGCCCGGACTCCTCCGGGATTGGGCGGCCTATAAATCTAATAAATTAAATTACATTACATTACATTAATGGTCATAAGGGCCGGCTGGACTTAGCCTCTGGTTGAAGTGTAGCGACTCCAAACTGATAATGTGTTTCAGTGGTGGGTTCCGGATCCCAGTGCAACCGGTGGCCCCCATATGAACGAGCACGCGCGTGCATGTGTCCTTATCTCCGAAATGCCTCCGTAATGCTCGGCGGAGCATCGTGCAAGCGCCATATACTCCATGTGCGGAAGCGCCCAAGAGCTCAAATACAAGTAAGGACACTGGGCAGGTGGATAGGCCCTCCAGAACACAGTACCGGAACAATACACGGTGCTCCCGGCAGGCACCGGTACAGCCGTACCAGGGCGTACTGCCTGCAACCCACCACTGATGTGTTTGACCCCACTCTCAGGCTCAGCCAGGTTATCTCCTACCGCAGGGGTCTCCAAACTTGGCAACTTTTAAGAGTTGTGGACTTCAAGTCCCAGAATTCCTCAGTCAGCCATGCTTGCCAGGGAATTCTGGACATTGAAGTCCACAACTCTTAAAAGTGCCGAGTTTGGAGACCCCCTATCCTGCAGCAACTTCCGAAAAGAGTGGGAAAGCATGCCCTACTCTCACGCACTTTTTGGGAAGCTCCAGGGGCCACTTGAGAGCAGGGTCCTTTCGCACAACTTCCAAAGGGTTCACAAACCTGGGGTGTCACTAAAAAATGATAACGGGCGACACCTCTGACACTAGTATCATAGGTTTGCTATCACCAGGTTACATGAGATATAGGTTAAGCGACATCCATGATGTGTTTAGGAGGGGTGAAAGCAGAAGTCCACTTCCTCCACCCCATTGGGAATCACTTTCAACTGAGGTGAGAAGGCAGTCTCGATTCCCTTCTGACCCGATTATTTGTTTGAGGACACAAAAGGATATTCATTGGTATCAAATGGATGGGGGAAGGGGTGGGCTTCAAAAATTGCAGCAATTTAGCTGTCCCGTTGCTGCATGGGTGTGGCCATGGTGGGCATGGCCTAGTTGGCTTCCTGCACCACAGGGGGGGGGGTCATTTTTGCCCTCCCAAGACTTCAGAGGCTTTCCTCGAGCCTCTGGCAGGGCAAAAACTACCCCTGGACCCAGAGGCCCTTCGGAGGCCGGAAACAGGCCCATTTCCAGACTTCCGGAACTTCCGGTAGATCTGTTTTCCACCCTTCACAGGCACTGGAGGCTTTTCTTGAGCCTCTGGGAAGGCAAAAACTGATTTTCCTGGGGTCTGGAGGCCCTCTGGAGGCCAGAAACAGGCCCGTTTCTGGACTTCTGGAACCTTCCTCCCACCCTCCCCGAGCCTCCGCGCAGGCCCTGCACTTTCTGGCATGATGAGCGTGAGAATTCTGGGAGGAGAGGGTGGGCGTGGCCTGCCAGGGGTATCATTTTGGGGTTTGCCAAACTGGGCAGAATCCTAGCTAGAGGATTGCCCAAACTTGTGCGAACCCCAAACAGCCCACCCCTGGGTGGGTGGGGACGGACGTTCTTATTTCTTCTGTGCTCGTTTCATTTTGAACGCTTATCCACTTCTAATTTAAAAATAGAGAGTTTGTCTAATTGTCTAAATGAACAATAAAAAGAAAACGTTTTTAAGGAGAGGAAGATTTTGGCAAAATGTTTTCACAGTCGTGGTTCAACAGATAATCCAAACCTCTGCTGCTACAGATGAATCCTCCACTTACAAGCATTCACTTAGTGGCTGTTCACAGTTACAATGGCACTGGGAAAAAGGGACTTACAGTCATTTTTCACACTTAGGACTATTGCAGCATCCCATTGCCACGTTATCCAAATTTGGGCGCTTGACAACCAGCCTGTATTTATGACGGTTGCAATGTCCCGGGGTCATCATGTGGTCACTTTTTGTGACTTTCTGATGAGTAAAAAGTCAGAAGGGAAGCCAAATTCACTTTATAACCGTGTGACTAACTTAACAGTTGCAGTGATTCACTTGTGCAACAAAGGTCGTAAAATGGGACAAACTCACTTACTGCGTTTTTCGGAGTATAAGGCGCTTCTAGCTTTCGGGGAGGAAAACAAGAGGGGAAAAAATCTGCCTCTGCCTCCTTGCACCAAACAGCAAGCAGTACAGAAGATATACACTCTTTGTGGTGTTACACTTCAGACTATACTTGTACAGATGCTGTTAAAATTGATGTGGCTTTCTGGAAGTATACATTATTCTCCTCTGTTTAAAAGGAGATACAATAGCACTGGGCCTCTTCAGATCAAGCATTTCTTTTAAAAAAAGCTTCTTCATTTGGTTAGTTGTCTAGAACAATAATAAAGCACTCTGCAAAAAGTAAATGTAATAATTTGAACATTCTACATAGGCATTTATAGTTATTGACTTAGCTCCTTGCAGCAAACAGCCTGATTAGCACAAGAAAAAAAAATCTGCTTCTGCCTCCCAGGAGTAAAAAGTCAGAAGGGAAGCCAAATTCACTTTATAACCGTGTGACTAACTCCTCTGTTTAAAAGGAGATACAATAGCACTGGGCCTCTTCAGATCAAGCATTTCTTTTAAAAAAAGCTTCTTCATTTGGTTAGTTGTCTAGAACAATAATAAAGCACTCTGCAAAAAGTAAATGTAATAATTTGAACATTCTACATAGGCATTTATAGTTATTGACTTAGCTCCTTGCAGCAAACAGCCTGATTAGCACAAGAAAAAAAAATCTGCTTCTGCCTCCCAGGAGTAAAAAGTCAGAAGGGAAGCCAAATTCACTTTATAACCGTGTGACTAACTTAACAGTTGCAGTGATTCACTTGTGCAACAAAGGTCGTAAAATGGGATCTGCCTCTGCCTCCTTACAACTAAAATTGGTTAGTTGTCTAGAACAATAATAAAGCACTCTGCAAAAAGTAAATGTAATAATTTGAACATTCTACATAGG
The DNA here is from genome assembly GCF_009769535.1 of Thamnophis elegans. Classification (NCBI taxonomy): domain Eukaryota; kingdom Metazoa; phylum Chordata; class Lepidosauria; order Squamata; family Natricidae; genus Thamnophis; species Thamnophis elegans. The sequence continues at coordinate 132,284,366 of NC_045544.1, forward strand.
CATTTATAGTTATTGACTTAGCTCCTTGCAGCAAACAGCCTGATTAGCACAAGAAAAAAAAATCTGCTTCTGCCTCCCAGGAGTAAAAAGTCAGAAGGGAAGCCAAATTCACTTTATAACCGTGTGACTAACTTAACAGTTGCAGTGATTCACTTGTGCAACAAAGGTCGTAAAATGGGACAAACTCACTTACTGCGTTTTTCGGAGTATAAGGCGCTTCTAGCTTTCGGGGAGGAAAACAAGAGGGGAAAAAAATCTGCCTCTGCCTCCTTGCACCAAACAGCAAGCAGTACAGAAGATATACACTCTTTGTGGTGTTACACTTCAGACTATACTTGTACAGATGCTGTTAAAATTGATGTGGCTTTCTGGAAGTATACATTATTCTCCTCTGTTTAAAAGGAGATACAATAGCACTGGGCCTCTTCAGATCAAGCATTTCTTTTAAAAAAAGCTTCTTCATTTGGTTAGTTGTCTAGAACAATAATAAAGCACTCTGCAAAAAGTAAATGTAATAATTTGAACATTCTACATAGGCATTTATAGTTATTGACTTAGCTCCTTGCAGCAAACAGCCTGATTAGCACAAGAAAAAAAAATCTGCTTCTGCCTCCCAGGAATTTGCCTCGTTGGAACAAACAGCAAGTTTCACTTTCAATTTTAGTTTAAGCAAGGGGCTCCCAGTGATCAGCTGTTTCAGCCTGCAGGGGTTGCCAGAGTCTATTGCCGCCTCACAAACCCCGTTTTCTCTATTTGCTGCAAGGAGGTAAATTGCCTGGAGGCAGAGGCCAAAAGGTGGGGCTACATTCGGTGTATAAGACGCACCCAAAATTTCACCCTCTTGTAGGGGTGGAAAAGGTGCGTCTTATACTCTGAAAAATATGGTAGCTATCTTGCTTGGCCATGGAAATTTTGGGCTTCATTGCGGCCATAAATCGAGGACCAACAATATTGCTATCACAAAGAACGACCATAAGGTGCTTTCTGGTCTACTTTGGCACATATTGTCCATCAAGTCCATCTCTGGTCAAATGCCTCCGTCTGGAGGAAGGGCATCCACAAGAGAGTGTAAAAGAATTAAGATTAGATTAGATTAGATTAGATTGACAGAGTTGGAAGGGACCTTGTAGGTCATCTAGTCCAACCCTGCCCAAGCAGGAGACTACACCATTTCTGACAGATAGCAGCCCAGTCTCTTCTTGAAACTTCCAATGATGAAGCTCCCACAACTTCTGAAGGCAGCTTCTGTTCCATGGGTTGATTGTTCTCACTGTCAGAAAATTCCTCCTTATTTCCAGGCTGAATCTCTCTTTGGTCAGTTTCCATCCATTATTCCTTCTCTGGCCTTCAGGTGCTTTGGAAAACAGCTTGACCCCTTCCTCTCTGGGGCAGCCCCTCAAATATTGGAAGACTGCTATCATGCCTCCCCTGGTCCTTCTCTTCACTGGACTAGCCAGGCCCAGTTCCTGCAATCATTCATCATATGTTTTTAGTCTCCAGACCCCTAATCATCTCGGTTGTTCTTCTCTGCACTCTTTCCAGAGTTCTCAACATCTTTTTTACAGTGTGGTGACCAAAACTGGATGCAGTATTCTAGGTGTGGTCTTACTAAGGCTTGATAGAGTGGTATTAGTACCTCCCTTGATCTTGATTGTATCTTTCTGTTAATGCAATTTAGGATTGCATTGGCTTTTTTGGCAGCAGCCGCATACTGTTGGCTTATATTTAATCGGTTGATCATATTTAATTGGTTAAGATGGTGATGATGACTCTCATACAACCCCCCCCCCTTTATTTTCAGTTACTGTTTTGATTTGCTTTATTCTCCCCATCCCAATATTCCTGAACAGCTCAAATCACACTATTATTCCAATAGGAACAAATGGCATAGAGCTGCCCTCAACTTCCACACATCTGACTTCAATGCCCATTTAGATGGTTGTGTCGTAGCTCTACAATTTATCTAAGTATTTTTTTTTCCTACCTGTCTAAGCCAAAACTGCTTTTGTGCCTATTTACTCCTCGGAAATCATTTTCTGGCCTGTTTTTAAAATGCACCCTTTACAGGAGACTGCTAAAAGTAATTCCCAGCTCCACCCCGCATATCTTAACCAGTTCAGGATTTGACATTTTGCCTGAATTCATTTGCATTTCATTTGTACATGTTTCTGCTTCCTAGGTGGAATGTAAGAAAGCACAACCTAAAGAAGTGATGTTTCCACCAGGGACACGAGGAAGAGCTCGCGGATTACCATATACTATGGATGCTTTTATGCTTGGCATGGGAATGTTGGGTAAGTTTGCAGGAGAATGAATAATTGACTAGAATTTCCGCGTTCTGCGATGCTTACAATAGCTGAGCAATTTAACTGCTCTAATATTTATGGCTATTTTTACATTTCTCCTTTTATTACATGGTAAGCCGCCCAGAATCGCTTTGGATAGTGAGATGGACGGCATCTACATTTAATAAATAAACATAAATAAATAAATAAAATTGCCAAGGTCCTATTTTTAGTGCTTTGTCCTTGGAATATCAAATTCCTAGATTCAGAATTTACCTGACTTACAACAGACTGCCACGCCCAAAGTCTGTGCCGGTTGGGCCCATGCTACCTCTGGAATATCAGAATTAGCATTTAAATGGGTATTTCCAGGAGGTTCTTCTCCCCACATTCATTAAAGAAAAATAAATTTATGGTTAAAAATCCTCCTTTTCTCCTTTTCTTTTTCAGGGTAGGGAGGGGAGAATGAAGCCACAGATTCTTCAAGGTATCTTTGACAGTTTAGCGGAGATAATTAAAAATCTTTGTGGCTTTAAATGGCACAAAAGCTGGAGGAGGCCTGGGGAGCAGCTTAATAGCATGGGTTGTGGCAATAATTAGAAGTTCCAAGGAGAAAAGATGGTATTTGAGCCCAGACCATTGTGTCCAGAAAAATACTAATTAAACAGGATAAATTGTATTTAATAGTGAAAATCTATTTATGTGATAGATCATTCTCAGTTATAATTGGCTCTCATTTGCTTCTGCTTAGTATTTTTCTTTCTGACATTACCTAAGGGGTCTTAGGTAATGGGGTTTACGTAAAAAGTATCTGTGCAGGTGTCCCTGTAGGTACCTGAGAGTAGCAATAGCAATAGCAGTTAGACTTATATACTGCTTCATAGGGCTTTCAGCCCTCTCTAAGCGGTTTACAGAGTCAGCATATTGCCCCCAACAACAATCCGGGTCCTCATTTTACCCACCTCGGAAGGATGGAAGGCTGAGTCAACCCTGAGCCGGTGAGATTTGAACAGCCGAACTGCAGAACTGCAGTCAGCTGAAGTAGCCTGCAGTGCTGCATTTAACCACTGCCTCACCTTGGCTCTAAATAAAGTAGGGGGGGGGGACAGACAGGTAAATCAGTGGAGAAGGATGTCAGGAAGCACTTTATACCCTGTTAACATTTTTCCCCAGTTCCCCAGAAATGATATGTTACTTTCCCATTCAACCCTTCTTTGCTTTCAGGGGTGGGCTGCTGAGGGTTCGCACAGGTTCAGGCGATCCTCTAGCGAAGGATCTCTGGAGTTCTGGAAACCTGCAAATCCCACCCCTGGCTGGCCCTGCCCACCCCACCCTTCCCCTCCCAGGAGTCTCCACACGGCCCGTTTTGGATGCCAGGTAAGCACAGGGCCCATGTGGAGGCTCGGGGAGGGCGAAAAACAGGCCTCCCAGAAGTTCCGGAAAGCTGGAAACAGGCTTGTTTTCAGCCTCCGGAGAGCCTCTGGAGCCCAGGGGAAGCTGTTTTCTCCCTCCCGGAGGTTCAAGGAAAGCCTCCGGAGCCGGGTAGGGCAAAAACTCCACCCCATCCCCTCCATGGTGCCAGAGGCTGACTAGGCCATGCCTACCCAGTAATCGGGTAGAGAACCCGTTGCTGAAAGTTTAGAAGCCCACCCCTGTTTACTTTGTATTGGCAAGTTCATACTTCAGTCCTCCTTTGATCTACACCTAGTGCAAGACAGTGGTGGGTTCCGAATCCTGTTGGAACTGATACGCTGCAACAGGGCTGGCGTCCACCACGTGAACACACGCAGCATGCACATGTGTACTTCCCGCCCGTGATGCTCCAGCTGCTCGGCGGAGCGTCACGCAGGTGCCGTATGCTCCGTGCGCGAAAGCCCCGATCGGCTCAAATAGTGGTAAGGAGAGCAGTCGGGTGGGTGGGCCTTCCGGAGCACCGTACCGGAACGGTACCTGGTGCTCCCAGGAGGCACCAGGATGTCCGTACCGGGGCGTACCGGTTGTATCCCACCACTGGTGCAGGACCAATACAGGAGGATATAGCTCAGGGAGGTAGCTCAGGGTTGAGATGCGGAGTTCTTGGTGTTGTCTGAACTCGGTTGTTTTCTTACAGACATTTCATTATCCAAAATAATGAAACAACATCATCCGTGGAGTAGTTTGGATAAGGAAACATCTGCATGAAAACAACCAAGCTCTGATAGCACCAAGGACTCCTTACCTCATGCAGAAGTTTTAACCAACACAATGAGTTAGAAGGGACCTTGGAGGTCTTCTAGTCCAACCCCCTGCTTAGGCAGGAAACCCTTTACCATTTCAAACAAATGGTTGTCCAACATCTTCTTAAAACTTTCAGTGTTGGAGCATTTACAACTTCTGGAGGCAAGTTGTTCCACTAATTAATTGTTTTAACTGTCAGGAAATTTCTCCTTAGTTCTAAGTTGCTTCTCTCCTTGATTAGTTTCCACCCATTGCTTCTTGTCCTGCCTTCAGGTGCCTTGGAGAACAGCTTGACTCCCTCTTCTTTGTGGCAACCCCTGAGATATTGGAACACTGCTATCATGTCTCCCCTAGTCCTTCTTTTCATTAAACTAGACATACCCAGTTCCTGCAACCATTCTTCATATCTTTTAGTCTCCAGTTCCCTAATCATCTTTGTTGCTCTTCTCTGCACACTTTTTAGAGTCTGAGAAAACCTCCCACAATTTCTGGAGGCAAGTCGATTCATTACTGATTAATTGTTCTCACTGTCAGGAAATTCCTCCTTAGTTCTAGGTTGCTTCGCTCCTTGATTAGTTTCCACCCATTGCTTCTTGTCCCGTCTTCAGGTGCAGTCAAGAGGGCTTCTCTTCAAGTCTCTCTCTTTATTTTGGTCACCCATCTGTCTCCAAAATATAGGTGCCTTTCCACCTGGTGAGGTTTTCTGTCATGTGTCCTGTGGACGTAGAGCATGAAAATCACCCACCAAGAAACATTTCCATTCTACTGCTGAGCTTCTCTTCTGTTCCTATTGGCAGAAAAATTGAAAATTTCTTTGAGAGTCAGGACTCACCGGGGCTTACCGGTGCCCGCTGGGAGCACCAGGTACCGTTCTGGTATGGTGCTCCAGAGGGCCCGCCCACCCACCCGCCGTCCTTACCTGTATTTGAGCCAACCAGGGTTTCCGCACACGCGCACGGAGCGTACGGCGCCTGCGCAAAGCTCCGCCGAGCAGCTGGAGCATTGCGGGCGGTAAGTACACGTGCACGCACTGCACACGTGCTGCGCGTGTGCATGTGGTGGACGCCAAGCCCTGTTGCACCGTACCGGTTGCACCGGGATCCGGAACCCATCATTGAGTGAAAGGCTACCAATTCGGGCCAGTTTGCCCGAACCAGTAGTAAAAAAATGCTTTAAAAATGTTTTTTAAAAAGTTCAGATGATTGCGCCGCACAGCTGATTTAAAAACTTTTTAAAAGCAGTTTTTTTATTACCAGTTCAGGCGAATAAGTAGTAAAAAATGGTTTTAATTTAAAAAAAAAAAAAACTCCCGACGATTAGCTGTGCGAAAATCAGGTGTGCCGCACAATTCATATTTGCTAGAAAGCAGGAAATCCTGCTTTGTAGTGAATCTAAATCAGGCAGCACAGTTGCCGTCCTGTCTCTCCCCCCCCTCCCCCCCCGGCTGTTCTACTTACCTTTGCAGACTCAGAAAAGGCTTCTTAGCCCCTGTGGTGCGCCTGTGCAAAGCGAACTAGTTGCATGCTTCAGAGCATTTTGCCCCTGGACTCACCCCCTGATAATTGGAAAAGTTTGAGTCCGAGATATGCCTAGGAGTCCTTTGTACTTAAGATAACTCCTGCTTTATACGAGACGCTAAAAGTGTGGTGTATGGAAAACGCAGACCAAATCCACCTTCGGCTAAATGGAATTGTGACGTTTTGGCAAGTCTCCTTCGATCACACGGGTGCCTGTTAGTGCACGTAGGGTGCACAGCTTTATTAAGGGACCCAAATTGGTTTTGTTGCACTGGTTTTTGCAGGGTGACTCCTAATGTGAACTTATTAATTTTAAATCAGCCTGATTTGCTCTGAATGAGTGATTGATTCATGATGAAGGCCAGATGCTTAATTATCTGCTCCAGCTCTTTCCTGGACCCGTCGGCCTCTCTCGGAGTGCCTAGCGTTATTGTGGTGGCACCACGAAGGCAGCCAAGTTGCAGGCGGCGGAAGAACTCCGCGCATGCCAGGTCCTTCATCCGCAAGTGTCCCCCTTCTCCCAAGTCAGCCTCAAGGTCGATGTCAGCAGATTCTTAGCAGGGCAATCAAAATCTCCCTTTGCTAACTTGTCAACTGCACAGCGGTGAAACTCCAACCCCGAACGGAAGGAGGGTGTAATTAACTCATCAAGCAAAAATTAGCATAGGGGGATGCCACGATGTGGCTTGAGAGCCAGGAGGATCCGAAAGACCTTCAGTCATGGGATGCCATTCCATGTGCTTTGAGCATGCAAGCAGAGGAGGAAACCAAAATAGACTTGCCAATCACCAGTATATCTGGAGATAATTGGGCAGAGGGGGAATGAGAAAGGCATTCCGGATTTGGTTGGTCAGTGAGGATTCCTGAAACTTAACTCACCTAGAAAGTAGAAGTTTTTCCCAAGATTCCCCGCCCCCTTAAGATATTATGCCCCCCTCCCCCACTCCACAATTTATAGAATATAGAATAGCAGAGTTGGAAGGGACCTTGGAGGTCTTCTAGTCCAACCCCCTGCTTAGACGGGAAACCCTACACCACTACAGAGAAATGGCTATCCAACATCTTCTTAAAGACTCCCAGTGTTGGGGCATTCACAACTTCTGGAGGCAACTTCTGTTCCACTGATTAATTGTCCTCACTGTCAGGAAATTTCTCCTCAGTTCTAGGTTGCTTCTCTCCTTGATTAGTTTCCACCCATTGCTTCTTGTTCTGCCTTCTGTTGCCTTGGAGAACAGCTTGACTCCCTCTTCTTTGTGGCAACCCCTCAGTTATTGGAAGACTGCTATCATGTCTCCCCAATTTGACAAGATTGATGTCAGGCTCCAAAAATCAAGGAAGACACCGACCCAGTGTGACTTCTAAGCAGTTTCCTTTATTGTTCTTCATCCATCGGCTGAAATCTCTGCCAAAATGAAGCAACAACTTTCATTCTTAAAGATATATTCTGAGAACCTCTGGGGGGTGGGTGCTATCCTGACCATCATCCTCCCAACCAAACCACAGGTAGTCCTCGACCTACAACACTTCTTTTAGTGACCGTTCACAGTTACAGTGGTACTGAGAAAAGTGACTTATGACCGTTTTTCCCACTCACCATTGTAGCATCCCTGTCATCATGTGGTCAAACGCTTGGCAGCTCACTCATATTTATGATGCTTGCAGTGTCCCAGGGTCATGTGATAACCTCCCTTCTCTTCTTCCACCTTCTTTCCCTTCTCTTCTTCCATTTCCCTTCCCTCCCCTTAAACTTCTTTACACTTTCCTTTACTCCCTTCCTCTTCTTCCCCTTTCTTTCCCTTCTTCCATTTCCCTCTCCTCCACTTCTTCCACTTTCATTCCCTTCTCTTTTTCCATTTCTCTCACCTTCACCTTCCCTCCCTTTCTTCCACTTTCTTTCCTTTCCCTTCCCCTCTTCCACTTTCCTTCCCTTTGCTCCCTTCCTCCTCTTCCACTTTCTTTCCCTTCTCTTCTTCCATTTCCCTCCCTTCCACTGCTTCCAGTCTCTTTACTTCTTCTACTTTCCTTCACTCCCATCCATCTACTTTCTTTCCCTTCTCTTCTTCCACTTTCCTCCCATTTCCTTCAATCCCCTTCTTCCACTTCCCTTCTCTTCTTCCAGTTTCCTCCCCTCCACTTCTTCCACTTTTCTTCCTTTTCCTCCCCTCCTTTTTCTATTTTCTTTCCCTTGTCTTCTTCCATTCCCCTCCACTCCTCTCCACTTCCCTTCCTTTCTTCCACTTTCTTCCCCTCCCCGTCCTCTTTTCTTCTTCCATTTTCTTTCCCTTCACCTCTCTTCTTCCACTTTTCTCCCCTTCCCTTCCTTCCCTTCTGCTTCTTTCCTTCCCTTCTCTTCTTCCACTCTCCTCCTCCCTTCTTTTTCCTTCCCTTCCCCTTAAATTAGGGGTCCCCAACTCCTGGTCCATGGACTGGCTCCGGGCCGCGGCATGCCAGAAACCGGGCCACGCAAACAAGTGAAGATGCAGGCAGCATGCAAAATGTTCCCCAGAAAAAACTCTCTCCACGGATCCGGTCCCTGGTGCCCAAAAGGTTGGGGGGAGGGCTTAAATGGCTATACTTGAAGCTTTGAACTCCCTTCTCTCCCACACTACTTCTCAAAAAAAAAAAAAAAAAACACCTCTGTTGGTAAAATTTATATCTCCACTGAAATGCTACCTGATATGTACGTCTCGTTTCAAGAAATTGGTCCCTGACTTTTTTAATATGACTCTGGGAGCCGGACCCCAGCTGTGCATCAGTGCACACGTTCCATCTAGATGGGGTTGCATTCATGCATAAAAGGCATTTGTGCCCTTCAAAGAAAAGTTGCTCTCCTAGAGGAGAGGATGGCCCTTGCTGGAGAAAGCGAAGGAAAAGTGAGCCTAACACCATGAGTAACAAAAGAGAGCTATTAGAAAGCACCGGAGGAATCTGACACATAGGCCCGATATTGTTTCCAGTTGTCATTTTTGTCATGCAGGGGCAGGTCAGGATAGTTTCAGCAAAAGGTTAAATGCAGTCGAAAGGGATTCCCTCTGATCCAAGCAAAAGCCTCCTTCTTCCTTCTTTAATCCTAATCCCATTTCTTTGGCGGGGGGGGGGGGAGATTTCGGCCAGTGCAATCAGTCTAAAGCCATTCGCGATATTTACACAGTGATGAAAGTATGTTCTTGAGGTCTTCCCAGAATCTTGGTACCCTGTTTCCCTAAAAATAAGACCTCCCCGGATAATAACCCCAATTGGGCTTTTGAGCGCATGCGCTAAAATAAGGCCTCCCCTGAAAATATTGCAACACAGCAGCAGCCTTGAGGTGACCATACTTGCTGCCTCCTGCACCCCCAAAAATAATAAGACCTCCCCATAAAATAAGGCCAAGCGTTTATTTCAGGGGTCAAAATAAGACCCTGTCTTATTTTGGGGGAAACACGATAGATAAACTTGTTCCCTCCGTGTCCCAGCTGGATATGAAGATGCAATGAATTGGGATATTTTCCTAGTCCTGCAGTGTCCTTTCCTAGGGCTGAGAGACCACTGGGCATTCTTCCTATGCCCCAAAATTCCTCAAACATTAGTCATTAGTGTCCGAGGGAATCAGACATTGGCCCAGATGTAATCCGGAGGGGTTTGCTGGCTTAATCACTTTGCATCCTCAGGTTTACCGTATTTTTCGGAGTATAAGATGGAGCTTTTTCCCTCAAAAAAGAGGCTGAAAATCTGGGTGCATCTTATACACTGAATGCAGCATTTTTTGCCTCCTGAACCCGCCACCCCCTTCACCAAAATGGCCATACATAGCTTTTAGAAGGCTTTCAGAGTACTCCTGGGGGGCTGGGAGGGCAGAAATGGGGCATTTTTTTGCTCAATTTTGCCCCCCCCCAGCGCCCAGGAACACTTTATAAGTCTCCTAAAGGCTATCCATGCCCCCGCTTTTTTTGTTTTACAAAAAAATGGGCCCTTTTTCGCAAAAAAACGGACCGTTTTGGGGAGGTTTGCAGAGTGCAAAAACTTTTTTTAAAAAATTTGCCTCTTCAAAACCTCAGTGCGTCTTATACTCCGAAAAATACGGTACTTATTTTTTTGGGGTGGGCAATATTCACCATCATACCATTTAGGTAATCCTCGAGTTACAGCCACAATTGAGCTCAAAATTTCCCTTGCTAAGCGAAACAGTTGTTAAGTGAGTTTTGCCTCGTTTTGTGACCTTCCTTGGCCCAGTTGTTAAGTAAACCTGCAATTCTTCAGTTAGTAACATGGTTGTTCAGTGAATCTGGCTTCCCCATTGACTCCTTCAAACTCCACTCCCCTTGCGCTCCTCTTTTATTTCCTCTGGGAGGGGCCATTCATTGTCCACCTGTGGCCTTACTCCCAAGTCGACCCGTGTTTTAGCTGTTCCCTTCGTCTGGCAACTCTGTGCATGCGCACACTGGGAACAGGCTCCAGCTGTTCATCTGCCTCACTGATGTCTGACTCTGAAGGCAGCTGATAACTGTCGGATGGCCCTGGCCCCCTCTCCGCCTCCAACGCAGAGCCCTCATCAGAGCCTTCCCCAGACTCCAGGACTGGCCCATGTTCCTCCCCAACCTCCTCACTGTCCGAATCTTCTGCCAGTTCTGCTGGCTGGCCACAACAGTCACAACACTAGATCAAGAAAGCAAGAAGCACCTATTTTCATGCTCAGGTGTCTTTGATGTTAGCCTTGGAGCAAATACAGAAATACAAATCTTGCAAAAACTGCATGGTGAGTTTCTCCTTTTCATTTATAGAATTAGACAAGTCTCTTTGAACGATTTGAAATGCTGATTTTCAGGCTTTTTGTCACCTGGGCAAAATTGCCTTGGGATAAGCCACCAATAGATGTCTACCTCTCGATAGCTTCTCTTCTCTGTCTTCCATTCTTTTCTCAACCTCCCCAGTCTCTCCCATTTTCCTAGGACAAAGTCACTGGCAAAACAGGGTACCTGCTGGCGAATTCTGGAAGTCAAAGCCCACAGATCTTCAACGTGACACGTTTGAAAACCCCTGATTCAGGGCAATCTGAACCTGCTAACACTTGAGGGCATTCCAGGTCCATTAAGGTCACTAAGTTAGGCAACCTGCAAATTTGTGGTTTATGGCTGCCACCATTCTTAGCCCAGTAGGAAAAGATCTGAATCCATCCACCAGCAACCAAGGGCTTCAGAACCGTAGTTTTAATTTGGCACCCAGACATGGGTTGCTGCCAGTTTGGCCTGGTTCGGCTGAACCGGTAGTGGAAGTCAGGCCTGGGTCGCAGAACCGGCAGCAACCCAGGCCTGCCACACCCCCAAATCGGTTCCCTTGCCGTTGCTGAGCCACCACATTTTGGATTTCAGTGACTGCATGTGAGCAGTTCACTGTAAATTGTTCTGCGCGTGCGCGCAGAACAATGTCAGGCCTGCAGCCATCTTTTCTTTTGGGTCTTTGGCCTGCCACACTTTCTATTATTCTGCTATGCCTTTTCCATTGTGGGAAAATGGGAGGGGAGGGTTGTAAGGAGTTGCATACTATGGAGCCATAACAAAATTCTTTCTAGAAAGCCAAGGTCATCCTTTGTCTCTGCACCCGACCGGAACTGGATGGGGGGAACTGCCAGCATGGCAGTGGGAGATTGGACCATGTAACGGGCTTGTGGGTGTGGGGCAGTGGTGGGTTTCAAAAAAGTTTCGAACCTACTCTACGGATGTGGCCTCCTTTGTGGGAGTGGCTTGCCAGCCATGTGACCTGGTGGGAGTGGCTTGCCGGCCATGTGTTCTTTCTCTCTCTCTCTCTTTCCTTTTGTCTCTCTCTGTCCCTTTTTTCTTTTTTCTTTCATCTCTCTCACTTTTTCTTTCTTTTTTTCTTTCTTTCTTTCTTTCTTCCTTTCTTTCTCTTTCTCTCTCTGTGTGAGTCTGTCTGTGTGTGTGTGTGTGTGTGTGTGTGTGTGTGTCAGTGGTGGGTTTCAAACATTTTTGGAGCCTCTTCTGTAGGTGTGGCCTGCTTTCCGGGTCCACTGGTGGAACCTCTTCTAACCGGTTCGGTAGATTTGACGAACCGGTTCTACCGAATAGGTGCGAACTGGTAGGAACCCACCTCTGGTGTGGGGGCAAGATCATGAACGTTCAACTAGGTGGGGAAAACCGGGAAGCTTTCAGATTCGGGGTTTCCCAGATGTGCCAACATGGCTCTCTTAATAAATTGGAACTTTGAACAATACTTTGCCTTGGACTCTGATTTACTTTTGGATGCTATTTGGAACCCTGACAATTTATATTGAGCAGTGCACCCGTGCATAGCGCGCAGGTTGCGAACCGGTGGTAAAAACCGGCAGCAACTCACCCCTCTTGGCACCCCCGTCACTAATAAGCCTTGGAAAAGGGTGGTGAAGAAGTTGCTGTTGTGAAAAGCATGTCTGATGGTTGATATAGATACGAAGTTCTCTCTTCATGGGAGGTAATCTAGGCAGAGCCTTGATTTCTCAGTTTAGTGACAAGAGATAATTACTGCAAGATTGATCATTTGCCAGAAGTACTGAAGCAAATAAATTGCTCAGTGCCCATCGCCGGGCGAGAATGGGGGCTAAATGGGAAATGGCGGATGGGCCGGCCGGCCCATAATTTGGCTTGATGAAGCATCCACATGGGCACGATGTTAATGTGCTATTGATATTCAGCCAGCCAATTTTCCCCCCATTGCAGATCAGGCTCTGACTCGTTAGAGCAGAGCTGGGCACTGCAGCGGCAAATGAAGAGGAAAATTGAAGTAATGTTGTATTATAAATTTATGATTTCATCTGCCTGACCTCGAGAAATGTTCTGTGATGGGATATATGGATGAGAACTACTACCCAGTCAGCTGTATATTTGGTCTTTGTTGTTGGAGGTGGGGAGTGAAGGGCCATCGCAGAGGTGGGTGGGGACACAGGTGTCCTTATTTGTGCTCACTGATCCCAGCAGATTGGTTTCGGGCTTCTGTTTCCCTTGTGATGCGAAAGGGCAAGAAATTCTGTGGCTTACCCTGCCACCGAGCGTGCCTTTGTTTGAGTTGGCTAAAGCAGCCCTCCCTAATCTGCTGGCTTGTATTGATTGATTATGGATGCTTTGATGCCACATCAGTCATCCGCCTTGAAAGAAGACACGACGTGGCAATCATTATCGAATTATCAGAATGGCCGGATATGTCAGATAATAAATACAAACCGTGTAACCCTTAGTGCCAACCTGTTGGATTGCACCCCCTTCTGAACTCTCAGCCGGCCCATTTGGAGGGCAAGCGGTTTGCAAAAGCGATGTTTAACCTTTAACTATTCTGGTGGGGAATTGCAGAAACTGAGCCAAGCTTCACTCATAGTGATAAAATCCAAGCACTTTCTTGTCAGCATGATGGAAGTGGATTGCTTTTGGGGTCTTCCTGGATGTTCCTCTGACTTCTTAGTGTAACCTAATGGCCCAGAATTGCCATGTTGTCTCAAATCCACTTACCATCCAAGATTAATCTTTCTAACCTTCAAAGATCAGCTGATGAGATGTGGAAATTATATCTCAACATTTGAAGGGCGTCAGGATCGTTGAGACCGCGATTCCTTCAAGGTCAAGGCCCTCATTACTAATAGTGCTGTCATCTGGGCTGCAGTATTCCAGATAAGCACAAGAGGGAAGCAGAGAGCTAGCATTGTTGGTATCTTCTTGCTACCATCTAGTGATTATATTGATAATTGCAGCTGAGATATAATGGCCTTCCTGTAATCTATAAGGGAATGACCTTGAGAGACAGGAAGAAGAGCCACAGATTGACCAAGGTCTCATAAATGAAATCCAAGCCCAAAGGTAGGATGGGAGTAGGGAAAGCACCTCAGAAGGGACCCTCCCTAGTTTCAGAAGAGTGAAAGTAAGAGAGGGGAAAGAGTAAAGGTAATATTATTATGCGGGGTTAGTGCTTCTTGTCTGGACTACTTCAAAGAATAGAACAGAATAATAGAGTTGGAAGGGACCTTGGAGGTCTTCTAGTCCAGCCCCCTACTTAGGCAGGAAACCCTACACCACTTCAGACAAATGTTTATCCAACCTCTTCTTAAAAACCTCCAGTGTTGGAGCGTTTACAACTTCTGGAGGCAAGTGGTTCCACTGATTAATTGTTCTGTCAGGAAATTTCTCCTTAGCTCTAAGTTGCTTCTCTCCTTGATTAGTTTCCACCCATTTCTTCTTTTCCTATCCTCAGGTGCTTTGGAGAATAGTTTGACTCCCTCTTCTTTGTGGCAGCCCCTGAGATATTGGAAGACTGCTATCATGTCTCCCCTAGTCCTTCTTTTCATTAAACTAGAGATACCCAGTTCCTGCAACCGTTCTTCATATGTTTCAGCCTCCAGTCCCCTAATCCTCTTTGTTGCTCTTCTCTGCACTCTTTCTAGAGTCTCCACATCTTTTCTACATGGTGGCGACCAAAACTGAATGCCATATTCCAAGCGTGGCCTTACCAAGGCTTTATAAAGTGGTATTAACACTTCACATGGTCTTGATTCTATCCTCCTGTTTATGCAGCCTAGAACTGTATTGGCTTCTTTGGCAGCTGCTGCAAACAGCTGGCTCATCTTTAAATGGTTGTCCACTAGGACTCCAAGATCCCACTCACAGTTACTACTATTGAGCAAGGTACCACATATACCTGTGATTGCAAACTTATGACACGCGTGCCAGAGATGGTACGCAGCACCCTCTCTGACGACACGCAAGCTGTCGCCTCGGTTTAGCTCCACTACACATGTCCGCATGTCTCCCGCCGGCCAGCTAGTCTTCAGGTCTCTGCTGCACATTCAGGGAATGGGGCATATGCGGGGGGGGGGGTGTTTCTTGCATGCATGATGGGGGGGACGTATTGGGGGGGGGGTCTTGTGTGCATGCGCAGGGGCAGAGTGTGTGTGGGGGTCGCACATGCATATGCGGGAGTGCACGCATTGTATTTTTTTTTGGGGGGGGGGTTGAGCACTTTGGGCACTCCAACTGGAAAAGGTTAGCTGTCACTGGCATATTTTGTTTTTCTTGCCTAAATGTCGAACCGTACATTTTTCACCATTGAAAGAGCCAAGGCTTCTACTCAAGAAAGAAGCAGGGTTTTATTTGTTGTTTTGGAGCACTCAGACAAAAATAACATTTGTTGTCTTCTAAAACCCAAACAAAGCAACAGTGGGGTTTTTATCAGCAGTAGCATATCCAGAGAAATTTGGAGCCTCGAAGACTTAAGTAGAAACTTGCTTGCCGACAAGACTATTTTTGGAACCGAGTTGGCTGTGCTTTATCTCTTTCCCGTTGAAATGACTGTTCTCTTATATGATGCATTTATTCATTGTTGGAAGAGACCCACTCAAAAGGCAATGTGACAAACTCATCCCATTGATGCTGCAGTGAGCCTTTATTTAAAAGCAAAATATAAGCGAGTTGACATTTCATTGTGGAAGTGTCAATCATGGGGTAACCTGCTCCCTTAGTCAGAAACACGTTAATCAATCCCGTTGTTTGAAGAGAAACAGTTTGCAAAACTTACTTCTGACTGATCCAGTGAATTTCTGACAGTTTATTTGCAGAACATGCATATTAAGGAGACCACCACTTTCAATGTTTGCATGCATTTAAAAGCTATAAAAGCCCTGTTTTGGCCACCCCTCTTTTGTTTTCCTTGCTAAGTTCCGTCCCTTCATAATTAGTAATCAAAATTCATCCAAGCGTTTAATGTTCCATCTCTAAATGATGATTAATAGCAAACAATATGGACATCTAAATCTCATCGGAAAGGGGAAGGGACACGTTATGTTGGCAAAATAATTGAGCATGTTTGCCGGGACGCGCAAGAGCTCTGTAAAAATGAACACAATTGCAGGGGATGAATCCTCGAAGAAAGAATAAAAGTGAATTGGGCAATTGAGGGCTGAGAGCTTGGAGCTGGTTAAAATCAATAGAAAGAATTCCCCCGAATTGAGTTTAGAATTCTAATTCGGCACAGAAAACTTGTTCCCTAATTGAAGTGAGGTTGCTGCATTCCTCTTAAAAGAGATGTTTTACGCCAGGCTACGCTAGATATTCCTGCCCCTTTTTTGTTGGTGCCTGAATGGAATTAATCAATGAAATTAATTAATTTAAAAGTGGAATGCCCTGAGTTGGCCAAAGCAACGAACCCTACAGAGGGTTACCACTGTGTCTCTGCATGATTTAGTGCTCTGCCTCGTGTCTTCCCATTCAGCCTCTGTTGGGGGATCAATACTTCACTATTGAGTGAGATTAGATTGCCTAATAATTGAATAACCATTCCTTTGCAGAACTTAATCAGAATTACCAGCTCTCAAAGGACCCTGCCCATTTCATCTATTCATGACTCACTAATGGGCTCTTTTTCCTTCCAGGCAGGCAGCTTACCTGCCCTGCTGATGGACTCAAGCGTATACAGGTAGTCCACAACTCAACAACAGTTCATTTAATGCAGGCGTGTCCAAACTTGGGAAGTTTAAGACTTGTGGACTTCAACTCCCAGAATTCCCCAGTCAGCATGGTCTTAAGCTTCCCAAGTTTGGACACGCCTGATTTAGTAACCGTTTGAAGTTGCAACAGTGAAAAAAGTGACTTAGGACTGTTTTCCCACACTTTCCCACCATTGCAGCATTTTCGCAGCGTTCCCATGCTCACGGGACCAAAATGGAATGCTTGGCAACTGATTCATATTTATGACAGTTTCAGGATCCCCGGGTCATGTGACCGCTTTTTGTCGTGTGATGTTCTTACAAGTCAATGGGGAAGCCAGATTCACTTAATAGCCTTGTTTACTAACTGAATAACTTAAGTGATTAGCCTTGTTACTAACTTCCGTAATAACTGCCGCAATTCACCTAACAGCTGTGGCAAGGAAAGTCATAAAATGGGGCAAAATCCACTTAACAACTGTTTCACTTAGAAAGTTCGGGCTCAATTGTGGATGTAAGTCAACCTATAGAAGCCACATCTGAAACAATAACCAGATGCAATGATCCAAATGCACAATTTTTTTCAATTCAATTTCAATTTATTGACATTTGTATGCCGCCCATTCCCTTGGGACTCTGGGCGGCTTACAGGCAAGACAAAAACATATATAAAAATTAAAAATAAGAATACAATGGTTAAAATTTCACACCATGCATACTGTTAGAATGGGGCTGGATACTAATCAACAGCCCCAGGCCTGCCGGAACAGCCAGGTCTTAGCAGCTTTACGGAAGGCCGGAAGAGTAGTAAGGGTCCAGCTCTCTACGGGAAGATCGTTCCATAGGGCCAACTAAACTAAATAGGTGAAAATTAAAATTAAAATAAGCCCAAAGTTTAAAGCAGCCTGCATTTTTGCTGCCTCCCAACACCACAGCCAGTCGTAGAACAGAGCAATATTCCTTAAGGAATCCTCCTTCCTTCCTTCCTTCCTCCCTCCCTCCCTCCCCCCTCCTCCTCCCCTCCTCCTCCTCCTCCTCTTCTTCTTCTTCTTCTTCTTCTTCTTCTTCTTCTTCTTCTTCTTCTTCTTCCTCTCTCTCTCTCTCTCTCTCCCTCCCTCTCCCTCTCTCCTCCATTCCTTCCTCCCCTTTTATCAGGATGACCCAAATGCCAATCAAACAGGAACATTAGGCATAAGACCAGAAGCAGGGAAACAAGATGACAGTCTGGGAGCTCTATAAGCCACAGATTTGGCAAAGAAGGAGCGGAATAAACAAAGCCCAGGAGTCAAATAAAGAGGGAAACTGAAAGATGCCGTCCTGATGTGAAAGAGGCAACCAGAAAAGAGGCAGCAGCTGACAAAAGTGGGGAGAGGGGAACCTTTTTTTCCCTTCCCAGAATTGGTGTGAGGGAAACACTCTTCCTACCATTTCCCTCAGGTGGAGCCAAAAGTCAGAGGAGGAGAAGAGTCCAGAAACTCACCCAAGTATACTGAAACAGAACGACAAAGGAACTTTAAAGACTCGGGCAGAAAAAGAAATAGAAACATTTTTTTTTAAAAAAAGAGAGAGATAAAAGATTAATTAAAGTCTATAGAAAACGAATTACACGTCGTGCTTATTTAACAGCTACAATTTGGACCAGCAACTCCATTGCTAAGCAATGTGGCCATTGAGCAAGATATCATGTGACCGTAACAGGCTTATGACTTTACTCCCCACTGTTAGTAAGCAAATCACCAGCGCTGTTAACTGAGACATCCCATAACCGCCAACTTGCAAATTTCCTGCCAGCTTCTCCATTGAAGTGCACCAGTGTGACTATGTGACCATCATTGTAAATACCGGCTGGTTGCAAAGGGCCTGAATTTCGGTCACACCACTGCAGGTCATAAGTGCATTGACTGGTCATAAAATTACTTTTTCAGCACTTTGAATGTTCACTAAACAGGGCAGTCGTTGAACAACTGTTTAGCTCTACTGTAACAGTACATATTTTTTATTATTTTATGTATTTATTAAATTTACATGCTGCCCATCTCTATCAAGTGATTCTAAGTGGCTTACAACAAGATAAAAATATCAATTTAAAAGGTTAGGCCAGGGGTGGGCTGCTCCCGGTTCGCACCGGTACGCCAGAAGGGGTTCGTCAAATTTACATTACCTTTTGGAACCCCTTCGTCTGGTGGGACAGTACCGGAACACTCCCTCCTGCCTGCCCCCCTCGCTCGCTCCTCGCG
Source organism: Thamnophis elegans (assembly GCF_009769535.1). Classification (NCBI taxonomy): domain Eukaryota; kingdom Metazoa; phylum Chordata; class Lepidosauria; order Squamata; family Natricidae; genus Thamnophis; species Thamnophis elegans. Next base: position 132,303,057 of record NC_045544.1, read on the forward strand.
TCTGCCCACACTCGCTTCCCCCGCCCGCCCGGTCGCCGCTCGCTTGCTCGCTGTGAGTCTTAAAAACGTCTGTGAATCTTAAAAACTTCTGAGTGAATCCAGGAAGAGGGAAGAGGCAGAGGGGCTGGAAGTGTGTGCATGTGCATAGACTGTGAGTCTTAAAAACGTCTGAGTGAATCCAGGAAGAGGGAAGAGACAGAGGGGCTGGAAGTGTGTTTGTAAGGTGGTCAGTAATGTTGAAGACTGGCAAGGACAGCCATATTTCCTCTGTAAGTAGCTGTTTTATTGTTTTGTGTGCTTATTTTATTCTTATTTAAGTAGTAAGTGCACAAAATAATAAATTTCCCTTTTTTTTTTTTTTTTGCGCTTTAAGAGAACTTTTTTATTTTTCTTTAAAAAAAAACAAACACAAATATGTCATCATTTGTCAATCATTAAGACATTGAAATACAATTTTTTTTGTTGTGTGTACCCCTCCCTCCCTCCACCCCCCCATCCCCCCTCCTCCTTCCCCCCCCGACTTCCCAGAACCCGTACACGGTATGGATTTTTAACTAACACAGTCTAAAATCTATTGAGAAAAAAGAAATAAAGAAATTAATGACATTCTAGATTGAACTTAGCTTCTTCTTACTGAACTAAATTTCCCTTTTTTATATCCTCTTTATGTAGGTCATTCTTTGGGTCAAAGAATTCAGTGACATTGACTTGGCCACTCCCACCCAGTCACATGCATGCCAAGCTATTCCCACCCGGTCACATAATTGCCAAGCCACTCCCACTCAGTCACATGACCACCACGCCACTACTACAAAACAGGCCACACCTACAGAATAGGTTCTAAAAAATTTTGAAACCCACCACTGGGCTAGGCATACAGGAATTAAAACAACAGACATATAGAACTCAACGTTAAACAAATCTATTGGAGGTATTGAAGAGAAAGATGTGAAACTGTAGTGAAATTGGATTTTGGAAATATAATGTAGGTAAACAGCTTAGAGAAAAAAAGAAAATAAAAAATGAGTTTTTTATTAAGTTGTATTAAAGTTTTATTCAGATTTATTTCTGCACTAGTTTAAGATATCATTTACCATTCCCACTTTGGTTGTAAGTTTTCCTTTTGTTAAAAAAAATATTCCTGCCAATGAAGAGACATACAAAAACCCAGTCAAGTCTCCAGTGCTTTGTGTCTATTGGAGGTATTCTAGTTATCGGTGGTTCAAAAAAAAATCCATAGTATGTGAGGGGGGAAAGCAAAGCAGAATGAATAGTAACTACAGTGATACCAAAATTGTGCCTATGGATTCAAGAAAGTTTTGGAGATTCCATAAAAGGAATAATTGGAAAGAGAAGGAGACCAGCAATGATCGTTGTTGGAAGGGCAGAGAGTGAGAGATGGAATCATGGTATCAGAAAACCATGATGTAAAAAAGATGTTGAGACTCTAGAAAGAGTGCAGAGAAGAGCAACAATGATGATTAGGGGACTGGAGAGTAAAACATATGAAGAATGGTTGCAGGAACTGGGTATGTCTAGTTGAATGAAAAGGACTAGAGGAGACATGATACCAGTGTTCCAATATCTCAGGGGTTGCCACAAAGAAGAGGGAGTCAAACTATTCTCCAAAAACACCTGAGGGTAGGACAAGAAGCAATGGGTGGAAACTAATCAAGGAGAGAAGCAACTTAGAACTAAAGAGAAATTTCCTGATAGTTAGAACAATTAATCAGTGGAACAACTTGCCTCCAGAAGTTGTAACCGCTCCAACACTGGAGGTTTTTAAGAAGATGTTGGATAACCATTTGTCTGTAGTGGTGTTGGGATTCCTGCCTAAGCAGGGTGTTGGACTAGAAGACCTCCAAGATCCTTTCCAACTGTTATTCTATTCTAAAACCCATCACAATGTCAGCCTTAATGTGTAATAAAGGAAAGTTGGCTGTGCAATTGTGCCAAGTCATGCCTTTGCTTTACTATCACCAGTGTTTCGGGAAAAGGATTTCCCTAACTCTGAAACCAAGATAGAATCCGGCCTCAGCTATGTTCCTGGCTTCCCAAACATAATACTTTCCAGATGTGTTGACCAACAGTCCTAATTCCACCCAACTAGCACCTCAATGGGCCGACACTTAATCGCTGCCAAAAGTACAGGGAGTTCAAATTGTCTGAGCAAATGCCACATTCCCACCACATGCATATCTTTCTGGAGAAAAAGAATCACAAGACAGCAATTTTTTCCCCCCCAAAAGAGAATTTGTAGAAAGCAAAGCAAATTTGTTTTCAACTGAATCCTTTTTGCACCAACAATTTGCTCTCTCCACCATTAATTTTCTCTGGAGCCTGGTGCCCCCTTGAGGCTTTCCAAATCAGTTGAAAACAAATAAGAGTGACAAATATTTCCAGATCTCTCAAAGGTGCTTTTTGTTTGTTTCAAAAGGCACAAGATTGGGTTTTTGTTGTTGTTATTATTTGTTTGTTTAGGAAGAAGAAGAAGAAAGCTTTTTGCTTCTCATCCAAGAAGCTTCATCAGTTCTGATGGCGAGTGATAAAGCTTCTTGGATGAGAACAAGAAAGCATCTTTGAGATCCAGATCTCCCTCTTTCCCCCCTCCTCTTCCCCATTCATATTCCTCCATCCCCATATTAATTCTATGATGGCTGGGTATTTGAAGACTTCTATTGAAATGTTTGCTTTCCCTTTTTAAAAGAAAATGTAGAGAAACCACTGATCTTGTTGACTTCTCCATGAAAAGTATTTGCAATCATTTTGTTGAACCTTAGCATCCTACCCAGAATTAAAATCCCTCCGTCTTGCCAGCTCCTTCATCTTGCTGCTTCTGACTTTTGGATGTGTTAACAGTTGTCCTTCAGACTCTGAGGATGAAGCATCACTAGTACCTTAATCTCCAATTGTCAATAGTTCCGAAGCAAAGTACATTTGTTGTAAGCTCTCCAAATGTCAAAGCAACCTGTGTTATGTGCTTATCCTTTAGTGCTTGGCATTTACTCTTCCCAGCTGAGAAAAGTAGAGTCCTTGGCTTTGAGTTACTGGGGTGCATTTTAATTATGAATAGCAGGGATGGAAAGGAAGGGGGAAGTGATCAAGAAATGATACTAATCTCTAGATCTCTTGTTATTTTTCTGCGCTCAGAGGTAAATGAAACCCAAGTTGCATTAAACATGCTAGCACTCTGTTTAATCTGCAATAATATTTGGATCCTGGATGTCACATTCATCTTTGTGGTTTGTATCAGATACCTCTGTTTAGACTTTCTTATGAGGTTATTGTACTGTATTTAACATTTAATCAGCATTGGTGTGATGCGGGGGGGGGGGGGAATCTTCTAATGCTTTGCACAAAAATCAAATTTCTTCCTGCCTTTGGTGTAATTATTTGCATGTGAAATAAAAATCTGGGTTTAAATTAATTGGTTAATTCCTCTTTCTCAAACACTTGTCTATTCAAGGTTACCCAAATTTTGTTGCAACCTATGGCCGAGGATATCCTGGATTTGCCCCCAGTTACAGTTATCAATTTCCAGGTATGTGAAACTTTAATGCATATAACAACAAAAGTAAGTTAAGGGTGGCCATTCTGGAATCAACTTCCTTGGGAACAAACTCATTTGAATGATGTGACACTTTAGAGGTGTGGGAGTGGGATGTCCCTGCTTAGGACTTTCCTACAAAACTACAATGAGTAAGAAAATCTTTTTTTTTAATTGTGTGATAAGCCCTGTGCATTCTTAGATAAGATACAAAAAGCTTTCTTTCTGATACTATTTTCTGTTGAGAACGGAGGAGGAAAATACAGCCTATCTTGCTTCTTAATTGCTGCTGGCTATTTGAAAACAGCACTCTTTTTAAACAACAACGACAACCACTGGCTCAGTGGGAAGCACAGGCACTGTCAACTTTGTATATTTCCTGCACTGAGTCCATTGTATGCTATTAGGCAAGGAACTCTCCAGCACATTTGCGAGAGATCAGACATCAACACAATACTTTCCCCTTATTTATTTCTCCTTCCCCTTTGAGTCTGTTTTGTACAGCTGTCAAATCTCCTGCATTTAGTCTCTCTATTCCCTCTTAAGTTTACTGTTGGTAGTTCATCACTTGGAGAACTCCTGAGGTTTTGAAGTGTTAGGCTAGCTGGCTCTTAAACATCTCCTCCTGGCAATAATGAGCATCCTCTCCTGCTCCAGCTCTGCCATTATCAACAGGCAGCCATTGAAACCAAAAAGCCCTAAGGAGTTCTTCATACCAGCAAGCCCTCAGGCTCAAAAAGGAGATGCCAAGAAGAGTTCAGAGGGTGGTGCTTGCTTGTGGGTTCTCATCTCACCTTAAGATTCTGGGAAGGCCCCGGGGGCCTATTTCAATTTGGTGGATTAACTGCCTATTAGTGTCCAGGCAGTGCCTGTTTCCAAACCACAGCTAGAAAAAGGGGGCAACGTTTTATTAATTAAAATTTGAATATGTATCCGATATTAAAGTTGATTAATATGTACCACTTGTGTGAGTTTAAGCCATCTAGTCCTGCAAACTGTAGTTATGAACAAAAGAAATGATGGGAGAATCACCTTGCTCGTGTTATTTAAGAAATCTGTGATCAATTGTCTTCATTTTAAAAAAAAATCAAGAAGCTTTTCTTGTGGCAAGGCAAAGGATGTGAATTTTCTTCCCCTGTTTTGAGTTAGGCAGGCTCTGAAAATTGCTCTTTCTAAACGCCTTTGGAAAGCATTTTATTTAGGTAGGCAGTTAATATTAATTAAGTTCTCTAGTTTAACATAATTATTGGATGCTGTTATTTTATGATGCTGTTTGAATTGTAAAACACTTAGACGCACATACTGTATGATGGGGGAATGAGAGAGAAAGAGAAAAAGGTGAGCAGGAAATAATATTGAACCTTGCGGCAAAAATATTGGGATTCGGGGAGGTGCCATTTTAAAGATATCAACATCAGCCTTCCCCAGACATTGGAGATTATGGGAACTGCATTCTAACCAGTGGTGGGATCCTCCCGGTTTAACAACCAGTTCGGTGATTGGGTGATTTGCACACACCCGCACCTGACACTCGCTGCTCGCACGTGCATACACAGTTTCAAGAAATCTTCACTGCCGGGTTTCCAGGAGTAACACAGCTGATTCACAGGGCAATCAGCTCAGGACACGTGAATCAGCTGAGAAGATAAAGGTAGGAAAATAGCGCACGCATCTGATCGTCGGGGCAAACTGGTTCACTCCCGGCTGATCGTCGAAGCTACCGGTTCGCCTGAACCAGTCGAAACCGGTAGAATCCCACCCCTGATTGTAACGTATTTGGAGGGTGCTAGGTTAGAGAACATTGAGTTAAGATTATCCATACTCCCACTTGTTCTCAAATCCCCACATGGAGAAACAAATATACCAGTTTGTCAGGTGAATCCTTCGCGAATTCTGTAAAATTGAGGCGAAGGTCTCACAGACTTCCAGTTTATTCTTTCAGAGAAGGCTTTTGTCAGGTTCTGAAAAGGATTCAGCCGATTGAAAGAGAATGGGCACATCCAGAAATGTTTTAAGTATCGCTATCCCTTTCATTTCCTTGCTTGCTGAAACACTGGGAGCTCAATCTGTGACTAGACACCTGTCGGCTAACAAGCGGCAGTGGGAGGACAGTTTTTAATCTGAGAAAGTGGCACTGAAAGGCGGTATTCATCCCCCTCTCACTTTTGGGATTCTGGCTTCTGAAAGTTGACAGATCAGAGAGGCTACGTAGGTTGGCTTTTCCTACCAACCATTAATATAGGCACGAGTTGATAAGTTTTGACGCCTTTTCCTCACCACCCCATTTTGACACTTCTTTCAGTTACCTGGCCCACTTTGATTTAAAAGAGAAGAGGGTGCTGTTCTTTTGGGCATCATGTTGTTCTCTGTAGTGTGAGCAATGCTTAGAATGGGCACCCTAGTCTGAATGTCAGCATTCATATGTGTACATTTCTAGACATGTACAGGAAATGAGACATATCTGAACCATTTTGGAGATTCAATAGATTTGTGTAATTCACATTTTTTTAAAAATATATTTTAATTTTAAATACAAATAATACAAACATAGTACATATAAATCTTTAAAAAGCAAAAAAAATACAAATCTTACAGTGCCCCACCCCACCCCCGGAGACCTTTCCCTCCCCCTTATATTTCTTCTATAACAACTAAAAGATATACAATACATTCCAATTGTTCCCTTATCCACACCAAAATAACATATATTCTTGAGTAGGTTTATTCCCTTTGCCTTCTACCAACACTGTTTTTATAAAATCCCCCCATATTTCATTATAAATGTTTGCTTTAAACATCCCTTTTTAAAATTAAATCTCTGTTGTTAATTTATCATTTGTTGCCCAACTCCAAATTCCATTATACCACTCATTTCTTTGAATGTCCCAATTTCGCCCCCAATATTTACCCATCACTAATCTAGCTGCCATTATCAAATTTCCAATCAATTCCTTTTTTGTTTCATTTATATCTCGTTTTTCCACCGGCAACAATAATGCAATCCTTGGTGACATACCGTATATACTCGAGTATAAGCCGACCCGAATATAAGCCGAGGCACCTAATTTTACCCCAAAAAGCTGGAAAAGTTATTGACTCGAGTATAAGCCTAGGGTGGGAAATGCAGCAGCTACCGGTAAATTTCAAAAATAAAAATAGATACCAATAATGTTTTTGAATATTTATTTCCTCCCCTGGAGTGGGGAGGGAATATGGCTTTCATAGTATCCTTCCCCTGGAGTGGGGAGGAATTGGGGATTTTGCAGTATCCTACCCCTGTAGTGGGGAGGGAATGTGGCTTTCATAGTATCCTATCCCTGGAGTGGGGAGGATTTGGGGGATTTCATAGTATCCTTCCCCTGGAGTGGGGAGGAAATGTGGATTTCATAGTATCCTTCCCCTGGAGTGGGGAGGATTTGGGGGATTTCATAGTATCCTTCCCCTGGAGTGGGGAGGATTTGGGGGATTTCATAGTATCCTACCCCTGGAGTGGGGAGGATTTGGGGGATTTCATAGTATCCTACCCCTGGAGTGGGGAGGATTTGGGGGATTTCATAGTATCCTACCCCTGGAGTGGGGAGGATTTGGGGGATTTCATAGTATCCTACCCCTGTAGTGGGGAGGATTTGGGGGATTTCATAGTATCCTACCCCTGGAGTGGGGAGGATTTGGGGGATTTCATAGTATCCTTCCCCTGGAGTGGGGAGGATTTGGGGGATTTCATAGTATCCTACCCCTGGAGTGGGGAGGATTTGGGGGATTTCATAGTATCCTACCCCTGGAGTGGGGAGGATTTGGGGGATTTCATAGTATCCTACCCCTGGAGTGGGGAGGATTTGGGGGATTTCATAGTATCCTACCCCTGGAGTGGGGAGGATTTGGGGGATTTCATAGTATCCTACCCCTGGAGTGGGGAGGATTTGGGGGATTTCATAGTATCCTTCCCCTGGAGTGGGGAGGATTTGGGGGATTTCATAGTATACTAAGTCAGAAATAACATTGCTGCGTAGCCAGGAGTGTGTCTCAGTCACTTAAACCTCATACATAAATCATTGTACGAGGCGCTCGACGGCGCCTCTTACCTGCCGCGGGTCCCACCAGGACCGGCCAGAGGCACAGCAAGCTCCGGAACCAGAGCGGGAGCCTCCGCCGCATGGCTCAGCTCCGCCAGGGACGCATCCGGCAAGGGGAAAGCGGGGTCCCCTCTCGCGCAGCGGGTGGAGGGCGCGGGGCGGCGGCAGGGCTGGGCTGCCTCCGGGTCCTGCCTCCCGGAGCCCTGGGGCGGCCGCGGGAGTCCGTGGGCGGCGGGGCTCGCTCGGCTTCCAGCAGGGAGGAGAAGGGGGGCTTCCCGGAGCCGCGCGCTCGGCAAGCTCGCCGCTCAACTCAGCGCCAGCGCGCCTTCATCTCCGAGCGCCCAGCGGAAGGGCCAAGCCGCTCGCCTCGGAGCCGCTGGAGCTGGGACGCCGCCTCCGCCGCGGAATTTGCTCCAACTCAGCCGCTCCGGCCCATTGTCAGCCGGCTGGTCCCTGCCTTCCCTCCCCTCCTCTCTCTAGCTTAAAGAGACACCGACTTGCCTCGGCTGGAGGCCGGGCACGGGGAGGAGTTGGCGCCAGCCCGGGGAGGGGGCTGCGAGCGGGCGGGCGGGGGGACGGGAGGTAAAAGGCTGGATGGGTTTGGTTGCCAAACCGAGGCGGCTCGCTCGGGGCTCTTCCCTCTCTCCCCACGGGTGGGCAGCGGCCGGAGTTCCCACAAATGCCGCTCCCCGCATTTTTCTGGACGGGGTCTCGCAGGAAGGAATCCCCTCCTCATCCAACAGGCAACAGCACTGCCGGATCCAGTTGTAGACTCGAGTATAAGCCGAGCCGGCTTTTTTCAGTCCAAAAAGTGGGCTGAAAAACTCGGCTTATACTCGAGTATATACGGTATCTAAATTTGCATTCAAAAGTGCTCTAATTTCCCTAAACACCATGTTCCATATTTTTTGAGCACTATCACAATCCCACCACATATGTTTATATGTTCCATCCTCTTTCTTGTACCTCCAGGTATAATTCACATTTTTAAACAGCATGTCCGGGTGCTACTTCAAAGGGAGTCATCATATTTATTTCTGACCAACCTCCTGGTTTCTCTACAGTAGGACTGGTGGGATGTATGCAATCAAAGGTCTTCCCCACCACCAGTTTTTTCTTAGGAATGTAGATCCAATGCATGAAATATTACTGTATTTTTCGGAGTATAAGACACGCCTTTTTCTCTCAAAAAAGAGGCTGAAAATCTGGGTGCTTCTTATATACTGAATACAGCATTTTTTGCCTCCCGAAACCCCGCCCCATTCACCAAAATGGTCGTGCATAGCCTCTAGGAAGCTTTTAGAGAGCTCCTGGGGGCTGGGGAGGGCAGAAATGAGCAAAAATGGGCCATTTGTTGCTCAATTTTACACACACACCCAGCCCACAGGAGCACTCTATGAGCTTCCAAGAGGCTATCCATGCCCCCCCCTTTTTTTTAACGAAAAACGGGCTGTTTTTTGCTTGTTTTTGCAAGCCCCCTAAAGGCTATTCATGCCTTTTGGGGGGGGAACGGGCCCATTTTTGCTAAAAATGGGCCATTTTGGGGAGGTTTGCAGAGTGCAAAAACTTTTTTTTTTATTTGCCTCTTCAAAGCCTTGGTGCGTCTTATACTCTGAAAAATACAGGAAGTTGAAGGATTGCCTTCACAACCTCTTCACTACCCAGGGCTGGTCTAATTTATATAGTATATCCCTTTCCATGACAGGGGTGTCACAGCTATATATTAACTGGTTATTTGTTTATTTAAATGTTTCAACCCACCTTGGATTTCAGAACTCAGATTGGAGCACAGTCAATAAAAACAATGTCAGCCTGACGATTCTAAAGATAGGGAGCAAGTTCTAATTAAATTAACTTGCGGGGGGGGGGGGATAACCAATTTGGTTTTGCCTTGGAAATTGCTTTGTCAGTTATTAAATAAAGTTTGAACTGGGCTTTAGGGGCAAATCTTGCTAACTAGGATGAAACTAAACATATGTAATACGTGTATTTCAACTCTGAATGTTTCTAAAAACAGTCCAGGGTTGTGTTTTTTTAAAAAAAAATGAGTTAATGAATGTTATTGTTTTGTTCTGTTTTGTTTTGTTCTTCTTTTGTTTTGTTGCAAACTCCTAGATGCTTCTCTCTTGATCTCAGATGGAATCCCAGATTTGTTTTGCTGAGAATAAATACTCATTTGAACCAGGCTTGTGGGACAAAAATCGAACAGTGGACAAGAGCAGTTTAGCTGCCTTGGACACATATATACTTTTCTAGCATGCTCACATATCACGACAAAACTGTGAGATCAAGATTTTCACACTTTCCTAGCAAATTGGGAGGAGGGATTGAATGGCTCCACGCTCTCAGTCCCACTCCAAGTTGGCCCAGTGAGCATATTTTCATCTCATTCTAATTCTCTGAGGACATTTGGGAATATCAGCATTGGCCAGCCAAAATCCATCTTGCGGTGTATTAGGAGTATTTGTTTAAAACTAACAAGTTACACTCCTGCATGTACATAAGCAAGGGTGGGCTGCTGGGGACTTGCAGGGGTTCGGGAGAACCTCTAGCTAAGATTCTGTGCAGTTCGGAGAACCCCCAAATATCACTCCTGGATGGCCCCGCCCACCCACCCTCCCCTCCCAGGAGTTCCCACACGGCCCACTTTGGATGCAGGTAAGTGCAGCGGCTCAGGTAGGGAGAAAAACAGGCCTACCAGACGTTCAGAAAGGCTGGAAACGACCGTTTCTGGCCTCTAGAGGGCCTCCGGAGGTTGGGGGGTGCTATTTTTGCCCTCCCAGAGGCTCAAAGTAAGCCTCCAGAGCCTGGGGAGGGCAAAAACGCCCCCCACCCTGTGGTGCAAGATGATGACTAGGCCACGCCCACCATGGCTACTCCCACCCAGCAACCAGGCAGAGAACCCATTGCTAAAATTTTTGTAACACACGCATGGATAAGTGTCCACCCTGCTTGACACTAGCAACTTTACATATTTACCTAGATATCAAGGTATAGGCTGCGAGAAGGCCTTGTGTAATTGATCCCAGAATTATGGTTCTAAGTTGTGCTGGTCATTAAGTGGGTTGCGACATGACCACACTTAATTTTATTACCCTTGCTTGCAGGGGTTACTAAGCTAATACTGCTGTCGTTAAACAAGCATGTTTTCTTCAATGGGTGTTTTGTGTCAAGTGCCCAAAATGCAATCACATGATTGGGGGGGGGGCACAGCTCTTAAGTAGTTCTGGGGAGGTCTGTCTCCCACTGCAGGCAGAGAAGGAGCAGAGCTGAAGTAAAACACACAAGATTTTTCTGTCTATAGGTAAGTGGGGTTCACCGACAAATGCGCTCGACAAAAGCGCGCTGATGAAACCGCGGTGAGAAAACCGCAAGTTTGAAATCGCGCCGACGAATGAGCGCAGAAGCGTGCCAACAACAGCGCGCCGACAGAAGCGTGCTCTAAACCTAACCCTAAAGGTAACCCTAAACCTAACACTAACCCTTACCCCTACCCTTACTCTAATCCTTACCTTAACCATAATCGCGCTTCTGTCGGCGCTTTTTTGTCGGCACTTTTTTGTCGGCGCGCTGTCAACGTCGCGGTTTTATCGCCACGGTTTTGTCGGTGCGCTGTTGTCGGGCGCGCATTTGTCGGGTCACGGGTATGTGGACCTCTGCATATCAGGGGCTTTTCTAATATCTACAACCTCTTAGCCAAGAAGGAGGGGTTTTTTTGGTCATGGGATGCCTTCCAAGAGCGCCAAACCAATAGCCACGGTCCCATCTGTTGACAGATGTTAGGACAAAGGGGAATGATGGCAGAACCATCTGAATCCAATCCAGCCTGGATTCAGTCAATCCAAGCCCCGGAGAAGTAAATTGGGGTTACTCAGAAAGAATGATTGCTGGGTTATACCTTGCTATCTATAAACCTAAGCTCGGAATTGATTAGGATGTGGCTTTCCTTAACCCTCATTACTGGGTGTCAGAAGCCTTCATTACAGCACAGGCCTTGTGTCAGTTCCTATTATAGCACAGATGTGTTACACGTCCTAAATATAGTATGTTTCTGGGCTAAAATAGGAGGGCTCAACCAGATTTCCCCAAGGAAATAATAACCTCCCGTATATTAAAATATGACATATTCTGCCATTTCATTCCCTTCTGCAAAAGGCCCGTTTTTGCTTTTTGTTTTGAAATTTAAATAGAGGCAGGCTTGGCTAACTCCTTTTGTTCCATAGAGGACATTCCCTTTTCGCTCATTTGCTTTGTAAGCAAATAAAATGCCACTTGGCACTGTATGGAAATGTGATATTTACTTCTCTCAGGTGAAACAATACCACCATCCAGCTGTTCCATTATGTGTGTCTTTTCAATAGTTGGGAGATAGGGATGGTGGTGGAATTTTTTTTAAAAAAATGTTTTTGTTTTGTTTTAAAAGCTGCTGCCATTTGGGCGGTTTTTTTAATGATTTCCCTCGCCAGGCCATATTTGCTAAACTCTTTGTGAACAACAGCTAGTCATTGATGTCAAGCTTGAACTTTTATGGGGGTACAGAACCAGTCAAATTTTGAAGTGGGTTCCTTTACTGGTGACTTAGGACAGCGTTCCCTTTGCAGTGTTCTTGGCTGTTGGGAGCAGTGGTGGGTTTCACTTATTCTTACCACCGGTTCGCCCCGTGTCGCACGCTCACTTCGTGCACATGCGCATGTTCCACACATCTTCCTGGCCTTCTGCACATGTGCTTCGCTCATGTGTGTGCCTTCCATGCATGCGCTCGGACTCAAAAATGTTGCTAAATAGGAGGGCATAGTGCCAGGACGGGTGGCCAGGCCCATCTGCGATCTCTGCTACCAGTTCGCCCAAACCAGCCCGAGCCGGCTGAATACCACCTCTGGTTGGGAGCCTTGGAGAAGGCATTCAGAAAGCGAAAGGACTATAGCACAGAAAAAGCGTGCTTTGGGTAGCGCGTGGGAAAGTATTAGAAAGATGTTCAGATTGAGTGCCCCATACTCTCTAGTGGGCAGACTTAGATGATTCTATTACTACCACATATCACAATAAAGTACAGTTCTTACGATCCTGTGATGTCCATTTCATGAGATGGTCTAAACCAGGGGTGTCAAACTCACGTCATCACCGTGGCATCGCATGATGTATCGGGACTTTTTCCCCCTTCCCTAAACCGGGTGTGGCCGTGGCCGGCACGTGATGCATCCGGCCCAGGGGCCGGGAGTTTGATAGCCTCGGTCTAAACAAATAGAGTTAGCAAAGCAGGAAACAAGGCCCTGTGCTGCTGTTCATTGCAACTGGTTGGAGGACTTATTCAATTTGCACTGATCTTAAGCAACACCGAGCAGGGTGGACCAAGCTAATATTGGACAAAGGACCAGGCATAATATATCAAAAAAATTCTCTTCTCGCCCTTATGGGTGGTCTTGAGACCTTTACCAGAGGCCTGGGAGTTTGAGGGCTCTGCACAGGATCTTAACTGTCCCTAGTGATATATGTATATGTATGAATATGTGTGTACATGTATGTATGTGTTTCAGTTCTCTTCATGTCCACATAGTCACGCTTCATCTTAAGGAAGTTTATACTTTTCATTTCTACTTTATAATGACTAGTGGCCCAGAAGTTCAGCCTTCTGAACAGGGCTGAGTAATGGAACTTTATTACAACTACACAGATAAGGCACAGGGTCCTGATTTGGGCAACATTGTACAATTGGCTATTTAAGGAACATGCATCCATGTAGTCACAGGGATTTAGTTTGGCTTGAGAGAAACCTGATTTTTTATCTGTTCTCTAGTCCTTCCCACACCTCATCACCATAAGACAAGAAGGGCCTGATAAATATACTGTACTTCTATCATCAGATTAAGCTTCAGGGCCTCAAAAGTAGCAAAACCACAAGATTTCCTATTCTCCCTCCCTGCCACCAGGATTAGCTTATCCATTAGGCATAGTTCCCAGGGCCCATGATTTATTTTTTTCATTTTTTAATCAGAATAAAAATGATATTCTTTATTTTCATGCCTTTTCATTAAAAAAAGGCATAGTTGGAACATCAAGGATTTTATTTATAATTTTAGGCATAGCAATAAATACTAAAATTTAGTAATTTTGAAGATATGTAATAGATACCATGATTAATTGGAAACTACTGATTACAACATAATACATATATAATTTGTAGAGCCGAGGTGGCGCAGTGGTTAAATGCAGCACTGCAGGCTACTTCAGCTGACTGCAGTTCTGCAGTTCGGCTGTTCAAATCTCACCGGCTCAGGGTTGACTCAGCCTTCCATCCTTCCGAGGTGGGTAAAATGAGGACCCGGATTGTTGTTGGGGAGCAATATGCTGACTCTGTAAACCACTTAGAGAGGGCTGAAAGCCCTATGAAGCGGTATATAAGTCTAACTGCTATTGCTATTGCTACTGCTATTGCTAATTTGCCCTTCACTGTTTCTCTGTAAAAATATGAAGAAGTATTGAAACTCATAGGACCTGGCTACCTGAGAGACCGCCTCCTGCCATTTACCTCCCAGAGACCCATAAGATCGCACAGACTAGGCCTCCTCCGGATTCCATCTGCCGGTCAATGTCGGCTGGCGACTCCCCGGGGGAGCTTCTCTGTAGCTGCTCCAGCCCTATGGAACGATCTTCCCATGGAGATCCGGACCCTTATTACCCTTCCGGCCTTCCACAAAGCGACCAAGACTTGGCTGTTCTGGCAGGCCTGGGGCTGTTGATTTATCCAGCCCCCATCCTGAGCTATGAATGTTGTGGAATTTTAATGTTGCTTTTTAATTTGTTGTATGTTCCCCCCTTCCTTTTTATCTGTAAGCCGCCCTGAGTCTCTCAAGAGTGGGCGGCATACAAACCCTATAAATAAATAAATAAATAAATAAATAAATAAATAAGTAAGTAAGTAAGTAAGTAAGTAAGTAAGTAAATAAATAAATAAATAAATAAATAAAATATTTTAATGCCATTATTTTTCTGATGGGAGGGGCCCACAAATCCTATAAAACTCAGTGTTGCTAAAATGATGAACTGAATATTGTGATGTCACAACCCAGACTCTGCTCTTTACATGCTAGCCAGTAGCATTATGACATAAGCACACAAAAAGCAGCATTTCCACCTCAACACACATTTGCTCACCTGTGGTTGCCCAGATTGGACCTACAAATGTTTTGCCTGTTTTGACTAATGCTTTGTGGTGGATTGTTTTCACTTACGGTTTCATATGGCTTGAAATTTAAACTACATTAAGGACCCTTCTTCCAGAAATTACCTTTTATATGTAAGTAAATAATGCCCACAATGAGTTTATCAGAACTTTCCATTTTAATCTTAATCAGCATAAAATAAAGTGGTGAAAATGGGGGCTTCTGTACATACAAACTCACATGGATATGTGCTTTTTAATCAGTTAAAACTGCTGGTTTTGGTTTCAACAATGTTGGATGTTCGGATGATAATAGAATTCAAGAGCAGGTTAGGGAAAAACAGGATGTAACTTCTGTCAAGTTTCCATGCGTGAAATGCACATTAATCTTTTCATTAAGTTCAGATATGGACATCAAGTAGCCTAGTTTTCCTGGATGAATTTGTCCCCAAATCATCTTCCTCTTTGACACAGGAATACATGACAGACCCACTATATAATATAACTAGCTGGACACCCACTATGTGTCGGCCTTTGCAGGAGAAATTCAGTTCACAATCCGTTGGCTCAGTGGTGGATGGTGATTGAAACACATAAGGGAATATCGCTCCTGCTGCCTTGAGTCCGGGAGCAGTTCCATAGGTGGAAGGCATAGACATTATGGTGAGGTACTGAGTGAAGGAGTGGAATGTCTGCCAGTTTGAACTGAGGTAGTAGAATGTGAGGCAACTGGCAGTTGGAACAGAGTTCTTTTCAGGTGGGGAGGGGGAATAGAACTCCTTAGCATCAGAGCATGTTAATTACTGTATAAGAAATACTAATTACCTGATGGTCATTTCAAAAAATCCTTTCTTAGCAAGCACCTAGAAGCCATGAGGAACATATGTGCCAAATTTCAAGTTTGTAGGCTTTACGGTTCTGGAGGTGATGAGTGAGTGGTATTTGCCTTTTATATACATAGTTTGTGCTGTGTTGCAGCTGACTGCGATTCTGAGAATCATAGTCTGATACATCCAGTGGTTGATTGGAATCATCTCCCCAAGTTTTCAGGCAGGGATCTTTCCCAAGCCTACCAAGAGATGCCAAACATTAACGTTGGGATTTCACAGCCACTGAAACGAAAAGATATACAGCCCAAGAGATGCTAAAGGATCAGGATTCAAGACCATTTGTTGGTCTGCTTCATCTAGCCATTTATATTAGATAAAGAATCTAAGAGTATCAGCTGGCTAATAATGTCAGAGCTCATGAGCATCTTTCAGGTGAGAACTGAACAATTCTGAAAAATCTGTCCTATTTTGGCCCCTGATTACTTTTCAATGATTTTCTTGTGTAAATGTGCCATTAGTTTTTCTCCTAAACGTCAGGAACTGGAGGTAATAAAGGTTTTAAACTGCCAGGCAATTTAAAATTATTTAAATGTAAATTAAATAAATGTAATTTAATTTAATATTTTAAAATTATTAATTTTTATTTAAATAAAATTAAATTAAAAACTTTTTTTTTGCTTTAAAACTGCCAAGCAACCTGATAGGAAACTTCCTGCAGCTATAAACGAGGCATTGTTAAACATTCATATTATAAAGGATTGTCCTGAAATAAAAAGTGGTAATAAACCAGCTATTCTTTACTCTCAATCGATTAGTTGTGTGGCTTATTCTTATTTCTAATTCTACCCACCAAGTATTAATCTCTTAATAACAATAACGTACAATATAATGTAATATACTAATAGTTTTTTATATCATTTGTTCATAAAATATGTTTAATAAAGTTAAAATAACTCATTAAAATAACATTTTGAATTGCAAACATTTGAGCACCGTTAATGAAGTTTATGTAATTTATTCAAAATGATGTCACCTCTGCTCTTCATTCAGTAATTTCTTCATGCGTAGAATTAGCCCTTTTTTCCCCAATGGTCATTCAAAGTGGGAAGGATGAAATGCTGCTAAAGATGAAACTGAGTCTCTTTATTTTAATCATCAGTCAGCAAAATGTTGGAAATATTTTAGTCATCCCCAAGGTCAGTCCTATAAGATAAACCAGACTAAAATAAAGTGTCATATAGCAGTGGTCTCCAATCTTGGCAACTTTAAGCATTGTGGACTTCAATTCTCAGAGTTGGTTGAGGAACTCTGGGAGTTGAAGTCCACAAGTCTGAAAGTTGCCATGTTTGGAGACCCCTGTCATATAGGGTTTTTATTGTAATTGCTCTAGTGATAGAACCTTACAAATCTGAATATGTTTTCCCCCTCACCTTCATGTGATCTAGGGAGGGATTTACTTATCTGAAACTTTTTCTCAAATTAATTTCTTGGCCTGGACTCAAGCATTGTTGACTTGGCCATTGTCTTGATTTTCGTTCTGCCCTTCAAAACTTCAGTCTTTACACCAGCTGCAGTTAGGGGAAAAAGTATTAGAACGAATCCCAAATTTTGGTTTATGTGTAATGCTCCTGGAATTGGCTCAGTGGGCTCAAATACAAGATGTGTTACACAACGTGACAATTATTCAGTTGGGACTCGAAAATCAGCTAGAAAAGAACCTATTTTTTTCCCCGATCTGCTTCCTGTCTCTAGCCACCCTTTCTTTCATCTTGGCGTCCCTCTCAGCTAGCTTTCATAGCTAAAGTGGGACTCTAATTCATGGTCTCCTGCTTTCTAGGCGGTGTCTTAACCATTAGACCACCTTATCGTCTAAGGTGACCTACCCCTTTCAGATGAGATTCTACCAGGAAAAGGGAACCTGATAAAAAGGGAAATACGTTCAGAAGATATTCTGACCTAGGCTTCCCAAGAGCATGAAGCAGACTCCTTGTCACAATAAAACCTCTTTTATTTGGGTTAAAGGGAATTCCTCTCCAGCAAAGTCCTGGCAAACAGTCTTTCATGAGGTTTCACAACTACAGACCTTTATCAGGCTTGGAGAGTTGCCAGGCCGACATCTTCCGAATGCCACGCTGTAAAAGCAATTACTTGGCAAGAAGCCAGGAACAGATCTTCACTCTAATGAATTGAATTACTTGTCTCCTGCAAACTCCCCTCCCCGTTCGCTCCTCTTTCTTCCCTATGGGAGGGGCCATTCACCATTCACCGGTGTCTTTACTCCTGAGTCGGCCCTTGTTCCTTAGCTGTTCCCTTCTCCTGGCAGCTTTGCACATGCGCACATCGGGACCAGGACAGGTTTTTTTGCCCCACTGATATCCAACTCCGAAGGCAGCTGATAACTGTCAGATGGCCCTGGCCCCATCTCTGCCTCCAACGCAGAGCACTCATCAGAGCCTTCCCCAGGCTCCAGGACTGGCCCATGTTCCTCCCCTACCTCCTCACTGTCTGAGTCTGCCATTAGCTCCACCAGAGTGGGCCACAACAGAAGAACAGGACTGGAGGAGGCTCAGAGACCAAGCCTAAAAGCCTCTGTCTCTGCCAGAGAAGCAGTTTCAAAATAATGTTAGAATCAGGATAATATGCTTACAGACCTTCTAGATAATTAAAAGAATTAAGTAGATGTGACTCTTTCTTAACCTGTATCTTCCTTATATTCTCTCCAATTATGTTCCTCTAGAGCAGGGGTGTCAAACTCGTGTCGTCACATGACTTTCCCCCCCTTTGCTAAAATCAGGGTGGCCTGTGGGCTACGGTTTGACACCCCTGCTCTAGAGACTGAAAGAATTTGTAAATCCTCCAAGGGGTTTAGTGGTGGTAACAAAGAATAATAAAGACTTCTTCACCATCACAAGGCATATACCGTTGCTCTTCCACAGTCTTTTATGACCAATAGTAGCACTTAGTTGAATTCATCTAATCATGAGAAAAATTCAGCAGGATTGGACTTGCTTAGGGTGCTGACAGCTATACTATAAAGTTGAAAAAAACACTAACACCCCACTATTAAGCAATAGCAGGTCATTTATTTACACTGCAATGCATAGATGCAGTCATATTCCCAGGAGTCAAGCCCCAACTTGGGAATCATTAAATGGTGTTTTTTTTTAATGATTATATTTTTTCCTAAGTATTTGTATGGAACAGGCCAATTGAAAAGAGGTCAAGATCAGCCATTTTTAGTTTTTACTAATCATTATTCACCGAAGCAACCTTGCCTAATGAGGGTTCTATACCCAGGGAATAGGTAAGACAAAAGAGGAATGCAGTATCACATCATCCATTTTTGACGGCAGAGTCCAAATGGCTTACATTAGTAAAACGAATTAGAATCAATGAATTAGGCCTGTATGTGTGGGACAAGGAATTTTGGGGGAAATAGCCTAGCAGATTTAAAAAGCACCCAGATGTGGAAGGCTCTCATATTCTGTGCGGCAGATCAAGATCAGAAAATGAATCTAAAGTTTTCAATTCTCCAGCTGGCCCATGGCTTTATATGGTGCCTAGGGGTGGGTTCCGGCTGCTGCTATTGCCGGTTTGCTCAGGGATGCAGTGCGTGCCTGTGCATACTTGATATGCGCTATGCGTACATGCGCAGTACAAAAAAGGTTTCTGCGCATGCGCAGAAGCAAAAAACAAGATGGTGACACCAAGAGAACCAGTTTGGGAGCGTGGCAGGCCAAGTTACTACCTACTCGTCCGAACCAGTAGGAACCCACCTCTGATGGTGCCAGAGAAGACACAGCCATTGCTTAGTGCCTGGGCCTGAGACAGGGGTGGGCTTTAAAAATGGCAGCAATGGGTTTGCTGCCCCTTTGCTGGGTAGGCGTGAGCATGGCCATGGTGGACGTGGCTTAGTCGGCCTCCTGCACCACGGCGGGGGTATGTGAGTCGTTTTTCGCTCTCCCCAGGCTCCAGAAGCTTTCCTTGAGCCTCTGGGAGGGCGAAAACTGCTTCCCTCGGGCTTCGGAGGCCGAAACAGACCCATTTCCGGAACTTCTGGTAGGCCCGTTTTTTGCCTTCCCCAGGCTCAAGGAGGCTTTCCTTGAGCCTCCAGGAGGGCAAAAATTGTTTCCCCCGGGCTCTGTAGGCCAGAAACAGGCCCATTTCCGGACTTCTGGAACCTTCAGTAGGCCCGTTTTCCTCTCTTCCCGAACCTCCACACAGACCCTGCACTTACCTAGAGCGATGAATAGGCTACGTGGAGACTCCTGGGAGGGGCAGGGCGGGCATGGCCAGCCAGAAGTGATATTTAGGGCTTCGCTGAACTTGTCAGAATTCTAGCTAGAGGATCGCCCGAACCCATGCAAACCTCTAGCAGCCCACCTCTGGCCTAAGACATAATTAGTCGAGGGGGATGAGGGCAGAGATATTCCAAACATCACTAGTCCTCTGATTTTGGGTGCTAGGGAAGCAAGCTGGAAGCTATTTTATCTCACTTGCTTACTAGGAAGAAAAAGCAACCTATGCCAAAGGCAGTTAAATATGAAAGATTCTGCCTCTTCTAGATTTATTCTCCACTTTGTTAAGATTCCCCCTTGCAGAACAATTATCCTGGCCCTGTCTGAACTTCATCCACCTCTCCAAGTGAAGAAAAATGCCGCCAGTGGGCTGTTTATTGGGGGTGGGTGGGATAAAAATGATAATGAGGAAGGGCCCAGAATTTATACAGATGCAAACCAGGTCTCACAGAATCTTGTCTGGTCCCTCTTCTTTGCCTTAAGGGCTGGCAGCTGTGACTGGAATACAATATCATTTTTTTTCTTAATAATGACTCCATATTACCTGCACTACTGAGCCCCTAACATGCTAATTACCTAAGCAGGTGAAATACATTTTAATAATTTAACAAATGAACTAAAGCAGCATTGAATGACAAAAGGAAACACGTGCTGCTGTCAAAGCACTCTTGGCCAAAGGTTGGTGAGGTTTTTTTTAAATATATATATACCCGAACAACTAGAGACCTACATATATATATATATACATATATACATATATACATATATACATATATACATACATACATACATACATACATACATACATACATACATATATATATATATATATATATATATATATATATATATATATATAAGATTTTTTTTACAACCCCTGGTAAGCCCCAATTATGGGAGGAAGCTAACTGCTTCCATCATCTGTCCTTCGGCTCGTCACAAGAGTCCATCACGACAGAAACCCAATATTTTTACTGTTGCCTTTGTTATATTTGTGTTTTTTTATTTGTGCTGATAAATAAATAAAGGGAGACTAGTATAGATCTATACTAGTCTCCCTTTATTTATTTATCAGCACAAATAAAAAAACATATATATATATATATATATATATATATATATATATATATATATATATATATATATATATATTTCTTTTGAAATGTCAAAAGAATACTGCTGCATTCACTTCAAAATTGATTAATCCACACACACACACATACACACACACACACACACACATATATATATATATATATATATATATATATATATATATATACGACACTAAATATATATATATATATATATATACACACACACACACACACACACACACACATACATACATATTAGGATTAAGCAATTTTGAATTGATTGATCCTAAGATATATATATATATATATATATATATATATATATATATATATATATATATATATATATTTTAGGATTAATCAATTTTGAAGTGAACGCAGCAGTATTCTTTTGACATTTCCAAGGTGGGTCATCCTTATTTATCTACACCTACTTAGCATTTTAAATTCAGGGTAAATCTATTTTTGTAAGGGGACATCAGAGAAAAAAGGAGTAGGAAATGGATGAAACTTTAGCCATGTTTTTTTTTTAATTTTTATAAATCAGTTTATAGCTTCTTATATACTGCCCAGTAATGCCTGTATCTGGTTCTGTGGATTTTTAGTGCTTTCCGTGGGATCTTCAATCAAACCCAGTTATCCAGGCAAGTTTCTTACAATTAAGTTTTTAAACTGCACTTTTTTTTTTTAGTAGAATTCTATTCTTTCTTGATGCAACTCTGGATGCCTCTTGTAGTGCTTTTAATAATTTCTGTAGAACACTTTTTTCCAACTTCCTGCTCTCCAGATGTGTTGGGTTACAATTCTCAGGAATCAGGGAATTGGGGGAGTTGTCGATCAGCGCAACTGGGGACCGACACATCTGGAGGGTACTAATGCAGCAATGTTCTGAACATCCCTCTGTTTGTGTACATTTGTTTTAATGGGAGCTGAGCAAATGCATAAGCTGTGTGTTACAAAAGGATGTACAATTAATATATGCAGGCAGTTCTCAGGTTACAGTGGTAATTGGGAGCAGAATTTCCATCGTTAAAGCAATGCAGCTATAAAATGTGATGTCACGTGACTGCATTGTTTAGCAATGGCAGTTCCAGCTCACCCCGTTGCTGTCCTTTAACTGGATCCTACCAGTTGTTAGGCAGGGATCACCTCCATCCAAGCCACTCTCAGTTTGGCCCCTGTCAGCCCAGAACCTTGGTAAGGTAAGGCCTCCTCTTTCCCACACCCATCTTATCTTCCCCCGCACCATATCTATGCCCTTTTTGCCACCTTAAACACTCCATCACCTATGCTGGCCTTGCTGGCTATGCCACCTTATCAGTAGTGGGTTTCAAAAATTGTTCGAACCTACTCTGTGGGTGTGGCCTCCTTTGTGGGAGTGGCTTGGCACCCATGTGACTGGATGGGAGTGGCTTGCCGCCCATGTGACCAGATATGAAGATGCCGACGACACTTGTCAGAACCACCTTAAATTACCTCACACACAGCACTGGCATGCATAAGAATATGATGTAAACTTCTTTTTTAAAAGGCATCTTGGGTTTGCGTTAAAAGAAATTCAACACACGCAATGTTCTGATTGCACCACAAACGCAGTAGTCATCCTTATCTTTCACAGAGGCACTGAGTTTTATAAATGTGAGCATAATAGTGTAGAATAATCATATCCAACGACCAGTGGTGGATTTCAAAAAAATTTGGAGCCTCTTCTGTAGGTGTGGCCTGCTTTCTGGGTCCACTGATGGAACCTCTTCTAACTGGTTCAGTAGATTTGATGAACCGGTTCTACCGAATAGGTGCGAACTGGTAGGAACCCACCTCTGCCCCTTATGCTCACTGACCCTGCTACAGTCTCCAGCTGATCTTTGCAGTCTTCCTCTAATTACTGATGCCAGCTGCTGGCCATTTCCAGCCTTCTTCCTGATGTTGCTCTCCAAATAGTGCAGGTCAGGGGTGGGATTGAAAATTTTTAGCAACGGGTTCTCTGCCCGGTTGCTGGGTGGGCATGGCCATGGGGGGGGGGCATGGCCTACTTGGCCTCCTGCATCATGGTGGGAGGGGATATTTTTGCCCTCCCCAGACCAGAGGCTTTTTTATGAGCCTCCGGGAGGCCGGAAACGGGCCTGTTTCCAGACTTCCGAGAGGCCCATTTTTCGCCCTCCCAGAACCTCCACATGGGCCCTGCACTTATCTGGCATGATGAATGGGCCGCATGGAGACTCCTGAGAAAGACCGGGGGGGGGGCAGGGCCAGCCAGTCCTTCCAACTACCGGTTTGGCAAACCAAATGTAAAATTAGCATCTGGTTCTCCCGAACTGGTCTGAACCGGCTGAATCCCACCCCTGGTGCCCACCCCTTATGAGACATCAGCCCATGTGATTTGGAGCATGGTGTGGGTAGCTTTCTCATAAGGTTTTCAAAGTCCTCAAAAGTCTCCCAAAACATTGTGAGAAAAGCCTGTGCTATTTAGAGAACAGCACAAGCGCCCTCCACAAGAAGGCCTGGTACAATCAGCGGCTGCCTCATTTGGGGGCGGGCTTGGCATGCCTCATCAGCACTTAGAGGAAGACAGCATCAACTGGGGACAGCAGGGTGGCAGGATCAGTAGAGCATGAGGCTGGCAGAATGACAGGAGTGGAACGCAGAGGGCAGGGGTGGCTGGAGCACAGGGCTTGAGGCAGCCCTTCTCGGCAGGGGCGGCCTAGAGGCCGAAGTAGAGGCCTGGGTGTGGTGGCAGCTGATTGGCATTGCTAAAGGCCTTGATCCTCTATTTGTGTCCCACTGCTGCCACTGCCTCCAAGGAGTGTCGCTATGCAGGGTTGCCAAAAGGGCAGAGATGGGGAGAGAGATAGGCAGACCGAGAGGCCTGTGCTCCTTCAGTCATTAGTGTGGGCAGGCTGCAAGCGCCCTTGAATTTTTGATCTTGTGATCACGGGTGCAGTGCAATGGCTGCAATTTAGGGGACCAAACCTAAGTACCATCTCTTCAATGCTGCCATAACTTTGAACTATTATTGACCAAGTAGTCATAACTCGAGGATTACCTGTAGTGTTCATTTTTGCTGTGGCCACAGTGGAACCAAGATCAGAAGGGTTTTCCTGCAATGTACAGAACACAGCCAGAATTTCCATCTTGATTCTAATGATAGTTACAACATTTGCATTAAACAGCCTTTGACAGTCAGTGCGGCTGAGATGTGTTGGATTACAGTTTCCAAAGTTTCTACCCAATGTGACCTGCAAGCCAACACATCTAAAGAAGGCGAGCTTTAGTCATATCAAGCTCTGCCTTTTCTTTTCAAAGTGTCTTAGTGAAGAAGGAGAGGTTCTAAACAGTTGCCTTAAATCACTGATGAAATGTATGAATTACGATCAATGATAAATTACCCTATGCTTTTATTTGTGTTGTATTTCCTTGGTTAGACATGTTTCCCTTTCTGAAGATTCAGGTTTATCTCCAAGTGCTTTGGAATTCCACCTTGCCGTTGGGTGCTCAGGTCAAGAAAATAATCAGGAGTGCCTTTTACAAATTTTAGTAATATGCAATGACACCTTTTTTTTCTGGAAAGGAAAATGTCTTCAAACCACAACCAATGCTTTGAAAAATGTTTAGGAACTGGACCCGCCCAAACTTTACAAGATAGTGTAGGAAATACCGTAGGTTACATAAATGTTGCACAGCCATCCTCACTCCGCAAACACAATTGACTTTCAGTTTGTGTCTCAAGTGAATGAATGATTAAATTTTAAAAACGATGATCAAACTACAGAATAATATACAGCTTCTTGACTCACAGGAAATTGCAGGGTTTGAGTATAGTATGGACTCTGTTACCTATTAAGGTCAGGGTTGTCAGGATCCTTTCTTCAAGATTTTTAATTTTCTGTGGGTTTGTGACTGGGAACAGGACCATTTTGGCAGTGGCACCAAGGTTGCGAAACTTCCAGATGACGCCATTGTGGGTTCTTGTTCCTGGTTTGTAGACGATGGACTGAAGAGATGTTCTCTTACAGAACATTTGAAGCCAGATAAAAGTACCTCTTTTGAATGCTCCATGTTAATTAAACAGAGGGATAGAATCAAGCTCAGGGGAAGTGTTAATGCCACTTTATAAGGCCTTGGGAAGGCCACACTTGGAATACGGCATTCAGTTTTGGTCGCCACGATGTAAAAAAGATGTGGAGACTCTAGAAAGAGTGCAGAGAAGAGCAACAAAGTGGATTAGGGGGCTGGAGGCTAAAACACATGAAGAACGGTTGCAGGAACTGGGTATGTTTAATGACAAGAAGGACTAGGGGAGACATGATGGCAGATGGGTTGCCACAAAGAGAGAGTCAAGCTATTCTCCAAAGCATCTGATGGCAGGACAAGAAGCAATGTGTTGAAACCAGTCAAGAGAGAAGCAACCTAAAACAAGGAGAAATTTCTTGACAGAACAATTAATCAGTGGAACAACTTCCCTTCAGAAGTTGTGAATGCTCCAACACTGGACGTTTTTAAGAAGATGTTGGATAACCATTTGTCTGAAGTGGTGTAGGGTGGTTCACCCACAAAAGGGCGAACGACAAAAGCGCGGCTGACTAAACCGCGGTGACAAAACTGCGAGTTCTAAAGCGCGCCGACGAAAGAGTGCTGAAGCGCGCCAACAACAGCGCGCCGACAGAAGCGCGCTGTAACCCTAAACCTAACCCTAAATCTAACCCTAAACCTAAACCTAACCCTTACCTTAATTTAAATCGTGCTTCTGTTGGTGCGCTGTTGTCAGCGCGCTGTTGTCGGCGCATTGATGACATCGCGGTTTTAGCGCCACGGTTTTGTCGGCGCGCTTTTGTCATGCGCGCATTTGTCGGGTCACGGTGTAGGGTTTCCTGCCTAAGTATGGGGATGGACTAGAAGACCTCCAATATCCCTTCCCACTCTGGTATTCTATCATTCCATCAATTGTTGACATGCTGCGTCAACAACTGATCGTTTTAATTCAAAATTTTTCAAGTCTGGTTAAGTTTTCAACGGTCGAAGTCCAGGCTTTAGAAAAAGCAGCTTCTGTTTTTACAAAACAAGCCTCGGTGCCCTGTTAAATTTGCACTGCAGAATGGGATTAACAAGAGAAGTTGGATATGAAGCTCTGCTGGCTTTGTGGTTAGGGAGGGAAGGCAGCCCTGGGTTTCTTACTTAAGGAATGAGCATCGAAAATTAAGACGCTATACAGCTATTGCCGGCTGCCAGAATGAAGGCCGTATAAACATTCTCTAGAGCCAGCGGTGTCCCGCAAGGAATACTTCATTCATATGTTCACATATATTTTTATATTCTTCCATAGTAGTTCTTTCAGCAATTTGAACGGGGTGGTGGTAGTTACAATTGATCTGAGGTTTTCTTTCTGGAGCCTGGGAACAATTAACAGTTTCAGTAAGTGATACTTAGGATGGACTCAGGGGAGGGCTTCAAAAATGTCAGCAATGAAATTGGTGGGCGTGGCTATGGTGGGCATGGCCTAGTTGGCCTCCTATCCCACAGGAAGGGGAGTATTATTGCCTTCCCCAGACTCGAGCCTCGGGGAGGGCGAAAACTACCTCCCGTGTGCTCCGGAGGCCTTCCAGGAGGCCCGTTTCCCCTCTCCCTGAGCTTCCGTGCAGGCCCTGCACTTATCTTGCATCCAAAATGGGATGCGTGGAGACTCCCGGGAGGGGTGGGGCGGGACCATCCAGGGCAACCCACCCCTGTTTGGGCTCCATGTATTGAAACCACAATTGCAGCTCACGTAATACCTTTTTCTATTGGATGTGTGTGTGTGTGTGTGTGTTTGTGTGTAACTTATCACTAAGCTTTGACACGGCTCTTCATTTCAACTCTCGAAATGGCAGTTTTAATATAACATCCAGGGAAGTTATAACTGCCTTGGAGCTGTGCAGATTACTGTTATGGGAGAGAGAGAGAAGCCAGCAAGGTATTTTGTGTTTACCCAAGCATTGTAAATCAATACACAAAGGTTGGTTTTTTTTAAAGAAGTAAATGATTCATAATAATATAACACCACAGACATTTCCTGTGTTTGCTGACTGGGGGACAAGAATATCTCTTGTTTTCTGTGGTGCCTCATAAGGTTTTGCTTGGAAAGGCAGGAGCAATGTGGGGTGAAGGTACCTTCGAAGACCATTCAGAAACTATAGTTGGCATACAATGCAGCATCTTCTATGCTAATTAGCAGTAGATACCATTAACATATTAATTCTCTGTGGTGATCTATTCATTGGCTGCTAATAAGTATATGGGTGCAATTCAAACCAATGCTTTTAACCCAGGGGTCTCCAGCTTAAGACTGGAGGACTTCAACTTCCAGAATTCCCCAGGAATTCCTGAGTGTGTATATGTTCCAGTATAACTCTGAAACACCTCAAGCAATTTCAACCAAACTTAGTACACAAATCATTTTCTCTCTGGAAACAAATACTGTGGGAGTAAGACACCCCTAATAACCCTTGGGGTGTGTGCTATGTCAAGATACAGGCTGTTGTGCCTTAAAATGGCTTCTACCGTACTACCATAAAATGGCTTCTACTGTACAGCGCAGTGGAGTTGCCATGGTAACAGCTTCACAGTACTCCACAAGGAGGCTCCCTCTGCTAAGGGGGAAAATCCAATACTAGAAATTACGTTTGGTCCAGACATTTCCCCCCATAAATAAATACTTGAGCAACGCCGGGTTATCAACTAGTAACCTATAAAACCCACTATAGATTAGTGCTGTGGTACCTGGAGGACTGCTTCTTTAAACCAGAATCAACTATCTGATGCAAATAAATTCAGAAAGAACGGATGATAATTCCCTGTTTACCAGGACATTATAAATGCTGAGTTTAAGAGGAACTGCTTCTCTCTAATGTTAGTTTACCACCAGAGATTATATTTGCTTTGATCTTGTTTGATCTTCAGAAGCAAGTTAAAGTGGAGCTCTTCCAGTGGGCTTTTTAAAATTAGTTAAGACAATGCATTGAATGGCTTATGTGCTCAGTTTTAGAGCATGATACAGTTGCTTTTTGTTTTGTAGCTTAGTATTGATGTTCTTCCTTGCAAATTGCTGAAAGGGGACAACTTTAAAAACAAATAAATAAAATTAATTTAAATTCAAAGGGATGTGGTGGCTCAGCAGCTAAAACGCTGAGCTTGTCAATCAAAAGGTCAGCAGTTCGGCGGTTCGAATCCCTAGTGCCGTGTAATGAAGAGCCGAGTTGGTGCAGTGGTTAGGGTGCAGTACTGCAGGCCACTTCAGCTGACTGTTATCTGCAGTTCAGCGGTTCTAATCTCACCGGCTCAAGGTTGACTCAGCCTTCCATCCTTCCGAGGTGGGTGAAATGAGGACCCAGACTGTGGGGGCGATATGCTGACTCTGTAAACCGCTTAGAGAGGGCTGAAAGCCCTATGAAGCGGTATATTAGTCTAACTGCTATTGCTATTGCTAAGTGAGCTCCCGTTACTTGCCCCAGGTTCTGCCAAACCTAGCAGTTCAAAAGCATGTAAAAATGCAAGTAGAAAAATAGGAACCACCTTTGGTGGGAAGGGAACAGCATTCCATGCGCCTTCGGTGTTTAGTCATGCTGGCCACATGACCATGGAGACATCTTCGGACAACGCTGGCTCTTCGGCTTTAAAAAGAAAATGGGCACCACCCCCTAGAGTTGGGAACAACTAACACATATGTGCAAGAGGAACCTTTACCTTATAACCTACATCATCTTGACTCCTTGGTTTGACTAACCATCCTCATCTCATAAAAAGTCACATTTGACCCAGAAAAAAAAATGTTTAGCTTATGTCCTTGATACTAGTCATCTTTAATGTGGAATAAGCAATCTATTGCCATCAGATCACATATGGCCCTCAGTCCAATTTCAGAGGTTTTTGATAGCAGTGGGCTTAGGATCTTGTCAAAAATGGCCTTTTTTTTTCTCTGGCATGGGTCAGAAAAGAGAGAAGGAGAAAAAGATTGCCAGGAGAAAGAAGTCAGAATGGCCTTTTTACCTATGACAGTACTTCTGAAGAAATATGACTCTGTAGTGGTCCAACAGCGGCCGCCTGAGCTGTTGGTGGAATCTGACAGCGATGAACACTATGGGACTACCCTGGAGGCTGAGGAAGACTCTGGAGGGTGTTCGGAGTCAGAGCAGGGACTAGAGAGGCTTGTTGGTCACCAGATGGCATCTCAGTCAGGGAGCAGTGAGGAAAAACAGAGGGAAGCTGTCCCTAATGTACGTAGGGCTGAGAGGAGGAGGGAGCAGCTTTAGAAAAAGGCTCACAGAAGGAAATAGGAACAGGTGGCTACTGATTGGCCCCTCCCGGAGAGCTTATAGGTGGGACGACGGGAGGAGAATTTTGCAGGAAACAACAGTTTATTAATCCAGGCATAGTGAAAGATTGGGAAAATTTCGTGAGTCTAAGCCTTGTTTTCATAGAGATAATTTTCTGGGCTCCTAGCCAAGGGGTTGTTTATCTCCCTCCTTAGTTGTGGCTGACAGCCAAGTCTTCGTCAGTATATATTAGAGGCTTGGGACAGAACAGACTCTTGAGCATTGCTGATTTAAAGAAATAAATAATTTTTATTTTATATATTAAATTTATGTACTGCCCACCTCACCGTTTTAATGGCTCTGGGCAGCTTACAAAATGGTAAAAGGATAAAGAACATAATATAGAATGATTAAAGATTAAATAAAGACTAAGACCTTAAAGAAAGGCTATATTGGGCTGGGGAACTTTATATTGTGTGACTATAGTTATGCAGTGTGAAATATATATTTTTTGTTTTACAACAGTAAAAACAGTCGAATTTTAAAAAGTGGGTTGTAACCCGGTCGTGCTTGTAATGAAATTTTAAGACTAAAAGCCCAATCAATTTGCCTGATACCAATTAGTAAAAGATTGATAATTCAAGATAGAATCCAAAAGAAAATGGGATATCCAAAGCTCCCAACTCATCTAGACAGGATTTGTTCCCAAAAGCCATTCATTTAAACCGATCTTTTGACTGAAAAATCAGGCCACACTTCCTTTAGTTGAAGAGCTTTATTTCGAGCAGAGCATCTGCCTTTTGTGTACAGCAGTTCACAAATTCCATCCCCATCAACAGTAATTAAAAGATCAAATAGCTCAAGTAGAGGATGGAACTGGCTAGCTCAGATAAAACACTCATTTAAGTTCAATAGACGGTAAATGATAACATCTATATAATGTCATAGAACTGAATTAATCTAAGCAAATGTTAAATAAATAACCCAACTTCTCCATTCTCTCTTACTCCTCCTTTCAAACTCTTGTTAGTACTTTGGGGAAGACACAAGCTCATAGACAACTACTCACTAAATTGGGACTTAGGGCATTATTGTCAAAACTAGATTCAGCCTTCTCATTGTAGCAGCTTGAGTAGTTAGAAAGCCTATTTATTGGTGCAAGAAGCAAGGGACAAAATGTCTGTGAAAAAATCAGCTCTGGTTGTGGGCTTTAAGCTTTTGCTGATACATAAAGGCAGCATGAAATTGATCAAAATCCTGTGGGCTTTCTCAGGCAGCACTGGATCCCACTCAAAACGTTAATTGTAAAATATCCACTAATTGGAATGCCAAAATCCACTTTAGGACTTCTAAACGCATTTGGCTCATTTTTCTGAGTGTGAGCCACACAAAAGAGCGTGAGGGAACCTGTTGATGGAGTAGGAGTGTTTTCAACAATTGGCTAATGCAGTGATTAACTTGGCATCCTAGAGCCATTTTTAAATGTTCAGTTGCCACAGCAAACATTCTAAATTGTGGCATATTTTGATCGTACCACTCTTCAACCTTGCTTTGGTGGGAAGGTAACAGCGTTCCGTGTGCCTTCAGCGTTTAGTCATGTCGACCACATGATCACGGAGATGTCTTTGGACAGCGCTGGCGCGTCGGCTTTGAAATGGAGATGAGTACCGCCCCCTAGAGTCGAGAACGACTAGCACAGATGTGGGGTGGAACCTTTACCTTTTAACCATTTTGAGTTTGCAGGTGATTTGTGAAACATTTAGTGGGATAGAATCTGACTCCTGGGTGTTAAATTTAAATTGATTTGGGAAAGAAGACCATAGTTAATTATGGCAGCAAGACAAAGTAGCTTCATCCCTTCATCTCTTGGAATAGGCCAGTGATGGAGAACCTTTTTCACCTCAGGTGCCAAAAGCTCCTGTGCCCACCCCCATAATTCAATGCCCCCCATGCTGTGCCCTCTGTGCATGCATGCGTGACCCTCGCTGCTTCTCCAGAGTGAATCCCCCCACTCCGGAGGCCCTCCGGAGGCTGGAAACAGCCCATTTTTTGACTTCCGGTAGGCCTGGTAGGCCTATTTTTTGCCCTCCCCCGGCTTCATACTCTCTCTAGGAGCCTGGGGAAGGTGAAAAACGGACCAACACGCAAACCAGAAATTTGGAAACGGACTTCAGGTTTGCACATTGGGCCATTTTTCACCCTCCGGAGATTTCGGGAAGCCTCCGGAGAGCGAAAATCAGCTGAAAATCAGCTGGCCAGTGCGCGTATGCGTGCTGGAGCTGACAGGGCAATGCCTCATGTACCCTAATAAATGGCTTGGCGTGCCACCTGTGGCATGCATGCCATAGGTTCGCCATCACGGGACTAGGGAATCTGCCATGAATCAGACTCGGTTTCTTCTTTCCTGTAAAGCCTAGCACACGAACCATTGGAAGTAACAGTGGGCAAGCAGATCTAGGCATGCTTTGAAGCATGTCTTCCTCGCAATGAGGGCCATAAAATCTGTGGTGATAAAAAAAAAAAGAAACTTCCAAAGTCATCCTGAGGATGCCCGGCAGGTATTCTTGGAAGCAAACAGCTGGAATGGATTGGCAGCAGAAACTTTAAAGCATAATCTCCGAACTGTATCTCTGGCAGTTTTTGGTTAGATTCTTTTATTCTCAAAATAAGACCCTGTGCCGTAGAAGATTTTTATCCTCCTTTAGAGATCGCCCATTTCTGGGCAATTCTGCAGAATGTGTAAATGAGGTATCTGGATGGTTTTCTGAAGGGCACACTGATAACTGTCAGGAGATAAAAGCTGTAAACAAGAATGTGCAGCATTCCCCCCCCCCCCCAATCTTTAAAATGTCATGTCGAGGATCACATTTCAAAACGTGGGTGAGACAGGACTAAATATAATATTTATGTTATACTTTTAACAGTTCTCCTTTATAAACCCGTAAATATATTAAGCCACCAAAGATGTATTATATACATCCTTGTCTTACTTCGTGCACAATGTTGAACTATTCGCTAGAGACTCACTTTATTCCCTCGCATGCTTTATTTCCATCATATACAAACTCATCACATTCAGCAGGCAGCCTTCAATTTGCGCGAAACCATTCAAGCCTATTCACTTCATCTAACACTATCTGCATATCAACAAATGCATGGTAAACATTATTTCTCACATTCATATATTTCTCGGTGACTTGCTGGAGAGCAAAATGCAGGTTTGCATACGTCACGCTTGACATGAAAGCCACTCTGCCTTTCCTTTGTCAGCTCAGCTATCTTGCAAATCGGAATTCTGCTAAATGACTTTTCAGGCACACTTAACAGCGTAATCCCCCTTCAGTTTTTTTTCTTCTTATTAGCTTTCTTTTTCTGAAAGGAAACTATCATTATTATAATAATAATTAGATAGATAGATATAGATATATAGATATATATATAGCTGTGTGTGCTCCAGCATAACTCTGGAACGCCACGAGCAATTTCATCCAAACTTGGTACACAGATGACTTACTCTCTGGAAACAAATACTGTGGGTGTAAGACGCGCGTAACACCCCTCAGGCTGTGTGTTCTGTTAATATATGGCCTGTTGCACCTTAAAATGGCTTCTACTGCACTGCCATAAGATACAGGCTGTTGTGCCTTAAAATGGCTTCTACTGTACTACCATAAAGTGGCTTCTACTGTACAGCCCAGGGGAGTTGCCATAGTAACGGCTTCACAGTACTCCACAAGGGGGCTCCCTCTGGTAAAGGGAAATAACCAACATTAGAAATTACGTTTGTTCCGGGCACTTCCCCCTTATAAATAAATACTTGGACAATGCTGGGTTATCAATTAGTTAATGATATTAATAATCAGGCATACGTGCAGCCTTCACTCATGCTTTAAAGAATTTGCCCAGCCAGTAAGAAATTATTGATACCTTAAGGCTTTCTCCCAGTTGCTCTGTCTACATCTGCAGCCCTATGATTCAACATGCCTACAGAATTTATGATTTTATTCCATTCTTCGACGTGATGCCATTTTCCCATTGTTGCTCTCTTAAAACACACCTTGCAGCATTCCTGTGCATTCAGTTTCATTCCAAATAATATTGCCGTCTCCCCAGTGGAACCTGGCAAAATCTTTCCAAAAGCTTGCCATCATTCATATTTAGAAAACGATCAGTGCCATAGATTAAAAGCTCTGCCTTTCAATATACCTTGAATGCCTTGAACCTCAAGTTGGGCGGCAAATAAATTTGATAAATACATAGCCTAAGGAAGTACCGTTCTTGTATTCCTCCTGATGGCTGTTAATATCTTGTCCAGCTGCTATGTGTAGTATCATAAGAAAATATAGTGAGAATTGGGGTTTAAGTGCACTGAATAAAACAGCCTTTTCCAATGCAGAGCTTTCAGATGTGTGGAAGTTGCAGTTGCCAGAATTTTATTTTATATCAGAGATGACATGCAATTCTTAGAGAAAACTAGAACAACTAAAATCCCAGAAAAATTTAAGAAGGCACTAGAAGAAAGAGTTACAATGATGGAGGTAACAGAAGGCATCAAAAGGCAATAGAATGGGAAAACACCAGGACCAGATGGATTACCGGCAGAACTATACCAAACATTACAAGAAATATTAAGTAATGTAATGTTGGAACTATTTAATGACTTACATATAGATATATTAGTTTGATAATGTGAAATTTTATATAAACAACACATGGAGAATATGAGAGGAGGTTTAAAAGTTTTATCTAGAATATGTTATAAAGATGTATTGTTATTGGATGATTTCAGGATGATTTAATGGAATGTTATCATATAATCCTATTCTAGATTTTGAATATTATACATAAAAGGATGTAAAAACAATTATAGTCAAATTAAGGTTGAGATATAATAATTGTGATATACATGAATATAGGTGAATTTAAAATATGCGATTTGATATGAAAAGAAGGTGATGACTATGGAAGAGATGCATGGAAATACTGTAACCAACTGACACGCTTTCTACAATTTGTAATGGAAGACGGTTTTGTTATTTTTATGTTTGTCCTTGTTCAAAAACAAATAAAAATTGTTTTTTTTTTAAAAGTGACTTACTAAGGGAGGCAAAGATACCAGAAACATGGACGGAGGCATATATAAGGCTTATACCTAAAGAAGAGTCAGATCTACAACAAATAAAGAACTATAGAGCTATTTCACTATTAAATGTGGATTATAAATTTTTTGAATCAATAATGGCAGAAAGAATGAAGAGACTTTTAAAGGAATTCATACACATAGACCAAAATGGATTTCTCCCTAAGAGACAGATCAGAGACAATATGCGATTTGTATTGAATTTGCTAGAGTACTATGAAAATGGCATTGTTTTTTTCTGGATGGACAAAAGGCCTTTGATAATGTAAACTAGCAATTTATGATAATGCAACTTCAAATTATGGGATTTGGTGAGGGATTTATAAATATGATTAAAACGATATACAATAACCAATCGGCAAAGGTAATGGTAAACAGTGATACGATAGGAAAGATAGCAATTACAAAGGCAACTAGACAAGGATGTCTACTATCGCCATTATTATTTATACTGACACTAGAGATTTTGAACAGAGAAATATGGCAAAATAAAGAGGTAAAAGGTATGAGGGTCAAGAAAGAAGAATAAAAATTACAAGCGTTCGTGGATGATTTGGTGTTTATTATGAAGGATTCAATAGAAACAGAGCCAAAAGTAGTCAAAATAATAGAAGAATATGGAGAAGTAGCAGGTTTGAAATTAATAAAGATTAAAACAAAACGTTTGGTGAAAAATATGACAGAAGAACAGAAAAGAGAGTTGATGGGGAAACTGGACATACACGTGGTGAAAAAAGTGAAATATTTGGGTATCCAATTGACATCAAGGTGTGTAACACTAAAGGAGGATATCTATTATAAGGTGAGAAAACAAATAGAAATAGATCTGGAAAGATGGAAAAACCTACAATTATCATTAATGGGAAGAATAGTAGTAGTAAAGATGAATATATTACCAAGATTGCTATACCTATTCCAAACAATGCCGATAAAACTAGAGAAAATATACTTTGAAAATATTAATAAAATAGTGAGGAAATATAGATAGCAGGGGGGAAGAAAGTAAGAATTAATATAAAAATGTTGCAAGATGCAAGAGTTTGAGGTGGATTTGGATTACCAAATTGGGAATTGTATTATCAAGCAGCGGGACTAGCTTGGATGAAAGAATGGATCTTATTGAGAAATACAAGATTATTGACATTGGCGGGTCATGATTTGCAATTGGGTTGGCATGCTTTTTTGTGGTATGGTAAAAGTAAGCACATGGCTACTTCAAAGACATTTATGTAAGGAATAGATTGTTAACAATATGGGAAAGAGTAAAAGGGAAACACTATTTAGAAATACCAATGTGGCTTTCAACAATGGAAGCATTGACTCATCCAAATATTAGTAGCATGAAGAATATTATTAGATACAAAGATATCTTAACAGAAAGGGGGGGAACTCAAACAAAAACAAGAATTAGAAAAACAAGGGATTGATATAGAATGGTTTTCACATGTGCAAATACAATCAAGATATGAAAAAGATAAAAGGGAATATGGTTTTAACTTAGGAACTTCCGAGTTAGATAAGATACTTATGGGAATGGAAAAAAGAATAATTAAGAAACTATATAGCTACCTATTAAGAATTAGGGTACAAGAAGAAGTGGTTAAAGATACAATGTTAACTTGGGGAAAGAATTTTGGCCACACAATTGAGCTAGAAAAGTGGCAACAACTATGGGAAATGAAGTATAAATTAACCATGTCAACAGCTTATAAAGAAAACTTACACAAAATGTTTTATAGATGGCACGTCACTGGGAAAATTAGCAAAGATGTTTAAAGACAAATCAGCGAAATGTTGGAAGTGTCAACAAGCAATAGGTTTCTATTATCATATGTGCTGGACATGTGCAGAAGCAAGGAAATATTGGACTAAGATAAGAGTTAAAGAAAATGTTGCAACAAGAAATAGAATTTAGACCAGAGATATTTTTACTAGGTATTATCCCAGAGAAATTCAAGGAAGAGGATACTTATTTGATTATACATGTAACTACAACAGCGAGAATTGTATTAGCCCAAAATTGGAAATTAAATAAGCTACCAACAGATGAAGAGATAATAAAAAAAGATATTAGATTGTGCAGAGATGAATAGGTTGACAATGAAAATAAAGGATAAAGAGGAATCGGAGTACTTCAAGACATGGGGAAGATGTTATGATTGGCTAGAGAAAGAAAACTAGAAAAGAAAGTAGGGAGAAGATATAGAACCCAGATGATGCACTATTAAATGGAAAAGGGAGGGGGAAGAAGGGGAAAACAGAAATGAAAATATTAAATATATAAGTGTATACAAGAGCGAGATATAAAGAGGGGGGGCATAGGATAGATTAGCGAAGGTAAGGAAATAAGAAATGATACCAAATTATATTTGGGTTTGTGGAAATACCATCCCAAGGAAACATAAACTGAGATCTGAAAGAGACACCTACAACAATAGAAAAGAAAGGGAGAGAGGAGGAGATAATGAAAGGAAGACAGGGGAAAGAAGAAAGAGGTAAGGAGAAGAGGATGGAAGGGAGAGGAAGAGAAGGAGAGAGGGTAGATAGGGGAAGAGGAAGAGTAGGAGTAGGAGAAAGGTAAGGGAGGAAGGAAGGGGAAAGAGAGGAGGAAGAAAGGAAGTAGAGAAGGGAGGGAGGGAGAAAAGAAAGGGAAAATAAGGTGGTGTTACAACAGGAGGAAGGGATGGTAAATAAAACAACCCAAACTGTATATTATAACCTATTAAATGAAATAATAAATGTGTAAGAATGACAAATGTAAAGAAGAATTATGGGAATGTACACTTAAAATGGTATGTAAGAGAACAAAAAAAAATTCTGGAAAAAAAGATGACATGCTGAAAATTGGGGGGGAGGGGAGGGTCTCCTGATCTTAGCACCTGGGATGCAGAATTCCAAATGGCCCCTAGGTGGCAACAAAATGAATATTACAGTAAAACTTCCCTCTCTACGTTGCCATCTGCATTTGTGGCCATTGGTATATGTTATCGCCCATATAAATCAATGTGGGATTCAAAATATTTTACTACTGGTTCTGTGGGTGTGGCTTTGTGGGCGTGGCAGGGGAAGGTTACTGCAAAATCCCCATTCCCTCCCCACCCTACTAACCTGCTTTCCAGCTCTGTTCTCAACAAAAGATGGCCGGTTCTCCGAACTACTCAGGATTTCTGCTAACGGTCCTCCAGAACCTGTCAGTATAGCCCCTCTGATATAAATTACAATATGCCTAATCTAGAATTTAAATCCTGCATTACAGTTTCTTTTTCCCATCCAGTTCTTCCAAACTCAGAAATCAGTGGCTGCTATTATTGAAACAAATGTCATTTAAAATCTGTATTTTCATAAGATGGGGTTTGCTGTCTATGGGGTGGTGATTGAAAAAATCCCAGGTTAGCTAGAAGTAGTTCTGTACTTATTTACATAGAAATTTTTTTCCCCAACAGCCCTATTACCATATTTAAATGCAAGTATGTCTCTCTTAATTGATCTTTTTCAGTAGTTTAGAGATACTTTAAAGCCTGTTGATTTCTGTGCATTTTTTTCTGGTAGCGATAAATGTAGCTATGGGAGTAGATCTAGAATTAGAGCACTTGTAGTTCTTTGGCTCTCTGTTTTTCTATTTTCTCTTTTATTCTTTCACCTTTGGCCTGCAGTTATTTACATGACAAATAACAGTTTATTCCCCGACTCTGACTGTCCCCTTTTCCTTGTCTTTACAACCCAAACTGGTAATCAAAATCTGAGATGAGTAAACTCTTTGAAGCATGTCTCAGGTTATGTCACCTGAATTCATTCAGAAGAAAATTAGGAAAATGAAAGTATTTTTTTTCCAGAATCTAATAAAATATATATATATATATTGCCCATCTGTCTCTTCCAGCCTTTTTCTTCCTGGTCCCTCCTCCACCTCTTTCCTCTTTGCTAGTCTTCTGGATGACTTTCAGAAATAGCAAAGTGAAAAGGAAGGAGGGATTTTGCAACATGAGGAAAAGGAAGAAGGCAATAAGCTGGGGGTTGACCAGCAGACTCCTATGAAGGAGGTGTTGGGGAGTCTCTTCCAGCTCAGCCTTTTTGAACTTCACAAAATATTGCCAGCATCCTGTGACAAAATATGATTGAGGTCAAATCAGCCTTGCATCTCTGCAGCCAAATAATGATCAGGCCTCTATTGTTTTTGTCCATTATTAGAAGAAATGAAAAGGAAACAAAACACTGAAATTCTGAAAGTCCCTTCTCTGTTGCAGGCTAATGTAGATTTGGTAGCAACCAGAGGTGGGCTTCAAAAATTTCAGCAATGGGTTCTCTGCCCAGTTGCTGGGTGGGTGTGGCCATGGTGGGCATGGCCTAGTTGGCCTACTGCACCACAGCGGGTGGTGGTGGTGGTGGTGTTCACCTTCCCCAGGCTCCGGAGGCTTTCCTTACGAAACTTCCAGGAAGCCCGTCCCCCCCGAGCCTCTGCATGGGCCCTATACTTACCTCGCATCCAAAACGGGCTGCATAGAGACTCCTGGAGGGGGCGGGGCCAGCTGGGGGGGTGGGATTTGAAGGTTCTCCAAACTGGCCATAACGTTAGCTACGGGTTTACCTGAACACGAGCAAATCCTTAGTAGCCCATCCCTGGTAGCAACCTGCCTCCTTTGCAGAGATGTATATCCTCTGAAATGCTTTCACTCTTAAGGAGTCCCAAAAGTCAGCTCTCTGAAAAGTCAAATATGAATCGACCAACAGGCACCTCCCCAAATTACACGCCCCAACCTCTTTATGTTGCAGCCATTGTTATACCGGCTTTCTGTTGCCTCTTTCCTCTTACGCTCTTTATTTTTCCCCATGGCCAGGTTTCCCAGCAGCGGCCTACGGACCAGTAGCAGCAGCAGCGGTGGCAGCAGCCAGAGGATCAGGTAGGGGAGGCCCTGGAGGAGGCAGGGCCAGGGGGAAGAAAAAGCCCTTCTGTGTGGCTACAGCTTTCCATCACTTACCCTGATGTGCCTCCCCTTTGGGAAGGGACCACTAAACAAAACCACATGCTACAAACAGAGGCCAGGACATGAAAGATGCTACTAAGCCTGCGGAGCTGTTGGGTGGATATTTTATTTAAAAGGGAAAAAAAAAAGAGACATTTCTCAGTTGTTTGCACTGGGTTAACAATGTCATATTTCCTCTTCTGCTAGCTTCCCAACTGCTAGGGCAGGGAACTTCCATCTGCAACTACTAGATTTGTAAGGAAGTATTATTCTCAAGGACATCCCAGTCCAAGGCACAGATATTTTGAATATTTCAAATCCCTTAAATGCTGAGAAAATTCAAGATCAGGGCATAAGAATCTGTGTCAGCGTTGGATCTCTGGAGGTGGCCTGTCGTAGCTTTAAAAAATTTTCCCAACTATTTGGCAGTTGCATAGCTCATTCACAAATCTGGAATAGGAGTTGGGGGGGGGGTGGAATTTGTATTTCTATCATTCTAAAAATCAAGAGTTGGTTAGGAGAAGTGATTCCAGCACCAGATAGCCTCCCTTTGCCTCTCTTCCCATTGAATGGTGAATGCCAATGATATGTCCAAGGATTCTGGAGAAATAATAATTCCCAGTTGTTTCGCACCAAACGATGACGCTAAGCCACAATGGAGCGCGACATCAGAACTGACAACCATTGTTTGCAATTGGTGAGCCCATCAGGATCCAAAATCATATTGTGGCTTGTGTAAACCTAATTTAATATGATGTCTGAATTGGGAAATCTCCAACTCCAGAGCTGGCTTGATGCTTAAGAAAGCTGCAGGAATGGGGAAAGGACGGTGAGAAGCTGCCGTGGAAAACGTGGTCTGCTTGGATGTCTGCAGGCTGAAGCCACGGTTGCATTCTTAGCCCTCAATAGGCTCAGTCACAGCATGGGATAAGACTTAACATTGGGCTACCCAGTAGTGTAGAAATTTGAAGTGCAGCCTGGGACCTGAATTAGTGACCATTTACTCCAGGGAGAAATGATGACAATTCTGTCCAAAAACGGTATTTGTTCCAGACACATCTTTAGGTTTAGGTTAGGTTTATTAGATTTATATGCTCGGATATCATTTTCAGCATTTGTTACCTTCTGCAAACTCTGGGCCAGGTTTTGTGGAAAAAAAATGTTCACCCTTTTCTTTACTGTCCGCTCATGACAAGCTCCACATTTCCCCCACCCCTCCACTGTCTGTCTCTCCCACTACAGGGAAGAGTTTAAATCATCGATTTACATTGGCGATTGTTTGTTTGTTTGTTTGTTTTTAAAAAAAAGTATAATCAAGCATTTGATTCCTTCATGAGAGGGCTGTTAAAACTTACCAAGCCCTTTTCTTTTTCCTGCATTGGCTTGTTCACGCCTTCAAACTCTTAAGGGCTGAGCAAGGACCAGGGGTGGGCTTGCTGCTTTCACTGAGTTGAACTGCTCCCTAATCTGCCTTGCTTGCTAATCTCTGTAGAATGCCTGCTGTCTTCGGCCATTTTGTTTTTTGCTCATTTTAACTGGGTAGTTGAGGTCAAGGGAGCAAGAAGCAATCGGAGAACACATTCTTGTGCCCCCGTCCCCCAGCCAAATGGTACGCATTGAGACCAGGAACGAAGAATTGAGGAGGGGGGGGGAAGCAATAGTTTTATTCAGCCCTCTCCTGATGAAGCTTGTTCATAGGTGTGGGGCTTCTGTACCCATTTAGCTAGGTCTCTTCAGATGAAATTCCAACTCCTGCCCCCCAAATGGAAAGGGCTGCCAAGCATTTAATTACCCCCAAGAGAACTTGTGGGGGGAAAGGCTGGATTTCTTTAGAGTCCAAAGTGAGATGTTTAGAGAACTCCGTTCCATGCAAACTGGCACTGCTTTGAAGGCTACAAAGGATGATTTAATACCATTTTAATGTTACTTTAATAAAGCGGGGGGGTATCCAATTTGAGCGCAGTGGGGTTGATTTGCTAAATACCTAGGGTAATATTATTTTTTTTCCTTTGGTATTTTCCGTATCCTGCTTTTAAACTGATTTTTATCCTTGGTGTAAACAAAGATCTACATTTTCCACACCCCTTTCCTGTGCTTCCCCCCCCCCCAATACAATTGCAGTTTTATTTTGCAAAGGTATCATGAAATTTTCTCTTAGAAAAGTTTAGGCGATGGAACTTTGACATTCGTGGAGGTCCCAATTTTGATTGGAATATTGCTGTAACTCACCTGCATTTCTGCTTGAAATAATTTGCTTTTTATTTTATTTTTTAAAACCAATATTTTGTAATTTGGTGGGTTTTTTTAAAAAAAAAAAATTAACCTGTGATAACAAAACTAAATCTAACCCAAATTAACAACAATCTATATGGCAAGTGTAAAGATCAGTATGGTACCCTACGGAAGACTTGTGTGCGTATCCCCTCCCACACTCTGCCACAGAGGGAGAAATAT
This sequence comes from Thamnophis elegans, assembly GCF_009769535.1. NCBI lineage: Eukaryota > Metazoa > Chordata > Lepidosauria > Squamata > Natricidae > Thamnophis > Thamnophis elegans. The sequence continues at coordinate 132,344,901 of NC_045544.1, forward strand.
GTCTGCATATTCAGAAGGAGCTCCCTTCATCACAGACGATTTGATAGCTGTTGCTATCAAAGAGATGTGTAGCACTGATAGTGAAATGGATTCGGGGCCAGTGGAGTAAAGTCGGCTTCATATTGGGGCTCAGACCTGATTCATTAAAGCAGAAGAGAAAATGGGGAAAAAAATTGGAACCAACTGCCCTCAATTTTTGAGGATTACAGCAATATAACACAGGTGGCATCAGCCGGAGCGTGTTAAGACTACCTAAAGTTAAATCCCCCCCTCCCCATCTGTATCATAAGGTGCACGAAAGTTAATGTCCAAATGGTAAGCCTTCAATTTACCCAGCTCTTAGGGATTTCCTCTTGATTAAGGTGATTGTACATGCTGAAAGACTTTCCCTGGTTATCAGTAGCTTGTGGAGTACTGATCATAAAGCCCGAACAGCTTAGGCCCTGATTGTCTCGGGGGGACACTGCTGTTCTTGTGTTGGGCTTGGCTTTTAAAATCTGCAAGAAAAGGCCCTTTAGGTGCCACATTACCAGTGACTGGCAAGGAAGGAAGGACTTGATGATTTTGCAGCTGAGTTTCTCCTTAATTCCCATAGCATTTAGAAGAGAACAGTAAAGGCAACTCTCTTTTAGCAGGCATTTATTCATTTGTTTTAAAATTGATTAGGTGTTTTTAACAATAGACAGACAGACAGACATTAGCTATTTTGAGAAGAAAGGCAGGATTGAAAACTTGGGGATTCCCCTAGGGCCGTGACGGTGAACCTATGGCACGCGTGCCGGAAGTGGCATGCAGAGCCATCTCTCTGGGCACGCCAGCCATCATCCATTGCTCTTCCGGGTTCCAGCACACGCTGGCCAGCTGGTCTCATGCGTGTAGGAATGGTGGAAACAGGAAGAGCAGCTCTCTGGTACTTACGCACGTGCCGGGAAGCTGATCTTCTGATGCGCGCATGTGCACTGGCCAGCTGGTCTTAGCACATTCATGTATACCAGAAACCGGAAGACATGCGCGCCAGATACTGGAAGCTCAGTTTCCTGGGGCACGTATGCGCGCCGGGGAACTGCTCTTCCAGTTTCCGGCACTCCCGCGCATGCGCGTTGAGGAGCTGCTCTTCCGGTTTTCGGTGCTCCCCCCCACGCATGCACTCCCATTTCAGCACTCAGTGCCGAAAAGCTTCGCCAACACTACCCTAGGGGAATGTTCAGAAGACACTTCCCTTTTCTAGTGCACTTAAAAAGGGGCAGAGCCTCAATGTTGGAGTTGTGGCCGCTGTCTTGACTATTTATTTTTAAACTTCCAGTGAATATCCCTGGTTGGTCTAAATTGAATAAAGATAATATTTCTCCCAACAGTGCTTGGATATTGGTTAGGCTAAAAGAGTTGAAAGAGAGAGAGAGATTCATTCAAGGTTGGTTGGTTTATAAAATTTTCTATGCCATCCAATTCCCAACAACTCCGGGCAGCTCACAACAACTAAACAATTAACTCTTCATGTTGGCTTCACATCTGATAAAATTTGGCTGGGGCCTGCCTGGCTGAGCATTCTAACCAGAGTTGGCATGTTCTGTGATAAGAGTTTTACCCCTGAAATCTTACTTACCTTCAGTGAGTAGATAAACACAGAGATTTCTCTCTGTTTTCCTGATTCTAAGTAGGAATGGTGACTTAGCTTTCCTGTAAGTGCGCTATAATATTTTAAATTACACTTTAAACAAAATATAACCAGTGGATTCCAAAATTGCACGGCTTGTGGCTATCATTTCCTCAAGGTCCCCATTCTACTATTTAATGCTTTAATACAATTTAACTTTCAACAAAATTTAAAAGAAATTTGCTATTCTGCAAAACAAAATACTAACTCCACAGGCATCTGTGCCCAGAAATGTCCAGATTTTATGTTTATCAGAAGTGTTTTAAAGAAATCTAAATAATAAATGACTACAGCCTTAAAAGGGACGCAGCGACTCAGTGGCTAATAGCAATAGCAATAGCAGTTAGACTTATTTACCGCTCCATAGGGCTTTCAACCCTCTCTAAGCAGTTTACAGAGTCAGCATATTGCCCCCAACAATCCGGGTCCTCATTTTACCCACTTCAGAAGGATGGAAGGCTGAGTCAACCCTGAGCCGGTGAGATTTGAACAGCCGAACTGCTGAACTGCAGTCAGCCGAAGTAGTCTGCAGTGCTGCATTTAACCACTGTGCCACCTCGGCTCTAAGACGCTGAGCTTGTCGATCAGAAACGTCAGCAGTTCAGCGGTTTGAATCCCTAGTGCCACATAACAGAGTGAGCTCCCATTACTTGTCCCAGCTTCTGCCAACCTAGCAGTTCGAAAGCCCGTAAAAAATGCAAGTAGAAAAATAGGGACCACCTTTGGTGGGAACTGCGTTCCGTGCGCCTTTGGCGTTTAGTCATGCCAGCCACATGATCACAGAGACGTCTTTGGACAGCGCTGGCTCTTCGGCTTTGAAACAGAGATGAGCATCGCCCCCTAGAGTCGGGAACGACTAGCACATATGTGCAAGGGGAACCTTTACCTTTACCTTACAGCCTTGTAGTTTGTTGATAAATATGCCTGCTTGCCCAGAAATAGAAAGTTCAGGATTAATTGAAATTATCCTGACGGAAGAGAAAAGCGGGCAAGGGAAAGACCTTACACATTTGCCTTATAGCAGTGTTTCTCAACTTGGCAACTTTAAGTCCTATGGACTCCAACTCCCAGAATCCCCCAGCCAGCACAGCTGGCTGGGGAATTCTGGGAGTTGAAGTCCACAGGACTTAAAGTTGCTAAGGTTGAGAAACACTGCCTTATAGTAAATTAATATGTATGGCAATCACTTATTCCTATTGCACCAACAATTTTATGTATGAGGAATATCTCTATGGCTGCCATTTCTTTAAATGACCCAAGTCTGCTCTCAATATAACAAACGGGTGCCCACTTTAGTCCCAAAACATATCTTCTCTGTACATCCCCGGCTTTGATATCCGCATTCAAAAATTAATGCTGTACTTATTCTTGACGTGGTTAGAATGAACCAGGTTCTGAGTTACATTGGCATGAGCCTGCATTTTAGAACTGTGACCTCTGAAGCAATTTCACTATCAGTATGGCATTTTTGTTCCAATATTGAAAAGATACAGATTACATGAAAAGTGGCTTCTCCATTCAGCTTGATGAGAGATGACACTTAACACGGGTTTTTCTAAAATCACTTGTATAGAAAGCCAGTTCTGTTGATTGTCAAGATACTGTAGGATCAAGATGATTATTTCCTCTGGCAGACTTTCAGCATCTGTAATCTGTTTTGCTTTTCCCTCTGTGGCCCAGTTCAGATGTTTTAACTATCAATTGTCCATGGAGCGGGGCAAATCATGCTCTCCTCCTCCCTGTGAAGGCAGTGTGTAGGCAGTGTGTAGAATCAATGCCCCGTATGGAGGCTTGTGTCCACGTGGGGCTAAATTAGGCCTTTGGATCTAAAAGATTCCAGGTGACGTTCCCACTTCATACTTTAATTGGTGGGAAAGTGGTCCACATTCTTCCATTCCAGAAAGTGAATGTCCATATTATCTGGTTTGGACCATGTCTGTATTCCCCTTCGGGAATCAGAGGTATCAGTTGCTCAAGAGAAGGTCAAGTCATATGATTTTATTTGGAATTCCTTAAAAGGGGTTAACGCTTGGCAGGGGAAAAATAAATACTTTGTCAGATACTTCCAACATGGCCTTCTCCAGCCTAGCTACCCTCTAGATGTGTTGATCCTCAACTCTCAGAATTCCCCAGCTTGGTGACAGCTATTTTAAGTCCTGATGACATTGTGAGCTTTCCCTTTCTCTTTCTCCGGCTTGGAAAATGAAGGGGCCAGAGATCCTGCTACCTGGCTCCGGAGGGGGTTTCCAAATTAACTTCCCTGATCCCATTTGTTGTGATACCCAACCTTCCTAACCAGTCTTCTCCCACCAAGATGCATTGGCTTATCAGCCCCGCCATTCTGGAGGCCAGGAGGCTGGAGAAGGCTGCTTTATAAAAAAAATAATAATAATGAAAGTTACTATGAAGTCCTACTTTGGTCCTCCCTTTATTTGACCAGAGCCCCCCCAAAGGTTCTTCAGTCCGTAGGTTCCACTGTCCTTTATACTTGCCGGCTGTAACGCATCTAATGACATGACCTCGATGGTGAGTGTGAGCAGTTATGTTCTTGTTGTTTTCTCTCTTGCTTGGTTGGGGCTGCTGTGAGAGAGGGCAAATCTCTGAGGCACTCTTTCCGGCCTCTCTTACATTGGGACGTGCGCTCCTCTCAAACGCTCTTCTGAGCACGCTCAGCAGGAAGGTTTGTCCACACCTATTAATCCTCTCTCTGTGTCCAGCTTCTTGTTAGTAGCAGCTGGTTGCATGTTTCCTTTGCTTGTTGAGATTAAAAACGATTCAAGGAACGACTCATATCCAACTCTTGAAAAATGTCTTTCTATTATTATTTTCCTTTAGTACACTTTCTCTCTTTTTGCTTTTTTTTTTCCTATATTACTTTTCCTTACTTTATACAACTGAAACACTTGTTGTTCGTAAAACATCTCACATCTCCCCTTGCCTGTTCTTAGAGTGTCATGTATCTGTGGGACTGAACTAAATGCATGCCCTTGTAGTAGTTGTAACTGGTAGCAGTAGACGTAGTTGTAGAACATGCATTGTTGAGTTGATATTATAGGTGATTGTCAACTTGAAAGAGCATGATAGTCCGAGGGTAGCCATGGTTGACTGGAAGAAGGATAGGCCTCTCAGTACAAGAACTTCTGCTAAATTCTTTGGAGCCACAGTACAATGTCCGTTAATTTTCTAAACTTGGTCCTACCAAATTTTAACTTGACGCATCATTCTGAGAATCATCAGTGCTCTGATGGCGGTAGTAGTTAATTGACCACTGTAAAAACAACGTTACTTTGGTTTTTGATTATAAAAGGGGGTGGGGGAAGAGTCAACATTTTAATGATAAGTACACTTCCTTGTGTGTAGTTCCCACTCAGGTCAGTGGGAGTTACCTACAGGTCAGTGTCTTAGGGTACAAGGCCAAGTTTCATTGCCATAAGCATTGTACAGGCATGGCTTCCACCAGAACGTAACCTGTTTTAATGTTAAGTTAGAGTTCTGAATCCTTTCTGCAGAACCTAAGCTAGGCTGGGAGAGCAGGAAAACTGCCCATTGGAGATCTAAGTCATGAAGCGTATGTACGACGACTGTCTGTCAGGCTATACTGAGGCACAAGGGAATTGGTTTTAGATCCAAAATACAAATTTTGACAATACTGCAAACGCAGCACTTGACACCAAGTTATATTCACTTCCCTTACCCTTCAGTTCCACAACTTGGATGGATTTTAGGAGAATAACCTCTCTTAACTCTACGGGCGAACATTTCACGAGCCGCCAATATGAGGAAATTTCCAAACAAGTATCACCATCTCCATCACTGAGCCCGCAAACCGTCTTTTTTTTTTCCTTTTCGTTCATTTCCTTTTCTCCTTGTCCGTTCCTTTTCTCCTTCTCCTCCCCCCCCCCCTTACATCCAGTTTTTTCGTACTCCGCTTCTCAAAATTGTTTTCCAAATGAGCCAGGAGTGGGCAAGGTTGGCAGATGGTAATTCAGGTCCTGAATGCTGCATTACATTTGCTTCGTGGCAGCTGCTGTTTTGTCAGCCCATCCTACTGAGAGGAGGCATCATACGTGATGGTTCCTCCTTCTATCTTGTTCAGCATCTTCCCTGAAGGAACACTGGTGATTTTTTATTTTTTTTTAGCGTATTTGCTTCACAGATCATGTGCAGTCTGGAATCTAGGTTGATACACTGAGCTGAAAGATGCGTACCTTAAATATTCTTTCCATGTGCATTGAGAAATTACTCTTCCCCCACCCCAAATGCCAAACTCTATCTCTTAGCTGAAGAGCTACTCTTCCCTTACCGATAGAACGCAGTTACAAATCTTCTATACCAGAGACACAATTATCCACCTTGGCCCTCGGTGAACTAAATCAGGACCTGCTGTTTTCCGTCCAACAAAAAGGAAATTAGATGGGAAATGCATCTCAAAATTAGCAAAGCAGAAAAGAGTTTGGGAAGTTGCAATTCTTTTTATATGCTTAACCCCAGCACTTAAAACTAATTAATCTTGTCAGTCAACACTTCTGTTGTTGGCAAATTACAGGAGTGTCCCTTAAAATTAATGGCAGAAGAGTTGGTTTGGGTTCACAGAATGCCCGATGGGCGTCTTTGCAGGGACTTGTTGAAATAACTTACAGTCAGATTGGTTGGTTGGTTTTTTGTACAGTGCAGAGCAGTTACTTAGAAGAATACTTTTTAAATATTAGCATTTGACTAACTGGAAAATCTATAGGGATGCGGTGGCTCAGTGGCTAAGACGCTGAGCTTGTCGATCAGAAAGTTCGGCGGTTTGAATCCCTAGCGCCGCGTAACAGAGTGAGCTCCCATTACTTGTTCCAGCATCTGCCAACCTAGTAGTTCAAAAGCATGTAAAAAATACAAGTAGAAAAATAGGAACCACCTTTGGTGGGAAGGTAACAGCGTTCCGTGCGCCTTCGGTGTTTAGTCATGCCGGCCACATGACCACTGGGACATCTTCGGACAGTTCTGGAGACGTCTTCGGCTTTGAAATGGAGATGAGCATCGCCCCCTAGAGTCAGGAACGACTAGCACATATGTGCAAGGGGAACCTTTATCTTTTTAACTGAAAAATGCATGACATCTAACCCCAAGCCATTCTGGCTAACCCTGACCTAGCTTTTCATCTGACAAAAGGTGTTTTTCGACCATATTTGCTGTTTGGGAACTGCTAATAATCACAGTGATTGCCAAAAGAAAAAATATATTAGGCATCCTAATGCTGTGTTAATATTGATTCCATCACATGATGAAAAGAAAATAGTTGGCTCTGTAAATATTTCTTTTGACCCACTGGGCAGAATAACATTGGAAAAACGTCATGTTTATCCATCCGTTCAGATATGTCCCATAGAACAGGGGTCTCCAACCTTGGCAACTTTAAGACTTGTGGACTTCAACTCCCAGAATTCAGCTGGCTGAGGAATTCTGGGAGTTCAAGTCCACAAGTCTTAAAGTTGCCAAGGTTAGAGACCCCTGCCATAGAATACATTCATTCATCCCTAGATCAAAAATTACTTCGCTGAATTAGGATGTTGTCTTTTACAATAGGGTCGCCATAATAAATCTAATAAATCAATACAATTACAGAAGTAGTGGACAACATTTATTGACATCTAATCAGAAAGCGCGAGGGGGCAGTATTCTCATCCCTCTTCAGCTGACTTGCTGCAAACATCTATGGTGCCTAAACAAAATAATGCAAACCAGATTTCAGCCTCCACATACCTTGGCATATGGGAACACTAAATTAAAATCCTAACAATTTCTTCTTGAGCCTCACACTGATCAATGGTAATTTGGGGGAGTCCATTACTGAATTATCTCCAAGTTACCTTGTGAGATATGTAGCTATGCAATTTCTTTTCCTTTTTTCTTTTTTGGCCATGCACACCATTTTCTTCTTCCTTAAAGCCTCCACTCTATCACACAATGATGTGTAATTGTCCACCATTGTGGTACTCAAGTTATGACCCCTGCTGTAGATATTTCAGTAGATTCTGTTGATGGGTAAAACATTAGCTTTTAATCACTTTTGGTTTTAATTCAAAAGCCAGGGCACTTGACAAATCATTTCCAGCATAATTAGTGGCCAGCCCTGGAGTGCAGACTTAAATATGATATAAGTAAATCCTTAATGATCTAGTCACTAACTTTTAATAGCCATTTCAATCAGTGGAATTATTCTCAATGGGCAAACACTCCTCCTATGCAATCTGCTCTGACTTGCAGGGTGCCTCATTTCACACACTTCACATGTTTCTGAATAGCCCTGCGACTAAAAAGACCAAAAATCACTCTGTGATTTTTACTTTGTTCTTGGTAAGCTCTGGAAAAGCTAGCTCACATACTCTTTTTTTCTTTCTTTCTTGATGGAGCAATGCCCTTGGAAACGGATAGCTGTTTCCATCCAGTCGTTCCAAAAATTGCATCTAATTTAAATTGGCCTGACTATTGTAGCCCTCTAGGTTGTATAAAAGGGACACAGTGGCTCAGTGGCTAAGCAGGTAAAAATGCAAGTAGAAAAATAGGAACCACCTTTGGTGGGAAGGTAACAGTGTTCCATGCGCCTTCGGCGTTTAGTCATGCCGGCCACATGACCACGGAGACATCTTTGGACAGCGCTGGCTCTTCGGCTTTGAAACGGAGATGAGCACCACCCCCTAGAGTCAGGAACAACTAGCATATCTGTGCAAGGGGAACCTTTACCTTTACAAGGTTGTATAACTTCTATTACAGCAACAAATATAGCAGTTGGCCAAACTAGATGGAGTTTATATATAGAAATGGTTTTCCAGTACTATTAGTTTAGCCTTCCATCTCAGAACCTCAAACCATTTAGGCAAGTAGAGATGCGGATAGATTAATCAGATTATGCAGTGGAATCCTTGATTTAGAGGGGATTTTGGAGACTTCTAATCCAATTCCCTTCCTAAGGCAGGAATCCTCAGACCATCCAAGTGGTCTTTTCTTGAAAACCTCCAGGAAGGGGGCACCCATGTGTTCAGGAGGCAGGCTGTTTTTGCATCTCTTAATAGCTCTGACAGTCAGGAAGTTATTATTTATTATTCTTATTATTTATTAAATTTATAGGCTGCCCAATCCCGAAGGACTCCGGGCGGCTTACAGAGAAGGAAGAAAAATAAAAAGAATAGTTTAAAATTCACAACATGCATTCCTTCTAATCGGGGCTGGACCCTAACAATAAGGTCAACAGCCCCAGGCCTGCCGGAACAGCCAGGTTTCAACAGCTTTCCTGAAGGCCATGAGAGTGGGTAAGGTCCTTTGGAGTTTGGATCTTCCTCTGTTAAGCTTCCACCCACCGATTCTCTTTTACCTGTCTTTAAGTTGGGATACTCTGGAGAGTAAACCCAGATCCTCTACTTTGTGACATCCCTTCATATATTGGAAAAATGCTATCATGTCTTCCCTTAATTTTTCCCTTTTTAAAGGCTAAACGTAACCTAATTGACAACTACTCTTTATAAGGTTTGGCCTCAGAGCCCTGTGTATCTTCTTCAGTGTCCTTTTTTTAAAAATTGTGGTGACCAGAACTGGACAGTATTTCAGGGGCAGCCTGACCAGTACAACATAAAGTGGTGCTAGCTCTTTCCTTGATCTTGCTCTTGTATCTCTGTTAATGCAGTCCAAACTGCATTGGGTGTTTTGGCAGCTGTGGCATATTGCTGACTCGTGTGTAATCTCACGATTCTTTGTGCAAGTCCAACTGTTAAGCTAGGAACCCAGCTTATACCTATGCATCTGGAGTTCCCCACCCACATGCAGTACCTTGTTTTTCTGACCACGGAAGAATATTTTGTTGGATTGGACTCAATGCTCAAATCCTTATCAAGATGCCTTTGAATCTTTAGCCTGTTTTCTGGGATATTAACAGTCCACCCCACCCACTCCAACTTTGTATCACCCAGAAATTTTATGCACCACTTCTCTTCCCTCGTGTAAGTCACTTGTAAAGGTGTTGAAGAGTACTAGACGCAGGATAGAACCCTGAAGTAGCCCACTGCATACCTCCTTCCATGTGGACTTTTAGGTATGCTCCCCGTTGGGAGAGCGAGTACGTTCAGCGAAGCGTTGTGAGAGTTGTGTTGGAGAATACACAAACCAGCATACAGAGACACTGCAGTTTAAATAGGCTTTTACTTTCGTGGAAATAGAGGTGTCAGAGTCCATCAAACAGTCCAAGTCATACACGGATAAGACAGTCAGTCATCAACGTCTTTCAGTTAAGGGGTAATCCAAATAACATAGTCCAGTATCATATAATCAGTTCAGAACTCAAAATTTGCTAACAGTTGCAAAACTTGCAATAGCTCGCGGCACTCAGATCAGTATTTTTCGTTTTGTAAAGAAATAGGTATAGCATTGTTACATGGTTTATATATTGCCAAACCAACCGTTAGAATTATATCCCTAACATGGACATAGACCCATTAAAGACCATGCATTGGCTACAGTTGTTCACCCAGCCTTGCATCTATCGGGTAATGAGATTATAGTACCCTGTTTCCCCGAAAATAAGACCTAAATGGAATTTAAGTCCCAGCACGATTTTTCAGGATGCTCAGAATATAAATCCTACCCTTAGAATAAGCCCTAGTTAAGATTGTCAGCCAGATGGATGCATTTAGTACCATATTTTCCCCAAAATAAGACCTAACTAGAAAATAAGCCCGAATTGATCTTTTGGAGCAAAAATTAATATAAGACCCAGTCTTATTTTCAGGGAAACACGGCATTCATGCTGCATTATTCCAGTTTAAGAAGGAAGCTGTGTCTCCTTTGAAGAGGCCCTTGATGCTCTCTGAGCTTGCTCATTTTCTTTCAGACGTTTCATTACCCAAACTAAGTAACATCATCCGTGCTTAGTGTGTCTCCTTTAACAAATGGCTAACTGAAACCTAGATATGGTACAGGCACAACATTGCATTGGGCCACTACTTTGGTCAAAATTACTCCTTCATTTCAGAGTGAATGTTGGGGATGGCGAATATGACATCTTTTAATCTAGATCTTTCGTGAAATCTCTATCTAGATGAAAAACAACAAGGGTAGGCTCCTGGGAGCTGCCCTTCACACTTAAGAACAGCCTAAGGAGCAGAGTGGGAAGACAAGATAAAAAGAGTGCCTTTAGATTTGGATTGTTGTTTTTTTCTGGAATTTGGGGGAGGAATTTTGAATTCTTCTCAAGTCTTTAATAGTGTATCAAACCTATTTTAGGACTTGCAATTTTTTTTTAATGCAGAACTTTCCGTTTAAAAAAAGGCAGAAAACCGCAGTGCAATTTTCAATATTCATTACCAGAGGAAGCTCCTGGGATCACACAAAGAAGCTGTTGTGGTTTTTTTGTACTGAAAAATACTCTCTACACCCAAACGTCTGGGCCAAAGCTTTAGCTTCAGAAACAAACTGATTGATTGCTGGTTATTTCCCACCCATTTTTTTTTACACTGTCAGCAATTTTACACTAGCTCAGCAGTTTTAGAGCTTTCATTGAAGCCTTTGTTGTTCACTACTTTTTATTATACCCCTGTGATTTTCTTTCACCAAATGAGTCAGGAGAGTCGCTCTCACGTACTGGTTTTCTGATCATTGCTTCTGAGACAGTCTTGGTCTTTCAATACTGTAGGCCCAACCAGGGGTGGGCTTCAAAATTTTTAGCAAGGGGTTCTCTGCCTGGTTGCTGGGTGGGCGTGGCCTATTTGGCCTCCTGCATCACATGGGGGAGCGTTTTTGCCCTTCCCGGGCTCCGGAGACTTTCCTTGAGCCTCCGGGAGGGTGAAAATGGCCTCCCCAGGCTCCAGAGGCTCTCTGGAGGCTGTCAACAGGCCCATTTCTGGCCTTCCTGAACTTCCGGTAGGCCTGTTTTTCACCCTCCCTGAGCCTCCGCTCATACCCTGCACTTCCCCGCGTGAGGACTCCTGGGAGGGGAGGAATGGGCAGGGCCAGTCAGGAGTGGGATTTGGGGATTCTCCGACTGTACAGAATCTTAGCTAGAGATTATCCCGAACCCCTGCGAACCCGCCCCCCCCCCCCCCCCAGCAGTCCACCCCTGGGCCCAACCCTCTTCTCAAGGAAGCTGTGAGGTTTCTAGATAGTGGAGCGGTGCCTATGAATTATTTCATAACATTTTTATTGGGATTTTTCTTTCAGGAAAACTTTGTGGCAGACTTCGTTCGGCTCCTTTCCTCTAATTATAGCTATCAAAGCACCTATCCCCAGTTGGTGGCCTAGAAAACTCCCCTAGATCCTGTGTCCCAATTCAGGTTTAGACTGCCAAACCCATCGCTCCCAACTAGCACAGTTATGGGGGTTTATAGCCACATCCTATTGTCTCCAATATGGAAAAGGCTAGGATGTAGGTGACTGGTTTGTGGGTAATAACTTATGCTGGAAGGAGAGAGAAAATGCTCATCTTTTAGTAGCCACCACCACCACCAAAAAAAACCTGATGGCCAAAGCCTATTTGTCCATTTTGTTCCATAGAGCAGGGATCTCCAACCTTGGCAACTTTACGACTTGTGGACTTCAACTCCCAGAATCCCTCAGCCAGCGAATGCGCTGGCTGAGGGATTCTGGGAGCTGAAGTCCACACGTCGTAAAGTTGCCAAAGTTGGAGACCCTTGCCCTAGACTAGATGGCTGAAGACTTCTTTGAAGTCCTCCTCTTCTTTCTTCCTATCTCCCTTTTATTTAGAAAGGGGGTTGTTTGTTTCTTTTGAATTTTTTAAAAGAAAGAATTGACTCCTGGCAACTGCCAAACAAAACCCCGCGGTTTTCCAGGCTAAGGCTGAGAGAGAGTGACTAGCCCAATGTCACCCAGTTGGTTTTATGCCTGGGCGAGACTGGAAACCACAGTCTCCAGTTTCTGAGCTTGATGCCTTGATCTCTTTACCAAACTGCCTCTTATTCAGAGACTCGTATCCTCTAATCCAGGGGTGTCAAACTTAAGACCTGGGGGCCGGATCTGACCTGTGGGGTACTTAGATCTGGCCTGTGGGACCGCCCTGGAAATAGCGAATGACCGGCCTGCGGTGCTTCTGCCAGCGAAAACGGGCTCCTGAGCTCCGTTTTCAGCTGCCACGGCCTCTTGCAATCCTCTGCCAGTGAAACCGGAGTTCGGGAGTGCTGCGTGGAGTTTAGGAGCCCATTTCACTGGCAGAGCACTCAGGCTGCCACAGGTGCCTCCAACATGAGTGACTTTGAGCTGGCCACACCCACTCTGCACCCCGCACACACCCCCAGGTCAAACACAACCCTGATGAAGCCCTCAATGAAATCGAGTTTGACACCCCTGCTCTAACCCAAGAGAATGCAACTAGTTCTTGAGGAATTGTTCATGTGGGTAATTAGTTCTATGCCGAGGTGGCACAGTGGTTAGGGTGCAGTACTGCAGGCCACTTCAGCTGACTGTTATTTGCAGTTCAGCGGTTCAAATCTCACCGGCTCAAGGTTGACTCAGCCTTCCATCCTTCCGAGGTGGGTAAAATGAGGACCCGGATTGCTGGGGGCAATATGCTGACTCTGTAAACCGCTTAGAGAGGGCTGAAAGCCCTATGAAGCGGTATATAAGTCTAACTGCTATTGCTATTGCTATTTGCCTTTTTTTAATTTGGGACTACTCTGGTTTAGAGAAGCTAACTAGCTGATCTTTTCCATGCCCTTTTTAATTAGAGGAGTTTTCATTCCTATAATTGATGGCCATTAGATAAAGTACTCATACTTCCCTTGCACACTTCCACTTTTATCCCCTCTCACTTTTGTAACACCTGTATAAGACAAATTTTAATTTCTCCTTGGCCACTTTTAACAGATTAACAAAGTTGGAAGGAACCTCATAGGTCATCTAGTTCAACGCCCCACCCAAGCAGGAGACCCTACATCATTTCTGACAGGTGGCAGTCCAGTCTCTTATTGAAAGCTTCCAGTGATGAAGCTCCCACAACTTCTGAACTTATAGGCTAGCTTGTCCTGATGTTTGATTTGATTTGATTTGATTAATTTATAGGCCGCCCAATCCCAAAGGACTCCGGGCGGCTTACAGAAAATAAATTTTAAAAAGTGAAGAGTTAAAAACGGAGGAAGAACACATTAAAAAAAACCACATCATCCACTCAGTCTAATCGGGGCTGGACCTCGGTCATGAGGTCAACAGCCCCAGTCCTGCCAGAATAGCCAGGTTTTGATAGCCTTTCGGAAGGCCATGAGAGTGGGTAGGGTCTGGATCTCTGGGGGTAGTTCATTCCATAGAGTCGGAGAGGCTACAGAGAAGGCCCTCCCCCGGGGAGCCGCCAGCCGACATTGTCTGGCTGACGGCACCTGGAGAAGGCCCACCCTGTGCGATCTTATCGGTCGTTGGGAGGTATGCGGCAGAAAACGGTCTCGCAGATATCCGGGTCCTAGGCCATGTAGGGCTTTAAAGGTAATATAACCAGCACCTGCTTCTTTTGGAGAGCTACTAAAACAGAAACTTTCAAATCAAAATATGGCAAATCATTATCCTCCTTGACTATGAAAACCACGTGGGGAATTTCATATTGAAAATGAGTCCGTTGGTTCTATGTGCCCAACCAGAGACAGAAAATTCAATGCGCCACAGTCCTAGGGAAAGCCATCCCCAAACAATGAGCCTTGGAAATTAACATAACGCTGAATAAAGTCTCTGCTTTATTTTAAGTTGCCTATTTTTCTGCTATTGTACAAAAGGGTTCAATTTAAAATATAACCAGGATGATAGCCTGTTAATGTGTTACAGTGGGAGGCCAGAATTTCAGTTACCATAGCAATGGAGTTCGGTTCATTTGTTTTGTAGATGAATAATTACTACGCAATTAGAGTAGGCTAAAAATAAAGGGGCTCTTTCTTCCCAGTCCCTCATTAATATTAATAAAAGGCCTGTCCAGGCTGTGATAAACAATTAATGCAAATCTGGTCACCATTGGTTAAAAAAAAAAAAGGAATAGACATCTTTGGAGAGAAAAAGTAAAATGGTTTATTTTGCGGCTTTGTAATAAATAGCCGGACTTATTCTGTGCTGGGTCATTACTTTGCTTTTAATCCAAAGGTTAGCTGAAAATAGAAAGAGAGGCTAGATGTCAAAAGTATGCGATAGGGCCCAACCTCAGAGTTACCCAGTGCTTTTTGTTTCGAATTCAAGGCAAAGCTTGTGAGACCTTGCAAAACAGGAATAGACAAGAATCAATTCAAAATGTTTATGAGGAATAAATAGAAAGGAAAAGGATTGGCTTTGGAGTGGAAGGGAAGGAATCTAGGCAACCTAAGGATTTTTTTACCGAAGTGATTTGAAGAGAAGCTGAGATTGTTCACTTTTGCACAGAACTGTTCGTTTGTCTGCTTATGTTCCTACCAGAGATATTTCTTGCTGTTGAGCACACTTAAGCAATAAGGTTGTTTGCTGGTAGGGAAGCTATTGTCAGTTTGGCCGAGTTCAAAATCTTAAGCAAGACAGAGAAAAGTTAAAAGCTAGAGCCACTTGAAGAAAGATGCACGGACACCATAAGAACTGCTGGAATTCCACTTTATTTCTAAAGGCTATTAGAACAGAATCTTGAAAGCTTCTATAAGTGTTTCTCTAACCCTTCCTCTTATATCAAAGCATGTCAAGGGGTGACAGTCATGCGTTTCTCACACCTTCCTGCTTTTTCCAAGCAAACAATTGCCACATGTTTTCTTCAAGATCATTTATGTACTTCTTTACACAATGGACCAGTGGTGGGACTTGAATAGCTTAACAACCGGTTCTCTGGCTAGGTAGGCGTGGCCGGTTGGTCATGTGACTGGGTGGATGACGTCACTCCTCATATCCAGCCCCACCTCGCAGCCACTCACCTCAAAGGCAGAGGTAGGATTCAGCCGGTTGGGATTAATCCCACCACTGGCTGGCCCCATCTCCGCTCATTATTCGGCCTGGTTTTTTAACCATTTTTTGGCTGTTTTCAAGCCGTTTTTCGGGCATTTTCCAGGCTGTTTTCAGGACATTTTTGGGGCCAAAAAAACAGTCCGGAAAACAGGCCAAAAAATGAGCAGGGGTGGGTGGGGCCAGCCAGTGGTAGGATTTGCTGGATCGCCAAACTGCACAGAATCTTAACTACTGGTTTGCCCGACCCAGTAGCAGCCCACCTCTTTAATGGACCCATAGATAAAGATTAAGACATAGTAAAACAAAGGGCCTCACTGCCCCAAAAATAAAGGACAAATCAGTGATGGCGCCTAATAAAATTGTCAGCTCATAATAACAAAGCAAATGCAGAAATAAAAGGAAAAGAAAAAGGGAATGACTTGACAATTGAAAGAAATAATATAGATATTCCCCCCCCAAAAATATTTTCATTTCAGTCAACTCTCAGTGTCAATATGGCCACATCCGTGTTTTCTAGGATATATATATATATATATATATATACATACATATATATACATATATATATACATACATACATACATACATACATACATACATACATACATACATACACACTTAAAGTCACAACCCCTGGTATGCCCAAGTATGGGAGGAAGGTCACACTTCCACTCTCTGTCATTAGGCTCGTCACAATGGGAGGCAGTAGAGCACAGGTTCCACTCTCTGTCCTTCGGCTCGTCACAAGAGACCATCCAGGCAGAAACCCAATATTTTTACTGTTGCCTTTTTGTTACATTTTGTTGTATTTGTGCTGATAAATAAGTAAAGGGAGACTAGTATAGATCTATTTCAAGCTATTTAGCTCTCATCAGCTAGCCATACCCTTATTGGGATATATATATATTTAAAGTCATAACCCCTGGTATGCCCAAATATGGGAGGAAGATCACACTTCCATTCTCTGTCCTTCGGCTCGTCACAAGAGACCATCCAGACAGAAACCCAATATTTTTTTACTGTTGCCTTTTTGTTACATTTGTCCATTTTGTTCCATAGAGCAGGGATCTCCAACCTTGGCAACTTTTTTGTTACATCAAAAAAATATTGGGTTTCTGTCTGGATGGTCTCTTGTGACGAGCCGAAGGACAGAGAATGGAAGTGTGATCTTCCTCCCATATTTGGGCATACCAGGGGTTGTGACTTTAAATATATATCTTTCACCCTGGCCTGGCTGATAAGGAGTCGAGCCCTGTAGCTCAATGGTTAACACATCTGCCTAAGAGGCAATAGAGCACAGGTTCGATTCCCAGCAAGGGTATGGCTAGCTGATGAGAGCTAAATAGCTTGAAATAGATCTATACTAGTCTCCCTTTATTTATTTATCAGCACAAATATTACATACATACATACATACATACATACATACATACATACATACATACGTGTGTGTGTGTGTGTGTGTGTGTTTTATTTTTTTTATTTGTGCTGATAAATAAATCATATACACATACATACATACATACATACATACATACATACATACATACATACCGTAAGTGATTTGATCTTGCCACCATATCAAGTTGAACTAGGGTTCCTTGATTGTCTCTATTTACTGTAAGTACTAAATCTGCTTAGTATTTTTGGAGTCAGCTGAAGTTATTTAGGTGCTGACCTCCGTATTGAACAAAATGAGCAGTCCTGGTTTGAAAAGTGAGATCAAGAGGAAGAAAAATGAATGCTAGACATAGAGAGAACTTATTTTATTAAAGTTATATCCTCCAAAGGGAACCCGTTTGGTGTAGTGGTTAAGGCTACTTCTGGTTCCACCTTAGTCACAAGGCCATCTGGGTGATCTTAGGCCTGTCCCACTCTCTCAGCCCTAGGAAAGTAATGTCTCAAACACTTCTTTCCAAGAAAACTCTTATATTGCTTCTTGGGAGAGATAGAAGATGATGAAAGAGATTGTTTCAAGGAGAATGTGATCCTTAACCGGCTGGGGTGCGACGACCTGTCCACTCCAAAGAAGACAAGGGAGAGTAAAACATGAAGGGCTGAATGTCTGAAATTTGATTTCCCAGGTGCTTTATACAAGGCATTTCTAAGTGTTCAGAAGAAAGGTGTTAAGAACAACTATAATACAGATCAGGATTGAATCTGATCAGTTGTGATGTACATACCAGGGCAATTTTGTTTTTTAAAAAAATACGTTTTGCTCAGATTGTACGCTGTTGGTTGGATGACATGGCCTTGGGCCCCGCACCAGTATTATATCGGTTTCCTTCAGCAATTTGTCCATTGTTTGGGCTATGCATCTTAGATAAAAGCATTAGAATTCATGTTGTGCTTGAGCTTTTTGGGACAGCTTTGTGTTTTGCCCTTGAGGATGTAACACTTTGCCCCATTTCTTGCCTGATGGATCCCGCCCTGGCTTGGCAGATAGGGGCTTCAGGAACACTCCTTGGCCAGTGATTTTTGAGATTATTTCAACCTTTCTATGGCAGATACTGGTAAGGCTCTTTTTAAGAAACTATTGCTAAGTGCAAGCCATCTTGGACAACTGTTGGCTTATGCTCATCAATCCATCTCTAGCAGGTAGAAAAGACAAGAGACCCTGCAGTTCCATGGTCTCTGAGAGTTTTCATTCCATTTCATGTAAATTGAGACTGGTCATTTCCAGTCTTAATTTACATTTGGCTCCTGCACGGAGGCAGTCTCGTTCACTCCAAGGGATGTTCTCTGCTGTACTCGGCGGTGGTATTCAGCCGGTTCAAACCGGTTTGCTTGATCTGGTTGCGGCAAATTGTGGGTGTCCCCTCTCGGCTCCAAAACGTCCTACGTAGCCTCGTTTTCGACGCAGCGTGCGTGCGTGCACACTGTGTGCACAAGCAAAGTGCATGCGCAGAAGGCCACACGCACACACAGAAGGCATTCACGCCGCAAGTGTGTGTGCACGTGGACTCACCGTTGCAAACCGATGGTAAACCTAAGTGAATCCCACTCTTGGCTGTACTGGAAAAAGAGATAAGGGAACTATGCTTTTGTTGATATGCCTTGCTCTCTTTGTGACTTTTGATGTTGTTCACCCCACTGTCATTTTTGGAGATTTGAAAAAGCTGAGGATTTGAGGTGTCACATTGCAATAGTTTCACTCCTATCTTTCTAAAAGGCGGCACTGATTCTACAACTCTTGTAGAATCCAATATATTCCCCCGTATTAATTAATGTCTATACAAATCTACTAGAAAGAATAATCTGTTTTGCATTTTCCAGCTTTTGAAAACTTCCGGCATAGTTGTTCTCCATCATTTCAGACTGATAGTGCAGAGCTTGGGGATGAAATCTCTTTTATCCTCCAAATCTACTTGCTGCCTTTGTAAGGCTGACATTTGTTTGTTGTTAAGGATGTCATTAGAAGCGGGAGAAGGCAGAGCGGGGCCCACCTTGCTTGGCTAATTACTGCCATGCCCAAAGACCACTTTGAACTTCAAGGACACGCAGTTATTAGCATTTACATCAAAAATGGATTAAACTTCTGGGCTTTTATAATGATTGAAGATGAACCCCTCAAGTGGAAAATCTTTTGTCAAAAGCAGCGAGAAAAAAAATTGGCTCCTTGATTGCTGTTTCTCTTGGCCAAATTTGGTCCCGTCTTGAGTGTGATGGGATTGGCTTCCTGTGCGAATGTCCTTGGGTAATATTTCTGATGGGGAGAATTTCCTAAATATTGGTTTTGTGTAAAACATCCTCATATTGATGAGAGATACGTTTGTTTGCCATCAAGAGCAATTGCGAGCCCTAGAAAAATGATTTTGATTGATTTTGGTTGGCTTAAAAAGAAAACCTGCTCCCATCAAGTATGTGTCCCCAATCACTTGCTAGCACTCTTTTATCAGTTGCTCGAATTTAAATTTTGCTAAAGCAGCTATTAAACAGACGGCTTTATTGCTATTGTTGGCAATAGCTGCATTTTTTTAAAAAAAAAAATAATTGCTTTATAAGAACTCTTGTGACCTGGCTTAACAAAGCAACATTTCTTTTGCACTCTCTCTGCAGCAGAAATGCTTTGTCTTAGTAGAGCTTTGGAGTAATGCCAGATGCTATTTATTTTATGACAAATTAGCTAAGAATAATTTATCACTCTAATAAATGCTGATGCAACTTCAGACTTCCACACAAGGAAGAATCACGGGTCCAGTAATTAACTCCTTTATTCTCTACCAGATTGCCATTTCGGACTCTGAGCCAAACACTGGTAAGACCCCTGTAGATGGAACTTGACAGCTTGCCATATGAATTTCTTTTCGTCCGTTCCTACTATTTATGATCCTGCACTTTATGCAAAATACTTTTAACACACAGTTACCCTGCAAGGATCTGTAAGAAAACACAGACTTTTCCGACCTAGATCTTCGTATCGCCAAAATATGCTTTCTATCAGACTCCTATTATCTTGAATTCTCTCTCTGAAAATGCTCCTCTGCTTCACAAACTCCAAATCAGGACCTGAGCAACTCTCTGAAGGGCTTAGCTCCGTGATGGCGAACCTATGGCATGTATGCCACAGGTGGCATGCGGAGTCATTTCTGAGGGCACGCAGGGCGTTGTCCTATCAGCTCCAGCGTGCATGTACGCGCTGGCCAGCTGATTTATGGCCTTGAAGCCTCCGGAGGGCAAAAAACAGCCCAACGCGCCAACCGGAAGTTCAGGAATGGACTTCCGTTTTGTGTGTTGGGTTGTTTTTTGCTCCCGGAGGGGAAAAAACGGCCCAACTGGCAAACCGGAAGTCTGTTCCCGAACTTCCAGTTGGCGCATTGGGTCGTTTTTCACCCTCCCCAGACTTCTGGAGGCTTCCCTAAAATCTGGGTAAGGCGGAAAAAAGCCCAATGGGGCTCAGCGGAATTTTGGGAACGAACTTCTGGGTTGCCCATTGGACTATTTTTCTCCCTCCAGAGGCTTCGGGAGGCTTTCCTGAAGCCTGTGGAGGGCAAAAAAACGGCCCAACACGTCTCCCAGAAGTCCAGAGGCTTCAGTGAAGCCTGCGTGCATGTGCTGGGGGAAGGGGGGTTATGCACACATGCACGAGGGTTTGCACACATTCACGGGGGGTTGTGTGCACATGCACGGGGGAGAGGGCCTTGCATTATGGGTGTGGGCACACACGCATGCGCCCACTCTCCCCTCTTTTGGGACGCCTCGACAAAAAGATTAGCCATACAAACTTAGCTATACCAAAACATAAGATATATGATAGACAGTTGTTGGAAGAAATGTCCATCTGGGTTCAGTTCCAAGTGGGGAAAAAGACACTGGAAACATGTTGGCTGCTTGGAAAGATGTTTTTTTTTAATTATGGACAGGACCACATGGTTTGAGGCCCTGGGCAAAAGAGAGAGAGGGAGGGAGGGAGGGAGGGAGGGAGGGAGAGAGAGAGAGAGAGGAGAGAGGAGAGAGAGAGAGAGAGAGAGAGAGGAAAGAGAGGAGAGAGAGAGAGAGAGAGAGGGAGGGAGAGAGAGAGAGATGTATATTCTCTGTTGGGCCCTACCTTAGAGCTTCCTGTTCCTGTGTAAGACATGTATCCCTTTGTCTGTCAGACTCCTAGGGGGCTGGGTCTTAACTAACTAGGCTATCCTGAGTCCCAGGCTTGGTTGAGCCTTGCTGGGTAATATAATCTTCCTAGGTGCCATGTAGGGAGATGGGTAGAGGGCTAATCCTATCATGTCCTAAGGGCCATATCTTAATCCCATCACCCTGGAGCTGAAGGTGGTGGGGGGCAGGGAGCTGCTTTGTCTTTAAAACATGTTTCTCCTTTTCTCATCCAGGGAAACATAATATTCTGCCTTTGTAATATTCCCTAAAATATTTCATTCTCCTGGGAGAGGGGTGGGGTGCTAACTCCCTTCAAAGCACACCAAAAATACTTTTGAACAGTGCCAGTTTTTTCGCTTGTAGATCTCCTTCAATTTCATCTCAAGGAGTGAAATGCAGAAAGGAGCGTTGTCTGCAGGTGTAAATGAATGCTACTTGCAGTAATCTTGGCTTTAAATTATTCTAACACATTTTAATGCTGACATGCGGAATAATGTATGGTGATACATATTTATAGATTTTCTTTCTCCTGCCCTGTGTACAGCGAGCTTATAGCATTGCTCCCAAGCAAGGCAAAGACTTGAGGGGAGAGGAAGCGCCATTCCTCCAGTTCATCCTTCCTTAAGGCAAGTTTGATGATATCCCTTTGACTTTTTTTAGCAACCTATCATATTGACAAAGAAGCAGCGTCAGAGCGTCCTTAGCAAATAAGTGCCACTAAAGAAGTACAAAGACAGCCAGTGAAAAAGACATCGCATGATTTCAGAGGTCAACGTTAGTCTTCGTTTTTGCAACTGCTTCAAAAAGCGAAAATTTGCAAATACGGTAATAAGCAGAAATAATTCCATTGCCAACAAACACCCAACAAAAGCCTTCAATGTGAAACTGATTAAGATCCGGTCAGTTTCAGGCAGCAGCTGCACATCCAAGGGAAGGTTCTAACCAGCTAACTAAGATCCCCGAGCTGAGCTTGCTCACTTGTGGTTAGCACTTTTCAGGGAAGCATGTCCTAGGTGAAAAGCAGCTCCGGAAAAGGGACACTATATTGCCAAAAGTATTTGCTCACCCATCCACATAATCGGAATCAGTTGTGAGCGAATACTTTTGGCAATATAGTGTAGCTGTATCTCTCCATCCTGTAAGGCACAGAACGCTATACTACAGAAATGTATCTGAATGAGAAAATGGCAGCCAATGATATTTGCAGAACTTTTCTCTCTCTCTCCTTCTCTCTGTTATGTGTTAGTGACCACTTTGTTTAACAACCAAGTTGTAGGAAGTCACTAAATGAGAACTACCTGTATTTTGGTGGCATGACTTAAACCAGGGGTGTCAAACACAAGGCTCACGGGCTGGATCTGCGGCCCCTGGACTCCATTTTCGCTGACGGGGGCTGCAGGAGGCCGAACTAAGAACAAAACAGAGAGGGAGGGGATTATAATAAGAGGGAGGGAGGGTCTGAGGGAAGTCCCGCCTTAGCACTTGGGCACCACAGGTGTCCCTGACATAAGTTACGTCAAGCTGGCCACGCCCACCCTTCCCCCCCCCCAATACTGCCCCCTCCAAGGTCAAACATAACCCTGATGCAGCCCTCAATGAAATTGAGTTTGACACCCCTGGCTTAAACTGATATGGTGTTTCCTCGAAAATAAGACAGGATCTTATTTTCTTTTGACCCCCGAAATAAGCACTTGGCCTTATTTTCGGGGAGGTCTTCTTATTTTTGAAGTGCAGGAGGTGGCAAATGTGGTTACCTCATGGCTGCTGCTGTGTTGCAATATTTTCTGGATGGGCTTAATTTCGGGGGCGAGTTTATTTTAGTGCATGCGTTCAAAAGCTCGATTGGGCTTATTATCCGGGGGAGATCTTATTTTCGGGGGAAAGGGGTATTTATTTTCCCCTCCAAAAAGTTGAAGGGCTTTTAGGGCCTGGCCTACAGGGCCCTTGAAAACCCCTGGTTCTTGACCAACAAAGCCACATGAGTTTTGGGTGGTTTTTGTTCAAGGGCTTCAGTATTTCTTACATTCTGTTTGCCGAAAAAGCCCTGGAGAATTTAGTTCTATCTTTTGCACTGCAGCTGTCCATTTGCCACCCAATTGCAAGGAAAGTGAAGAGCAGCCACTGATCTTTGAAGTCTAAAAGTTGGGGAAGGCTACGGCAGGCTTCCCATTTGCTTGTCTGCCCAGCATTACATGTGCTAAGTGTCGGAGCTCCTTGTTCAACAGCATCTCCCTGATGTACACATTACAGCGTGCAACTTATGCCTCCACTTTCATCTGTATCGGCAGCATTAAATATTATTATATCATTTACTCTCTCGAGCAAGGAGATGTTGTTTGGCAGCTTGTTCTATGAATTTTTCATAAAGATAAAAAGCAGCCTAATCTTGTGAGCTTTAACTCTCAGTACCCAGTAATGGCTTTGATTTAAAGCGTTTTGTCTTAATGATAGTTATATTGAAAATTTCCTGCTGCTTTCAAGCACACATGGCTATTATCATAAACACTGATGGTGCAAAGGCTGCCAAATTGCATGTGGTTGCTTATGGCAAGTGAGGGGGTGGGGGGAGAAGCAGAGGCAGACTAAGAGCTATGCCAGCAGGTTGTTGCCAGTAGGGTCTTCCTTTCCAAAAAGCATTACAACAATATGGGGTCTTCCTCTAGCTTGCTTTGTCCTCCAGCAGTGGCCCATGGGCTTCACATCCCTTTTTTGAGCAAATCACTTGCACAGTCGTGTGTGTGTGTGTCTGTGTGTGTGTGCGTGTGTGTGTGCATGTTTCCATGGGTTATTGGGAAAGGGAAACTACTAGAATATACAATAACAGAGCTGAAAGGGACCTTGAAGGCCTTATAGTCCAATCCTTTCGCCCAAGCACAAGTCCCTATACCAGTGTTTCTCAATTTTGGCAACTTGAAGATGTCCGGACTTCAACTCCCAGAATTCCCCAGCCAGCATTCGCTGCCCTATAGTATAGTGTTGTGGCTCGGTAGGAGCCTTTGGAGCTGCTATCAGACTGACACAGAAACCTCCTGTGAGTGGTTTCAGGATGCTCACAGGAGAAGATAACGAGCAGCTGGGGCTCGTTAAGGATCTCCTCCTGTGGATAAAAGACTGATGGTGCCACACCTTAGTGGCAGAAGTCAACGTTCTCCGGTTCGTGTGTAACCATTGAGAGAACCCTTTAGCTAAGTGTCTGGATTCACGCAAGTTTGAGTGAAGACTTTTTGTGAGAGCCGTTTATCTATGTTTATTTTGGGCTTGCAGACAGCTTGAGCTGATAAAGACATTCCTTTGCAAGCTGTGTGTGGTTGTCGTTTCTGAACGAGCAAAGAGGGGGGGGTCAGAACAGTATAGTATACCGCGGAAACGTCACACGCTCTTCAGTGCCACGCTCTGGAAAAGCCGAACTTCTAGCGCGCATGCGCAGGCTGGCTTTCAGCAATGCCATGTGTGCAAAGGGATAGCGCTCTGGGAAAGCCAAACTTCTGGGTTCTAGCGCGCATGCGCACCCGATGATCAGCCGGCTGGCGTGCGTGTGCAGGCCGGGTTTCAGCACCGCTACGCGAACAAAGGGATCGTGGTCTGGAAAAGCCGAACTTCTGGGTTCTGGCACATTCGCACCCGACAATCAGCTGCCCAGCATGCCTCCGCAGGCCGGTTTTTGGCACTTCCCCACAGGCGAAGGACAGCTGATTGTTGTGCGCACCACCAACCCAGAAGACAGGCGAGACCGCGTGTGCTAAGTGACATGGCTTTGCGTGCCACTTTGGTGACACGTGCCATTGGTTTGCCATCACGGCCCTTACACTATTCTGAACAAATAGTTGTCCAGTCTCTTCTTGAAAACCTCCAGGGATGGAGCACCCACAACTTCTGAAGGCAAATTGTTCCACTGATTGTTCTCCCTGCCAAGAAGCTTCTCCTTAATTCTAGGTTGGGTCTCTTATTAATGATCTTCCACCTATTACTTCTCGTTCTGCCCTCAGGTGCAGAATTGGAGAATAGGTTGACCCCCGTCCTCTCTGGGACAGCCCCTTCAAGTGCTAAAAGGAGACTGCAGAGGAATGCAGACAGTGAAAAATACATATAGATAATGACTACTAACGAAATGGTTAATCTGTTGGGCAGACACAGGGGACGATTTCAGGTTGTGTCCATGCAACCTCTGTAAGACGTTTGTTAGGCTTGTGCCGAATTAAGATCGGAACCCCCACTTTTTAAGTGTCCCCTGGAAGTCCGTAGAAGAAGGCTACGGATGTAAACAGTCCCCCAGTTGAGACCGTTATTTTCATCCATCTGAGCATCCCATGTCGCTGCATGATCTTAAAAAAAGCAACCTGCATGGAATTTTGAGGTCCCAACAGCTCATGTCATTGAAAAGAGAAATAGTTGAAATCCAGTCTGACAATTCTTTCAGGAACATAAGGCCAGGACCAAAAGGTCCTGGCATGGAAATAAATTCTGTACTAATTAATTCTGCCTCAAATGTACTTAGGGGAGATGGGAATTATTTGTACATGTGTTTGAGATTTAAATAACTACTTGTGAGACTGTTTACACGTTATAATGCCAATACATCCTTTGATTACAGTACAACGTGGATTCAGAAAAAGAGAAGAGAAATGTTTCAGTAGTCAAATTAAATGAAAGCAGAAAAAAAAAGTACTATTCCAAAAGTTAAAGAATAGTCAAATTGTTCACCCCTCTTTCCCCCCCTGCCCGGCAAAAAAAATAAAAATAAATCTGTTATGTGTTTTTCCCCATTCTGATCTTTCCTGGATTGTCATTTGATTATTATTATTTTTTACTTCGACTATGGCATCACATGACTGCTAAAACTATATAAAATAACACATACATCACAACTTAGATGGCATTTGACAAACATATCTGACGAGGGGCTCCATCCTCCCCTTCCTCAAGGTCAGGACTTTTAATACCTTCGAGAAAGCTATGAAGAGGACCTTATTCCAGAGGATGAATATCAGACTTGACCAGACTGTGAAATCAATTCCCCAGGAAGGCTTAAAACAACATTTAGTGAGATTAGCTATCATAGCAGAATGTTACAAGTCTGATTATATTGAGCCTTCTCCTCGGTTATTAGAAATAACTAATATTTCTAATAGGGAATAGGGGAAGCCCTGTCCAAGCAGCTTCCTAACATTTTATGGACTTAAAATGCTTTTCCATTTTTAATTTTCATCAAGGGCATTTTCTCTTGTCTCTACACTTGGCACCACAATGAAGAAGGCACATTTCCTCTGTCCCCAAAGTTGAAATTGTTCGATCGAGAGGGGACTCAGAACTTACCTACTTCGTTGGCTCTTAAAACTGGGGGGAGCTCGTCCCTCAGATAATCTGGCCCTATGTCCCGAAGGACTTTATAAATGATGGCCAACACTTTGAATAATATTGGCAATACCTGATCTTCTTCAACCAACAATATCCTCACCCAGTGGTTACATAGAGATATTAAAGGAAGCCAGAGGTGGTATTTTGCCGAACCGGTAAATCACAGGTGGCCCCGCCCCAGTTCTATGGCATCCCATTTAAGCACTTTTTTTAGCCAAAGCACATGCGCGGAAGGCTGCGTGCATGCGCGAACCCACCCACATTTACATTTGCGAACCAGTAGGGAAGGTAAGTGAATACCATCCCTGCAGGAAGTTCTTCAGCTGCTAGAGAATCCTTTGCTGATTGCAAGAGCCGTGTGTACATTTTCCATCCAAAGGTTAGAGACACTGCTGGTCTTGTGCACCACAAATTTGCTTAAACTCAAGGAATAAACAAGTAACCTGTTTTGTTAAAATCTATGCACAAGTATGTTTCACAAACCTATTTGAGAAGTGTTCTTCAAAAATTAAGATGCTCCCATATTAAGATGCACCATTTTGAGTTTAAGCTAAATTAAATATCCAAAACCTGACTGAATTGTAGCATTTATTATTTGGGGGCCAGAATGCATTTTCTCTCTTTTGCTAAAATAAAAGAGGAGCTCAGCTTCATCTGTGATTTTTGTTCTTGGTGTATTTATTTTCTCAAAAATTCTCAATCTTGAGATTATATGCCGTTTCAGAGAATTCGTCTTTCTCTTTTTTTACTCCAACTCAAATCAGTTGATTGTGAGGCTCACCTTAAACTGACAAGTCTTACTAATGCAACCATCATTACTGTTCTAAGTTGGACTTGAGAAGGAGAACTTCACCTCTTGTGGCTTGTGAGATAGTATAATACACTAACTGCAGTGTCTAAATGATATAGTATTAAAAGAGAATGTCTTGGATAATCCAGAACTTCAGGACTATTGAGGTAAGATAAATCAGGATAAAGTCATATTTACTATTTGTGGTTAAGAAAGTTTGTGCTCACATACCTTGGCGTTTGATATGGATATTATGGATGTCTAAATGTGCATAACTCATATGAACTGACATATTTGGAAAAATGGGAGTTGGAGATTTTCTGTAGGCAAGGGATAAGGAAATTCTCACTTGAAAATTGGCTCTAATTAGTTTTTTCCTTCAGTTCTCCCCTGCAATGTATTCCGTATTGTTTTAATCAGTAGGGCCAATATCTCATTCTCCTGCATCATTTTTCCTGTTCTGGAAAAAAGGCTTTCAGTAAATCAGGCGGTGAGTTTTCTTGTTTTATACCCAGTCGTGTTTTTGTACCAACCCAAGTTGAGTAAAACAGCAAGGATATTGGGGGGCATGTATGAACCATTCTGTTTTCAAAACTCTACTTTTTAAAATATTTGCCTTGTGTTTCGATGATTATAACTGTAAAAAAAAAAGTACGTTTTTAATATTGAAAATTAGCACCAATCTAGTATCTGCAATGATAGAGTCACTGTATCTCCAGGGATCCCCGATTATGGTTTCTATTCTCCGCCCGGTGACCAACGGGCTCCATTATCGTATGCGGACTATGATTCCATGGGGCCTCGGGTGGCTCAGATGCTTCGTAGCGAGCACCCTGCTTCAGCGAGTAACTCCCCCCTCCACCACCTTCCCAGCCCGGATCAGTTTAAAAGCCCAGGTTTGTATGGAATTTCATTCCTTTGGGGAAGCAAACAATGCAATTCAATTATGGTAACGGCATCTCTTTATTTTTTGGCACACAGAAGAAAGTTTGCATGGCTACCAAAGTTCATTCTTATGTCTGTCTGTTAGTTTCAGAATTTGGGTTAGCTTTCCTTAAATTCTGAATGGTGACATTTCTTTCAACAGTTGGTCCAAAAGCGATGAACATCTGGATAGGGGCATAATGCTTGACAGGGAAAATGGTTGGCAAGATGAAGAGGGCCATTGCATGAGTGCATTTTATGTGGAGAGGGTTTCCATTGTCATGCCCTTAGATAAGACATGTGGCCTTCCTCCATGGAATTGGATCTGTAGTCTTTGGAAGAGTCAAATGGAAAATGCAAGAGGCCTTGACTTTTTTCAAGATCTGTTTTTGATCCCAGTAAAGTTGCTGCATTTTTTTTAAAACTTCATTAAGATATTCCATTGATTGTACTGGTATTTGATCTAACAGATTAGCTTCCTTCGAATGAGGAATATAAATAGAATGTGTGTGTGTGTGCGTGCTTAATGAGATCAAGCAACATCAAAAGAATAATGAGGAAAGTACTGCAGAACTCTTACTACTGGTCGGATATTAAATCAAGGACAAGAATGAAAGTTGTTTTAAGTTTAGTTAGCTTTCGTCCTGAGAATTTTTTACTTTCTTTCCATATTAGGTTTTGAAATGTGTCCAATTACATCGCTTACAGTGTCACCCAGAAAGATCCTCCATTGCCTTCATTTGTCTGTGGGACTTTTTTCCTTTACTCATTCCAGTTTATCTTTGGTGCACAGAAGTCACCAAAATAAGCTGCTTCCATCATCTAACCACAGTGTGTTCCTTTTTCCAAAGAAAAAAAGGAAATAAGAATATTTCAAACTAAATTGTTTGAAATAACCATCGTTTAAATTAACCACGGTCCCATGTTTGGACAAATGATAAGGAATATCTATTTGAAAAAAAGAAATGGATGAATATGAATATAAACTTTGAGTGACAGGAGAGAGGAGGGGAAAATGGCAGATATTTAAGGTTTATGTCATAAAAGTAAAGGTCCAGATATCATTTTGTCCAGTGCAGGAATATTCAGTATAGCATTCCTGACAGATGGCCATTCAGCCTCTGTTTACAGCCTCTGTGGCAAAAAAGAGTCTCCACTATTTCCTAAAAGCAATCTGTTTTATTGTTGAACAAGCTCTGTTAGGAAGATTGATCTCCAACTGAAATCTACTTTCTTGCCATTTACATCCATGGTTTCCTGTCCTGCCTTTTGGAACAATTCTGAACAAATTAGATCATTTTGCCCCATGTTCAGCATGACAGTCCTTTTCCAGAAGAGCAACACTTGACCCACAAATTGCACACTCGAGTTAACTGTGAGCTAAAGAAATTCCACTCTGCAGCAGCCCTGCCATCCAGTTCATTTGGAATGCTGAGCAGTGCTATCCAGATTTATGCAACTGTCCCTGCAATTGAGCGCCTGGGCTGACACCGAGAGAGGAATTTTTATTCCCATATTGCAAGCTGGGTTGACAAACTATTATTCAACAATCTGTTCATTCTATTTCCTTTGCTGATTGGTAAACTATGATGCTAGAGATCAGCCTTGAACGAGCCCTGAAAAGTAACTCGGGGGCTATGTAGCTGGCTGGTGTTTGGGGTAAACTGCCCTCTGAGATTTCTTTCCAAGTTAAATCAAAACACATAATTGCGTACAAAATTCATTGGCGTACGCAAGTTCCATGCAGATTAAAATCCCATATTCAAATGCTAAGTAGCTAGGATTTTACACTTGGAAGAGGACTCAAATGAGAACAGGCACTCTTGTATTTTGATGCCAACTCCATTACCCATCAGTTCCGGTTGTACGTATTCCGTTGCATGGCCTAATTGCCTCCTGCTAGGCTTCAAATATTCATTCAGAATGAACCACTTAGAGGAGATCATTTTGACTCTGCACAACATGCTAAAACCAACATAAGGGCACACTTTAAAAAAAAAAAATCTCTTCTGTTAACATCCTATGAACGTTCTTACCAAGCAGATTGCCTCATAGACTTATACACCAATGGTTGGATATAAAAGTGTTGGGAAGGGGGGGAGAACCACTTTGAAGTTGGAAACTTCAGCCTTTCCCCGCTTACTTTCTGAAGTCACAGAGTAATGATCCATGTAGTCAGGCAGATGGCCTAATGGATCCATAGCTGGAAATCCCTCCTTAGATTGCTGAAAAGAAATTTATCTTTCAGTGGTGACCTTTTATGGCCCGTCATTGGATTTATTTGGAGGTTAAGTTAACATCCAAGTTCATCCCCAAAGGTGTCCTTTCAAAAAGCAACTGGGCTCTCTTGTTTTTTCCCCTTTGAAAACATTTTGCTTCCCATCCAGGAAGCTTCTTCACTTCAGAAGTCTTCCAAGGTCCCTTCGAACTCTGTTATTCTGTTTTTCTTGGATGAGAAGTCCTAGTTCATCCTTGTGGATTAGGATTAAAACTGCAGCAGGTCATTGGGATGCCCAAGGGGGCTTTGAACAGGTCCATGACATGGTAGAGTAGAGTAGAATAGTATAGAATAGAATAGAATAGAATAGAATAGAATTCTTTATTGGCCAAGAGTGAGTGGACACACAAGGAATTTGTCTTTGGTGCATATGCTCTCAGTGTACATAAGGGAATAAAATACATTCATCAAGAATAAAAGATATAACACTTAGTGATAGTCAAGGTTACTAACAAGCTATCAAATCATACTAGGAAACAAATAAAAACAATATAAATTGAAAGGTACAAGCAACATAGTTATATAACATAGTTATAGTGAGTAGAAATTCAGAAAGCTTAATTTAGTTCAAAATCACTTTAATTGCATTCCTTTGTATAATGATTGGATAGAGTTCCTCCTGCAAGCTTATAATTCTGCCTGAAGAAACCACATGTAACCCACTTGACCCACAAATTGCACACAAAATGCCTATTCCAAAGTATTCTCAAATTTCCCCATACATTTACACTCTATGGAAAGCCACGTTTGAAGCTGAGAGAACTCTGGGAATCTCAAGAGGTAAATGCATCAAATTGGAAAGATCTAAAGAACTTGTTTGGGGCTAGTTTACCATATCACTTTCCAATACTATTTTCAAAATATTGCCAATGAAGCCTGTTAAATTGAGTTGCAAAAAAAAAAAAAAAAAAAACCGTTGCTGCTCAATTTTATCTTCAGAATTTCCCTCCTAACATAGTTTTATCAACAAGACTCACTCCGGCAATGACAGAAATAATATTCAAAAGCTCTAGGTAGATAATCAGAATGTCTGGGAGGGAGAAAGTATGAACTTGGAAAGTGTATATGAAAATAATTGTATTCCTAATGAGATTTGGAAATTGTACCCAGATGATGGCATTGCAAAAAAAAAGAAAGAAAGAAACATAGAAGGTCACACGACGAACGATGGATATCAAATCTAGCTGGGGTGGGAAGCAGAGAGAATTTAAATTAGGTGTCATGTTCCATAACAAGAGGCTTGTACAATCACTTGTCCTTTGCCCCATTTGTCAAATATGAAATGTATACTAAATTAAAAATGCTTAATTTCCAACAGCACATGATACCTTTGGTGGGGGGGTGAACTCCACGAGCCCTCAAGGTTTCCATAATGATTTTTCTGTAGCCAAGCAACAAAAGAAACATAGCTTCTGAAGACAATAAGTTCTCTAGCTCTCTCCATTTTTTTTGCCCTCAAGATCTTGGACCACCATAGTGCCAAACCAATACATTTGAGGAGGTGTTACTTTTGAGAAGGTTGTTCCATCTATGTCCAAATCTTTTGATTCCTTATTTGAAATGGGGATATTTTTTCCCCCACAACGTGGCAAACCATTATGTTTCCTAAAGGGGAAGATTAAAAAAGAAAAAACCCTGACTTTCATACTTTATTAGATCCCCACTGGAGACTCATTTTGGAGCTGCAAGTTTGGCTTTGACAGGAAGGTTAGATCCACTGTCCAATAAACCTAAAGATTATAGTGGCTTTTAGCATTTTCTTCCTCCTCCCTCTGCAATCATCAACCTCTCTGACCCCAATTTATGAAGAGCCCAAAATAGTAATTCATCATTTTTTGTTTGTGGATTTCTATTTTTACTTGTTTCAAAAGTATTGCTTTGCCCTACACTTCATAAAACTTCATGATGATCAAATGGAATTGGCTTATATCTAGGGTTTTCTGGTGGCGGATATTATGTTTTCATCTCCAGCTGATTGGTGAGGAGATTCAGCGCAGCTGCCGGATTGCACAGGATGGCAGGCAGCTTGGAAGAAAAGATCACAAAGGTTGCCTGGTAGAAAAAAAAAACACCTCATTTCTGGACTTAAAAGCGACACAGTTAAGGAGACTGTGCAAATGTGATCAGAACCCGAGTATACAACTTACCCTATTTTTTCGGAGTATAAGACGCACCTTTTTCCCTCAAAAAAGAGGCTGAAAATCTGGATGCATCTTATACGCTGAATACAGCATTTTTGGCCTCCCGAAACCCCGCCCGTTCACCAAAATGGCCGTGCATACCCTTTAGGAGGCTTTCAGAGTGCTCCTGGGGGCTGGGGAGGGCAGAAATTACAGAAAAACGGGCTGTTTTTTGCTCGTATTCCCCCCCCCCCAGCCTCCAAGAGCACTCTATAAGCCTCCTAAAGGCTATGCATGCCCTTTTTTGACAAAAAATGGGCCTGTTTTTGCAAAAAAACTGGCTGTTTTTGCTCATTTTGGGGGGGCCCTACCCCCCCAGGAGCACTCTACAAGCCTCCTAAAGGTTATGCATGCCCTTTTTTTGGGGGGGGGGAAATGAGCCGTTTTGGGGAGGTCTGCAGATTGCAAAAACTTTTTTTAAAAATTTGCCCCTTCAAAATCTTGGTGTGTCTTATACTCTAGTGCGTCTGATACTCCAAAAAATATGGTAATTTCTTTTTAGGTTTCCACTGACATTGTTTGTTCTTTTAGATGTGTCGTAAGATTAGAAGCAAAATGAAAGAGAATTCAAACCTTTGTTGTGAAGGCATAGGGCCATGATGGTGAACATATGGCACGCATGCCTGAGCTGGCATGCAGAGCCCTCTCTGTGGGCACACGGGCTGTCGCCAGCTGCTCTTTTGGTTTCCAGCCCCCTGGAAAACAGCCTGAAAATGCCCAAAAAGCACACCAGTCAGCTGTTCTTCGGATTTCTGGTGCTCACGTGTGCGCGCACATGCACGCGTGTTCCAATTTGGGTACTCAGTGCCAAAAAGGTTCGCCATCCCTGGCATAGGAGTTTTTTGTGTGTATGTGCTTCCAAGTCAGCTTCCAAGTCAGCCTGGGAAACTTTTGGGAAATAGTTTGGTTTTGCCTTGTTCCTACAGTTGAGGAGGAGAGTGTCCAAGGAAGAACTAAAATCCACAGACTCTTTCTAGCTCCGTGTATTTAACTCTGTGCCATAGCGCATCTCATAATGATGATGAAGATAATGACAGTGGTGGTTGATGGTGATTTGGTTCCTTTTCAGAAGTGTTTCGGTCCTAAGGCTGAGAGAAAGGGACTGGCCCAAAGTCTCCCAGCTGGTTTTGTGCCTAAGGCAGGACTAGAATACATGGTCTTCTGATTTATTAGCCTAGCGCCTTTAAACACTGCACACTAGCTGTTTCCTTAGCATAATATATTCTTTCTGGTATTTGGCATATGTGATTGGCAGGCTAAAAACATTGGAGTGGTAAAAAAAAAAAACTTCACTTTGCTCTTTGTAGTGGTTTTCAGTGCACATTTTTGAGAAAAGTGAGAGCAACAGTTGCATCAAGACCTATATAAGTCTATTTGAGTACAATAACAAATATTTCCAATATGGATACATACTTTGTGTTCTCTTGATCCTGACCTGTTAAAAGATCAAGAGATGCAAAATCCACAAAAAGTTATTTTGGGCACATGCTTTCCTGAATAAAGCAACCAAAGCATACCGCTTCACAGTGCTTTTACAGCCCTCTCTAAGCAGTTTACAGAATCAGCATGTTGCCCCCCCCCCCCCCCCATCAGTCGGGCTCCTCATTTTACCAACCCCGGAAGGGTGGAAGGCTGAGTCAACCTTGAGCTGGGTGAGATTTGAACCGCCAAATTGCAGGCAGCCGGCAGGCAGCAGAAGTAGCCTGCAGTACTGCACTCTAACCACTGCACCATCAAGACCAGGGGTGGGTTTCAACCGGTTCGTGGCGGTCCCTGCGAACTGGTTGGTCGGCGAACCCGGAAGTAAGTAACTTCTGGGAACGGCAAAGGGCGCGCCCGCCTGCGGTCCTTACCCAGTTTTGACGAGTTCTGCGCTTCTACACATGCGCAGGACGCATACAGCGCCTACGCGATCCTCCAGGAACAGCTGGAGCGTCACGCAGACGCTAGTACGCATGCGTGCACCGCGCGCGTGCACGAGGACGTCGCCGGCCCCGTTCCAACCAAACCGGTTGGAACGGGGCAAGAAACCCACCCCTGATCAAGGCTCAGAAGAAATGTCTCAAGGCAACAAGAAAAGCTTGATCAAATGACAATATATTGAGAAGAGGGAGGTGGCAAATATGCAAGAGAGTGTATTGGGTTTCACCTTATTTCAGAGTTGTGCACTCAATGTTCCTCGTACTGGAGCATATCTTTTGATATTCAGATTTAGATGACCCACTGGGCAGAAAACATGATGTTTGCTTATTTAGCAGTTCCACCACACTGCTGCCTCTTGTTTTACTTGTAATCCAAGAAGGACATCTAGATCCTTTTAATGTTGATGACTTCCAAGCCTGATCTTCCTGTCCTGTGTGTACGTCCAACTTTTTCTTGCCCAAACAAAGAACTTTATGGATAGTTCTACCTTTCTACCTCTTCCATTTTCATCCTATCCATGTCACCCCATTACTCAACCATCTCTACCGTCTTCTTTCTCATTTAAAGAATCCGCTACAGCTTTGTGCCACATACAAATTTGAGACATGCCCCCTTAAACTCCCTCACTCAAAGCAAAGCTGGCTGAGGAATTCTGGGAGTTGATGTCCACAAATGTTAAAGTTGCCAAGGTTGGAGACCCCTGATTTATAGTGTACCTAACGTAACAATAACTGTATCTAATTTAACAGGGACGCAGTGTCTCAGTGGCTAAGATGCTGAGCTTTTCGATCAGAAAGGTCGGCAGTTCGGCGGTTCAAATCCCTAGTACCATGTAGGAGTGAGCTCCCATTACTTGTCCCGGCTTCTGCCAACCTAGCAGTTAATAAGCATTTAAAAATGCAAGTAGAAAAATAGGAGCCACCTATGGTGGGAAGGTAACAGAGTTCCGGGCGCCTTTGGCGTTTAGTCATCCCGGCCACATGACCACGGAGACGTCTTCAGACAACACTGGCTCTTTGGCTTTGAAACGGAGATGAGCACCGCCCCCTAGAGTCGGGAACGACTAGCACAAATATGCGAGGGGAACTTTTTAAACTTAACAACAGCTTGAAGGAACTGGAAATGGCAAATGACACCATGTGGAAGTGCCCTTCACTGTTTGGAAGGCAGAGTTAACTGAAGGGAGTTAAGTGTAGCCTTAAGGCAGACTTGGTACTATTTAATACCAAACATAACTCACTTTTGTTAATTGACTGAGTCAATTAACCTGGTTTTCCATTCACAAGCTATGGTAGCCTCATCCCCATGACTACATTAAACAGGTCACGAGAACAGAAACATTGTATACTAATATGCACCATGGAATCCTGATTCCTCTACATTTGCAATCCTTTTAAAAAGCAATATTTTTCATGAATCTCCCCCCCCCCCAGGAAAGCTAAGCAGTTAATCATTTGATGGCTATCTGGATATCTTTTAATGAGCCAAGGTGGCGCAGTGGTTAAATGCAGCACTGCAGGCTACTGCTAGATCAGCAGTTCAGCGGTTCAAATCTCACCGGCTCAGGGTTGACTCAGCCTTCCATCCTTCCGAGGTGGGTAAAATGAGGACCCAGATTGTTGGGGGCAATATGCTGACTCTCTGTAAACCGCTTAGAGAGGGCTGAAAGCCCTATGAAGTGGTATATAAGTCCACTGCTATTGCTATTGCTTTTTTGGGGGTGGGGGTTGTCGCTCCTTAGCAGCATCCTCAGTCGTACTTAAAGGAAATGCTGTTTCCCAGTTACGGCATTATTTGTCTGTTTACCCCGTATGTATGCTAGGAACAATTCTTATTAGGAAGACAAAATACTAGAGAAAATGTTGGACATTATTCTTCCCCAAATATGGAAATAAATAAGGGGGTATATTAAGAAGTATCACCAGATAAAATGC
Source organism: Thamnophis elegans (assembly GCF_009769535.1). Taxonomy (NCBI): domain Eukaryota; kingdom Metazoa; phylum Chordata; class Lepidosauria; order Squamata; family Natricidae; genus Thamnophis; species Thamnophis elegans. Next base: position 132,381,448 of record NC_045544.1, read on the forward strand.
TCCAGCACTGGAGGTTTTAAGAAATTGGGCAACCGTTTGTCTGAAATGGTAAAGGGCAATTCGCGGGTGCCATGACCAGGAAGAGTAGCTGCCCAGGGGCCATGCACGGGCCGGTAAATGAAGTTCTGGTTTGCAGCACGCGCATAAACATCAGCCAGCAAGTTTTCCAATTACTGCTGCGCATGCGCATGCCGGAAAATGGAAGACCAGCTCTTCCAGTTTCTGGCACTGCCACACGCATAAAGGCCAACTGATCATCGTGTGTGCATGCACGCCAGAAACCCAGAAGAGGAACAGGCGACACCATGTGTGCCAGTTGACATGTCTCCCATGTGCCACTTCGGGCACATGTGTTATAGGTTCACCATCACAGAAATGGGGTTTCCTGCCTGAGCCAGGGGCTTAGACTAGGCTAGAAGACCTCCAAGATCCCTTCCAATTCTGTGAGTCTTTACTTCCGATGGATTTGGTTGATGCGGTGGGATTCAAATGCATCCTGAAATAAAACATGTGGATTCATTCCTCATTGGAAAAGCCAACACTCTTCCTCCGGATGAAAAATCAAAGCAGTGGCTTTTGGTTTAGTTTAAATCGGAAAGTTCTTTTGAAAAACAAAATAACTTTTGTGTCCTGTACAATTTATATTCTCTGGTGCCTCAATTTGATTTTAAGTACTTAAATTCTGTGAATCCTCTCCTTTTTAACCTTTTCCCTCTTAGGGGCCTATTTAAGAGATTGGTTTTTACAGTCCAAATCAGATTCCTACTCTCTCCTTTTTTCAAAAAAGAAACAAAGAAATTCACATTGTATGTCAGCAACATCCTCTTGCCTCCAAGGTGTTTGTTTCTGAACCATCTGGTGAGATTGGAGTATGAGATGCCAGCTGGGCTTCAGTTCCCTCAAATCCTTTCTCCCAAGATTGCATAACATGTATTGCGTGTAGAAAGAAGGTGAGAATTGGAGCCTTTAGGCCAATTCCTTGCTCAGAGCAGGAATCCAGTTTAAAACATTTCCCCAGAGATGGCTGCCAGCCTGGGTTTGAACACAGATGTTGAGAAGAAGCTCACAGTCCAGGAGTCCAAGGGTGGTCATTGATTCAATGGTTGAGTTGCACTAACTGTTAGGAAGGTTGTTGGGTTGGGTTTTGGTTTTGTGATGTTCAGTCAGCAGTTCTGCAGTTCGGCTGTTCAAATCTCACCGGCTCGGGGTTGACTCAGCCTTCCATCCTTCCGAGGTGGGTAAAATGGGGACCCGGATTGTTGGGGGCGATATGCTGACTCTGTAAACCGCTTAGAGAGGGCTGAAAGCCCTATGAAGTGGTATATAAGTCTAACTGCTATTGCTATTGCTATTGCTAGTTGCTTTTCTGTAGAGGCCTGTATTAAGTTGGAGTCCTCTAGAAGGCACCACCCAAAATATTACCAATCCTCATTTTTCTTATCAAATGGTGTGACCCAGCTTGATTATATTAGGGGGCATTCTCAAGACTTTGAGGCTATCTCTAGTCCTGGTCTTATGTAATTCCAAATCTGGCACTTTGAAGTGGAAGAAGAGGATTTGAATATTCATTCATTCATTCATTAAAATTGTATGCCTCTCATCTCTCTTATTGAGCAACTCTAAACAGTTCAATGGCATCCTTTCCCATATTTGAGGAGTGCTGTCTTATTCTCCATCAGTCATCTTTTCTCCCCAATACACTTTCTCAGATCTTTTCATTTCCACTTTTTCTCTAATTGTCTGATCACCCTTGTTGCTCCTCTTTGAATTAATACCTATGTATTGGATACAGTTGGGGTGAAGTTGGACCATCACCAAGCTATTAACATCCCATGCTTTGGGAACTCTATTTCTGCTAAGGCAGCCTAAATTTTCACACACTTTTTCTGAAGGCCCCACACACTACAAAATCACATTGTGCTTGCAATCTTCTCTATGTCAACATCTTTTCCACATGCATTCCTTAATCTATGCCTGTGCATTCAATTTCTGTTTTCAAAGTTAAGGATTTTGCACTTGACTATTTCCGTTCTGTTATTTTCCAACCCCTTTCCTTAACCCATCACAAATGTTTTAATTTTTTTTATAACTTCTAGGATATAGACTATTTATAATTTTTTATAAATTCTCTTCACTTTTTGTCCATGTCATTAGCAAACATATTAAAGGGTGCAGAACCCAACCTCACGATAGCCCACATCTCTCCCTTTTGATGAAGAACTGTAAATGAACACCCTTGGAGTATGATTTTTGAGCCACCTATATATCCATTTAATTGTCTACCATTCAGCTATCATGTAACTAGCCTGTAAATCACAATGGCACTTTGTTAGATATTTTACTGAGGTGAAGATATGCCTGGAAGATCTCGAAATCTTTGCCTTCTTTTTTGCATTTGGGTGTGACGCGGCAATTCTGCACCCATGGCTAGTATAAGAAGTGATCCTTGGGCAGTGGAAAATTACTCTTGATTTACCATACTAAATAGTTTTGTTCAAATTTTCTAGTTCCTAAATGCACAGTGTGTGATATGGATATACTTAATAGGAGTGAAAGAAGATTTTTCTCAATGCTTTCTAATGATTTCTCCAAAGTGTATTACAGGAATGTTTATTGGAAAAAGCTTAGGTATAAAGGTATGAGGTAGCACACGGGGAGCTGAATTAGACTTATCAAAGGATAGCAATAGCACTTAGACTTATATACCCCTTCACAGTGCTTTATAGCCCTCTCTATGCGGTTTTACAGAGTCAGCATATTGCCTCCAAAATTCTAGGTCCTCATTTTACCATCCTCGGAAGGATGGGAGTCTGAGTCAACCTTGAGTCAGTCAGGAATTGAACTGCCAAATTTCTGGCAGCTGGCAGTCAGCAGAAGTAGCCTGCAGGATTGCATTTCTAACCACTGTGCTACTGCAGCTCATATTTGGATTAGTAAATAATTTCCACTTATACGCTTATAGCCATCATCAGTATAAGAGACATTGCTGCAGTAACCACTGTCATTGCTTTGAAACAGCTGAAGTAAGTTCTTCATTTACTCCATAACAAAGACAGACAGGTAATCCTCGACTTATGACCACAACTGGGATTGGAACTTCCATTGCATGTAATGCGATCATTAAGTAAGTTGCACCTGATTTGACTATGCCTTTTTTTACCATGATCATTAAGTGAATCACATGGTCATTAAGTGAATCACATGGTCATTAAGCAAATTACAAGTCCATTGAAGGAATCCAACTTCCTCCATTAACTTTGCTTGTTGGAAAAACCCCTGGGAAAGTCGTCATGACCGCAGGGACGCTGTGACGGTTGTAAGTACAAGAACCAGTCAATTTTTTTTCAGCACTGTCATAACTTCAGTCATTAAACAAATGGTTGTAAGTTGAAGACTACTTGCAATATGTCATGCTTTTCCAAATCTGTGGCCTATTTAGGTCAACCAGGAGATTACCCCCCCCCCCCAGATTTTAAACCATGGCTCTTTTTCTGGTCTCCCCCCCCCCCCCAATCTCTAGACCCTTTCAAATCACCTTGCACTGTGATAACAATCAGCATACCAATGAAGACCATATCTAAGCAATGATTTGTGTGTGGTAAGCTGGAAAATATTTTCCTGACCCTTGTGATGCCTAGCGTACATATTATCAGCAGAAGTTTAAACCCTGCTATTTTATGAAATAGCCCTGAAGTGCACCACATTATTTTATCCTCTCACTGAGAACATGCATAGTTGATTGGAATGCTTCAAAACATATCGGAGCATCCATAACGCATGACTGCAGTTGCATAAATGCATTTTTACTTCAAGTACATTTAAAAGCTCAGTTCAAGCAAAGAGCAGACTAAATGAATTCAAGGACTCCTTTTGGTCATATGGACCCTATAATTGTGACTGCTTAGCTGGCTTATTCTCTTTGTTCATTTGTTTCTTAAAGGTGTCAGATCTCTTTTTCAAAGTTTTGGGTGAGACCGTTTCCATAGTTTTGCCCTTCAGGGTTCTCAATTGAGTTCAGAATCACCCCAAATTTCCTCTGCTTCAAACGCACCTCCTTTTCACCCACGGAGAAATTCTGGAAAAGGCCGTTCGTTAACCAAACAAAGGATCCCATTTTGCCTCCTCTCAGGGTTGTTTTTTCCATGGCAAGGGCACAGAAGAAAGTAAGTTTATGGAGATTCTCAGTCATCCAGGTCATGGTTATCCCAAACTTTTAGTTTAGTTTAGTTTAGTTTGTCATTACACATCGTACAACAAAATTAAATGCCATCTTCAGTGTACATTATAACTGTAAAAATAAAAACACAAACACACATCCTTCACATGCTATATAATTGAAATTGAAAACCTGATATTGCATTAATATTGCACTATACCATATAATTCAGTATAGTGACTGACCTGGGATAGAAGCTGTTTTTCAGCCTATTTGTCCTTGTTTTTATTGTCCTGTACCGTCTGCCAGATGGTAATGGTTCAAAAAAAGAGAAGTGCCTAGGATGAGATGGATCTTTAAGGATGTTTTGAACTTTCTTAAGGCAGCGGGAGCTAGAAAGCTCTTCCAAGAGGAGGGGAGAGGGCAAACCAATGATCCTCTAGTCTAGGCAATGACATTGTGAGAAAAATTATCCCAGATAATTTTACAAATAGAAAGTAAACCAAAACAAAAGAGATTGAAAGCAACAAAAAGCTTTATTTATTGATAAGAGGCTTCTTATCAATAGACTGCATGCGCATGTAGTCCCTCTGGAGCGCTGTCCTATCTGCTCCTGTGCAATTGGCAAACCATACGCAGGTGTAAGTTAAAATACTCTCTGTGGTGCAGCGGTAGAAGGTCACCAGCAGTTTTTCATTCCGTAGTTGTTTCCTGAGAAGTCTCAGGTGAATAAACTTTCTTCCAGAAAGTTCAGTTGCCTCTTGGGAAAAAGCACCTTTGGGAGAAGAAAGGAAGATTCTGTCTCCAAACTACCATCTGGAAGTTGAATTGTGGCAACTGGGCTTCCCATTCAAGCAGCTTCTTCAGCCTGTTTGAGGGGTATCTGAGTAGGCAGAGAACCGTTGGAATGTGCCAACTCTTAACAATTCTTAGGGGTAACCCTAACCCTTCAGGGTTTCTTCTCCCAAGTGTGTGGCACTTTGAGACGTTCCTTAAATACCCCTAAGAATTTTAGGAGTTGGCAGGTTCCAACGACTCTCTTGCCTGCTCAGATTCCCTTTACCAACTTCTTCAGACTGAAGAAGCAGCGAAACGTCTCACAACCAACAAGAGCATAAGTCCAGTTGGCACGACTCAACCTTCAGATAGTTCTACCTGGATGACTGAGAGTCTTCATCGACAAGCTATAATTTTCCACCTTGCTAGAGTAAATATTCATCCCCAAGCCCGATTTTAAGTAAACACTTTTACTTTGTGACGTGCAACAACTTAGACAAATGACCAACTATTGACAGTGCAATAGAACAGACCATGGAACCAATATAGTTACCTCCGAATTGTAGTTCTGTGAGGAAATTACAATAATTGAGGGATGGGATGATTGGGGGATTGGGGGGTGGGGGAAGACTGAGGTACAAAAAAAATTATACATCCCTAGGTGTTCACTCTTACTTTCCTTCAAATGGTCAACTTGGCAATGTATTGTTCTTGGCGTCTTAGTGAGCAACTCTACTGAAGTAAATGAGGCTACTTAGATTTCCGTGACACCACAAATGGGTGGCCCAGCTATGGGGATGAAGATGCCAGAGGTCATTTGGGAGAAGAGATTGAAGCATGGCTGCAATTTCCTTGGTGCAAACTTTCTTAGCTGAGCATGTTAATTGAATTTAGGTCTAATTCTGGAATGGGGAGATTCCTGACCACTTGGCACCTCTTTCCATCAGATATTAAAATTGGACAATTGATTTTTTTTTAAAGGGTCATATGATTGGCCATAGTGTCAAAGTATTTTTATAACATTAAAATACCTTAGCTATCAACAACGTCCGTGAAACCAGGGCATTAAATAGATGGGGAGACAGTCCCAATAAGTTCCAATAATCATCCGCTTGTTATTTCCTTCCATCTCCACCTCAAGCACTGCAGTCTTTCCCAGTCTCTCCTAGCTACTATTCTTATTCCTACCTTCAAGAAGGCCACGATTCCTTATTTGTGCTGACGCATGAAATTGTACGACACCCAATCTAAAAAAGAAAAGCTTCCACTTGCATATCACTGCAACCAAAGCAGTGGTTATCTTAAGCAAAGATGGAGAAAGAGCAGGTCAGTCACTGAAACCTTCCTTGTGTTCTTTCGGAAGTACTCATGAAACACCTCGGGGGCCATGAAACCACAGGTTCTTTTAAGCCGGAGGTCCCCAAACTGGACAACTTTAAGACTTGTGGACTTCAACTCCCAGCTGGCTGGAGAATTCTGGGAGTTGAAGTCCACAAGTCTTAAAGTTGCCAAGTTTGGGGATCTCTTGTTTTAAGCAATAGAAGAAGAAGAAGAAGAAAAAATACCATTCCTCACCCACCTGCCCATTTTACCTGAAACTTTCTGCCTCAGACTTTGAGTGTTAAGCTGAGCTGCCCTCTTACCCGAACTGTCTGGCGTCATGAGGAGGTTCTCCTCCGCTCAAACCAAGCACGGCGTCCATATGGTGCAATTTAAAGCTGCCTCCATGTGGTGCCCATGTGTGCCTGGGCATGTCATTGCTTTCCGAGGCCAACGTGTTCATTCGCCTGGCAAAGGAAAGCATTCTGGTGAGCTGTCAGCATGGCCAATATCTACTTTACTGAACTGGAAAACAAAAGTCTGCTCCAGCAACTTAATAAAAAGGCCTCTGAATAGCTCAGCTGGATGTTTTTCTTCCTGACTGAAAACGGGGGGAAAAGTTGACGTTTAATCTTCAATATCGTTGAAAACGGCTTTGTTTTTCCAATACGGCCAAGCCCAATAGTTACGTTCTTCCTTATTTTTATCCCCGCTTGGATCCTGCTCACCTTTTCCTCTTGTCAGATATAAGCAGTGTCACCTCATGGATTTCCCCCATCTCTCTGTAAACTACAGTTAGTCCTCGACTTACGACTGGAATTGAGCCCGGTTCTTATCGTTGTAAGCTGAGGCCAGACCTTTTTTTTCTTTTTTACATTTTTTGTGGTGGTTAAGCACACACTGCTGCTGTTAATCAAATCAATTTTCTGCAATGAGTTTGGGGGAGGGGGGGTTGTTTGCCAGAAACTATAAGTAAATTCCAGAAAACGGCAAAAAAAAGTCACAAATTGCAGTTATGTGATCACGGGATGCTGTCAGTGGCAATGAAACTGAGCTGGCTGCCAGAGACCCTGAAGAGGGGATTGGACTAGAAGACCTCCAGGGTCCCTTCCAACTCTATTCTATGTGATCACGTGATCCGGGGGTGGTGTGTGCAGCCATCATAACTTCAAAGATTGGGGAGGGTCTGTTGTAACATTGAATGGTTATTAAGTGACCAGTCGTAAGTTGGGGATTATCTGTCTGTTTCTCCCTCTCTCTCAGAACAGGCAACCCTTCCCATTTGCCCTCGACCAAGCAAACGCTAGTTATTTAACCATAGATGGCACATTGCTCAGGAAATTGCTATACATGGAACTAGATGTGCTTTATCCCCAACCAGCTGGGTGGATTTTTTTTTTCCTAACCATGGAGGTGGCTGTTAAGAGATTGAAAATTTTCCAGCAGATGTGCAGTGTTTCCTTCGCTTCTTGAGTCTGAATAACTGACTTTTGCAAAGAGCAGACAGAGAACTAATGTGAAATACCATAGGCCTTTACCTCAGATGTACAGTAATAACTTGTCCGAGGGAGGAAAGTTGGAAGAATCAGACTTACATGCCATATTGTTAACTTGCTTGGGAAACTTGCATCTTTCATGAATGGAAAGAAAATCAAAGTACTCGCATGTGTGTTTGTTTGCCTAAAATGTATGTTAAAAAGTGTTTCGCTGCAACAGATCTAACCCAGTTAGGTCCTTTCTTTCTGGTTGTGGGAGCACCCGGTTGCACTGTCTCCCTTCTCATTGATTGAGGTGGCCAAGTCATTCCAACGGATGCCTGGTTGGCCAACCAGGGTTTAGGGAAATGTGTCGTTCTCCACTAACCAGCTTTTGAAATGAATTTGGAAATCAGGAGACTTGCCATTTCTGTCGCTGCTCTTTGATTCTTTCCTTCGAAGGATCAGTTCAACAAAATGTGTGAACTAAATGGGCTTTGATATTTTCATAATATAACTGATGGTGTAGAATTAGTTAAACCCTTTGTGTGTGCTGGGTCCAATTGGGATAAATTCAGCTCTCTAGAAATGTATTTCCTTTTTGTGGCTCTCTTCATATAGTTCCAAGAATGTCATGTAGTTGAAAAGTCAAGATGTATTCTGGCCTGCCAGCGGCCAGCGGAGCTGGCAGCAGATTCAGACAGTGAGGAGGTTGGGGGAGGAACATGGGCCAGTCCTGGAGTCTGGGGGAAGGCTCTAATGAGGGCTCTGTGTCGGAGGCAGAGAAGGGGCCAGAGCCGTATGCCAACTATCAGCTGCCTTCAGAGTCAGACATCAGTGAGGCAGATGAACAGCTGTGTGCATGCGCAGAGCGGCCAGACGAAGGGAACAGCTAAAGAACAAGGGTTGACTTGGGAGTAAGGCCACAGATGGACGATGAATGGCCCCTCCCAGAGGAAATAACAGGGGAGTGGAGTTTGCAGGAGACAGTTGTCACAAAAGTTCACTTAATTGGTTTGTGACTCTCCGGAGACTCCTTGCCAAGTTTTGCAGATATGGGCCTGGCAGCTCTCCAAGCCAGATAAGGTCTGTGACTAAATCCTCCCTTGAAAGACTTTGCTGGATGTGAATGAGCAGAATTTACAGTAAATTAATAAAAGGGTTTTTTGTCAGGACAAGGAGTTTGCTTCATGCTCTTGGGAAACCTAGAACAGAATAAGATGGTGGCATGACAGGGCCATCAAAGCTCTGTCTGTTTTTATGTTTAGTGCAATGCCCATCAAGCCAGGCAGAGTTTCCATCCCACCATCACAGGCACGAATTGGACCAGGGTGTTTTTTTTTCTTGTCCATACTTCTGTATAGCACCATTGACCCAGTTGTGTTGTGAGGCAGGCAGGGCCATGACCAAAGAGGTATCCTTCCTCTTAGTTGTTGTTGTTTTATATATCCAAGTACCATCATCTCAAGGGATTATAGATAGACTAGTGGCAGAAAAGTTGATTTCATAATTAAGTCATACATTTTGAAAGGTCATGAACAATCAGCTGAAGAAAACAGCTCTGCTCTTCTTAGCATATACAGATAGCGGTATGGGTCTCCAGCAATTCTCTCTTTCTCTTTCTCCCTCCCTCCCTCCCTCCCTCCCTCTCTCTCTCTCTCTCTGTGTCTGAGGTAAACACGGAACAATTCAGTGCTTTCCCTGACAATCTTGATAATCTAATTCCCTTTACAAAAACAGTAATGAAAGTGAACTGCCTAAGATGTTCCAGCTGTAGGGATTGTCTTATTACAATTTATATGTTTTCTTTTTTGGAAATAATTAAGTTTCAGGATGCAGACTTATTCAGCTTCTGGCTACTCATTCCTCTTTGTATTCTAGCTAATTAATAGCTTGAGAGGGAGAAAGGCACTCATTTCTCCCACCTGGAAGGGGGAAGGGAAACAAAACTACTCCTCTTACGTATATCCAACACTCCCAAGTGTTCCATTACATTATCATTTGTTTGTTTGTTTTTATTTAAAGAAAAAAACATTTCAAACCTCCAAACCTTCACGTTCCGTAGTAAAAGAGTGGTGGTGGGGAAATGTAATGTTTGAAAGTTTTCAGTGGATTCCGCTCCTTCACCCCACCCCACCCCACCCCCGAAAAAGTTTTTCTAAGTGTGATTTGCTTTCTCTGCTGTCAACATTAATATCAATATTAACACAATGTGTAGTCTAAAACTAGTTCCTTTGTAGTTTGCATGGGATGTGAATGCTGTCTCAACGTGCCCAGATCTAGAAAACCCATTTTACTACTGCATGAGCATCAAATCAGATGTCAGAAAATACATATTTTTTTTTGTGATAATTTGGTGAAACTGACCACCTATGCAGTCTCTGGTTGCAGTAGTGTGTTGAATGATTTTTTTTCCTCTCTCTCTCTCTCTCTCTCTCTTTATACATATTTCTCTATATTTGGAGCTCTAAGCTTCTAGTAGTATGGGCTGACTTTTATTGAGTACTTGCTCTCTTATCGCATGGCCTTGGTTAAGTGTTAGAAGTTGGACCTAGGCTGTTTTTATTAGTGTTTGGCTTTGTAATAACTCTGCATGCTCAGCTTCTGGCCTCATACCCAGCTTTATTCTCTGCACACCAGTCTTGAATAGCTACAGTGCTCAACCGAATTTTGGCGCACCCGCTTCCCCGGCAGGCTCCAATCCAGCCCGGCCTGGAGGATTTCCAGGGGCAAACAGCCCGGGTCCAGTTGCAGACCTCTACGGTACAGCCAGTCAAGACTCCGGTGTGGGTAACTACATAAGTGCTGCCAGCCCCCAGCCTGGCTCTGGCTTTGGGCATGGAATTGCTGTAAGTAACTCTCTTTGTCTTTGTCTGTTTCTTCTTTTGCAGAAACTCTAGAGTGAATAAAATCTGTTGACACTGCAATGCTCTTCTATGGAACCTTTCAAAGCGACACGGTCTGGGGCCCCGTCCTATGAATTTGGACACTACCTTGAATCTGTTTATTCACAGACACACATGATCTATAGATTCCATATAACAGAGGACTCCCATTTTGATAAGAGAAGCATGCTGTTTCTCTGAACTTGCTAAAAACCTCATTCAGCCAGACCCCACATTCAGATTTATTTATTTATTTTTTGCCAGTAATTGGATGTGTATTGGATTCCCGTATTTCAGTTACATAGAATTGAGAGGTGCCAATTTAACATACTGGAAAGGGAAAGGGAAAACACAGATATATCAAGCTGCAGAGCACACTCAATTCTTCTTTCCCATGGGGGGTGTCCTTTTCTTTAAGAACATCTGCAAAAATTCTGTACCCTAAACTTGGCCAGATGATTCAACTTTCAGATACTCCTCGACGTAAGACCACAATTGAGCCTAACATTTTTGTTGTTAAGTGAGATATTTGCTAAGTGAGTTTTCCCCCATTTTACAACCTTTCCTGCCACAGTTGTTAAGTGAATCATTGCAGTCATTAAGTTAGTCAGACAGTTGTTAAGTGAGTCTGGCTTCCCCATTGACTTTACTTGTCAGAAGCTCACAAAAGGGGATCAGGTGATCCCAAGATGCTGTGACCGTCATAAATATGAGTGTTTGAATTTTGATCACGTGACCATGGGGATGCTGCAACGGATGTAAGTGTCAAAAAATGGTCATAAGTCACTTTTTTCAGTGCCGTTGTAACTTTGGATGGTCACTGAACGAAGTGTTGTAAATCAAAGATTACCAATGTTTTAATGATTATGTTGGAATCCTGTTAAAAAAAAAAGGTGAGCTTTTCAGAATGAACCAAAACAACAAATAAAGATTGTACACTGAGCTAATTTTAAGTAACCCAAAGTATCCCATTGGCAACGCCTGTATCTGTAGCTCAGAGTGTTCCTCGAGGCACATTTCTGTATTAAATTCATTGACATCTGCGTCGTTTATAGAAACACTCTAATGACTTCGACATGGGAAAGAAGGGATGGCCTATAACTGCATTGTGCGCATTGAATGCCCACTTTCTTCTTAGCCAGGTTAGAACTGAAGCATTGGTCTACTATTTAGCAGGGGAAGTGCCCATGCCCTGCACTTTAATAGCCAATTAAACACATGGCCAAATTAAACTGCATCTCTCCCTTGAGAATGGTTCTAATAATCCCAAGCAAAAGGGTAGTAGAGAAAATATAATGTGAATTAAACTTGAAGGGCCCTAATTATTCACAGAAATGCTAGCACGTTGTGCAACATACCTTTTCCCAAATGAATAACAACAATGTTGAACATTAACATGGTGCAATTACTAATTTTTTTGGGGGGGGAGATACTAATTTGGGAGTGCAAATTTTGCATGCAATGTTCATTTCCTCTAATTCTGCTGTTTTCAAATTGTGTGTGGTAGCATGAATGCCCTGCGTATCTCCATAACTAGTTAATAAAATGATTTTAAAGCAACTTTGAAAAATTTCACAAACATGCACAGGCATGGCCATAGTTGGGTTATTTTGTCTCAAAAATGCAGACAAGTTCCTAAAATTATTTTACTTGCTAAAAAAAAAAAAAGAACCCAAGTAAACTTGTTTCATTTCTTTCCCCTTGTATCACCTGGGTTACTGGTAAATCCCATTGGACCAATGGAATGTGATGAAATACAGATTATTCTGATAAGACCTACATCGATTTAAATTGCCATCTACCACCGCTTACAACACCCCTCATTTCTATTTTGCACCTATAGAAAATGATTGGATTGTTTTCAAAAAGGGTGTGGGCTGCTGACCTTCGCTGTGGTCTGTTTTCTAAAGCAGTGTTTTTCAACCTTGGCAACTTGAAGATGTCTGGACTTCAACTCCCAGAATTCCCCAGCCAGCATTCGCTGAGTCCATGTCTTGAAGTCCAGACATCTTCAAGTTGCCAAGGTTGAAAAACACTGTTCTAAAGAATCACGCTGCAGTCAGCATTATGTTTTGTCTGCACCGGTGTAGTCTTTTAAATTATTTTGGGTCTACAGACCTGTCTCTTTAATTTCATCTCTAATATTTCTTTCAAACAGTGTCTGGCTTTTTAATACATTTATGCCATCCATTTACTAACAGCAGTTTAAGGATACTCAAATTTACTTTTCAGCACCCTTAAATTTGAGCTTGCAAATATATGAGCAAGAACAGATGGCAACAATATTCATGCTAGCAACACCAATACTTGATAATTTTTGATAATTCATGCAAAACAGAAAATAAAATCATCTCTTCCCTTGTATGATATTAGTAACAATTGCAATTGTACAATTTTAGGGGCCTTTGATTGCAACGGCTTTTACAAATGGATACCACTGAAACGTTACACAGGGTTGGTTGCCATCTCACTTGGAGGTATATCAATATATAGCATTTATATTTTCTACTATATCCCTTCCCTCTTGTTGGGGAGGGGGGGTTAAATTATGATAGCTTTATTCTTCCTTTATTTATTTATGTATTTTTCTTAAACATTTTAAAATCAACTTTTTGGGCTGGAAACTTGAAAGGCTATCCTGAAGCAATTCTGGAAAAAATAGTGCTTACAGCAGTTAAAATTTTTATGATTATTTAAACCAATTCTAAATACTGGGGGTTACTCGAATGCTTGAGGGGAAATCTATTGAGTCATGCGAATTTGAAAGAGATTCTTTTTAAAATTGTAATGCTTTTAAAAACTAATTCATTTTTATGTTAAAGACTGTAAGCACAATACAAGCGATTTGTTCTTAAAAGAACAATCATGAAAATTAGGAATTAAATTTCAACATTAAAAAAAAAACACTTATTACAGTAATGTATATTCTGGATCCCCACTTGTTTCCTCCTCTTATAGCACAGTATTTTTTTATACTTCCAATTATAAACATTTAGTTTAAAATAGAGCCATAATCAAGATAATGTAAGGAAAATGTGAGAAATCGTTGCTAATTTTAACCATGTACTCGATCTATTGCATGAATTCTGATTTCCAAATCAAAGCATGAAATTAAAAGTATGATTGCTGAAGCAAACGCATTTTTCATGTGTGAAGATGAACCCAATTCACTGAATGTGGGAAAGGGTGGAAGGAGCTGGTCACGATCAAATTAAGATCTTTAAAAGCTTCTAAAAGGTATGCTGCTTTGGAAAATAATCGTAGTTCCCTGTTCTTAGGGCAACTGAGAGACATTTGTGGGGAGCACACAGGATTTCGTAGTTGTGCCTTCTCCAGGGGAAGGTACTTCTTCAATCCACTGAAACTAAGTATTTGTGACATTCACCAAATTCAATTCATGTGTTGCTATGTGGCCGATACACCATAATGAAGCCAGAATGTACAAAACCTACCGAGTCACTTAGGTATGGCTTTGGTAGGAGTCTGCCTGAAAGCCCCATTGCCCTCCATGAGTTCCAGGACTGAAATGTAAGGAAGCAGGCAGGAAAATGTAAAAATTACCTGAGGGTAAAAGGGGCTTCTGTCCGTGTATCGCATGCATGATAAGCACACACTTTTTGTAGGGGTCAAGGTGTGTAGTTCCTGATTAATGCTGATGTAAACAGATTTGGTCTCTGTTTTATGCCAAAAATTAGGTCTGCTAATGATCCTCAAAAGCAAGTCCCAATAATTTCTTGTTGCTAGCATAGAGAAATGTTAAACAGAGTCATAAGGTGAGAACATTGTTTAACCAATTAACATGCTGTACGCACTTCCCTCATAAAGCCATAATAAAGATTGGCAAGCCAAGAAGGTGTCCTTGGCGTTACTTTTCACAAAGGAAAAAGACAGTGGGTGCCAAGACATTCATGGGCAAGATAAACCACAGCTTCCACGACTTGTTCATCCTTCTTTGCTACCCTTGTTTTGAGGATGTTTGTTGCCTCAGGAAAGGATGCATTATAACTATTCAAAAGATGAGTAAGAAGGTGGTAGACCAGGCGAGGATGGCCTTTTCTAATATATTTTTAACTGGAACAATCCATCTCCTCAGCATGGGAATTTCACATCTGTCATTGTAACCCAAGAAGAGCGTGCAGGAGAGAAGTTGAGATTAGATGCTCAGACATGCACTCCAGGGATTTTTCACCGTCATGTTTGAGGTCTAAAAGTCTCACTTAAGATCAAGGCTACCTACCAAAGGTTCCCAGAGAGAGCCTAGCTGAGAGTCAACTTTTCAACCAACACCAGCTAAAATGACTGTGGCTTGAAATTCTGTCAGAGTGTTACAGTGAAACTGTAGCTCAGATTACTTTTGCCAGGATCTTCTGTACACCATTATGTTATAAAAGTTTCCCAGGGGACTTCTTGATATGGGAGGCTGAAGTCTGAAGGTAGGGAAAAAGTTTCTTGTAGCTCACTGCGGTGCATTTGAAATGAATTAATGAATAAAAGGACCAGGAGGATTATGGCTTCTCTGGGATTCCCACTGGATTTCATAAATTATTCGCATTATTATTGAAGGTATTTGTTCAAGCCATTGAAACTGAGTATTTGTGACATTCACAGAAGAACTAGTTCTCCTATAACCGAGTTGTTGTTCTCATCATGCAACGTAACCCAAACCTTTTAAAAGATTCTCCATGCTGCAGTTTAGACACTGTATAATCCATCATGGATTAGTTGCACATCACTTCTAATTTCACATTGCTCCATTTGTTTTGGCTCACAATACTACAAGCCTGGAAAATGAAATGGTGGACTTACCAAGCAGATAATTTCTTAATTATTTTTATCTGAGCCTGGTTCAGCAAACCATCATGTGTCATTGTGCTCTTTCGACATGGTTTCAACAAAGCAACCTTCATTTGTAAAACGAGAATTTCCTGTGAAAATCCCAGCTTCAAACTAATCATTGCTGCCACTGTCTGCACTGATGCCCAGGATTGATCCACTATGTCTAGTTTAGATCTTTATATAATATTCTGTTGAGGGAACTATTAATTTCATCCATCTTTCTGTCCAAGTTATTTGCCATCAGAGTTCATGCACACATAGACTCACGCACATACATAGAAAAACCACACACACACACAGATAGACACACTCCTTCCACAACTTGGTATACTTCTGGATACCTTGAATTTTGACTTGTCTGGGTAGAACGGCACGAGTTTAGGAAGATTACAATACTTCTGCACAGACCGATCAGGCTGAATATTGAAATGCAAGTTTCCAAGTATAAATTAAAATCTCCCGCTCCAATTTGACATGACTCAGGATTGTTTCCCATGCTTCATTTTAAATGCATACACAAGCTGTCCTTAACTTACTACCACAATTAGGCCTGGAATCTCTCTTACAAGTTGTTGACATCGTAAGTTCAGACACCTTGTGACCAGGCCTGATTGTTTTTAAACTCTTTCTTATGGTGGTTCTTAAACTAATCAGGTGGTTATAGGTCTGAATCCACTCTCAAATCCCCCTTCTTTTCTTTTGCTGGAAACCACCCTGCACTCTGCACCTACCTCTGTTGCCCCTTGCCACCCTTCAGCATCTTCCTTCCTCCTTTGGCATGCTCAGCCAAAGCAACTGCTAGTCCTCCAGGCCACCTCACCGCGTTTAAGTTTGCTTATTGAATTTCGTCTCCTGCTACCATCTTTGGATTCTCCGCAGTTTTACATGATAGGCAAAAATTAGAACATCTGGGGGGTGTAATGAAAGGAACAGAAATAAATTGTGACATTAATGAGCAGAATGTACTATAAAAATAACAACAAAAATAGAAAGCACAGAAGTAAAAGATGGCACAATAGGGTCTCCCTCCTTGACAGTTTAGATTTTAATAGCCTTCTAAAAGCCAGCTAGGTGAAGCGGTGTCTCAATGGTTAAAACGCTGAGCTTGGCCATCAGAAAGGTTGGCAATTCGGCAATTCAAATTCCTAGCACCACATAGCGGAGTGAGCTCCCATTACATGTCCTGCCAACCTAGCAGTTCGAAAGCATGTAAAAATGCAAGTAGAAAAATAGGGACCACCTTTGGTGGGAAGGTAACAGCGTTCCGTGCACCTTTGGCATTTAGTCATGCCGGCCAAATGACCACGGAGACGTCTTCAGACAGCGCTGGCTCTTCAGCTATGAAACAGAGATGAGCACCTCCCCCTAGAGTCGGGAACGACTAGCACATAGGTGCGAGGGTAACCTTTACCTTTACCTAGAAGCCAGCCATGAGATTGCCAGCCTGGTCTCAAGGATGCAGTTCCACAGCACTGGGGCTGCCCCTAAGAAGCTCTTGGCTTTGACTCTCCTCCCTGAAGTATGGAATCACAGGGAGTTTCTCCTATAGTGATCCTGTAGGAGCAATTGATACAGACTGTGAGCAGCTTGTTGTATAGATGAAGATAATCCGACTACTTCATGGTGCAATGTATTGCTGGAACCCGTTAAATGCAAATGTAACACATGAAATAAATGTGGAGTAGAACTTGTGTGAGGCCAGAAAATGGGCTATCAGGTTGAACACCTCAACTGTGTCTCTGCTTGGACTTAGAAGATGCATTTTTCTAAAGATCAGAACATAACCATTGCATTTCTCTTTTTCCTTATCTTTTCATTCACTGTAGAGTATATCTGGATGTCCAGGCAAGACAGGGCGAAGTTTCTGAATGGTTCCATGTTTAGGTGACACGTCTTCAGACTTTGACCATTGCACCATCATCAGTAACCCACACAAACTGGAGGTGACACTCAATGGATATGGGTTGTCCAAAATCGGTATCATCTCATGAACCTGCTGTACTATATAGAACAACAGCTTTTTAAAACAAATGTGTATATATATATAATCCATTTTTGTTCATGTTATTATTTTTCTTGATGTTTTTTTCCCCCTTTGAGGTCTATTTTAATCACTTTTTTGTAGTATTTTGACATAGGTTTATAATCAAAATAGATCTGCTACTCTGCGTATTTAGGAAAACCCTAACCATACTCTATATCTTAAAACTTTCTTTGCTTTGCTTTTTAATCCCTTTCTCTTTATTTCTTTCTTTTTATGTAATTTTGTTGCTGAAATGGTAACATGATTTTCAGTTTATTGGTACCAATTCTGAAGTTGAAAAGACTTTTTCAGGTGGAATTTAGCACAAGCTGAATTTAGAATTAGAGCAAGCGAGAAAAGTAAGTAGAAATACTCTCTTTTATGCTGGATGGGAAATAGGAGGCTGGCTCAGTAGCAGGATCTCTAGCAGTTCTTTTTATTAGTTAACCTAATTATATCTATTTTCGGCAATAAAGTAAGGACTACAAAGTTTTTTGTGTCCTTTTTCTATAAGTGCATTTTTTTGTTGTTAAAAAAAAAGAGAGGCGATAAGGTTTTTTGAAATTGTGAAATCTAAAAAAAAATAGTAATACTGTAAATACAATTCCATTAACTTGCATATAAACTATTAAAGCAGAGAAATTGTAATATTTTTGTGAATGGAGTCAGATTAAGGCAGTTTCTGTACTGAACGGAAGACAAAGATTAAAATTTGGGGCACACATCCCAGGAGGAATCTTCTCTTCTGCAAGACTTTTTATATGAATGGGAAATGCAGGAGGGGCGTTGAGGTCCCTCACTCAATTCCCATTGATCTTGCCAACCGCACGCAGGCAGGCAACATTTCCGCTGGATTGTGCCCCAATGTTTTTAAACTTGTGAGATCGACTGCCAGAGCTGGCCCATAGCAGTTAGATCAACACTGTTTTAGCTTGCTCTGTAGATGTTAGACCTTATAACTGTACTAGCGTCATACCAGCATATTAACTAGACCTTTGTGCACAGCTTTGAAAGTAACAGTCTAGTTACATTTTTAATTTAAAAAATACAAAAGAAACCCTGCTTTTCCCAAGATTGAAAAAGCTACATTTTTAATATTTAAAAGGTATTTAAAGTTTCAAGCACACTTTTTTTAACCATTTAGATCACCTGACTGTCCATCCATCTCCGTCAGCCCCCCCGTGGCCTGCAGCCTTCTTGACGTCTTGGGAGCTCCCAGCTGTTGGGAGGGGCAGTTAAAGCATGCATCTTCTCACCTTTTTTTTTTTCAACCCATCCTTTTTTTCCCATTCTTTTCTAATTCACAAATTAGAAAAAAAAAAGGCAAAGGTTTATTTTAAACAAATCGTTATGAATACCTCAGTGCTACAAGTTTGTCACCCTAGAGGCAAGAGAAGCTTAATTTATTGTAGATGAAAACAGATTTGAAAAAAAAAATGTATAAAAACCATCATTGCACTGTGACTGGTAGGGGAAAACTGACAATTTCCGATTTGCACATGTTTAATGTTTGGCTGTTATATATATGGTCCTCTGCTGGGGAGGAGACTTATGAAGGATATTTTTTAATTTAATTTTTTTAAATATGGGTCAAATAGGCTGGCAACAGCAACTCCAAGTACAACACAGTAGGTGATATTACAAGCATAACTATAGTGTGGATATATTCTTTTTTTAAGCATTAATATTGACAAGTTTTATTAATATTTTTTTAAATTGTTACGTTTATAAATTTGGTACTCTAGGTACAGCCAGAATAAGACACTGAATGAGACATTTGTTAAGAGAAAAAAAAAAGCTGCTGCACTCCTATTTTTGTAAAATTTTACTAACCAGTAGGCTAACATAGATGTTCAATAGACAAGTTACAGCAAAGCATCTTCGATCACTCACAGAGGCACCACAAGGCGAACTGTAAGGAGGAGGGGAAGAATCTTATTCTCCCCCCACCCCACCGCCCTAATTTTTAAAGTTAACAGCAAAAATGAGGTGTTTTGCTGGAGGGGGACGGCTGTTATATGTTTTAAGTTTTTATTTTATTCTTCGAAAAAACAACCAGGTTTAAAAGCCAGAATGCTGGACGCTTTTTAAAGTTATTGAGACTTGATCAAGTAGTACATTAAAAAAAAACAAAAAAGTAATAAAAATGAAATGAAATAAATAGAAGGAATTAATCACAAACTAATTCCCTGAGACTCAAGTGTCTTTTTACAAAAAAAATATATAAAAAAATTAAAAAGAGCGAGAAAAAAAAAAGAAAAAAGTCAGGGATTTTTTTTAATTATTATTACATTTTAATCAAGATAGATGCCATCCATGTGCAGGAGTTCCTGAGGGTGGATTTCTTTTTAAATGATGGAGCTCTCTTGGATTCTCACAGAGCTTCCTTGGTGGAGTTTCTGGGAACGTGTGCCTGTACTGTAGACTATCATGTGTGTTTCTCCTCCTCCTCCTTCCTCGGTCTCTGGCACCTCATAGAAGATTCTTTGTTGATCATTGTTGTATGTTAATAATGTATAAAAATGACTATCTTGTAAGAGTGCTGTCCTGATTCTAGTATAGTGACACCCTTCCACACATACCCTTTCTCTTCTCTTCCTCTTCCAGTACATATTGTAGTTGTATTGTAATTAAGGTTAAATACATAGATGTAGTTATTCAGATTTAGGACCAGTAAGGATAGAACTTTCTCTTATTTAAGGCAAAAAGAAATGCTAATAATTTTGGGGCAGGTTTTTGTTTTTATTTAATTTCTTTTTTCGCTCTTTTACTTTCTGCTGATCTCATGTGGTTTCAAACTAACCAAAGGCTTCACAATAAGAAAGAAAGAAAGAAAGAAGGAAGGAAGGAAGGAAGGAAGGAAGGAAGGAAAGAAAGAAAGAAAGAAAGAAAGAAAGAAAGAAAGAAAGAAAGAAAGAAAATAAATGTTGGCAAAACTACTGCAGCATTTTGCAGATTCCCCCACCCTTCAATTTTTATTTAAAAAAAAAAGGGTGTGCCATACTACCTTAAATGCTAATGCTAGATATGCAAAACTGGATTTTTTTAGTTTATTTTTTAAAGTAAAAAAGCGAGGCATGGTATAATGAAATGATTTTGCAAAGAGAAAAAAAAAAGTATTTTTTTAAAAGAAAGAATACTCCGAAGAAAAGTTGATAATCTCTGTGAATATGTTTTAGATAGTTCTATACCTTCTGGATGCCCAGAGCACAACTTGTGTGGAACCTGGTATATTTTTTAGGTGACTGCCTAGAGTAAGCTTCATTTTCTTCCCTCATTCATCTAGACGTCCATACTAAAAAGATTTGAGAATTTGTTTCCATTTGGGGAAATTAATTTTAAACGCAGACGGTTCACCTGCAATTTCATTTTAGTCAAGAGAACAGACCGACATTGCTATCCCAGCATTGTACTGTTCTGAACCTCATTTGAAAAAGATTGCCTTAGGGGAGGGGGGATGTCTGCAGAGACGAAGCAAAATTCAAGATGGCATCCACCACAACCAAGTGATTGTAGCCCTGCTCCATTTGTACGCACCTCGCGATGGTTGGGGCTTTGATCACATGGTTGTGGACTCCATCTTGATTCTTTTATCCCGCCCCCTCCCCATCATCTTGTGAATACTCTTTTTTGGGAGTTAGCAAAAGGCAGTTCAATGGTGCCAAACGCACCATTAGTAATACAACAGTAGATACTTTACACCAGGGACATCCAACCTTGGCAACTTTTAAGATCTGCAGACTCCAACTCCCAGAATTTCCCAGCTAGCATCATTGGAGAATTCTGGAAGTTGAAGTCCACAGGAATTAAAGTTGCCAAGGTTGAACACCCTGGCTTTCTGCATTTCCATGGAGAGCATTGAAAAATGCTATTTTGTGCCTCAAACCAAGTTATATATTGATAAAGCAATCGGGATATCAGAAACCCAGTAAGAGGTGTCAGAAGGCTTTTAAAAAAAATTAGAAGTCATGTAACATAGTGAAATATATTTTGTTTTGTTTTTGTTTGTTTTTTTGCTACTTACTTGAACAAAAGGGCCAGAATTTCACCCCTAGGCTGTTGGAGTTTTTTAGTTTGTCTTGTTTCTCTTCCCACTGAAGGAGAAAAAAAACAACTTCTCATCCAATTTTAAGTTGGGAGTGGACTTGATTAAAACAAAGAGCAACCTGTCCCTTTTTTTAAATCTCCTATTTGCATAATGTTTCTTTTGATTTGAATTAGTAGCTTGGACTTTAAGGTAGCATGGCTCTCTTGCTGTAATTTTTCTTTCTCTTGTACAGCAGTATATACGCAAGCTGATGAATGTGACACATCCTGCTAGGCTAGTTGAATCATTGGATAATTGTTGGTAAATAATAATGACCTGAAAGGTGTACAGACTTTTAATTTACTTTTCCACCCGGCCATTAACCCTGCACAGCTCTTTCAGTCTGGAGTATGAATGTGGGCTAGGGACTCCAGTCACCAAAAACATCCTCTTTCATTTTCCATCTAATTCAATGCAAGACACACAAAAAAAGACTAAAGCAATATAGTTTTACTACATTTTTCCTCAAATGTCAGCCATGGTTATATAATATATATATATTGCATATAAAATTGTTTACAAGAAAACACTAACTACTTATTTTTTACTCCTTAGTGTATTTGCTTGAAAGGTTTCCTACTTGTTTTTTGGTTTGGGGTTTGTGTTTGTTTTTCTGCCAAGTAAAATGGTTAGAAAAGCAGAGTGAAGCTGGTCTAACTATATTTTGAGTGACGGGGGCCTTAGACACACTGGCAGATTCAAGGGAAAAAAATCTGCATCAATACACTGTAGAGTTTCATAAAGGATGCAGAATCTAATTCCAATCCATTTCTCACCGTGTGCAAGCACTACATGAGATTCTGCCAGCTAAGCAATACTTTAATACTGTAATAAGAATTCTACCAAAAATAAAAAATAAAAAAAAATTAATGTTCCGAAGCAAAGCTGTTTGTTCGCCAGTAACCAAACAATCAGAATGTATTGTCTTTACAGAATTTTGTTTCAAAAAAAAAAAAAGCAAACTGAAGTCACCCATACTATATAACCTGTGTTCTGTATATAAAGCCACCACCCGTGGGATGTATCATTTTGAATTCTAGTGATAGCAGATAATCTCATTATATATGTTGTACATGTCTTGGAATCCCATCAGTAACCCAATGTAAAGTTTCAGCATTTTCCGATAATTCTAAATTTTCAGCCTTCCCCAGCCAGGTGCCCTCCAACTACTCTGGGGCCTCAGCTCTCACAGTCCCAACATATTTGGGGAGACCTTGCTGGAGAAGGATCCTATAAAGGTATTTAATCAGCAGTGACACAGTGGCCAGGCCTAGCCCCTTCCTTTTATATTTTAGTATGAACTGATGCGAACTTTGGTAGTGATTTTTTATATACATATATAAATATATATATATACACACACACACACAAACACACACACACACGTGTGTATATATATATATAGATATATATATACACGTGTATCTATATATATCAAGCATCTTTCAGGTCTCTGTGTATGGCTTTCTGAAGCCCTGTTGTAAAAATACTACATGGATGGGGGTCTCTCACATCACAGATGTGGAAAGTATAATTTTATATTTGTATTTTCAAATAAATAAGTTTGTGAAAGGTTTCCATCCTCTACTGTGGTCCAGAAAATCAATGTGTTTGTCTCAGAAAAAAAAAAAATAAAAAAAACTGTTTTGAACTTCGGTGTGTTTGTATCATTTGCATCTTATCATTTGACAACTATTTCTGTTCCCTTTGCCTGCATTGATTTCAGAAATTGTCCATCTTTTCCAGGTAGATGCCATCAACATTTCTTAATTATCTTGTTGCAGAAGAGAGGATCTTTTGGAAAGCATCGTTTTAAAAAGATTTTCAAAGCTCGCTAGGATACGAATTTTTTGTTCCCTAAGATGATAGATTTTTTTTTATCAGCAGGTGGCAGAGAAGGCTATGTTTACATTGGAAAACCTTCCACTCATCATCGATAGAGAGATTCCATCTCCTGGCTGGAATCATGTTTACTCATTCTGGTTTTAACTAAGGATGATTAATATTCTGACAATGGCCCATCTCCGGTAGACGAAACACTTCAAGACCCTTTGTAAAATACCTAAAAATATTTGAACTACAAGGTTGCAGTTTCAAAACCAAGGAGAATTGAAAGAAAGACCAATTGATAGGAGACATTTGGGACACAGTGACACTAAATAAAAGCCTTTTCCGCATCCATCACATTAAAACTGCATATCGGTACCCAATTTCCAGAAAGTCCCACTGAACTCAGAATTATAGACTCCATAGAATTATAGAGTCCATAGGAACACATCTCTGGTGAATGGCCATCCATCATCTGGCTGAACATTTCCTGGGAAGGGGAGGCCACCATCATGGGTTGGTTCTGCTATTGAATTGCTCTTCCTGTTAGGAACTTTTACAGATTCATTCTTCTGAACACTGGAATGAGAGACAATAGGCCATGCCCTCCTATTTATTCCAGGACTTGAAAAATATTCCTGCCATACTCTTTTCTCAAGAGTAATCCAGCTCAGTAGGAATTACTTTTGCACCAGTATGGAGAATTCAGAGAATAAAGTTGGGGCTGTTGGGTCATGGTAGCTATCTCTAATCAGCTAAAATAAGCCAGAATTCTAAAAACTATGGTTGCACTATTTATTGAGAGGCACCAGATAGGTGGAGAGTGTAAAGCAGGGGTGTCAAATTCGATTTCATAGGAGGGTTGCATCAGGGTTGTGTTTGATCGGGGGGGGGGGGGAATGGGCATGGCCAGCCTGACGTCACTCATGTCTAAAGTGACCAGATTTTAAAATTGGTTAAGCGAGACACCATTGACGGGGGGGGGGAGTTCTTGATTAAAAGTTTTGCCACCCGGCGCTGCGGCTGAGGTGAAGCCGCCAAAGCTCCCGCTGGTGCCCCCTCCCGTGGCAGCGGTGGTGCCGCCTCCCCCTTCGCTCGGAGCACCTGAGCTGGGCATCACGTTACCCCTGCCGCCTCCGCCTCCTCCTCCACTGTGCTTTTGAGAAGCCATGGGGCCTTTTGTTTCCTGCTCCCGCCCCCTCCACCGCCTTCCTACTGGCTCCTGCGGCCTTATGGCTCCTCAAAAGCACGGCAGAGGAGGAGGGGGCAGGGGTAATGCAGTGCCCAGCTCAGGTGCTCCAAGCAGAGGGGGAGGCGCCACTGCCCTGGGTGGGGGTACTGGCGGGAGCTTGGCGGCTTCATCTCAGCCACAGCACTGGGTGGCAAAAGTTTTAATCAACAACATACACACACCCATTCCATTCCCAGGCAGAAGAAAGAGACTCTGGGGAGGAGAGCTTGGCCAGTTATTGGAAGGCGTTTGAGAAGGAGAAAAGCAGGCAAGGAAACTTCTCAAGAAGCTCCAGAAGTAGCTGTTTCTCCTCTGGGCTGGAGGGAGGGGAGGAGAAGGAAGGAAGGAAAGACGGGAGGGAAGGGAAGAGGAGAGGAAAGCGAAAGGGAGGAAGAGGAAAGGGAGGAAGGGAAGAGGAAGGAGGGAGGGAGGAAGAACCCGGCTTTCCCGAGAATGGTCTGCTCCAGGCCAGGGAGAGCGAACCAAGAAGTTTAGACAGGACTTTGCTTGTGGTTGCAAAGCAGCCTTCCCCCAACGCCCCCAACCCTTTCAAAAGCCACCCCCATCGCCAGCCTCTCCCAACAGGATCCCCGCCTGCCTCCCCTCAGCTCATCCAGACCAGGTTGCTGGCGGTGGTTTGCACGGTGGCCACCGGGGCAGTGAGGTCCGGGATGACCTTGCTGTCTACCTCGCCCTCCTCATACATGATGACCAGGTGGGAGATCTGCTGGGCCACTGGCTCCAGGATGCTCTTGATGGTGAAGCAGGCAAAAAAAATAAAAAACCAACTTCTGACAGCTGAGCCATTTGGCCCAGGACCGAGCACTGGAAAATCGGGACTTTTTGAACACGCTGCAGGACACGGGACAAATTTTAAAAAATCGTGACTGTCACACAAAAAGCGGGACGTCTGGTCACCTTACTCATGTCGGAGGCACCTGTGGTGGCCCAAGGGAAAATGGGCTCCTGAGCTCTGTTCTTGGCTGCAATGGCCTCCTGCAACCCTCTGTCAGCAAAAACAGAGCTCCCGAGCTCCATTTTTGCTGACAGAGGCACTGTGGGCCAGTCCTTTGCTGTTTTCAGGGTAGCCCCATGGGCCAGATCTGGCCCCCGAGCCTTGAGTTTGACACCCCTGGTGTAAATACATTCTTACAAAAGGATCGTCTCTGTCCAGCCATTTCTCAAGCACATTGAGAAGACTAGCAATATCAAGATACTTAATGCTCGTTCTTCTGAGCCAGGTTAAATCTTCAGAAATGCTACTATACACATTGGATTATTGGAAAAGTTCAATCAATCAATCTTAGAAGGAACCTCAGAAGTCTTCTAGTCCAACCCCCTGCTCAATATATAGGGTCTTTAGGAGACCCTATACCAGTGATGGCAAACCTTTTTGGCACTGAGTGCCAAACTGGAGCACCGGAATCCTGAAAACCAGCTGGCAGATGCGCATGCACACGCCGCCCACCTGGTCCTTGAGTTTCCGGCACATATCCACCTGGTCTTCGGGTTTTTGCCGCACATGAAGACCAGCATGCGCATGCCAGAAACCCGAAGAGCAGCTGGTGACAACGCATGTGCCCACAGAGAGGGCTCTGGGTGCCACCTCTGGCACACTTGCGATAGCTTTGCCATCACGTCCCTAAACCATTTCAGATAAGTAACTTTCTAGTCTCTTCTTAAAGGCCTCCAGCAATGAATCCCCCACGACTTCTGAAGGGCAGGCCCTTCCACTGGTTAATTGTTCTCACTGTTAGGAAGCTTCTCCTTAATTCTCAATTCTCCTTAATTTAAATTCTCCCTATTCTCCTAAATTCTCCTTAATTTAATTTCTTTGTTAGAACCTCCGGTTCCCAACTTTTGGAGCTAAGTGCCCATAAAATAAATATTGGTGGTTGAAAGGGTAGTCTGAGAGACCTCAATGAAATTGTTTCTTTCAACATTGGGCACTATTTAACGAAATGAAATTCTAGGGTGAAAAAAGTAAGGTTCTACATTTAGGCAAGAAAAACGAAATGCACAGGTACAGTATAGGTAGTACCTTGCTCAACAGTAGTAACTCTGAAAGGGATCTTGGAATCCTAGTGGACAACATTTAAATATGAGCCAGCTGTGTGCAGCAGCTGCCCAAAAAGCCAACACAGTTTTGGCTGCATAAACAGAGGGACAGAATCAAGATCACATGAAGTGTTAATACCACTTTATAAGGCCTTGGTAAGGCCACACTTGGAATACTGAATTCAGTTTTGGTCGCCACGATGTAGAAAAGATGTGGAGACTCTAGAAAGAGTGAAGAGAAGAGCAACAAAGATGATTAGGGGACTGGAGGCTAAAACATGAAGAACGGTTCCAAGAATTGGATATGTCTAGTTTAATGAAAAGAAGGACTAAGGGTGACATACAATACAATAGCAGAGTTGGAAGGGACCTTGGAGGTCTTCTAGTCCAACCCCCTGCCTAGGCAGGAAACCCTATACCGTTCCAGACAAATGGCTATCCAACATCTTCTTAAAGACTTCCAGTGTTGGGACATTCACAACTTCTGGAGGCAACTTCTGTTCCATTGATTCATTGTTCTAACTGTCAGGAAATTTCTCCCCATGATAGCACTCTTCCAATATCTCAGGGGCTGCCACAAACAAGAGGGAGTCGAGCTATTCTCCAAAGCACCTGAGGACAGGACAAGGAGCAATGGGTGGAAACTAATCAAGGAGAGAAGCAATCTAGAACTAAGGAGGAATTTCCTAACAGTGAGAACAATGAATCAGTGGAACAAATTGCCACCAGAAGCTGTGAATCCTCCAACACTAGAAGATGTTGGGCAACCATTTGTCTGAAGTGGTGTAGGGGTTTCCTGCCTAGGCAAGGGGTTGAACTAGAACAGTGATGGGCAACCTTTTTGGCGTGGTGTGTCAAAAATCGGCAAAAAATCGAGCATAACTCGCGTTGTGTGTCACTTCGACAAAAACATAATTTTGCGCAATTTATAGTTGCTGCTAATGGCGCTCACAGTTCCCGTTGGCACTCCGCTATTCCCTGCTGTGGTGCGGTCGTAACCGACAATCCCAGTAGACTCTCTGTGCCGGCCTGACTGGAGAGAGGCGCGCACTGTTCCCGCGCTCCTCTCCTGCGGGTCCTCCCTCGCCGCACTGATGACATGTGTGCGCACGGCACGCACGCCTTACCAGCAGCCCCTGCGCTCAGAAAGGGGCGGCGGCGATACAGTAAGTGAGTGTGGGCGGGGGAGATAACACGTCCCGCCCCCCCCCCGTTCCTCCAGCACAGATTCTTTCATCCTTAGCGGCCGTGCAGGAGCCGAGGATGAATCGCATGAAATCCTGTGCGTGTCACCCCAAATGGCTACGCGTGTCAGCACTGACACGCGTGTCATAGGTTCGCCATCACTGAACTAGAAGACCTCCAAGGTCCAACTCTGCTATTCTATTCTATCTAAAGTTTATCCCAGTGGCTTAAAACAGAAGAGGAGGAGGTCTTAGGGCTGCTTAATAAAAAGAAGTGGACTCCCAAGCATTCACGGATGAAGGTCAGCACCCTGCTGGACGTGGCATCACTTGTCTCTGGAAAGCAGTCACCCAATCAAAATCTTAATGGGACTGGTGATTAGTGAAAGTCCAAGGGAAAAATTAGAGAAACAAATGAAGATCGTTTTACAAAGCTGGGCTTTTCCGTGGTGGAAAACTGCCGCTAAATCTAGGCAGCTCGGGCAACAGTTTGACATTCATCCAGCAAGAGGAAGAGAGCAGATCTTGAATATATTAGTGCAGTGGGAGAGGGGGAATAGCAGCCACTTAACCCTGTCATTCAGCAAACATTAGTGAATTATGAGTGTGTTGCATGTGGGGTTATACATTTACAAAATGCCCAATTGCCGCCTATAGCTCTGCTAAAAATATGCTTATGAGCCTGCGGTGTCAACAGATTTCCCCCCCCCCCCTTTTTAAATCAGACTTTAAGGAATTCCATCATGATCAAGTCAAGGTCTCGGCTAACCTTTTAGCTTCTGGGTTCGAGGGGGGGGGGCGAGAAAGAGCCAGAATTGCTTTTTCCCTGTCTGGCGTAAAATGGGTCATACCACTTAACGGTCTTTTTCCTGAAATCATTTACTTTTAGAGCAAATGTCGATAGGAAATGTGGGGCAGAATGGAGAGGGAGAATTAGTTAAAAGATGTGGGGGAGGAAAGTAAAGCTGTTTTTAGCTAAGCAGTGTGGACAGGACTTTTATTGCACTAATAAAAAGAGTGGGTCAAAGGATGCGTTTCATTGGACCAACAGTGACGAGAGATCAAGCATTCAGACTGCGTCGTATTCATGCAGTACAAAATTTGGGTACCAAATCCATCTTCTGTTTTTGCACAATGCACTGGACCTGAAACTAACTCACATGAATTTATGGACGATGCTAAACTGTCAAGAACCACCCCCCATTATTAAATTTAGCCACATTTAGGATGAGGACCAGATGATTTGTTTAGACAGGCAGTGCTCGATTTAACAACCATTCATTCAGTAAGCAAAGTTACAACACTGAAAAAAGGGACTTATGACCATATATGATCATCGTAGTATCGCTCACATGATCAAAATTCAGTGCTTGGCAACTGGCATGAATTTATGACAGTTGCAGCCTCTCGAGGTCAATACAATCTTCCAGGTGTCTTCTGACAAACAAAGGCAATGAGAGAAGCTTAAAGACCTTGTGATTCACTTGTGGGGTTTTTTTGGCCGTGATTGTTAAGGGTATCAGTGATACCTGCACTGATACCAGGGGTGAAATCCAGCAGGTTCTGACAGGTTCTGGAGAACCGATAGCAGAAATTGTGAGTAGTTCGGACAACCGGCAAATGCCACCTCTGGCGGGCCCCAGAGTGGGGTGAGAATGGAGATTTTGCAGTATCCTTCCCCTGCCACTCCCACCAAGCCACGCCCACAGAACCAGTACTAAAAAAAATTGAATTTCACCACTGACTGATACCCTTAACAATCATGGCCAAAAAAGGTCAAATTGGGCACAAATTAGTTAACAACTGCCTTAATTAGCAACAGAAATTCTAGTCCCAAGAAGGGTCGTAAGTCGAGGACTACCTCCTCCTGACTCACTAAGCCTGTTCAATGTCAGTCTGTAGAGATTCTCAGTCATCCACTTCATGGTTGTCCCAAAGGTGCTTTTTCAGGAGGCAACTGGACAAGAAAGTCCAATTGCCTTCTGAAAAAAGCACCTTTGGGACTGTGGTGGGATTCATTTTTTTTTTACTACCGGTTCTGTGGGTGTGGCTCGGTGGGCGTGGCAGGGGAAGGATACTGTAAAATCTCCATTCCTTCCGATCAGCTGGGACTCGGGAAGTAAAGAATAGAAGGGGGCAGGGCCAGCCAGAGGTGGTATTTACCAGTTCTCCGAACTACTCAAAATTTCTGCTACCGGTTCTCCAGAACTGGTCAGAACCTGCTGAATACCACCTCTGCTTTGGGACAACCATGACCTGGATGACTGAGAATCTCTACAGAATTTTAGCTATACAATTTGGGCTGAACGCCCTTTGAATGGTGTGGGAGTAGGAATGGATTTCCAGAGGAAAAAATGCAGATCACAGGAGCAGTACTCAGGTGACCTTGAGGACACAGATAAACCTCCAGGTGGCCTCAAGAACTCTCTGAAAAGAATGCAAATGATCAGCTGTCTGTGAGGAATATAAATCCTTCCATTCCACACTTTTAGGTAAGCTCTCCGTTGGGAGAGCGAGTGCGTTCAGAGAAGCGTTGTGGGAGTTGTGTTGGAGAACAGACAAATCAGCATACAGAGACACTGCAGTTTAAATAGGCTTTTACTTTCGTGGAAATAAAGGTATCAGAGTCCATCAAACAGTCCAAGTCATATATGGATAAGGCAGTCAGTCATCAATGTCTTTCAGTTAAGGGATAATCCAAATAACATAATCCAGTATCATATAATCAGTTCAGTAACCGAAGTTACAATGGCATTGAAAAAAAGGGATCTATGACTATTTTTCACACTTATAACCATTGCAGCATCCCTATGGTCACTTGGCAACTGGTTCATATTTATGACGGTTGCAGTGTCCCAGGTTCATGTGATCACCTTTTGTGACCTTCTGACAAGCAAAGTCAATGGGGAAGTCAGATTCACTTAACAAGAGAATTCCTGGAAGCCTGACACTTAGACAAATTGGCCGTTGACAGGCACATAGAAATAAACAACATCTACATGAACTCTACATGACTCTAGAAAGAGTGCAGAGAAGAGCAACAAAGATGATTAGGGGACTGGAGACTAAAACATATGAAGAACTGTTGCAGGAACTGGGTATGTCTAGTTTAATGAAAAGAAGGACTAGGGGAGACATGATAGCAGTCTTCCAATATCTCAGGGGTTGCCACAAAGAAGAGGGAGTCAAGCTATTCTCCAAAGAACCTGAGGGTAGAACAAGAAGCAACGGGTGGAAACTAATCAAGGAGAGAAGCAACTTAGAACTGAGAAATTTCCTGACAGAACAATTAATCAGTGGAACAGAAGTTGCCTCCAGAAGTTGTGAATGTCCCAACACTGAAAGTCTTTAAGAAGATGTTGGACAGCCATTTGTCTGAAGTGGTGTAGGGTTTCCTGCCTGAGCAGGGGGTTGGACTAGAAGACCGCCAAGGTTCAACCTTCCAACTATGCTATTATATTCTATTCAAACACATTAAATATGAAGGGCGACAGGAGAGATGACATGTGCATATCTAATCTTGGACAAAATTATGTGGGCCACCACATTTTGAACCAACCGAACCTTCCAGATACTTTTCAAGAAGAGCCTCATGTAGTGTGTGTGTGTAGACCAGTGTGTGTAGACCGTGAATTCTGGGAGTTGAAGTCCAGACATCTTCAAGTTGCCAAGGTTGAGAAACACTGGTGTAGACCATTCAGAACTCTAAAACTCCTGTTGTTGTGACCTTTAACTGGGCGCAGCGGGGCACCATACAGCAAGGGTGTAAAACTCTATTTCATTGAGGGCCACATCAGGGTTGTGTTCGACCTTGCGGGGGCAGGTGGGTGTGGCCAGGGTGGACATGGTCAGCTCAATATCATTCGTGTCGCAGGCGCCTGTGGTGGCCCTTGTGCTCTGCCAGTTAAAACGGAGCTCTCTTGGGCTCCGTTTTCACCAGCAGAGGGTTACAAAAGGAAGTCATAGCCGAAGATGGAGCACGGTAGGGCAGAGACCTTGTGGGTCGGTCCTTCACTGTTTCCAGGGCAACCCCATAGGACAGATTTAAGCACCCGGCCCTTGAGTTTGACACTCCTGCCATGGAGCAACAATTTTTGAACCAATTGTGTTTACTTACAGAATATATCTAAGATCAGGGACTCATGATTCCTGAGGCATTGAAATTTGCGGGTGTTGTGGCTGCTATAAACTAGAATTCATCAACTCCTGATGATTGGCTCAGTCATCCAGCCAGTTTTCATGCCTAAAGTGGGACTAGAACTCAGTTTCCCCTAGTTTCTAAGCCAGCACCTTCATGTTTACACCAAACTGGCTCTTTTATTTCAATCAAATTGTTTCTGGAGTATAGGTTTTAGAATGTCACTCCAAATTCAGGAAAATTATTATGGTTGGTCACACAGTCAGCCAGATGTTTAGACTGGATTTGGCACTTTTATCCTCCTATCAGGAGACACGGTGGCTCAGTGGCTAAGATGATGGGCTTGGCAATCAGAAAGGTTGGCAGTTCTCCGGTTCGAATCCCTAGCACCACGTAACGGAGTGAGCTCCCATTACTTGCTCCAGCTTCTGCCAACCTAGCAGTTCGAAAGGACATAAAAAATGCAAGTAGAAAAATAGGAACCACCTTTGGTGGGAAAGTAATAGCGTTTCGTGCACCTATAGCACTTAGTCATGCCGGCCACAGAGACGTATTTGGACAGCGCTGCTCTTTGCTTTGAAATGGAGATGAGCACCGCCCCCTAGAGTCAGGAACGACTAGCACATATGTGCAAGGGAAACCTTTACCTTTAACCTTTACTATCCTCCTATCAAGTCCTCCCGAAGGACCTGGACTAGGAAGATATTATTATTTAAATAAAAATAGCGGTTCCCTAAAGATTGTGCCCTCTTTTCATCACTAATCATCTTAACCTCCATCAGTGTCATGAAACCATTTTTAGACAAGTTATGTCATAAAAATACTGCCCCATGTTCGGGGGGGGGAGGGAAGGGGTGTCGAGAAAAAATCCATGTCTTTGTTTATTAAATTTAGAGGAGAATCACTTGTATTAAAAAAAGAAGAAGAAATACACATCAGAGTGATTTCTATACAGTTTACCTCCAGCAAAGGGGGCTTTGAACAAAGACACACTGCTGGAGGACAAATTTTGATCCCAGAACCTTTTTTTCTGATCTTCTTCTTTTGCTTTGAAAAAAATCAACTCTTCTCTGCTCTGTGGGAAAAATGAGATCCCTCAGAGGCCGTTTCTGGGCCAGACTCTTCAAAGGAGAGCAAGGAAACAAGCATTGTATGGAAGGAGGGGAGAACACTCGCTTCAAAAGGACTTCGCTTTCTTTTTTCCGGGCAAAAGCTGTTGGGTCACAGAGGCCTCCTTAGATATTATGCCACAAATCCGCTTACGGCTGCTTTGATTTGTGGTCTCCTACAATGGCCTGAGAGATAGGTGCCTCCTTTTGATGACGAGAACGGATTGTTTTATTGATGAACTCTAGATCAGAATTATAATTAAAAAGCATCGCAAGGGAGGGAGGGATTTTAACAAGTGCAATTAGACTCGGAAATTAAGGTTGAAACAGCCCTGATTCATTAGCTGACCTGCCTCTAATGGAAAACAAAGATGTTGAAATCCATCTGGGGTGTTCACAGATTCTCCTTGCAGCTTTTTTGCACACAGCTAGTCCTCAACTTCTAACGATTTGCTTAGTGACTGTTTGAATGTCCAACAGCACCGAAAAAAGTGACTTTAGGAAACCCACTTTTATCAAAGTGAGAAGAGAGTCTAAAATGTCAAATGCTGAGCCGGACAGCTATCAAGTGAGTTGTGTTCTGTTTTACAACTTTTGCCACAATGGTTATGGCAAATCACTTTCATTGTTAAGTGAATCCTATGGTCGTTAAGTGAATCTGACTTCCCCCATTGCTTCCCCCATTGCTTTTGTTTGTCAGAAGCTGGAAAGATCGCAAATGATGATCATGTGACCCCGGGATGCTGCTCCCGCCATAAATACCCTGTTTTCCTGAAAATAAGACCTCCACGGATAATAAGCCCAATCGGGCGTTTGGGCGCATGCGCTAAAATAACCCCTCCCTCAAAAATAAGCCCTTCCTGAAAATATTGCAGCACAGCAGCAGCCATGAGGTGATCACGCTCACCGCCTCCTGCACATCAAAAATAATAAGACCTCTCAAAAAATAAGGCCAAGCGCTTATTTTGAGAGTCAAAAGAAAATAAGATGCAGTCTTATTTTCAGGGAAGCGCGGTATATGCCAGATGCCAAGTGCCTAAATTTTGATCACATGACCATGGGGATGCTGTAATGGTTGTAAGTGTGAAGTACACTCAGAAGTCATTTTTGCAGTGTCATTGTAGCAATAGCTTCACAGTACTTTGCAACCCTCTCTAAGCGGTTTACGGAGTCAGCCTATGGCTCCCAACAATCTGGGTCCTCCTTTTAACAACCTCGGAAGCATAAGTCAGCCTTGAGCCTAGTGAGATTCGAGCTGTTAAATTGCAGGCAGGCAGCAGGCAGCAGAAGTAGCCTGCAGTACTGCACTCTAACCACTGCATCACTGCGGCTCATTTGTAACTGCAAATGATCCCTAAAGAAATGGTTGTAAGTCGAGGACTACCTGAAACCAGTAAAGTCAAGACAACAATCCACGATGACCGTGAATGTCTGCTTTTTAGCTGCTTTGTAGCCACTATCTTGATCGTTTTGACCTGATCCCACACACAAACACACACACACACAAACGCACACACACGGTCCTCGTCTCCTGGCCTTACAAGCAGTAAAAAGTTTTTACAACCAGTTCTGTGGGCATGGCTTGGTGGCCGTGGCTTGATGGGTGTGGCTTGATGGGCATGGCAGGGCAAGGATACTGTAAAATCTGCACTCCCTCCCCACTCCAGGGGAAGGTTACTGCAAAATCCCCATTTCCTCCTGATCAGCTGGGACTCGGGAGGCAGAGAATAGATGTGGGTGGGGCCAGTCAGAGGCGGTATTTACCAGTTGTCCGAACTATTCAAAAGTTCCACTACCGGTTCTCCAGAACTGGTCAGAACCTGCTGAATCCCACCTCTGCTTACAACATTGGGGTCCGATCTGGAAAATCCCGTAGCCTCCCCTGCCACGAAGCCGCCTGGGTTTGCCAACTTGAATCGCCGCGACTTCTGCTCATTTACCTTTTAAAGCAGTGTTTTCCCACAGCACCGTGTCTGTTTGAAAAGAAAGCCATCTGCAGGAGGAGACCTTGCTCTTGTGTTGATAGACACCGCACTGTAAACAGATCCCTTTTTATGTAGCAAAGCTGTTCCCGACAGAATCTCGCCGACTTTGTTGCCAGTTAATTGTGCAATCACACCATAAGGACGGGCTCAAACTCAAGGGTTCTCTGGGGAAGCCGAAAATAAAAACGATGCCAGAGAAAGCATCTCCGGAGCTCCGTTTGCACAATTAAAGGCTGAACCACCAGCTACCTCGCTGTCTAAATAGCCTGGCAGGCTGCGGGATTCCATCCTAATAGCAGCATAACAAATCATTGCTATGCTTGGAGACAATCGGTACTCTGGAGAAAACCTTGCCCCTCTTTCTCCCATCAACTCTGGGCTGTCATGATGCATAACTCAAATTTGATGCAACATCTGCTTTTCAGTAATGAGCTATCACTCTTATCCTTCCCCAATTATGCCCATTAATACCTTTCAGCTTTCAGCTCTGGAGCCGTAGGATAAGTATTCTAATCGAGGATGTCTCATCGAGTCATTGCTGTTGACACTCAGTGGCCACATGGATGGATGGTCTCCACGGTGGGTCCCTAACTTGTCTTTCAGGGTTTCTAATGGTGCATCCACTGCCATTATTATTGGAGTCCGTCTATCTTTCTGCTGGTCTTCCCCTTCTTCTCCTTCCTTCCACCTTTCCAAGGTTTATTGGAGATTCTCAGTCATCCAGGTCATGGTTGTCCCATAGATGCTTTTTCCCCCCAAAAAGGCACCTGGAGTTTGTTTTTCCTTGAAGATGTTTCGCTTCTTATTCAAGAAGCTTCTTCAGTTCTGACTGAATGGTGCAGGATGGAAGGATTCATATTCTTTGCAAGCATCTGGTTCAGAGGTGGGTTATAGCAATAGCAATAGCAGTTAGACTTATATACCGCTTCATAGGGCTTTCTGCCCTCTCTAAGCGGTTTACAGAGTCAGCATATTGCCCCCAACAACAATCCAGGTCCTCATTTTACCCACCTCGGAAGGATGGAAGGCTGAGTCAACCCCAAGCCGGTGAGATTTGAACAGCCGAACTGCAGAACTGCAGTCAGCTGAAGTAGCCTGCAGTGCTGCATTTAACCACTGCGCCACCTCGGCTCTTGGTTCCTACCAGTTCGCACTATTCGGTAGAACCGGTTCGTCAAATCTACCGAACCGGTTAGAAGAGGTTCCACCAGTGAATTTGAATTTGAATTTACTTTATTTGTATGCCGCCCTTTTCCCTGAAAGGGACTCAGGGAGGCTCACAATTCAAGGGAGGGGGAAACAAACAAAGTTACAAAATATAAAGACCATACACATAAGTGTGTTTTCTTAACACAAGAAAACACAAGTGTGTTTTCTTAACACAACAATCATACCATTCGAAGTGGGGCTGCAAGTCTTTAGCCCCAGGCCTGTCGGAACAGGTTTTAAGGGCTATGCGGAAGGCCTGGAGGGTGGTGAGGGTACGAATCTCCACGGGGAGCTCGTTCCACAGGGTCGGAGCAGCCACAGAGAAGGCCCTCCTCCGGGTAGTCGCCAGTCGACACTGGGCGGCTGATGGAATTCGGAGGAGGCCTAGTCTGTGGGATCTTATTGGTCTAGTGGGGGTAATTGGCAGTAGGCAGTCTCTCAAGTGGATCCGGAAAGCAGGCCACACCTACAGAAGAGGTTCCAAAATGTTTTGAACCCACCACTGATCTGGTTGTTAGCAGAGGTGGAATTCAGTCGGTTCGGACCAGTTCACCCAAACCGGTAGTGGAAATCACCCTAACTAACCTACCCACCTGCCCTGGCTGCATGCCATCCTATTTAGGCAGGTTTTCAAGCCACGCGCATGCGTGCAAACCTCCCGAGCGATCAAAGCGGGTGCACGAAAGGCCGAGCACATGCATGGATGGGGCACGTGCAAGCAAAGCGTGGGCACGCTCACATTTACAAACCGGTAGGGAAACTAAGTGAACACCACCTCTGTTCGTTAGCACTCCTTCTGAAGGTCGTTCAGGCTACCTGGAGTTTATCTGTGCCTTGAAGTTCTCCTGAACAGTGCAAATGAGTGTGGAACCTTCTCGGAACCATTGAAAGGACTCTGTTCAGGGCCGGATTTAGATGAAAAGAGGCCCTAGGCTATTCCACTTATGAGGCCCTTTCACCTCCCATTTTAAGTTTGTAAATTACATGAGAGACAATAAAATACATCATTACTGTGATATATATCAATATATATCAATATATATAGCTGGCCTCCCGACGGAGGGCGGCTCTGCTCTGCGGCAAAGGCAGCGAGGCCAGCCGCCTCCCCTACTGCGCTCAGCTGCCCGGCTCGGCCCCCTTGCCCTCACCTGCCTGGCCGCTGGTGGGCTCCGCATTGACGGGGCGGCTACTGGGAGCGGCCGCGCCTCTCGCCTGACCGCCGGTGCCGGGAACGTGGGCAGGCTCCCCAACTGCCGCAACGCTGGAACGATCTTAACCAATACATTTTTATGTTTGTTTGTTAGTCATATGCGTAGAATTTCTCCTTATTTTCGGTTCAGTGTTTTAGTGTTCAGTGTTTTTAGAATAGTGTAATTTTAATTTTGCTAACAATTTGAATGTAGGCCCCTCTTGATCTTGAGGCCCTAGGCTGAAGCCTAGTTAGCCTATAGGAAAATCCGGCACTGACTGTGTTGTAAACAGGAGAGAAGTCGTTGTCTTATCCACACACACCCCCTCTGTTGAGAGAGAGAGAGCTATTCAGCCTTAATGTAGATGGCCTCTTTGACCCTTCTTTCAGATCAGCAGTCCTCACCGTCCAGAAAATGGCCTTTGTCTTTCAGATGCAGATGGGCAGCTGAATCCTAGCCCAATGGATTTGTTCTCCTACGTTGGGTCCCATGTTCGTGAAGCGGTTGTTTTGTTTCTCCAATGTACAGATCTCATTGCATTGTACTGCATATGTCCCATTGCTCAGCATCGGTCTCGGTGTTTTATCCTCCGGGTGGACAAGCTTTTGCCCTTTTGGATTGAAAGTGGGTAGGTATATTTTGTTAGTTGAAAATCCTCCTGAGCTTCTCAGATATTCCTGAAATGTATGGAACGATAACAAACGACAGCGGCGAACAAAGCAATTTTGTCCCCAGGATGTTTTACTTAAGCAAGTCAGGGGACTCCCAGCTTTAGAGTCTTCGCAAGAGAGGTAGGTCTGCCTAGAACACATCTCAAGTAGGACATTTCAAGGACAAATAAGAATGTAGTCATTTATGCCTTGAGAGAAACTCTGGGTTTGTCTGCTCAATGTTCTATTATTGATTTGATTTCTGGGCTGCTCACGGTATTCGAAACAGCAGGCTATCCGCTAAATCTCCTTGGTTATCTACTCAGCAGGAGAATCTTACTCGTGAGGAATCCTTTCTTCACAAGCAGGTTTAGTTTAAAGAGGGACAATATTGTCTGTCCTGCCATTAGAGATTTCTTTAGAACAGAGTTCCCTAAACTTTTCGGCTATGTAGACCGGCCGGAGGGGATGGGAGGAGGGGGGTCAGGGATGGGATTCAGCCGGTTCACACTAGTTCGGGCAAACCGGATGTTAATTTTACATCTGGTTTGCCGAACCACTAGTTCCAAGGTCCAGATGGCCCCGCCCCGTGACCCCACAACAGCGCGCCGACAACAGCGCGCCAACAGAAGCACGATTTAAGTTAAGGTAAGGTTTAGGGTTAGGTTTAGGGTTAGGTTTAGGGTTAGGTTTAGGGTTAGGTTTAGGGTTAGGTTTAGGGTTAGGTTTAGGGTTAGGGTTAGGTTTAGGGTTAGGTTTAGGGTTAGGTTTAGGGTTAGGTTACAGCGCGCTTCTGTCGGCGCGCTGTTGTCGGCGCGCTTCAGCGGTCATTCGTCGGCGCGGTTTTGTCGGCGCGGTTTTGTCACCGCGGTTTAGTCAGACGCGCTTTTGGCATTCGCGCATTTGTGGTGGAACCGCCCCGCCCACCCCTCCCCTCCCCGAAGTTTCCATGTGGCCCATTTTGGATACCAGGTAAGTGCAAGGGCCCACGTGGAGGCTCTGGGAGAGTGAAAAATGAGCCTCCTGGAAGTTACAAAACTCGAAATGGGCCCGTTTCCGGCCTCCGGAGGGCCTCTGGAGCATGAGGGAGGCTGTTTTCACCCTCCCGGAGGCTCAATGAACACCTCCAGAGTCTGGGGAAGGTGAAAAATGGGCCTCCTGAAAGTCCCAGAACTCCAGAAACGGGCCCATTTCCAGCCTCTGGAAGGCCTTCAGAGCCAAGGAGAGGAAGTTTTCACTTTCCCGGAGGCTCGAGGAACACCTCTGGAGCTTGGGCAGGGTGAAAATGCCCCCACTCGCTGTGGTGCAGGAAGCAAAGTAAGCCACACCTACCATGACCACGCCCACTCAGCAACCAGGCAGAGAACTGCATGCTAAAAATTTTCAGTCCCACCCCTGGAGGGGAAGATTCCACGGGAATGGCTGGCAAGAGCGCGCAGTTCCATTTGTGCAAGTTGCGGGTGCACACACAAAGCTGTCACCTTCCCCCTGCCACCACCCCTGCTGCCGGTCCACAGAGCAGAAAGGTTAGGTAGGAAACCACTGTTCCAAAATACAACAGAAAATAAAAATGTTTTCACCCACGTTAAAATTTAAAAAAGAAGGAAATATTTCATTTATTGTGACACCT
The DNA here is from genome assembly GCF_009769535.1 of Thamnophis elegans. NCBI lineage: Eukaryota > Metazoa > Chordata > Lepidosauria > Squamata > Natricidae > Thamnophis > Thamnophis elegans. The sequence continues at coordinate 132,421,218 of NC_045544.1, forward strand.
ATGACACTTCACTCTAGCTGACTACAGGTAGTCCTCAACTTACAACAGCTCCATTGGGAACCGTTCAAAGTTACAACAGCGCTAAAAAAAGTGACTTAAGACTGTTTTTCACACTTACGACCATTACCGAATCCCCATGGCCATGTGATCAAAATTCAGATGCTTGGCAACTGACTCGTCTTTATGACGGTTGCAGTGTCCCAGGGTAATGTGATCTCCTCTTGTGACCTTTTGACAAGCAAAGTCAATGGGGATTTACTTAACAACCAGGTTACTAACTTATGAACAGCAGTGATTCACTTTACAACTGAGGCAAGGAAACTGTGGGGCAAAACTCACTTAACCAATCTCTCATGTAGACAACATAATTTTGGGCTCAATTGTTGTCATAAGTCGAGGACTTCCTGTATATGTGATTTTCAAAGGCAACAATATAAGCCACAACTTTATAGGGCCATAACTTGGTTCCATCATCAAAATGACACCATCTAATTTTGCCTTGGAGAGAAATAAGAGCTATGCTTTCCTATCCATGACTCATGTGGGAAAGTTACGTCACTGAAAATGGCTATACAGGTAGTCCTCAACTTATAACCACAATTGAATCCAAATATTTCTGTGTTAAGTGAGACATTTGTTAAGTTTGCCCCATTTTACGACTTTTCTTGCTACAGTTCTTAAGTGAATCACTGCAGTTGAAGAGTTAGTAACCCGATTCTTAAGTGAACCCCATTGACTTTCCTTGTTAGCAGGTTGCCAAAGGAATAGCAATAGCACTTCACTCTAGCTTATATACCGCTTCATAGTGCTTTTACAGCCTTCTCTAAACGGTTTACAGAGTCAGCCTCTTGCCTCCAACCATCTGGGTCCTCATTTTACCCACCTCGGAAGGATGAGTCAACCTTGAACCTGGTGAGATTCGAACTGCCAAATTGCAGGCAGCCGGCAGTCAGCAGAAATAGCCTGCAGTACTGCATTCTAACCACTCTGCCACCTCGGATCACATGACCTTGGAACACAGCAACGGTCATAAATTTGAACCCGTTGCCACGCCTCTGAATTTTGATCACCTGATCGTGGGGATGCCGCAAAGCTCATAATTGTGAAAAACGGTCATAGCTCACTTTTTTCAATGTCATCGTAACTTTGAATGTTCACTAAACGAACTGTTGTAAGTCGAGAACTGCCTGTACAGGGCCCGTCTATGCAATGATTCAATAAGGAAAACTTTTCAATGGTTCAAACACCCTTAAAAGACACAGATCTCTTTGAAGAATGCGGACGAGTTTAAAGCCACCTGTAACAACTGTTAAAAACAAGTTTTTTAAAAAAAAAAACAGTACAGGAGATACAGGTAGTCCAAGTTACAAACATAATGGAGCCTCCAATTAATAGAATAGAATAGAATAGAATAGAATAGAATAGAATTCTTTATTGGTCAAGTGTGATTGGACACACAGGGAATTTGTCTTTGGTGCAGATGCTCTCAGTGTATGTAAAGAGAATAAAATACATTCATCAAGAATAATTATGATCATAAGTCATGATGGTTGCAAAATGGGTCATTGCACGACTGATCCAATTTCATGAGCTTTTTGGGAGCTGTTGTTAAGCAAATCAACACAGTTGTTACGTGAATCCACAGTTATTAAGTGAACATCATGTTAAATGAACCCATGTTTGCAATGGGGCATTTTTGCCAAAAACGGGAAGTAAATGCAGATTGGGGGAGGGGAGTGGTAAATCGTGGTCATATGAGTGCAGGATGCTGCAAACAGCCACAAACGTGGGACGGTTGTCAGAAATGCAGTCATGTGACCAGAGGGGCATGCAGTCGTTAAGCAGCCAGTTATAAGTCAAGGACTATCTGTACCGGTAGCCCTTGACTTATAAAAGTTCATTTGTGACCATTTGAAGTTACAATGGCCCTGAAAAAAATGGCTTATGACCATTTTCAGCCTTACGACCGTTGCAGCATCTCCGTGGTCAGTTGATCAAAATACAGACTCTATTAAGTGACTCATATTTATGACTGTTACATAATGATGGTGATGTGATTCACCTTTTGTGACCTTCTGACAAGCAAAGGGGAAATCAGACTCCCTTAACAACCATGCTACTAACTTAAGAACTGCAGCGATTCACTTAACCACGGTGACAAGACAAGTCATTATTAACATGGGGCAAAACTAACTTATCAAATGTCTCACTCAGCCACCGAAATGTTGAGCTCAATTGTCGTCATAAATCGAGGACAACCTAGTTCATGCTTGATCAAGGCCAAACCCAAACTAGTCTCGCCAGCGGATATGGCAGCAGATTCGGACAGTGAGGAGGTTGGGGAGGAACATGGGCCAATCCTGGAGTCTGGGGAAGGCTCGGAAAGGGCGCTCTGTCAGAGGCAGGGAGGGGGCCAGGGCCATCTGACAGTTATCAGCTGCCTTCGGAGTCAGACATCAGTGAGGCAGATGAACAGCTGGAGCCTGTTCCCAGTTTGCGCATGCGCAGAGTTGCCAGATGAAGAGAATAGCTAAGGAACAAGGGTTGACTTGGGAGTAAAGCCACAGGTGGACAGTGAATGGCCCCTCCCATAAGGGAATAAAAGAGGAGCGAAAGGGGAGTGGAGTTTGCAGGAGACAATGAGTTCATTCCTGCATTCTTGCCAAGTATTGCGGTGTTTGAAAGATATTGGCCTGGCCACTCTCCAAGCCTGACAAAGGTCAGGAATTGTGAGCTATCTTGAAAGACGGTGGGCTGGGACTTTGCTGGAGAGGAATTCACTGTCAATTAAATAAAAGGGTTTATCGGGACGAGGACTCAGCTTCGTGCTGCTGGGGAAGTCTCGGTCAGAACACAGCCTAGCCTTGTGTCATGTAAAGAAAACCTCAAAGATCAGGAAGAAAGTAGTGAAACAGTCGTTGTGAGAACTAATCCCAAGAATGATTCCAAAGCCATGTTGAAGTTTCCACCATAAGAAGGAGAGGACAAACATTTACCCCCTACTACTCCGTCAAGAGTTACAACGGGCAACAACCCAAAGGTAATGTTGGCAATTGTTCAAATTATTCCCATAATTGTGTAGCCTATCTTGGGTTGATTTCCTAATTTGCCTTGGAAACCCAGATAGAATAGCATTGCTCTCATTTTTCAAATTAGGTAGCTGATCCTTTTTGGCCCTGAAATGCCTGGGGGAAACGAGAGACATTCGCAGAGGAAAGCGGGGAGGGGGGGAATTTCCCCACCCAGCTCCTAAGATGGATCAGACAGACAGAGGAGGCTTATCTGACCGCCCTTCGCAAGAGAGCTGGGGGCTTCCTGCTAACCCAGGCACTGCGGGCTAATTGACATGACATATTGGCTGGCACTCTTCCGGGGAGAGGCACGAAAGATGAGGCGCGCCATTCCAACTCTGCAATAATTACTGATTAAAAACTAGTTAAAAGGCAATGAAGACTGAAACATACATTAAACCAAATGACCCTCCTTTATAGCGAAGCCACAGATAGATTGGTGCGATCAGGAAATCGTCGCTTAAAATGTCCACAAACATTAATAGCGGTTTGAAGGTCCCCGAGATTTATGAGAAGGGTTGCTCATTTTCGTCTGCTTCCTGGTTCCTCTTCCGGGCCAAACCCTTCCATGGGTGAAAGCCTTTTTTTTTGGTGGTGGTGGGGTCTTGAACCCCTCAGATTTGCAAAACATAACAGTGGGAAAAATGGGAGGGGGACTGTACGGAGATTCGGGTTAATGCAGGGTTCCAAATAACATCCAAAATTAAATCAGAGTCCAAGGCAAAGTATTGCTCAAGGTTCCAATTTATTAAGAGAGCCATGTGGGCACATCTGGGAAACCCCAAATCTGAAACTTCCCAGTTTTCCCCAGTTCAAGTTCAAGGTCTTGCCCCCCCATACCCACCAGTCCATCACATGGTCCAATCTCCCTCTGCCATGCTGGCAGTTTCTACCCATCCAGTTCCGGTCAGGTGCAGAGGTGCAAAGACAAAGGATGACCTTGGCTTTTTAGAAGGAATTTTGTTTTGGCTACACATTACGTAACTCTGTATAATACTCCTCCCATTTTCCCACAACAGGAAAAGCATAGTAGAATAATATAGCAATAGCAATAGCAGTTAGACTTATATACCGCTTCATAGGGCTTTCAGCCCTCTCTAAGCGGTTTACAGAGTCAGCATATCGCCCCCACAGTCTGGGTCCTCATTTCACCCACCTCGGAAGGATGGAAGGCTGAGTCAACCTTGAGCCGGTGAGATTAGAACCGCTGAACTGCAGATAACAGTCAGCTGAAGTGGCCTGCAGTACTGCACTCTAACCACTGCGCCACCTTGGCAGGCCAAAGATCCAAGAGGAATATGGCTGCGGGCCTGACACTTTATTTCTAAGCCTCTATACCAGGGGTGTCAAACTCAAGGCCCGCGGGCCGGATATGGCCCACAGGGCGCTTAGATCGTGGCCTGTGGGGCCGCCCTGGAAACAGCGAAGGAGAGGCCCGTGATGCTTCTACCAGCGAAAATGGCTCTCGGGAGGGCTGCGTGCAGACTGTGTGCCACGCTCACCCCTGGCCATGCCCTCTCCCGAGATCAAATGCAACCCTGATGCGGCCCTCAATGAAATTGGTTTGACACCCCTGCTCTATAACCCTGCTCTATCATCCAAGACGTTTCTTCAGTTCTGACTGGAATACTTCCATTCCCCACCATCCAGTGGTGGGGACTGGGACGACTGAGAATCTCTACAGAATTTTAGCTATACGATTTGGGCTGAACGCCCTTTGAATGGTGTGGGAGTAGGAACGGATTTTCAGAGGGGAAAAAAAATGCAGGTCACAGGAACCAGGAGCGCTACTCAAGGGGACCCTGAGGGCGCAGCAGTGGTGGGATTCAGACAGTCCACACCTATCCGGGGAGAACCGGTTGTTAACTTTCTAAGCAGTTTGGGGAACCGGTTGTTGGAAGAAATCTCCTTTTGTTTTTTCCCACTTTACAGGGCTAATCCTGTAAGGAAGGCAGGAAGGAAACATTCTGGTGTTGTTTCTAGCCTCATCTTTATTGCCCTGCTTACAGAAACTGCCTCTCCGGTTAACCTTTATTACATTGGAATAGCTAAGGCGAAGCGCCCATTGATGTGAGTGACGTTGAGTTGGCCACACCCACCCAGTCACATGACCACCAAGCCACCCCTTCCCAGCTGGTCATTAGGGAAGAGAACCGGTTGTTAAATTATTTGAATCCCACCACTGGGGCACAGATAAACCTCCAGGTGGCCTCAAGGACTCTCTGAAAAGGATACAAATGACCAGCTGTCTGAAAGGAATATAAATCCTTCCATTCCCCACCATCCAGTCAGAGCTGAAGAAGCTTCTTGGAGGAGAAGCGAAATGTCTTCAAAAGAAAAAACAAGAAAGTCCAGTTGCCTCATGAAAAAAAGCACCTTTGGGACAACCATGACCTGGATGGCTGAGAATCTCCACAGACATTTATTTAGTGACTGAAAAAAGTGACTCATGTCTCTTTTTTGCGTGACTGTGGCAACATCCCACAGTTTCTGTGTTCAAAATTTGGACACTTGGCAACTGGCATGTAACCGTTGCAGTACACCAGGATCATGTGATCAGGTTTTGTGACTTCCTGACCAACAGGATCAATGGGGAAGCCAGATTCACTTCACAATCGTGTCACTAACTTAATGACTGAAAAGTCCGTGGGGAACTACAACTGTGGCAATTCACTTAACAACTACGGGCAAGAAAGGTTGTAAAATGAGGCAAGACTCACTTGATAGCCAGGTCACTTATCAAGAGACATTTTGGGGCTCAATTGTGGTCGTAAATCAAGAACTATCTCTACGTAATAAACTTTAAATCTGATCTGCCAGCCAAATCAAAACGCAATATCAGCAAATAGCCCGAGCCTGTAAAGATGAAGTGAGGAAAGCTAAGGCTCGCAATGAAGAAAGGCTTGCCACAAAAGTAAAAAAAATAACAAAAAAAGCTTCTTCTAACATGTTAAAAACAAGAAAAGGAAACAATTGGTCCATTGCTGGGAGAAAATGGCAAGAAGGTAACAAGCAACAGGGAGAAAGCAGAACTATTTAACTCATCTTTTGCATCTGTCGTTACACAAAGGGAAGAAAACAGTCCAACCTACCAAAAACAGCACCATAAAAATCAGATTAGGAACACAAATTGAAATAGGGAAGAAAATGGTAAGTGAGCACCTGTCTACCTTAGACAGGTTCAAATCAAAAGGACCGGATGGATTGCACCCCGGGATTCTGAAGGAACTGGCAGACGAGATCTCAGAACCACTGAGCTATATCTTTCAGAGATCCTGGAGCATCGGGGAACTGCCAGAGGACTGGAAAAGAGATGATGTGGTTCCCATCTTCAAAAAAAGAAAAAAATGGACCCAGGAAACTATAGACCAATCAGCCTGACCTCAATACCAGGAAAGATTCTGGAAAAGATAATCAAGCAACGAATTAGCAAACACCTAGAAGCAAACAAAGTAATAGCCAAAAGCCAACATGGGTTGGTCAAAAACAGATCATGCCAGACTAATCTTATTGCATTCTTCAACATAGTGACAAAATTAGTGGATCAGAGGAATGCCGTCAATATAATTTACTTGGACTTCAGAAAGGCATTTGATAAGGTAGACCATAACCTACTACTAGACAAAGTAGAAAAATGTGGGTTAGACAGCATCACCACCAGATGGATTTGTAATTGGCTGACCAACCACACTCAACATGTAGTCCTCAATGGCACTGCATCTACATGGAGGGAGGTATGCAGTAGAGTACTCCAAGGCTCTGTTTTAAGCCCAGTACTCTTCAACATCTTCATCAATGATCTGGATGAGGATGTGGAACTCATCAAATTTGAAGATGACACAAAGATGGCAGGAATAGCCAACACTCCAGAAGACCGGCTTAATTTATTATTTATTTATTATTTATTTATTTATTTGTCTTGTATGCCGCCCACTCCCGGAGGACTCCGGGCGGCTCACAAAAGACAAGGGAAAGGGGGAAAACGAGACAAAGACAACATATTAAAAACAAAACCAACATTCGCAATTTCCGTGGAGGTAAATGCTTCTCAGCCCCCCCCCCCCCCCCCCAGCCTGCTGGAACAGCCAGGACTTGGTGGCTTTGTGGAAGGCCGGGAGGGTAGTAAGGGTCCGGATCTCAACAGGGAGCTCGTTCCAGAGGGCCGGAGCTGCAACAGAGAAGATACAGAAGTATCTTGACAAACTTGAACATTGGGCACTATCTAACAAAATGAAACTCAATGGTGAAAAAAGTAAAAGTTCTACATTTAGGCAAGAAAAACGAAATGCACAGCTACAGTATAGGTGGTACCTTGCTCAGCAGTAGTAACTGTGAGAGAGATCTTGGAATCCTAGTGGACAACCATTTAAACATGAGCCAGCTGTGTGCAGCAGCTGCCAAAAAAGCCAACACAGTTCTAGGCTGCATAAACAGAGGGAGAGAATCAAGATCACGTGAAGTGTTAATGCCACTTTATAATGCCTTGGTAAGGCTACACCTGGAATACTGCATTCAGTTTTGGTCACCATGATGTAGAAAAGATGTGGAGACTCTAGAAAGAGTGCAGAGAAGAGCAACAAAGATGATTAGGGGACTGGAGGTTAAAACATATGAAGAACGGTTGCAGGAACTGGGTATGTCTAGTTTAATGAAAAGAAGGACTAGGGGAGACATGATAGCAGTCTTCCAATATCTCAGAGGTTGCTATTGTATTGTATTGCATTAATTGAGATTATAAGCACCATTATTGGAGCCCAGGAAAATCAACTTCTGAAAAGCCAGCTAGGAGCAGAAAAAAAATTTCCTTTCAGGTGGGCTTTGAGTGAAAAAAAAAAGTTCCATTTTGTCTTTAAAACCAATGATTTTTCTTCCCATGGGAGCACCTGTGTCACAAAACCAGTTAGGGACGGCAAGTTTCTTGATCTGTGAGACATATAACAGTCTAGGAATTGCTAAATGAAGATAGAGTCTTATTATATTTTATGAGAAATGATATGAATTGAAGTAGCTTTAATTATCTTTACATTGCTATCCTGAGTCCTATTTTCTGCTACCTTGTTCTGTGGATGTCACTGCATTCTTCTTCCCCATTTTGCTAATCTGTTACTTTGCTCTTCGTGGGTAAACCAGTGCAAATTCCTCTGAAATTAAATATCTGTGCACACACTCTTTTTGTGTGTGACACCATGCGATAAGGCAATTATCAGGGCAGTACGGGGAATCCCTCCTGCAGAAGACAGGGTCCCAGTCCCAGCCAGTTTGGTGTAGTGGTTAAGATGGTAGCCTAGAAACCAGGAGACGGTGAGTTCTAGTTCTGTATTAGACACGAAAGCAAGTAGGATGACTTTGAGCCAATCACCGGGAGATGGTGAGTTCTAGTTCTGTGCTAGACATGAAAGCCAATTGGATGACATTGGGCCAATCCCTCTCCCATAACTCAACCCACCTTACAGGATTGTTGTTGTGAGGAAAACAGGAGAAAGGAGGAGTATTAGGTATGTTCACTGCAGTGGTGAGATTCAAATAATTTAACAACCGGTTCTCTGCCCTGATGACTATCTGGGTAGGTGGGGCTTGGTGGTCATGTGACTGGGTGGGCGTGGCCAACTCAACATCATTCACATCAATGGGCCCTTCGCCTTAGCTGTTACAATGTAATAAGGGTTAACCGGAGAGGCAGTTTCTGTAAGCAGAGCAATAAAGATTAGGCTAGAAACAACACCAGAATATTTCCTTCCTGCCTTCCTTACAGGATTAGCCCTGTAAAGTGGGAAAAAACAAAAGGAGATTTCTTCCAACAACTGGTTCTCTGAACTGCTTGGAAAGTTAACAACAGGTTCTCCCGAATAGGTGCGAACTGGCTGACTCCCACCACTGGTTCACTGCCTTCAGTTACTTATAAAAGTAATAAAGGCAGAATACAACAAGAAGTTGATAAATAAATAAATTCTGGTGCATTGAAAGATGTCCCATTAGCTGAGCCCTGCCATTTCTTTTCTTTTACATTGATTTGTTGCTGGATATTGTCCCAGCCAGGATGACAGCTGACTCAAAATCATTTTCCCATAAGCAAACACATGCCAAAAGGTAAAGGTTCACCTCGCACATATGTGCTAGTCGTTCCCGACTCTAGGGGGCGGTGCTCATCTCCGTTTCGAAGCCGAAGAGCCAGCGCTATCCGAAGACGTCTCGGTGGTCATGTGGACGGCATGACTTAACGCTGAAAGTGCATGGAACACTGTTACCTTCCCAACAAAGGTGGTTCCTATTTTTCTACTTGCATTTTTATGTGCTTTCGAACTGCTAGGTTGGCAGAAGCTGGGACAAGTAACGGGAGCTCACTCCATTATATGGCACTAGGGATTCGAACCGCCGAACTTTCTGATCGACAAGCTCAGCATCTTAGCCACTGAGCCACGGCGTCCATATAAATGTGGAACGCCTGCTAGCCACATTTAGTTATCCACATATAAATGTGTGGATAAATCCACACATACACCCAGTGGTGGGTTGCTCCCAGTTCAGCCTGGTTCGGCCAAACCCATAGTAGCGGTGGCGGAAGGCCCCGCCCACCCACCCAGACGCTTCTGCATTGCGGCGCACGCCCAAACCAGTAGTAAAAATATTCTCAACCCACCACTGCGTACACCCCGTCCCCTTCAAAGTAAATCTGGAAATTCAGACAAGCAGAATTTCAGAGCATTATGCAGCATTACCCAAAGAAAGAGCAAAACGGAAGGGTTACCCGTGTGGGCTGGAGGATTGACAGCCCTGGAATTTCTGCGGCGGTAAAAGAGTTTGACTTTCAGAATGAAGACATAATTCCAATGCTAATAGGGAGAGAGAGAGAAAAAATGGAGAAATCACCCACTCTCGACTGGAGAACAATCTGCAAAACGTGTCCCTGTGATTGATTGAGCTGCTATTACTTCAACTTGCCTACCTTCCCTTAGAGAAGAAAGCGGGGGGGGGGGGAATAAGAGGTGTATTTTTTTACTATGGGTCTCCTTACAGCAGGTTGCCTGGGGCTGATATATGGAGGTGAATGAAGCAACGGGGACTTGCTTTAATGCTCCAACCAGAGCAATTTTGTTCTTTGGAAGACAAGCCCTGCTTCATACTTAACTCAAGGTTGCCACAGTGTGAGAGAAAACACAATCTGGCCGAGAGTTGTTTTTTTTTTAAGAACAGTTTGTTAACCATCTAAACAAAGACATCATTACCACAGGTAGCTCCCCCATGGAAAAAATGCAAGTCTCTTTTGTACCAGAATCTGTTCGCAAAAGGGGAAGAGAAGGAGGAGGAGGAGGGAGACCGCACAAATTGGATCAAATGATCTCTCTCTCTCTCTCTCTGACTGTCTCTGTCTCTGTCTCTCTGTGTCTCTCTCTGTCTCTTTCTCTCTTTCTCTCTCTCCCTCTCTTTCTGTCTGTATGTGTCTCTATCTCTTTCTCTGTCTCTGTGTGTTTGTCTGTGTCTCTCTGTCTCTCTTTCTCCCTGTGTCTCTCTGTCTTGTGTGTCTCTGTCTCTTTCTCTCTGTCTCTGTGTGTCTGTCTGTCTGTCTGTCTCTCTTTCTCTCTTTCTCTCTCTCTTTCTCTCTGTGTATCTCTCTCTCTCACTCTGTGTGTGTGTGTGTGTGTGTGTGTGTTTATGTGTGTGTGTCTCTCTCTCTGTCTTTCTTAATGTGTTGGTGTCTGGACAAAAACTGACTCCATTTGGCTCTGAGCTCGGAGCTAATTAGGACGTCTAGTCTGGCCTTCGCTTAAGTGCTCACACAGCTTTGGAGGTGCTTAACTAAGCTTAGAATCCCATCAAGAATGACCCGCGGGGAGGAGGACGATTCACCCCACCCCATTCCCTCCTCTCTCTCCCTCCCTCCCTTCATCTCTCCCCCTCCCTCTCCTTTCCCCTCTCCCTCTCCCTCTCCTCCCCTCCTCTCTCTCAGAGCCATCCTCTGCCCCCTGCTTGAAAGAGATGCAGCCCTCCGCACAGGAGCATCCCCAAAGATGCTCAGATAAACCCCACAGCCATGCCGTCATCTTGGGAAGTTTCAGAGACCCCAGTGTGGACCAATCGCACAAGCCTCTTAACAGATTTCACAGATTAACCGAGTTGGAGGGGACCTTGTAGGTCATCTAGTCCAACCCCCACCCCTACCCCGGCCAAGCAGGAGACTCTACACCATTTCTGACAGATGGCAGTCCAGTCTCTTCTTGAAAGACTCCAGTGATGAAGCTCCCACAACATCTGTTCCATGGGTTGATTGTTCACACTGTTCTCTGAAATAGTTTGGTTCTCCTGCTTGAGCAACGGGCTGGACTAGAAGACCTCCAAGGTACCTCCAGGGTCATTCCTTCCTTCATTCTATTCTATTCTCACTGTCATAAAATTTCTCCATATTTCCCGATTGAATCTCTCTTTGAGATCCATCCATTATTCCTTGTCTGGCCTTCGGGTGCCTTGGAAAACAGCTTGACCCCCTCCTCAAATACTGGAAGTGCTCTCCTGCCTCCCCTGGTCCTTCTCTTGACTAGACTAGCCATGCCCAGTTCCTGCAACTGTTCTTCATATGATTTAGTCTCCATTCCCCTAATCATCCTGGTTGCTCTTCTTTGCACTCTTTCCTCCCTTGGGCCAAGCAGGAAGGGAGAGAGACATGTCCTGTCCCTTGAGCTAAAGCAGATTTTAGACAGAAGGTGCCTCTGATCAGTTTGGTGTAGTGGTAGGATACCAGGTGACCATGAGTTCTAGTCCCGTTTACGCATGAGGGTTAATAGGCTGACTTTGTGCCAATCACCAGGAGTCTGTTCGTTCTAGTCCCTCCTTAGGCATGAAAGCCGATTGGGTGACTCTGAGCCAATCACCGAGAGACTGTGAGTTCTAGTCCCGCCTTAAGCATGAAAATCAGCCAGGGGATTTTGGGCCAATCACCAGGAGTGATTGTCCCAAAGTTCTAGTCCCGCTTTCGGCATGAAAGCTGATTTTGAGCCAATCACACTCTCTCTCCGTCCAACCTACCTCACAGAGCTGTTGTGGGGTTAATAGGAGGAAGAAGCAGCATGGATGTTTGCCACCTTGGCTTAGTTATAAAGTCACAAAGGTGGTGTCGGAAGAAATGTCCTTCTGGATTCAGTTCCAAATGGGGAAAAAGACAGTGGATTCATGGAAGTTGCTTGGAAAGAAGGTTTATTGATGGACAGGATCACATGGCTTGAGATCCTGGGCAGAGATGCTGGGAGTGCCCTGGTTTTATGCCCTCTCTGGGCTTTTGAATTTGAGCTTGCATTCTGATTGGTTGTCGGACTCCCATGGGGCCATGCAGGGGCAACTCTGTAGGCTGTCCCGAGTCCCAAGCTTGGTTGACTCTTGCTGGGTGATGATGTAATGAAAGGGCTTTGTGGGATTTCTATTATGACCCTGCCTGAAGGAGATAGATCTTTGTTATGTAGAATAGACTGGCTCAGGCCTTAATGGCCCATTGACAAAGATGGGGGGCGGGGAGTGAGTTTCTGCCTCCCTTTTTGGGAAATATCCTGCCCTTTTAATAATTATTAATTTAATAATTTAAAATGATATTTTTAATAATAACAAATTAATAATTTATTAATTTAATATTTCCTTAAATCTTTCATTTTTCTAGGAGAGGAGTGGGCGCTAATTTCCTACAGTGGGATAAATATCAAACCAATAAATACATGAGGAATCAGGTCTGGCTCAAACACGAATGGTTTTGGTAAACTGGTGAAAAGACCATTCTATTTTTTTTTTCTTTTAGAGATGAAGGAGGGGAAGAAGACATTTAGCCCAGGGGGGTGGGGATATTCTATAAGAATGTTTCTTTTACAATTTGTGTGTCTGTGTGTCTGTGTGAGAGAGAGATTCTTGTCCATCTTTTGCAGGGATGCTCAAATGATTTGAAACCTCGGGATGCTTGTCACATCTTGATGAGTCTAATTCCCCATTCTATGCCATTCCTGAACACCTGCTTAAGCATATTCCAGCAGCTATTTATGAAAACTAATATTGATTTATTACCGAAAAAGGGTTTGGTTACATTATGCGGAATTTATCTCGGGGACAAATAATAAGTTTTATTCTTACATACACGATTGCTTTGAGATATCACGAATTAACCAACAGAAAGAGCAAGCAAACTGAAGCTGCCAGATGACCTTGGAAAGGAAAGAGGCAGCTAACAAAAAAAAAACCTAGCTTATTATTTGTTTGGCTTTTTTTTTAACTTTGAGGTGTAGGAAGTTAAAACCCAGCCCTCTCCTAGAAAAATGAAATATCCTAGGAAATATTGAAAAGGCAGGATATTATATTTCCCTGGATGTGAAAAGGGAGAAACATGTTTTTAAAGACAGAATAGCTCCCTGCGACTTCCTGCCCCACCCCCTTTGTCAATGGGCCATTAAAGCCTGAGCTAGTCTACTTTATATAATAAAGGAAGGATTAGCCTTCCACAGAAACTCACCACATGGCATCTGGAAACTCAAACTTGGCCCCATGGGAGTCTGACAACCAATCAGAATACATTTCTTACACAGGAACAGGAAACAGAGAGGTGGGCCCGAACAGAGAGGATAAAGCCAGGAACTTTCAGCCCTTCTTTCTCTTCTTCTTCACCCAACATCTGGAAGCATGTGATCATCTTTTCTGTTCAGGACTCAAGCCATGAGGTCCCGTCCAATAAACCATCTCTCCAAGCACCTCCATGTCTCCAGTGTGTCCCCCCCCCCGACTTGGAGCTGAACCCAGGAGGATATTTCTTCCAATAGTGGGAAAAGAGCCGGCATAATAAAGAACATTGTTGATGTTAATAGTTTCTAGCATTAGTAGGAAGGACAGACTCTGATGCTTCCTTAAATAGTGGAATTTGGAAGCTTCGGTTCAGCCCACACCTGGGTCACCCCACATTTTTAACAGATAATACATTCCAGTTGTAAAAATCATTTTGTACAGGTGGAATGTATAGCAACTGTTCGGAGTTACAGCAGTTCTGGAAAAAAAATAACTTTACAACTGATAAAAGCTCACATTTATGACATTTGCAGTGCTCCCTTGGTCACATTATAGTAGTTCGTGTTGTCTTATGCCTAACCCTGTGATGGTGAACCTCTGGCACGCATGGCATTGCCCATTCCTCTTCTAGGTTTCTGGCGCACATGCAGGCGTGACGATCAGCAGGCCTGTATGCGTGCAGGAGTGCCGGAAACTGGAAGAGCTGGTCTTCTGTTTTCCGGTGTGAGCATGCCCGCCAGCCAGCTGATCTGTGTGTGCACATGAGTGGCAGTAACCGGAAGACTGTCTGGCCGGCAGGCATGCGTGTGCCGGAAACCAGAAGTTCATTTTCTGGCATGTGCATGCCCCCTGGGCAGCTCCTCTTCCTTGTCACGGCCCAGACGAGTGTGTGCATGAAAAGAGTACACACTCTTTTCGTCACTCAGTGTGGGAAAAGGTTTGCCATCCCTGACCTAACCTGTTGTTATTCTTCTCTTGCAGAGCAGAGAGATTGGAGAAGAAGGGATTAAAGAGAGTAAGTAGGCATGTAGGAGAGTGCTGATAGAAGTTGCTTGCTAGTTTTCCTTGGTTTTCCCCTCCCATCCTTTTTTCCCCCTGCGCTTCATTCTTTTTCGTGTTTTTCTTAGCTTACATTAGCTTTTCACCTTCGTGTTTTTAAACTTCAATAAAAATTAATATTCGCAAGGAATTGCTTGTTTTCTCTTAGACTCTCCTCCTAGGAGAGCAGAGATTGGAGAGGAAGGGACTGCAAGAGAGAAAGAAGGAAGACAATGGGAAAGACATTGGACTTTTTCCACAGCATACAAAAAAAACAAGTTGTGAAACTGATTAATCTTGCTGGTTTGAACTGGAAAGCAAAATGTGATTTCCTAACATGACTGTAGAGGAGGAGGAAGAGGAAGAGGAGGAGGAGGAAGAGGAGGAAAAGGAGGAGGAGTAGGAGTAGGAGGAGGAGGAGGAAAGTGAATGGATTCAGTTACTTGGAACAGAAAGAGTTGAAAGATGATTTATATGATCACTAACAGTTGACACCATTAATGGCACATAGTTAATCAAAGAATAACTTGCCCTGAACTTCCAAGAGTTTCCAGGTTTCCAGGTCTGGTTTTTTTCTTTGAAGATGTTTCGTTTCTCATCCAAGAAGCTTCTTCAGCTCTTCAAACGTCTTCAAAGAAAAAAAAAAACCAGAAAGTCCAGTTGCCTCTTGAAAAAAACACCTTTGGGTCAAAGACTACCTATATCCAATTGATAACAAAATAAACAATGCACGACAACCTACAGCAATAGCTACTGCCACGCTGCCTTCCCCAATTGTTGAACCCAACATCCTTTGCCTAGGGCAGAGGTGTCAAACTCAAGGACCGTGGGTTAGATCTGACCCATGACATCATCCTGGAAATTGTAAGGGGCTGGCTCATGTCACTTTGGCCCGGCCCATGCTATCTCAGCGCACTGGAGGTGGTGAGTGCACATGCGCACAGGCCAGTGGTGGGTTTCAAAAATTGTTCAAACCTACTATGTGGGTGTGGCCTCCTTTGTGGGAGTGGCTTGCCGCCCATGTGACCATATGGGAGTGGCTTGCCACCCACGTGACCGGATATGAAGATGCCGACGACACTTGTCAGAACCACCTTAAATTACCTCACACACAGCACTGGCATGCATAAGAATATGATGTAAACTTGTTTTTTAAAAGGCATCTTTGGTTTGCGTTAAAACAACTTCAACACGCGCAATGTTCCGATTGCACCACAAACGCAGAAGTCATCCTTACCTTTCACAGAGGCACTGAGTTTTATAAATATGAGCATGATAGTGTAGAATAATCATATCCAAGGACCAGTGGTGGGTTTCAAAAAAATTTGGAACCTCTTCTGTAGGTGTGGCCTGTTTTCCAGGTCCACTGGTGGAACCTCTTCCAAACGGTTCGGTAGATTTGACGAACCGGTTCTACCGAATAGGTGCGAACTGGTAGGAACCCACCTCTGGCATAGGCCCATGCAATCCCATGCATGTGCACAGGAGGTGGCGGCCCAGCGTTATCTCCTCCATCGCTTGCCCCTCAGTCACCACCGCCACTTCCTCCTCTTCCTCGCGGATCAGGGGGAAGGCAACCGCCACCGCTGAAGCCGCCGTCAGCAGCCCACTCCCCCCAGGAGGAGCAGCAACCACCCCAGCCGCGCCCCTCCTCCCAGCCCCTGGAGGAGATCCACAATGCTGATCTGGCCCTCAGTGAAATCGAGTTTGACACCCAGTGGTGGGATTCAGCCAGTTCGCCCAGTTGTTAACTTTCTGAGCAGTTTGGTGAACTGGTTGTTAACTTTCTGAGCAGTTTGGTGAACTGGTGGTTGGGAGAAATCATTAGGGCAGAGAACCGGTTGTTAAATTATTTGAATCCCACCACTGTTGACACCCCTGGCCTACAGTGATCTGCAGGACAGCCAGGAGCCCAGTTGTGGATGCCCCATGAAAATATATTACCGCTGAGCTTTATAACCTCTTTCAGCCACGGCCAGGGAGATTTACGCACTCCTTCTGTTGAGACTGTAATCATCCAAAGGTGATATCAGAGTAACGGCAAAGCTCTGATTTATGTTGTCAAGAAGAGCCAGTAAAATGTCAATGCAGGAGATAGAGTGGGCTTCAAAGCTACGTGATGGAGCACAGGGCCTACCTCTGTGTCCTGGATATTAATAATCGGGGAAATATACAGTCACAATAAGCTACAGTGTGCAAAAAAACACTCCGTTTGTCATGGGGCTTCGAAGCATTCTTGTTTAACTGGTAAATGTACTTCATCATATTCGGGTCCAGGTGCCAATGGCTCTTCTCTCAAATGTCACCCACAATTGGGTGGGTCAATACAGGGTGGGGGAAATGGGCTATGGGGGAGAGATAGGACAGAGTGGTTAACATGAATGTTTTAACAGATTAATACAGTTGGAAGGGACCTTGTAGGTCATCTAGTCCAAGCAGGAGACCCTACACTATTTCTGACAGATGGCAGGCCAGTCTCTTCTTGAAAGCTTCCAGTGATGAAACTCCCACAACTTCCGAAGGCAAATTCTGTTGCATTGGTTGATGGCTCTCACGGTCAGAAGATTTCTTCTTATTTCCAGGTTGAATCTCTCCTTGGTCAGTTTCCATCCATTATTCCTTGTCTGGCCTTCAGGTGCTTTGGAGAATAGCTTCATCCTCTCCTCTCTGTGGCAGCCCCTCCGATATTGGAAGACTGCTATCATGTCTCCCCTGGTCCTTCTCTTCACTGGACTAGCCATGCCCAGTTCCTGCAACTGTTCATTGTATATTTTAGCCACCAGTCCCCTAATCTTTTGTTGCTCTTCTCTGTACTCTTTCTAGAGTCTTTTTTATAAGATGTTGAGTGACCAAAACTGGATGCAGTACTCTAGGTGTGGTCTTACTAAGGCTTTATAGAGTGGTCCTAGTACTTCACTTGATCTTGATTGTATCCCTCTGTTAATGCAGTTTAGGATTGCATTGGCTTTTTCGGCTGACGTAGCACACTGTTGGCTCATATTTAATTGGTTGTCGACTAAGACTCCAGGATCCCTCTCACAGTTACTGCTATTAAGCCTGGTTTCATTCAGTCTATATGTGTACTTTTGATTTTTATACCTGAAGACCTTCTTAAAATAAATTATGCAAAAGATGTACCTGGAACTGACTCCTAGTTTCCCATTGGAATTGACCCTTTGCAGGTAGTCCTTGACTTGAGACTGTACAGGTAGTCCTCAACTTATGACTACAGTTAAGCCCAAATTTTCTGTTGTTATGTGAGACATTTGTTAAGTGAGTTTTACCCCATTTTACATTTTTTTTCTTGCCCCAGTTGTTAAGTGCATTGAGCCCAGAGTTATGATCGTAAGTCATTGTGGTCATTAAATGAATCCATTTTATATAATGGACCTTTTTTTTTTGCTGGAAACTAGAAATCAGCCTTGGAAACTGACAAAAAAGTTTTTAAAAAATCAGCTATGGGACATTGCAAGCGTCTGAAAATGTGAACTGGCTGCCAATAACAATAGCAATAGCACTTAAACATATACTGCTTCACAGTGGTTTTACAGTCCTCTCTAAGCAGTTTACAGAGTCAGCTTATTGCCCCCAACAATCTGGGTCCTCATTTTACCTTGGCAGGATGGATGGCTGAGTCAATCTTAAGCCTGGTGAGATTGGAACTGCCAAATTGTAGGCATCCGGCAGTCAGAAGAAGTAGCCTGCAGTGATGAAGCTCCCACGACCTCTGAAGGCAAACCATTCCATTGGTTGTTTGTTCTCATTGTCAGAAAATTTGTCCTTATTTCTAGGTTGAATCTCTCCTTGATCAGTTTCCATCCATTCTTCCTTGTCTGGCCTTCAGGTGCTTTGGAGCGTCGTATTTTTTTTTTTAGTATTTTAGTATTTTATTAATATTTATAGGCCACCCTTTTCCCCGCGGGGACTCAGGGCGACTTACATAAAATAGGGAGGGGGGGTATAAACAATAAACATAAAACAATACATAAGAGTAAAATAGTACACAACATTCATTCTTCATTCAGGTGGGGACAGATTGTGATCTTATCCCCAGGCCTGACGGGATAGCCAGGTCTTGAGGGCTATGCGGAAGGTCTGGGCGGTGGTGAGGGTACGAATCTCCACGGGGAGATCGTTCCAAAGGGTCGGAGCTGCTACTGAAAAGGCCCTCCTCCGTGTAGTTGCCAGTCGACACTGACTGGCGGATGGTATTCGGAGGAGGCCCAATCTATGTGATCTTATAGGTCGCAGGGAGGTAATTGGCAGGAGGCGGTCTCTCAAGTACGCAGATCCACTACCATGGAGGGCTTTATAGGTGGTGAGTAGCACCTTGAAGCGCACCCGGAGATCAACAGGTAGCCAGCGCAGCTCACGGAGGATAGGTGTTATGTGGGCGAACCGAGGTGCGCCCACAATCACTCGCACGGCCACATTCTGGACTAGCTTATACTCCGGTGCATCTTATACGCCGAAAAGTACAGTAAGTTTGGGGCAAAAAATGTGGGGGCAAAGAGAGCCTTTAGGGCCTCGAAAGCCCATTGACAGGCCATCGTCCATGGCAGTGGCTGGCCACGCTGGGGCTTAACGGTAGCAGGGTTTGTTTTTAGCAACTCGGTTAATGGCAATGCGACCTTGGCAAAGGAGGGGATAAACTGCTGATAAAAGTTCACAAACCCCCAAAAGCTCTGTAGTTGCCAGTGGGTTTTCGGGGGTTGCCAGTCCATTACAGCTTGGACCTTACTCAGATCCATCTACACTCTGGCATCTGATATGCAATACCCCAAGTAGTCCAGATGAGACTTATGAAACTCGCACTTGGAGAGTTTCACATACAGATTCACTGCTAGCAGTTTTTCCAGCACCTCCCATACCAACTGGGCATGCTCCGACATGGTGGAAGTATATATCAATATGTCATTCAGGTATACCACCACTCCATGGTAGAGATGGTCGTGCAATATACTGTTGATTAATCTCATGAACACTGCCAGAGAGGAAGTGGGGGGGGGGGCATTGTAGCCCAAACGGCGTTATCCAGAATTGATAACTCCCCAGTGGGCAGTTGAACACCATCTTCCCCTTATCCCTTTGTTTTTTGGGTAGGTGCTGATAGGAATATAATTCTAACGGTTGGGTTGGCAATATATAAACCATGTAGCAATACTATACCTGTTTCTTTAAATCATACTGTAAAATGTGATTGGTTGCTGTTTCCTCAATCGTCCATAAGAGGGAGCC
Source organism: Thamnophis elegans (assembly GCF_009769535.1). NCBI lineage: Eukaryota > Metazoa > Chordata > Lepidosauria > Squamata > Natricidae > Thamnophis > Thamnophis elegans. Next base: position 132,441,089 of record NC_045544.1, read on the forward strand.
AGAATGACTGTTAGCTCTCTGTTCGTTAGATGCTGGGCTGATCTGATCTGTTTTGGAAGCTGCCTGTTAGAAAGTGCCGTGAGCTATTGTAAGTTTTGCAACTGCTAGCAAACTTTGAGTACTGAACTGATTATATGATACTGGACTATGTTATTTGGATTGTCCCTTAACTGAAAGACATTGATGACTGACTGTCTTATCCATGTATGACTTGGACTGTTTGATGGACTCTGATACCTCTATTTCCATGAAAGTAAAAACCTATTTAAACTGCAGTGTCTCTGTATGCTGGTTTGTGTGTTCTTCAACAACACTCTCACAACGCTTCTCTGAACGCACTCGCTCTCCCAACGGGGAGCTTACCTAACAGGTGCCATTTATAACATAGGAAAACCCAGATTTGCACATCAGCCACTGCATTCCAGATCAGCTGATGCACCGATTTTCTGAAAATACTGTATTTTTATCCCATTTTAACTATTTTTATAAGTAACTCAAGGCAGCAAACATACTTAATACTCCTTCCTCCTCCTATTTTCCCAACAACAACCCTGTGCGGTGGATTGGGCTAAGAGAGAGGGACTGGCCCAAAGTCACCCAGCAGGCTTTCATGCCTAATACAGGAGTAGAACTCAGCGTCTCCTATAGGGTTTGGCCCAAAATCACCCAGACACGTTTCATGGCTAAGGTGGGACTAGAACTCACAGATCCTGGATTAGACTTCAGAAGATCTGTATTCTAATTCTGCTTTAGGCACAGAACCCACAGGGTTCTTTGGACCAATCATTCCTGCTGTGTCTTAGGGAAGACATAATTTAACAACTGCAGTGATTCACTTAACAGCTGTGGCAAAAAGGTCATAAAATGGGACAGAATTCACTTAACAACTGTCTTGCTTATTAACAGAATTCTGGGCTCAATTGTGGTTGTAAAATGAGGATTATCTGTATAAATTTGCTTAATAATAAAATAAATAAGCACTGCAGGGACTTGTCCAGGGCAATCAGCAGGAGTCAAGACTGACTTAAAGGCACAATCAACAACCAATCATTATTAATCAATCAGAGTAGAATTTGGAGGTCTTCTAGTCCAACCCCCTGCTCAACCTATACCATTTCAGGCAAGTGGTTGTCCAGACTTTTCTTAAAAACCTCCGGTGATGAAGCACCCACACTTCTGAAGGTAAGCTGTTCCACTGGTTAATTGTTCCAACTATTAGGAAATTCTCTTTAATTTTAAATTCTCCTTAATTTAAATTCTCCTTATTCTCCTAAATTCTCCTTTGTTTTTCCTCAATTCCAGGTCATTTCTCTCTTTCATTAATTTCCATCCATTGCTTCTTGTCTTGCTTCTGGTGCATTGGAAAATAAATTGACCCCCTCCTCTTTGTGGCAGCCTCTCAAATACTGGAATACTGGAATACTGGAATACTGGAATACTGGAATACTGGAATACTGGAATACTGGAATACTGGAATACTGGAATACTGGTATTGTATTGTATTGTATTGTATTGTATTGTATTGTATTGTATTGTATTGTATTGTATTGTATTGTATGATAGATAGATGATAGATAGATAGATAGATAGATAGATAGATGGATGTGAGAGAGGGGGAGAGGGAGAGAGAAATAGATAGATTCTGGGAGAGGGGGTAGTTTATTATCTGATAGATAATATAGATAGATGATGGATAGATGATAGATGATAGATAGATAGATAGATAGATAGATAGATAGATAGATAGATAGATGGATATGATAGGATAGATCAGATAGCTGGAGAATGAACGAGTGAGCAAGCGAGAGAGAGAGACAGAGACAGAGACAGAGAGAGACAGAGAGACAGAGACAGTGACAGAGAGACAGAGACAGAGAGACAGAGAGACAGAGACAGAGACAGAGAGACAGAGGGAGAGAGACAGAGAGACAGAGAGACAGAGACAGAGAGACAGAGACAAAGACAGGGAGACAGAGAGACAGAGAGACAGAGAGACAGAGAGACAGAGAGACAGAGACAGTGACAGAGACAGAGAGACAGAGAGAGACAGACAGAGAGAGAGACAGAGACAGAGAGAGAGAGACAGAGACAGAGAGAGAAATAGTTTATTGATAGACAACAAACTATCAGAATTCTGGATGCAATTCATTGATGGTTTCCTGTAGAGATTTAGTCTTAGTCCTGTCCTAAACCACAAAAAAAGCTGCAGACTCTGGGCCAGTCCTTCTGTCTCAGCCCTGGGAAAAAGGCATGGGGGGGGGGGAGGAGGCATTCATCATTCTGAAAACCTTGCCATGAAACCTGTAAGGACTTGTCCAGGTAGCCTCCACAACTCAAACACACACACACACAAACACACACACACACACAGACGTAGGCATATGAAGGATGTAGTCATTCTGAAAAAGTTGTTATAAGGGTGGCAAGACAATGCTCCTACATTATCCCAACTGATGGGCGTGAATGGCAAGTTGCTTACTTCGGGGGGGGACAGCCTTTTCGGTTAATAACCTGGTGACAAACCACCCCCTCGCCAGCTCCGAGAACACCCATTCAGCTGTCAATAGCGTTCAGTCAATGACACGGTATAAATGCAACATCGACAGAACGCTTCATGCTAATGCTTGATCGATCCAAGCAGTGGGACATTAATCCCATTGGCTAGTTGGGGGGGGGAGGGGATGACGGTCACGTGACTGGGCCTATTAGTCCAAGTTGTGGTGGGAGGGGGAATGGAGGGTGTTCTAAGAAAAAAAATCTGTCAGCCTTGCAACACACAGATCGGCAGGAACCGCAACGCATGACCTTTGACCACAAAAGCTGCTTACCAGGCACCCTGGCCGATCGCTCTGGCTGTCGACGGTTAAAAGCTCATCTTGCATGGCCTCTTTGCCCACTGCCGTTTGCATCAATCAACCAAATCCAGTGCCGTCAAATTCTTTCTTTCTTTCTTCTTCTTTTTTTTAAAAAAAGACAAAAGGTAGAGGAGTTACCCCTTTCAAAAAGATGTCGCTTTTAACAATACGGGCCCCATTAGCAATCAGGCTCCCATTCTGGACCGTTTCATAGAAAATCAAGAGGCAAAATAATTGATTCAATAGGAATGGGGGGGAAATGGGGGGGAATCGCGTCTTTAGCGCAGTTCTGCTGCGACAGGGTGGGGTGGGGGGAAATGTAAAAACGTAAGGTGAAAGCTTCAGGAGTCAAAAAGAAGAAAAAGGGAGAATTGATTTGATTCACTGCTTTGGTGGAAGCTGTGGGTTGATTTTTTTTTTTTTTAATGTTCTTCCATAAGAGATTTTATGTCACTTTTATTGCTGGATCTCTTGTAAAGGAGGAAAACTGAGAGAGCCACACCAGAAAGATAATGAAAGCCCCTTTGAACAGATTCAAGGGATGTGCCCCCCCCCAAAAAAAACCCCACTCTAGAGTGAACGTTAGTCAATATGAACCTAGTTTGCAACTGATCACATCTAAGCTTAAACAAGGTTGTCCGTTTTAAAAGTCCGAGACTCAACATAAAAATGGCTGGAACAGAAAGGGGAATTTAGGGGGCATTAGATACACCCAATGATGTAGCAGTGCATACACAACAATGTGAAATCATAGCTGCCGCTTCTTTAGCTCCTGGCAGGGGTGGGCTTCGGAAATCTTAGCAAGAGGTTCTCTGCCCAGTTACTGGTGGGCGTGGCCTAGTCAGCCTCCTGCACCACAATGGGTGGGAGAAGCGTTTTTGCCCTTCCCAGGCTCTGGATGCTTTCCTCGAGCCTCCGGGAGGGCGAAAACAGCTTCCCCAGGCTCCAGAGGTCAGAAACGGGCTCGTTTCCAGACTTCCTGAACTTCCGATAGGGCTGTTTTTCACACTCCCCAATCCTCCGTGCGTGCCCTGCATTTACCTGCATCCAAAACGGGCTTCGTGGGGACTCCTGGGAGGGGAGGGGTAGGTGGGGCCAGCCAGGAGTGTGATTTGGTGGTTCTCTGAACTGCACAGAAGCTTAGCTAGAGGTTCTCCTGGACCCCTGGAAACCCTCAGCAGCCGACCCCCGGGGGCCCCAGCCGCAGATCCGTGGACTGGCAGCGGGCCGCAGCATGCCAGAAACCTGGCCGCACAAACAAGGGAAACCTATCCCATCCATGGGATGCAGGCAGCATGTGAAACCACTCCCCCTCCAGTCCACGGAAAAACCTCTCTCCACGAAATCAGTCCCTGGTGCCCAAAAGTTTGCTGGCCACTGCTTTAACTGATACAGGTAGTTCTTGACTCACAACCTTTCATTTAGTGCAGGGGTCAGCAAACTGCGGCTCTGGAGCCGCATGTGGCTCTTTCCTCCCTCTGCTACGGCTCCGTCACCGGTCAGCGCCACAATTTTGAGAGGAGCTTTTGGCGGGGAGGGGGGAGAGAAGCACAGTGCGCCAGGAGAAGACTCTATGGCAAGGGGAGGGTTTTCCAGTTGTCTCCACAATTGATATGGCTTTCGATTATGACAGGTAGAAGAAAAAGTATGTCGCTCTAGGAGGAGATTCTATGGTGGGGGAACTTCCGGTCAGCTCCAGAATTGAACACGGGGCTTCCGGTTAGGACCTTTGTGGCTCCCGGTGTTTTCTTTTCTGTGGGAAACGGGTCCAAATGGCTCTTTGAGTGTTTAAGTTTGCCGACCCCTGGTTTAGTGATTGTTCAAAGTTACAACGGCACTGAAAAAAGTGAATTAGAACCAACCCTCGCACTTACAACCATTGCAGCATCTCCCTGGTCACATGATCGGAATTCAGCTGCTTGGCAACCAGCATACCTTTACGACCATTGTAGCATCTTGGGGGGTCTTGTGATTGCCATTTTAAAATGTCTTGGCCAGCTTCTGGCAAGTCAATGGGGGAAACTGTATTTGCTTAATGACCATGGGATTCATGGTCTGGCCTGGAAATTCTGTGAGTTGAAGTCCCTATGTCTTAAAATTGCCAAGGTTGAGAAACACTGGAACAGAGATGGAAGACTAGAGACTAAAGTCAACATTTGAGAGGTGGGATATTTCCAAAGTAGTCATCCCATCAAAGGGTCCTTGATGCTTTCTAAGCTCGGTTATGTAGGAAGTTAACATTCAACCCTCTTAGAGGAAGAGAAGAGAAGAGAAAGGAATAGGAATAGAACAGAATAGAATAGGAGTTGAAAGGGACCTTGGAGATCTTATAGTCCAGTGGTCTCCAACCTTGACAACTTTAAGACTTGTGGACTTCAACTCTTAGAGTTCCTCAGCCAGCTGGCTGAGGAACTCTGGGAGTTGAAGTCCACAAGTCTTAAAGTTCCCAAGGTTGGAGACCACTGTTCTAGTCCACCCCCCTCCCCCTGCTTAGGCAGGAAGCCCTGCCCCATTTCAGACTAATGGATATGTAACATCCTCTTAAAAACTTCCAGAGTTGGAGCATTCACAACTTCTGGAGGCAAGTTGTTCCACTGATTAATTGTTCTAACTCTCAGGAAATTTCTCCTTAGTTCTAGGTTGCTTCTCTCCTTGATTAGTTTCCACCCATAGCTTCTTGTCCTGCCCTCAGGTGCTTTGGTGAATAGCTTTGGTGAATAGCTCCCTCTTCTTTATGGCAACCGTGAAATAGTGGAAGACTGCTATCATGTCTCCCCTAGTCCTTCTTTTCACTAAACTAGACATCCCCAATTCCAGCAACTGTTCTTCATATGTTTTAGCCTCCAGTCCCCTAATCATCTTTGCTGCTCTTCTCTGCACTCTTTCTAGAGTCTCCACATCTTTTTACATTGTGGAAGAATGAAGTATTTTGAGAAATATTTAAAAAGGCAGAAATTTCCCTAAAGGTGAAACATGTTTCTAAAGACAGAACGACATTCCCGGCCCCCAAGCAGATACTAAGCCGAGGCCAGCCTTTAGAAATGCAGATTTGGTAATCCATTACTCCTAGCAGCAAGATCTGAATAAAGGTAGGATTAGCCCTCAGCCCTTTCATTGCATCAGCACACTTCAACCAAACTTGACTTCAAAACAAGCATGAGCCACATGGCCCCACGGGAGTCTGACAGCAGCCAATACAATACATGCCCTTGTCACAGGAACAGGAAGTTCAAGGGCAAAGGCCCAAAAGGGGGTATAAATAACCCTCACTCTGCACTCCATGTGGTCAGTTACCCAGAATCACACATGCTCGGTGGTTCTGCTTTACCATATTTGAACCATATGAAACTATATTTCCAATCAGCCTCCATGTTTACAGTGTCTTTCTCCCCACTTGTAACTGAACCAAATGGATATTTCTTCAAATAGTTTCTCCCAAAATAAGACCTCTCTGGATAATAAGCCCAATCAGGCTTTTGGGCACATGCGCTAAAATAATAAAACTCCCCCAAAAATATTGCAACATAGCAGCAGCCATGAGGGGGGCCACACTCTCCTGCACCTCAAAAAAAAAAAAAAAACCCAAGATCTCCCCAAAAACTAGGCCAAGAACTTATTTTGGGGCTCAAAAAAATAATAAGTCCGTATCTTATTTTGGGGGAAACACGGTATTTTCTTGCAGACGTCCAACGGAGTTGATTCAACTGAGAGCAAACCCCATGCCTTAGTGGCACTGATGATATTACCTAGTTCGGTAATAAAAGGTCTCTGCAAGAAAACAATCAGGCTCAGAGAGCACTGAAGACCCCTCGGTTCAACCCTGAGCTTCAAATATTCTCCTTCATTGGTAAATCATCCCATCCTTAACCAAGACCGCCTGCTCCCTGCTGACGTGGTGGGGCTATTCAAATCCACTGCTATGACAGCTGATTTGATGTCTTGACGAACAAACCACATTGCTTTAATAAGAAGTGTTTATTTGAATAATAAGGTCAGAGAGTTAAGTAGTTGGTATTCCAGTCGTAGGAAGCTATTTGCAAGGTGTCACTAATAATTAAAGCCTTTTTTTTATAAAAAGTTTTTTTAAAAAACCAGGAGCAATAAACCCACTCTTTTCTTGAATATACTTCACTATGGTGAAGGAAGCCATCAGGCCAGGCAAGTGATCTTTGAGGTTTATTAATTGCTTCAGCGCTGCGGCTCTGGCAAATTTATTGCTCAAATTAGCATGTAATACACTTACAATATAGCTACTATCATTCCCACTTTAGAGAGCCTATTTGGGAGTTAAGTCACCCAAGAAGCACATTTATTTACCTACCTACGATGTTCTATGGCTTGAAAATTTAATATTTCAGGGAGCACCCAGCAGCTTTCTTTATCCTCCAAAGTGCAACTCTGGCAAATGCATACCCCAATATTTTCAGAAGATGCAAAGAGATGCACTTTGGACAGAGAGAGATGGGAGGGATATAGAGAGAGACAGAGACAGACAGACAGACAGACAGACAGACAGACAGACAGACAGACATAGAAACAGAGACAGAGAGGCAGAGACAGAGAGAGAACTTCATCACTTGAGACTTTCAAGAAGAGATTGGACTGCCATTTGTCAGAAATGGTATAGGGTCTCCTGCTTGAGCGGGAGGTTGGACTACATGACCTATATAAGGTCCCTTCCAATGCTGTTAATCTGTTATAAATGGCTGTGTGTGTGCATGTTCCAGCATAACTCTGGAACGCCTTGAGCAATTTCAACTAAACTTGGTACACAGGTGCCTTACTCTCTGGAAACAAATACTGTGGGGTAAGACACCCCTAACACCCCTCAGGGTGTGTGTTATGTTAAGATACAGCCTGTTGTGCCTTAGAATGGCTTCTACCATACTACCGTAAAATGGCTTCTACTGTACAGAGCAGTGGAATTGCCGTGGAATTGCGAGTCACTGAGACCACTTGGAGGTTTATCTGTGTCCTCAGGATCACCTGAGTAGTGCAAATGGGTGAGGAGTTTTCTTCGATGCAAGATGCCCTATGACAGTCATGGCGAACCTATGGCACGCGTGGCACAGGTGGCACGCAGAGCCATTTGTCAGGCATGCGAGGCACTGCCTTGTCAGCTGGCCAGCATGTATGCGCGTGCTGGCCAGCTGAGTTCACCCTTTTTTAAAGGCATTTTGCGCCCTCCCCAGGCTGCAGTGGCTTTATAGGAGCCTGGGGAGGGCGAAAAGAGCCTTCCTGCCCCCCGGAGGTTTCATGAGCTTCTGTGAAGCCTCTGGAGCGCAAAAAACCGGCCCTACGGGCAAACTGGAAGTTTGGGAACGGACTTTCGGTTTGCTCGGAGGGTCATTTTGACTACTCCAGAGGATTCAGGAAAGCCTCCTGAAGGTCCCTGAAGCCTCTGGAGTGCTCAAAATGACCCTCCGACTTCCAGTTTGCTCGGAGGGTCATTTTTACTGCTCCGGAGGCTTCAGGGAAGCCTCCTCAAGGTCCCTGAAGCCTCTGGAGGGTGTCTGGGGGGACAGGGGAGGCTGTTTTCACCCTCTCCAGGCTCCTATAAAGCCTCTGGAGCCTGGGGAGGGCGAAAAAAGCATGCAAAAAATGGGGGGAGCGCCTGTAGTGTGTGCATGCACACTGGAGGGTCGCGCATTGCATTATGGGTGCGGCACGCCTGCACACAAACCCCCCTGCGCTCCCCCCACTTATGGCACGCGAGCCAAAAAAGGTTTGCCATCGCTGCCCTATGATGTACTGTTTTGCCCATTTAAAGGTTACAACAAGATTTTTAATCGTACAAATAGCCCTTGACTAATGACCACAATTGAGCCCAAAATTTCTCTCGCTAAGCAACACAGTTGCTAAGTGAGTTTTGCCCCATTTTGTGACCTTTTTTCACCATGGTTGCTAAGTGAACCACTGCAATCATTAGGTAAACCGTGCGGTCATTAAGTGAATCTTAATGGGTTTTGCTACAGGATGCTGCAGTTGTAAGTGTGAAAGGTGGTCGTAAGTCACTTTTTTCAATGCCGTTGTAACTTTGAACAATCCCTAAATGAATGGTTGTGAGTTAAGGACTACTGTATCGGCTATAGAACTGGCCACTGTGATTTCACATTGTTGTGTATATAGAGTACTTGGGTGTATCTAGTGCCCCTAAATTTCACTTTCTATGCCGTCATTTTTTCATTTTGAGTCTCAGGCTTTTAAAATTGGCAGCCTGGTTTAAGATAATCCCTTAGAAGAGAGATCAGTTGCAAACTTGGTTCATATACTGAGGAATCTTTACGTTGGATTATACAGGACTACCTATATCAGGGGTCCCCAACCTGTGGGCCGCAGCCTATTGGCCACAGGCCACGTGAGTAGCTGGTGGTGCGCATGCACAGCCCCACTCATGCGAGCGTCACAAGCTCATCGCCCCATTCGGGCAAGTCTTGTTGCAGGCGCTTGTGGCCCTGCTTGCACAAACAACGTGTGTTTGAGTGCACGCGCGTGCAACTACCCCTCCCACAAAACCATCCCCTCTTTAGCCCTCTCCCCCCATACACTCCAGGCCACCAACCCGGAAAGGTCGGTGAACTCTGATCTATATGATGTCATGCAATGCTTTATGACAGTGATGTCATCAGCACCAAGTCCCCAAATCAGAACGTTCATGTATATGTGTGCGCCGGAGCGCCACAAACCTAAAACCCAGCTGGCCGGGGAACACATGCCTGTTTTTTGGGCAGTTTTGGCCATTTGGGGCCATTTTTGCCCTGAAAACAGCCCCCAAACAGCCTGAAAAAAGGACTTTTGGGGCCGTTTTTCGGGCTGTTTTTCGGTGGTTTTCCAGCAATTCGGCGCCCATGAAGACCACCACCAGAAACTAGAAGAGCAGCTGATGATGGCACACTTGTCCACAGAGAGAGGTCTACGTGCCACCTCTGGCACACGTGCCATAGATTCGCCATCATGGCTTTATGATAATGCTTGTGCCCTAATATGCTTTATAACATTTACCAAATTTCAATTCTGTGGGAATTCTGCGTACTGGATTTTCAACACATTCTGTCCATTAGCTCATTTTGAGATACTCTGATTGAAAACATCTTGTCGTATATCGTACCATTTTGCCCAATTAAGGTGACAAGAACGAGAGTTTTAATAATACAAAGATTACCTCACAGTTAATGAATCCTCCATTATTATTATTATTATTTTGCCAATTGTCAAATGGCAGGAGGTGTTAGATCAGGGATCACCAGCCTTTCGGATCTCATAATTTTAAATTCCGCAGACTGCTAATATGATTTTCTTTTTTTAAAAAAAGATAAATACTATTTAGTGCAATATAAAAAATGTGAATCATTTTTCTGTGGACCACCGAAATGTTCTCACTGACCACCAGTGGTCCACGGATGAGCAGTTGGTGACCACTGTGTTAGATGGTGGCAAGGTTTACCTCAGTTGGGGACAAAGCCACCTTGGGACCCCTCTCTCTTGGCTCCAGCTTGGTTCCACATCCTGAGCGGCTAGTAATTCGCTCCATGTTTCCCTTCCACCTGTCCGGTTTTCCTTTTCCACCTCTTTGTTGGAGCCATTCTCTATTACAAAAGGGTTGCAGGCGCACACCAGAAGTGTCAGAGGCATTAGATAAGGTATTAAGGAGGTGTCAATGGCAGAATAGCAGGGATTACAGTGAAGCCTAAATAACGTGCAAAATAAAATCCCAAAGGTGATAAAGTCATTGATAAGAAAAGCTGGAGGACTACCACCCCCCCCAAAAGAGGGGGGAATGCAATTATTTTTTTCATTTCGATTGTTGAGGCTCAAAAGCACTTTGTTGCTTAAATAGCCTTCTCTCTCCATCCTCCCGACGTACTTCACTTGCACTTTTCTTTCGGAACATTATATTCCTCAATAATCATTTTATGGTCACTGGCGATAGATATATATATATAAAGGAGCAGCAGGGCCACTTCACACAAATAATCTTTCGCGCTTCTGAGTGGGGTCTTATTGTGCTTTATATCCCTGACAACATTTCGCACCGAGACCCAGCTTTGCGACAATCGACAACGGTGGGTGTTTTCACAGCTCGGAATTAATAGTATGACACCTTTTTTCTCTGTCTAGGAGATACCGGTATGGGATATTGGTACGGGAATCGGGTGTCTAATAAGGACTGAACTCCCTTCCCTGTAAATTTAGGACCCCCTTTCTATTGTGGTACATTTCGCAGGGATAGATGAGCGAGATTGTGTGTGTGTCTATCCGGAAATGTAAAGTTGTAACTTGGACCCGAGAGGCCTCTTTCGCCGTAAGAAATTCTTTGTCTCTTAAATCTGACAAGGCCTCCTTGTCAGTTACTTCTCTTCTCTGAAAGAGGTGTTGGAAGAAATCGCCATCTGGGTTCGGCTCCAAGTGGGGGGAAAAGATACTGGAAACATGGAGGCTGCTTGGGAAGATGGTTTAATGGTGGACAGGATCACGTGGCTTGAGGTCCAGGCCAAAAAGGGAAGAGATGCTGAAAGTCCCTGGCTTTATGCCCTCTCTGGGCTTTTGAATTTGAGCTTGTATTCTGATTGGTTGTCAGACTCCCATAGGGCCATGCAGAGGCAACTCTGTAGGCTGTCCTGAGTCTCAGGCTTGGTTGAGCCTTGCTGGGTGATGATGTAATGAAAGGGCTTTGGGGTTCCTATTATGGCTCTGCCTGAAGGTGGTAGATCGTTGTTATGTAGAATAGACTGGCTCAGGCCTTAGTGGCCCATTGACAAAGGTTTCTACCTCCCTTTTAGGGGAAATTTTCTGTCCTTTTAATATTTCCTAAAATATTTCATTTTTTCTAGGAGAGGGGTGGGTGCTAACCTCTTACAACTGCAGCATCCTTTTATCTTGATGCATCCAGAACTGGACATTCCTATCCATTGGTAGTCCTTGACTTATGACCACAATTGGGCCCAGAAGTTCTGTTGCTAAGCAAGGCAGTTGTAAATCGAGTTGCTCCTGATTTTATGACCTTTTTGCCCTCATGCTGGTTGAGTGAATCACTGCAGTTGTTGAGTGAATTGTGCAGTTCTTAAGTGAATCCAGTTTCGTCCACTGATTTTGCTTGTCGGAAGCTGGCTGGGGAGGTCACAAATGGCAATCACATGTCCCCGGGATGCCACTACTGTCATAAATACATGCCAGTGGCCAAGTGCCCAAATTTTGTACACATGACTATGAGAATAATGGGACAGTTGCATGCATGAGGATCAATTTTAAGTGTTGTGGCCCACCAGTGACCAGTGGAGCTGGCAGCAGATTCAGATAGTGAGGAGGTTGGGGAGGAAGATGGGCCAGTCCTGGAGTCTGGGGAAGACTCTGATGAGGGCTCTGTGTCGGAGGCAGAGACGGGGCAAGAGCCATATGCGAGTTATCAGCTGCCTTCAGAGTCAGACATCAGTGAGGCAGATGAACAGCTGGAGCCTGTTCCCTGCGTGCGCATGCGCAGAGTTGCCAGAGGAAGGGAACAGCTAAAGAACAGGGGTCGACTTGGGAGTAAGGCCACAAGTGGACAATGAATGGCCCCTCCCAGAGGAAATAAAAGAGGAGCGAGAGAGGAGGGGAGTTTGCAGGAGACCATTAGTTCACTTAATTGGTTTGTAACTCTCCGAGACTCCTTGCCAAGTTTGGCAGATCTCGGCCTGGCAGCTCTCCAAGCCAGATAAGGTCTGTGATTGTAAATCCTCCCTTGAAAGACTTTGCTAGATGTGAATGAGCAGAATTCACAGTGAAGTAATAAAAGGGGGTTTTGTCGGACAAGGAGTTTGCTTCATGCTCTTGGGAAGCCTAGGTCAGACCATTAACTCACTTTTTTTCAGTGGCGTTGTAACCTTGAACGGTCACTAAACGAATGGTTGTAAGTCGAGGACTCCCTGTACTCCATACCCAGTCAGTTTCTATTGTAACATTTATTTACTTTTTTATTGGTGCAGTTTTTTTACTCCCAGCCTCTGCCTGAAAAAGTCCCCACAGTTTTCTTGGCAAGTGCCATTGCCTCCTTCCTAGGGCTGAGAGAGAGGGGCTGGCCTTTGTGCCAAAAGTGGGCTAGAACTCGTGGTCTTCTCCTTTATATCCTGCTGCCTTCAGCATTTAACTGCACTGTCTCTCAAAGCAACATGACGTGCTATTAGATTTAGATTAGATTAGATTTTCTTGCCGTTCCTCTGATTTCTTTTCTTTCTTTCTTTCTTTTCTTTTGTCGGTTTTTAATTATGTGCAATAATGGGGGTCTCCTAACACAACTGTCTTAGCATAATTTTATTGTTGGCTTTGTCGAGTTAGTTCTTTGTTCTTTGTTAATTTGCTAATTGCTGTTTCCATTTAACATTCTTATTTTTATTTGGGGTCCCATGGGCTTAAGAAGATCAATACTGAAATACATATGCTTTTTTGGCAGACTTCCTTGGAAAAGAATTCCAGAAAAATCCCACATTGTGGATCACTTCAAAAGAAGCTCTTATTGTTGAGCATTTAATTCATAATCATATTCTGCCTGATTCATTGTACATTGTATAGGTGTATACACACAAGGCTACAACTGAGCAAGTGAGTTTTTGCCCCATTTTACCATTTCCCCCTGAAAATAAGACAGGGTCTTATTTTCTTTTGACACCCCCCCCCCAAATAAGCACTTAGCCTTATTTTCGGGGAGATCTTATTATTTTTGAGGTACAGGAGGCCGCTTAATCTCGGTCCGCGGATCAGCTGATCCAGAGAGGGCCGGAGGTTCTGTCTCTGTTTTTGGCACATCTTGCCAGCCCTGTCGTTGCTGGGCCTGGCGCTCTTTTGGCAGCCACCACTAAAAGAAGGGGCGTGGTAGCTAGGGTTTGCGGGAGCAGCCTCCGCTAGGCTGTTCCCTGTGGATGGCAGGTGCAATGCAGCGTGCATGGGGGAAGTTTCTCCCCCCAGGAAATGGCGGGGACCTGCTGCGCATGCGTTTACATATTTTAAGGGAGGCTTATTATTGGGGGAGGCTTATTTTAGTGCCGTGATGGCAGACTGATGGCATACGTGCCACAGTTGGCACACGGAGCCCTCTCTGTGGGCATGCAAGCCATCACCCCAGCTCAGTTCCACCACACATGTGCACCCACCTCCGGCTGGCCATCTGATGTGTGGGGAGCAGGGCGCATGCAGGAGATATGTATGTGTGTGCATGGGGGTTCATGCATGCATGCACAGGGGGGGGAGCACCCTCCTCCCACGGCCCATTTTTGATGCCAGGAGGCTTCAGGGAGGCCTGCTAGGCCCAATACGGGCTACAGGGGATGTCGCGTGTGCATGCGTGGGGTGATCATACAGGGGGGGTGTCACGCATGCATGTGCAGGGGGTAGGGAATGTGCAGGGGGTGTCACGCACACATTGCATTATGGGTGTGGGCCCGCATGTGCTTTTGACACCTGACGACAAAAAGGTTAGCCATCACTATTTTAGTGCATGTACTCAAAAACCTGATTAGGCTTATGATCTGGGGAGGTCTTATTTTCAGGGAAACAGGGTACAAACCTTCTTGCCACAGTTGTTAAGTGAATCAATCACTGCAGCTGTTACGTTGGTAACACGGTTGCTAAGTGGATCTGGCTTCCCCATTGACTTTGCTTGTCAGAAGGTTGCAAAAGGGGATCACATGAATCCAGGATACTGCAACCGTCATAAATACGAGCCAGTTGCCAAGTGTTCAAATTTTGATCATGTGATCACAGAAATGCCGCAATGGTCATAAGTGTGAAAACAAGCCATCTTGTTCTGCCTCATAGTTGCCACAAAGCTTGAGAGGAAGAAGGGAGGGGGGAAGTAGATAGCTCGGCTAACAGTCAAAACAAAAAGTTTTCCTGTGGGAACCAAGGTCATTGTAACAGGTGGCTGGTGAAGGAGGAGAGGAGCCTGCTAGCTCTATTCATTGGACAATGGGGACAATGCGGCTGATGTCCCAGGGCAGGGGGGAAGTTTTACTCTTTTAATTAAGTAAAAACCTCAGGAACTTTTAGAGTTGGTTTTCACCAACTGTGCCAATATGATGTATCCAATAAACCAGTGGTGGTATTCAGCCAGTTCTGACCGGTTCTGGCAAACTGGTAGCGGAACCTTTGAGTAGTTCGGAGAAATGGCCAGTATCACCTCTGGCTGGCTCTGCCCCTTTCTATTCTCTGCCTCCCGAGTCCCAGCTGATCGGAGTCCCAGCTAATCGGCTGGGTCATCTTCTGTTGCCCTGCACAGGAGAACGGAGCTGGAAAGCAGGTTAGTGGGGTGGGGTGGGAATGGGGATTTTACAGTATTCTTCTCCCAGAGTGGGGTGGAAATGGAGATTTTACAGTATCCTTCTTCTAGAGTGGGATGGAAATGGAGATTTTACAGTATCCTTGCCTGGAGTGGGATGGGATGGAGATTTTACAATATCCTTCTCCTGGAGTGGGGTGGAAATGGAGATTTTTCAGTATCCTTGCCCTGGAGTGGGGTGGAAATGGAGATTTTTCAGTATCCTTGCCCTGGAGTGGGGTGGAAATGGAGATTTTTCAGTATCCTTGCCCTGGAGTGGGGTGGAAATGGAGATTTTGCAGTATCCTACCCCTGGAGTGGGGTGGAAAGGGAGATTTTGCAGTATCCTTGTCCTAGAGTGGGGTGTAAATGGAGATTTTGCAGTATCCTTGCCTGGAATGGGGTGGAAATGGAGATTTTTCAGTATCCTTGCCCTGGAGTGGGGTGGAAATGGAGATTTTTCAGTATCCTTGCCCTGGAGTGGGGTGGAAATGGAGTTTTTGCAGTATCCTACCCCTGGAGTGGGGTGGAAAGGGAGATTTTGCAGTATCCTTGCCCTGGAGTGGGATGGAAATGGAGATTTTGCAGTATCCTTCCCTTGGAGTTGGGTGGAAATGGAGATTTTGCAGTATCCTTCCCTTGGAGTTGGGTGGAAATGGAGATTTTGCAGTATCCTTGCCCTGGAGTGGGGTGCAAATGGAGATTTTGCAGTATCCTTCCCCTGGGGTGGGGTGGAAATGGAAATTTTACAGTATCCTTCCCCTGCCATGCCCACCAGGCCATGACACAGCCACAGAATCGATAGTAAACATTTTTGAATCCCACCACTGCAATAAACATTTTCTTTGAAGAATCTACCTGCCTCGGAGTTCTGATTTCAATGGATGCATTATCGGAATGCTAAATTAACAACTGCAGTGATTCATTTAGCAATTGTGGCAAGAAAAGTCATAAAAATGGGGCAAAATTCACTGAGCAAATGTCTCACTTACCAACTGAACCTTTGGACTGAATTGGGGAGGTTCAGTTGATGACTACCTATCTCTATAGCAAGGGTATCGAAACTTGGGAACTTTAAGGCTTGTGGACTTCAACTCCCAGAATTCCCCTACAAATTTGAGAGCGAATCCTTTTTATTTCCAATAAATTTCTAAGCTGCAAAACACACACAGACACACCACAAGTGCGTCGGCAGAGAGGCTCCAGCGTGGCTTTGTGTGCTGGGGAGGGAGGCGAGAACTCTAAACGGTTCTGTGTTATCTAGTTGTTTCAAGGGCCCACTGCTGATCTTTTTACAATCTTCTCAGATTTCACCAAGATCCTTGACCTTCAATTAAAGTGAAATGGTGCTTCGCCGCAGCCTCTTGCAGATGCTGGCACGGAAAGATTAACAAGCGAACCCCAATTATAAAGCCAAGCGCCGTGATGCAGGCAAGCAGGCGCCGGCATCAGATAAGGGCCTCTTCTGAAGGCATGTTTTCCTGAAAGCCTCCAGAAAGCCAGCCGGACGCCAACCAAAAAAAGGAAATCTCTTGCTCCGGTTGCCCCCGGGAGCATCCAGACGAGCTGGACTTCAACTCCCATAATCCAAAGGAGGTAATTGGGAGCTAAAGGTTGGAAAGACACCCCAAAGAGAACAAAAATTGTAAAATTGCTGTGGAGTCTTCTCTTGAAACTTTGTCTGCCGCGCTTGCCACCTCTTGAAGAGCGTGACCCAACAAAAGGGCGAACGACAAATCCGCGCCCGACTAAACCGTGTTGCTAAAACCACGACGTCATCAGCGCGCCGACAACAGCACGGAGACAGAAGGGCGCTTTACAACAGTACGTCGACAAAAAGCTGATTTAACTTAAGGTAAGGGTTAGGTTTAGACTTAGGGTTAGGGTTAGGGTTAGGGTTAGGGTTAAGTTTAGGGTTAGGTTTAGGGTTAAGTTTAGTTAGGTTTAGGATTAGGTTTAGCGTTACATTTAGGGTTAGGTTTAGGTTTAGAGTTAGGTTTAGTTTTACAGCGCGCTTCTGTTGCTGCGCTGTTGTTGGTGTGATTCAGCGCTCATTCGCTTTAGAACACGCAGTTTTGTCACCGCGGTTTAGTCGGGCGCGGTTTTGTCGTTCGCCCTTTTGTCGGTGAACCCTTGAAGAGTGGTTGCCAGAATGCATCAGAAGAGGAAAAATCGAAAATATAGGAGATGGTCCTTGACTTACGAGCACCATGAGCCCAAAATGTCTGTTGTTAAGTCAGACACTTGTTAAGCGAGATTTGCCTCATTTCACGACCTTTCTTGCCACAATGTTAAGGGAGTTAAAGTTGTTATTCTATTCTCAATAAGGAGTCTACTCAATAAAGAGTCTTCTATTTCTGTTATTCTATTGTATTCTACTCCGATATTCCTATTTCTTTCTATTCTATTCTTAGTAAAGAGTCTACTTGATTCTGTTTCTAGAATCAATCTATATTGAGTAGAATCAGTGGTGGGATTCAAATTTAACAACCGGTTCTCTGCCCTAATGATTTCTTCCAACAATCAGTTCACCAAACTGCTCAGAAACGTAACAACCGGTTCTCCCCGAAGTGGTGTGAACTGGCTGAATCCCACCACTGAGTAGAAGAGACTCCTTAATGAGGAGTCTATTCTACTCTATTCTCAATATAGAGATGGGAATATACTTTTAAAACACCCACTCAATATTCTCAATATTCAATAAACCAAATATTCTAGGTTACCTTAATATTTGGAAACAAAACATGGTTTCTTTCAAGCGAAGCCTCGTCATGACTATCTTCCAAACAACAGTTCAGAAAAACCAGGATGAGGCATGACATCCAAGCAAAGTTAGCTGTCACAATTTCATGCTACATTGGCAACTTTGCTTTGCCAGCTGCATCTTCCATCAGAGTTGGAAGATCTAGTTTAGATTGTCATTCTTGGCTTTTGCTATCTTTTCCATGACTTTCATCTACAACGCCTTCATTCTTTCAGCCTTCCCCTTGACTTTCATTATCAGAGGTCTTCCCATCAGCTTCTGCTTGTCCCCTAAAGCCTCCGCTGTCTTGAAGATCTCTCAGCTTCTTCCTCTTTTCTCTCTCTCTCTTGGACCAACTGTCATTTCCAACTGCTGGCCAGACATGAGCATTCTGACACGCCCACTTAAAGCTCTTGCCTGATTGGCTGCTCTAATAGCCCATTGTTGACCCATAAATCAGACTTAAGCAATTTTGTTATTGTGGGATGTGGACAACTTTTTTGGGGGAAGCTTGGTGGTGCAATGAAGGTGGGCCTTCATCAGGTGGGCTTGGCTTGGTCTTTTAGGCAAAATGGAGAAGGCCTCCTCTTCTACCACTTCTGGGCTAACAAGCAAGATTTTTACTCTGGTGTCCCTTTGCTCAAATAGGACCCAAGCTGGAAAGGTTGATTAATATCTCTTTATTGATTCTAAGGAAAGGACCATTAGAAAGATAAGTGATCACGTTATATACCGAGGTGGCGCAGTGGTTAGGGTGCAGTACTGCAGGCCACTTCAGCTGACTGTTATCTGCAGTTCAGCAGTTCTAATCTCACTGGCTCAAGGTTGACTCAGCCTTCCATCCTTCCGAGGTGGGTGAAATGAGGACCCAGACTGTGGGGGTGATATGCTGACTCTGTAAACCACTTAGAGAGGGATGAAAGCCCTATGAAGCGGTATATAAGTCTAACTGCTATTGCTATTGCTATATACAGTTCAAGACATATTGGGTTTGAAATGTATTCTTTCGTTTGCTAGTATCCTGTTTCCCCCAAATAAGACCTCCCTGGATAATAAGTCCAATCGGGGTTTTGAGTGCATGCATTAAAATAAGCCCTCCCCGAAAATATTTGAATACAGCAGCAGCCATGAGGTGACCACGCTCGATGCCTCCTGAACCTCAAAAATAATAAGACCTCCCCGAAAATAAGGCCAAGTGCTTATTTTGTGGGTCAAAAGAAAATAACACCATGTCTTATTTTGGGGAAAACACAGTATCATTTGATTCATCTGTGATCTAGCACAGTGTTTCTCAACCTTGGCAACTTGAAGATGTCCGGACTTCAACTCACAGAATTCCCCAGCCAGCATTCGCTGGCTGGGGAATTCTGGGAGTTGAAGTCCGGACATCTTCAAGTTACCAAGGTTGAAAAACACTGATCTAGCAAACATGCTGGGTAGCTTTATATGTACCATGTGATGTTTCATAGCATCCCATACTATAGTTAGCATGACCTCCTTAATGCTCATTCTCATTCAGGAGGTGTGTTTCCCACATTATAATGAGGGCATAATGGGTTTACAGGTTACTAATTTACAAGTTACAAAGCAGAAGTAGAAGCAATGGATGGAAACTAATCAAGGAGAGAACTAACCTGGAATTAAGGAGAAACTTCCTAACAGTGAGGACAATTAATCAGTGGAATGGCTTGCTTTAGAAGTTGTCGATGCTCCTACACTGAAGGCTTTTAAGAAGAGAATGAACAGTCATTGGTCTGAAATGTGGTAGGGTCTCCTGTTTGAACAGGGGTTTGGACTAGAAGACCTTCAAGGTCCCTTTCAACTCTGCTGTAGTGTTATTCCAGAATTCTTGGGAGGGGGGAATTGATGACGGAGAGATTATTCTGTTCCTAGAATACAAATTTTTGCACACTTCTTGTCTCTGGCTGGTTTGAACCGATTCTTATCAGAAAGTTGCCAACTTTGAAAGCATGATTGAAACCTTAGATGGGCTGTCATAATTACTGCTGTTTTTCCTTCCTCTTCTTCCATCCCATCCTCTTCTATCCTTTGTCTACCTCTTCTTTGGGTTTTTTTTTTTCCATTTCATTTTATTTGTATCCTGCCTTTATTATTTTTACAAATAACCCAGAGTAGCAAACATAACCAATACACCTTCCTCCCTTCCTATTTTCCCCACGACAACAACCCTGTGAGGTTGGGCTGAGAGAGTAACTGACTTAAAGTCA
This sequence comes from Thamnophis elegans, assembly GCF_009769535.1. Classification (NCBI taxonomy): domain Eukaryota; kingdom Metazoa; phylum Chordata; class Lepidosauria; order Squamata; family Natricidae; genus Thamnophis; species Thamnophis elegans. The sequence continues at coordinate 132,461,201 of NC_045544.1, forward strand.
CCCAGCTGGTTTTCATGGCTAAGGCAGGCTTTAAACTAATGGTCTCCTGTTTTGTAGCCTTACCCACCAGACCAATGTATTTGTCAACCCAGCCAGTTAATAGAATAGAATAGAATAGAGTTGGAAGGGACCTTTGAGGTCTTCTAGTCCAACCCCCTGCTTAGACAAATGTATCCAATATCTTCTTTAAAACTTCCAGCTTTGGAGCATTCACAATTTCTGGAGGCAAGTTGTTCCACTGATTAATTGTTCTCACTGTCAGGAAATTTCTCCTTAGTTCTAAGTTGCTTCTCTCCTTGATTAGTTTCCACCCATTGCTTCTTGTTCTACCCTCAGGTGCCTTGGAGAATAGTTTGACTTCCTCTTCTTTGTGGCAGCCCCTGAGATATCGGAACACTACCATCATGTCACCCAGTGTTGGGTTTCAAAAAATTTTGGAGCCTCTTCTGTAGGTGTGGCCTGCTTTCCGGGTCCACTGATGGAACCTCTTCTAACCGGTTCGGTAGATTTGATGAACTGGTTCTACCGAATAGGTGCGAACTGGTAGGAACCCACCTCTGATGTCACCCCTAGTCCTTCTTTTCATCAAACTAGACACACCCAGTTCCTGCAATCGTTCTTCATATGTTTTAGCCTCCAGTCCACCCTTTTTGTAGTCTTTCTAGAGTCTCCACATCTTTTCTACATCATGGCAACCAAAACTGAATGCTGTATTCCAAGGGTGGCCTTACCAAGGCCTTTTAAAGTGGCATTAACACTTCATGGGATCTTGATTCTATCCCTCTGTTAATGCAGCCTAGAACTGTGTTGGCTTTTTTGGCAGCTGCTGCACACGGCTGGCTCCTATTTAAATGGTTGTCCACTAGAACTCCAAGATCCCTTTCACAGTTACTACTATTGGGCAAGGTACCACCTATATTGTACCTGTGCATTTCGTTTTTCTTGCCTAAATGTAGAATCTTACTTTCTTCACCATTGAATTTCATTTTGTTAGATTGCGCCCAATGTTCAAATCATAAGTTTATGACTCCATACCTTGTATAAATCAAGAAAAGGTATTAGCATGATAACCAAGTTGTTTACATGGATGCAGGTTTAATGAATGTCGGAAGAGAGTTTCAGTGTCTCCAAATGATGATTTCCCCCTTCACCGTCCAGCATATCATTGTTACATTATGGCATCTCTAAGAGAAATACACACGCCTTAAGACGTCAACGTCGCTCGATTTCAACGTAGCTATCAAAACAAATACCCGTGAAATGAAGGGCATGTCTGTGGATTGCGGGAATATGTCAATCATGCTGGTGATACTTCAACTTTGGAATAAACTGTAATAGCTTTAAGAAAAACCATACAAGCAAAGCTTTTGCAAGGTTAAATCCTAAACTTATTGACTATTTGACGTGACGCTCCTAAGCCATTAAAACAGATCCTGAAAGGCTTACAGGCTTATAGGCCATAACAGGGAAGTACAGATAGTCCTTGACTGTAATGAAGCCTGCCGAGTCATAAAGCGAGTCATATGACCAACCCAATTTTACAACATTTTTGGGGACAGTCATTAAGCAAATCGTCGTGATCAGAGGTGGTATTCTACCAGTTCGGTTTTCACAGACCGATAGCAGAAATCACGGGTAACTCCACCCACCCGCCCCGACTCTACGGCATCCCATTTAGGGCCTGTTTTCACCAAAAGCGCATGCGCACGCTCACATTTGCAAACCAGTAGGGAAGCGAACACCACCCCTGGTTGTGATCATTACACAAAATCATTGCTTGCTGTGGGGCATTTGTGCTAAAAACCAAAAGTAAATGCTAGTTTTTGGCAAAAACATCATAAATTGGGATCGTGTGATTGTGGAACTCAAGGAGGCAAATATATCCAACATAACTTTTCCCCTCAAGAACAGCCCTGTGAGATGGGCTGGGCTGAGAGCGACTGGCCCAAAATCACTCACCCAGCTTTCACGCCTAAGGAAGGTGGGACTAGAATTCACAGTCTTCTGGTGATTGGCTGAAACTCACACACTTAGCTTTCATAGCAATAGCAATAGCAGTTAGACTTATACACCGCTTCATAGGGCTTTCAGCCCTCTCTAAGCGGTTTACAGAGTCAGCATATTGCCCCCAACAACAATCCGGGTCCTCATTTTACCCACCTCGGAAGGATGGAAGGCTGAGTCCACCTTGAGCCGGTGAGATTTGAACAGCCGAACTGCAGAACTGCAGTCAGCTGAAGTAGCCTGCAGTGCTGCAATCTAACCACTGCGCCACCTCGGCTCTGGTTTCATGCCTAAATTGGGACTAGAATTCAGTCTTCTGGTGATTGGCTCAAACTCACCTACTTAGCTTTCATGCCTAAAGCAGAACTTTCTAATCTGGTGACTTAATCACTTAACCAAACTTTCTCCAGGGCCATACAGGTATTCCTCGACTTACGACCACAATTGAGCCTAACATTTCTGTTGTTAAATGAGACATTTGTTCAGTGAGGTGTGCCTCGTTTTACATTTCTTGCCACTGTTGTTAAGTGAATCATTGCAGTTGATAAGTTAGTAACCCGATTGTTAAGTGAATCTGGCTTCCCCATTGACTTTGCTTGTCAAAAGATTGCAAAGGGGGATCATATGACCTAGGGACACAGCAACGGTCATAAGTTTGAACCAGGTGCCAAGCATCTGAATTTTGATCACATGATCATGGGAATGCTGTAATGCAGCGCCAGATCCGAGGGCCAGATCTGGCCCCCGGGGTACTTAGGTGTGGCCCACGGTCAGGGGTGGGTTTCAACCGGTTCGCGGCGGTCCCTGCGAACCGGTTGGTTGCCGAACCCGGAAGTAAGTAACTTCCGGGAACGGCGAAGGGCCCACCTGCGCCCGCGCGCCCGCGCCCGCTCCTTACCCGGTTTTGACGAATTCTGCGCTTCCACGCATGCGCAGGACGCATACAGCGCCTGCGCGATCCTCCAGGAGCAGCTGGAGCATCGCACAGATGCTAGTATGCACACGTGCGCTGCACGTATGCGCGAGGACGCCGCCGGCCTCGTTCCAACCGAACCGGTTGGAACGGGGCGAGAAACCCACCCCTGCCCACAGTACTCCTGCTAGTGAAAATGCGGCCCTCCTGAGTTCCATTTTCGCTGGCAGAGAGCTGCAGGAAGTTGTGGCAGCTGAAAATGGAGCTCAGGAGCCCCTTTTCATTGGTAGAACTCTTGTGCCACAACAGGCACCCCTGACACAAGTGACATTGAGCTGGCTATACCCTCCTTGGCCACGCCCACCTTGGCCCCTGGAGGTCAAACACAACCCTGATGCAGCCCTCGATGAAATTGAGTTTGACACCCCTCCTGTAAAGATCAGATCTGTGAAAAATGGTCATGTCCCTTTTTTTCTGTGCTGTTGCAACTTTGAATGGTCACTAAATCACTAAATGAACTGTTGTAAGTCGAGGACTTACCTGCATCGACTTCTGAACAACATGAGAATGGCTTTGGGGAGAACTATATTCCTGGTGTTTTCTGATGTCTCCTATTCAAAAGGCTGATTTATTTAGCTTTTGGTAATCAGCCAAGATAAGCTAATTGCTACTATCGAGCTAAGCATCTCTGATAGATCAGAATAATTTTGCATTATGGATGGATCATTCCCTCAGTTATGAATCCATGTAATTTCTGCATATATTCTTCCTTTTTTCATGTAAATCTGATTTCTTAAAAAAAAAAATCTGACGTGAATCATATTTAACTTTTTTTTTCCACACCAGAAACATATCTACATGCATTTGCTTTCGAAATACAAATTAATAAACATGGAAATGTATATTTTCGGAGCTTCAAAAAGTGTAAAAGCTGGTGGATAATAGCACTGAAATGAACACATTAGTTTAAGGGGGCAGAGAAGATTAATTCATACTCATATTCTCAAATAATTCTCAAGCATCTACATATCAGTGAGCCGGTTTGGTCTAGTGGTTAAGGCTCCAGGCTGTGAGACTATGAGACTGTGACACTGTGAGTTCTAGTCCTGTCTTAGGCGGTTCCACCACAAAACCGCGCTCGACTAAACCGCGCTCGACGAAACCGCGTAGCTGACGTCATCAAGAGGGCGACAACAGTGCGGAGACAGAAGCACGCTGTAAACGCTAAACCTAAAATTAACCCCTAAACCTAAACCTAACCCCCCTAAACCTAATCCTAAACCTAACCCTTAACCTAACCCTTAACCTAACCCTAAACCTAATCCTAACCCTTAACCTAACCCTAACCCTAACCCTAACCCTAACCCTAACCCTAACCCTAACCCTAACCCTTACCTTAAGTTGAATCGGCTTGCTTTCAAAGTGCTATTTAAAGCGCCCTTCTTTCTCCGCTGGCTGTTGTCACCCTGTTGATGACGTCAGCGACGCGGTTTAATCGGGTGCAGTTTAGTCAAGCGCGGTTTTGACAGGTCACGGTCTTAGGCATGAAAACTGGGTGGGTGACATTGAACCAATCACAAGTAGACTGTGATTTCTAGTCCCACCTTAAGTATAAAAGCTGGAAGGGTGATTTCGGGCCAATCACCAGGAGACTGTGAGTTCTAGTCCCACCTTGGGCATGAAAGTAGGCTAGACCTCTCATTCTCTCTTCATCTCACAGGGCTGCAATTGTGGGGAAAACAGGAGGATCATTAGGAATGTTTGCCATCTTGAGTTGAAGTATAATATACTTGACTGTACATTTTATTAGTGGTTTAAAAGATGCAATAGGAAGTGGGCTAGAGTTTGAACTGTGGACTTCAACTCCCAGAATTCCCCAGCTAGCATCTTTTAAGATGTGTGGCATGGGAACTGCTGCTGGGGAATTGTGAGAGTTGAAGTCCACGGTTCCACCACAAATCCGCGAAGCCCTTATCCGCGGAGACATAAGCGCGAAGACTAATTCGCGCCGTTCGAAGCGCTAAGGAAAAACGCGACCCTACCGCGATGACATAATCGCAGGGGGCAAATCCGTGCATTCCCAAGCACTCAGTACCCTAAACCTAACCCTAAACCTAACCCTAAACCTAACCCTAAACCTAACCCTAACCCTAACCCTAACCCTAACCCTAACCCTAACCCTAAACCTAACCCTAAACCTAACCCTAAACCTAACCCTAAACCTAACCCTAAACCTAACCCTAAACCTAACCCTAAAACAAACCCCTAAACCTAATCCTTACCCTTACCTTAATTGAAATCGGCTTTCTGTCGCGGCGCCGTTTTAAAGCGCCCTTCTGTTGCCGCGCTATTGTCGCGGCGGTGATGACGTGCGGTGATGACGTCGCGGCTTTAGCGACGCGATTTTATCACCGCTATTTTGACGAGCGCGGTTTTGTCGTGCCACGGCAGTCCACACCTCTTAAAGCTGCCAAGATTGAAAAATTCTAGCCTGCCACGCCACTGCTGACCCAAAAGAAGAAAGCAAAGGCACCTTTTAGATAAATAAATAGGGAAAAGCACAGGATAACTTTCAACAACCTCTGTAGCTGGAGAGGGTCTCTTATTCCAGCTGAGTTTTTAGCTTTACTGGCAGCTGCTGTGCAGATAACCCTGAGATCTTCTCCCTCATTCCACCCACCCTGGGCTATCAAAGAGCCAGGCTGCCTCTGCTGACAAGTTTTTGCTGGACCCATTCAACTTCCAACTTCAAAGACACACAAAATATCACCAAAAAAACCAACAAAAGATAGATTGTTGGTTGAAAAGATAGATTGATTATACTCAAAATAAATATGGGACTAAGGAATTCCAGATAGCTTATGATTAGAGACCAGGAATAATATAAATTGTCTAGAGCTAGTCTAGCAAGGAGGAGCTAAAGCTCAAGAGCCGAGGTGGCGCAGTGGTTAAATGCAGCACTGCAGGCTACTTCAGCTGACTGCAGTTCTGCAGTTCGGCTGTTCAAATCTCACCGGCTCAGGGTTGACTCAGCCTTCCATCCTTCCGAGGTGGGTAAAATGAGGACCCAGACTGTGGGGGCAATATACTGACTCTGTAAACCGCTTAGAGAGGGCTGAAAGCCCTATGAAGTGGTATATAAGTCTAACTGCTATTGCTATTGCTAACTGAGAGATGTTCATAACTATCTTTTTTTCCCTAAGTGTATTTTAGATTGTTTTTGTTAAAGATTTATACCCTGTATTGGTTCTGGGAAGTCAGGGGGGGGGTGAGGTTGGGGAGGTTGGGGGGGAGGGAAGTAAATATTTGTAAAGTTTGTTTTTCAAAATTCTCATTAAAAAAAAACAATAGAAGGATGGGTCAGTTGTAGTCCTAAATCGAGGACTATCTGGGCTGGCCGGAGCTGAGATAAGGTCAGAGAGCTGATTTTTTTCGCCTCTAACCAAAAATAGTTTTGATCTACCTTCTTTCCTTTGTTAAAAGGAGAGATTTTTTTTCATATTTTTCACACACACACACAAATGCACAGCTGCCATTCTTTCTACGCAAGACTCAAAGCTGTTTGCATGGGAATTATGGAATTATTTATTATACATAGCGCAGCATTCTGTGGCTTATTCAAGCTCGTTACCACGTAAGCAGAAACGTGAGACTCAACGTTGTATTTCCCCTTCGGTGTTTGTCGGTTGTTTGGAAGGAAAAAAAAAAACAAATTCTCCCTCATGTTTCCTTCAAATTATTAAAATGCATTTTGACAAACAAGAGGCAGGCTGCACAGAAAATAAAATAAAATAAAACCAAGGGAATTAAAGAAGGAAAAGAGCAGAAGTGGGTTGTGGGGGAGAAATAGCAGTGACAGCTACTTGGAAGATTTATTTCGGAACGAGCAAAGCATGAAGCACCCGGATTTTCCCCTCACTTTCTGAAGCTTATAAATGACACTCAGGAGCCACCTCAGATTTGGCAGGTGTGCAAATGACATTCATTAGAACAAGTGCGACAGCCGAGGACGTGCCGATGGGGGGAAAATACACACTGGTAGTCATTCGTGTCTCAGCACACTTCAGGTTGCAAGCAGAGTTTGCTGGTAAAAGTGTTTAATTTAAGAAAAATAAAAAAAAAATAATTTTTTTTTTAAAGGTCCAGGTTTAGCAAGGGAATTTAAAAGCTAGCTTTGCACATAAGGATTCTTGTCAGGCCTGGAAGCCATCTTTTGCTTCCGGCCTTCAGGCCTGCCACTTTTAATGCTGTGGGAAATTGGGAGGGGGGATTATATGGAGTGCGGGTGATAGGTAGCCATAATATTCCTTTCTCAGAGAGTCAAGGACGTCTTGCCCTGAACCTGGAGTGGCGTGACTGGGAGGCATCTCCAGTTGGGACAGTGCCTGATTGGGCCATGGGATGGACAGGGGCTTGGCCTTTCGTTTGGGTATTGCAATGGCAATAACAATAGCAATAGCAGTTAGACTTATATACCGCTTCATAGGGCTTTCATCCCTCTCTAAGCGGTTTACAGAGTCAGCATATCGCCCCCCCCACAGTCTGGGTCCTCATTTCACCCACCTCGGAAGGATGGAAGGCTGAGTCAACCTTGAGCCGGTGAGATTTGAACCGCCGAACTGCAGATATCAGTCAGCTGAAGTGGCCTGCAGTACTGCACTCTAACCACTGTGCCACCTCGGTTCTCTTTCCAGGGAGAACCTGGAAGCTTTCAGATTCAGGTTTTTCCCAAATGTGCCAATATGGCGTCTCTAATAAAATGGAACTTTGAGGAACTTCAAGCCTCGGAGTCTTCTTTCGTTGGGGCTGTTACTTGGAAACCTGACAGATTCTGCAATTGCACTACAGGTAGTTCTCAACTTAGTATAACAGTTCATTTAGTGACTGTTTCAAGTTACGATGACACTGAAAAGTAACTTTTGACCATTTTTCACATGACCCTGACAACGTCTCCATAGTTACATGATCAAAATTCAGATGCTTCACAACGGACTCATATTTATGACGGTTGCAGTGTCCAATGGACATGTGATCATCTTTTGTAACCTTCTGATAAGCAAAGTCAGCATGACCCGACAAAAGGGCGAACGACAAAACCGCGCCCGACTAAACCGCATCGCTGACATCATCAATGCGGCAACAACAGCCAGCGCAGAGAAAGAAGGGCGCTTTAAGTAGCGCGTCGAAAGAAAGCCAATTTAACTTAAGGTAAGGGTTAGGGTTAGCTTTAGGGTTAGGTTTAGGGTTAGGTTAAGGGTTAGGGTTAGGGGTTAAGTTTAGGGTTAGGGTTTACAGTGTGCTTCTGTCTCCGCACTGTTGTCGCCCTGTTGATGACGTCAGCAACATGGTTTAGTCAGGCATGGTTTTGTCGTTCGCCCTTTTGTCGGTGAACCCAAAGTCAGGAGGGAAGCTAGATTCACTTAGCAACCAGAAGTGGTATTCAGCTGGTTCAGACTGGTTCAGAGGAACCGTAGCGGAAATTTTGAATAGTTCAGAGAACTGGCAAATACCGCCTCTGGTTGGTTCTACCCTCCTGCCCACATTGTTCCTTGTCCTATATTCCTTTCTTTTTTAGCCGGCAGAGTGGATTGCCGCACCTCAGCTGAGCTAAACAACAGCTCAGTTCATCAATGCTGACACCGAGGGCAGTCTTTGAGTGCTGCACATGAGTGTGAAACACTCTCTCATAGAACCGGTAGGAAACGATTTGGAATCCCACCGCTCTTAACAACTATGTTACTAATTTTAACAACTGCAGCGATTCACTTAACGACTACGGCAAGAAAGGTTGTGAAATGGAGCGAAATTCACTTAACAACTTCTTCGCACAGCAACAGAAATTTTGGATTCCATCGTAGTCATCAATTGAGGATTGTATGTATTGCAGTTTAAACGCAGCATGGACATTCCAGGTTTCAAGGAAAATAAGTAAATATTTGTGGACAAGGATCTTCCTTTGTTCTTGCAGAAACGTTTGGGTCCCTGGGATGATCATTTGAAAATATGATTAGCATTCCCTCCACTTTGTCAGCCAAGTTGCTTATGAAAATATTGCAGAGACTGCATTTAGGACTGAAAGCACCCATGTGCAAAATTGCTCCAAGTTCTTATATTTATTTGATTTGATTTTGATTTTATTAACATTTGTAGGCCGCCCTTTTCCCTGAGGGGACTCAGGGCGGCTCACATAAAATCAGGGAGGGGAAGTACAAACAATGACATAGACACATATAATAAAAGTAATAAGCAACATACATTCATCATTCGGGAGGGGTAACTATCCTTGTCCCCAGGCCTGACGGGCTAGCCAGTTCTTGAGGGCTGTGCGGAAGGCCAGGACGGTGGTGAGGGTACGAATCTCCACAGGGAGTTCGTTCCAAAGGGTCGGGGCTACTACTGAGAAGGCCCTCCTATATGAGGAGGAAGTATTGATTTGGCATACATGAGTGCACTGTTTATGTCAGCAGCAGATCCATGTAGTACATTGGCCATACAGTTCATGTTTAATTCTTATTAATCAGAGTGCAATAGGATATTTCACCAAAAACTATGCTTAAGTCAAGATATATTATGTTCACAGCATTCCCAAGGTCTATTAAAGAAGTTAAAAGCTAAAGGTAAAGATTCCCTCGCACATATGTCCCAGTTGTTCCTGACTCTAGGGGGTGATGCTCATCTCTGTTTCAAAGCCGAAGAGTCAGCGTTGTCCGAAGACGTCTCCATGGTCATGTGGCCGAAGGCGCATGGAACGCTGTTACCTTCCCACCAAAGGTGGTCCCTATTTTTCTACTTGCATTTTTTACATGCTTTCGAACTGCTAGGTTGGCAGAAGCTGGAACAAGTAACGGGACCTCACTCTGTTACGTGGCGCTAAGGATTCGAACTGCTGAACTGCCAACCTTTCTGTTTGACAAGGTCAGCCTCTTAGCCACTGAGCCACCGCGTCCCTATTAAAGAAGTTACCTAATCTCAAAACAAGATAAGATTAATATAATTTGATCTGTTCCAACTTCTGGCAGTTACTGCGCCACTGTACTTTCAAAGTGCTGACAAATTTATAACTTTATGAGTTACTCTAAAACAGTGTTTCTCAACCTTGGCAACTTGAAGATGTCTGGACTTCAACTCCCAGAATTCCCCAGCCAGCATTCGCTGGCTGGGGAATTCTGGGAGTTGAAGTCCAGACATCTTCAAGTTGCCAAGATTGAGAAACACTGCTCTAAAATCTTATGTATCAATAGACTAATTGGGCTCTAATCCCCCACGCATCATCATCAACCACAACGATTCTCTAACAATGATCCTTCCCTGACCCTACGTTTTATAATTTAACTACCCCGCCTCAAGTGGCATAGTAGATGTCTTTCATTATTGCATTGTCCTGCATCTCAAAATACAGATAGAAAGTGAGGTGTGCAAAAATTTCTTTATTTATGTAAGTAAACCACAAACTCTCGGAAAAACATTTATCTTTTTTTAAAAAAAATAATTTTTATTCATTTTTATTAGCAATAGCAATAGCAGTTAGACTTATATACCGCTTCATAGGGCTTTCAGCCCTCTCTAAGCGGTTTACAGAGTCAGCATATTGCCCCCAAAAACAATCCGGGTCCTCATTTTACCCACCTCAGAAGGATGGAAGGCTGAGTCAACCCTGAGCCGGTAAGATTTGAACAGCCGAACTGCACAACTGCAGTCGGCTGAAGTAGCCTGCAGTGCTGCATTTAACCACTGCGCCACCTTGCGGCTCTTATTGTGTGTGTCTATATATGTATATAATAATTATGTATTATATACTTAATAACTTTAACTTGTAGCGTTATTTGCTATGTTTATGGGTATATACAGTTTGAAAAACATTTATCTTAATAGCCAAGGTGAAGCCAAAATGCAAGGTACAGGTACTCCTCGACTTACAACCGTTCATTTAGCAACCATTCAAAGTCACAGCAGCATTGAAAAAAATGAATTATGCCTAGTCCTCTTACTTACAACCATCACAGTATTCCTACAGTCACAAGACTAAAATTCAGGCACGTGTCAACTGGCATATATTTGTGAAGGTTGCAGTATCCCGGGGTCATGTGATCATCATTTACAACCTTCCCACCTAGCTTCCAACAAGCGAAGTAAATGAAGGGAGTCAGATTCACTTAACGACCACATGATCCATTTAACAACTGCAGTGATTCGCTTAAAAAACATGGCAAGAAAGGTCATAAAATTGAGTGCAACTCATTTAAAAAATGCCTAGTTCGGCAATGGAAATGTTACCTTTCCCCCCTGAGTTATTCACCGCCCTGAGTCCCTCCTTGAGAAGGGCGGCATACAAATAAACCAAATACAAATCCCAGTCATGACCCTAAGTCGAGGACTACCAGTAGAGGTAGACCTTGACTTATGACCACAATTGAGCCCAAAATGTATGTTGCTAAGTGAAACATTTGTTAATTTTCCCCCATTTTATGACCTTTCTTGCCACCGTTGTTAACTGAATCGCCGCAGTTGTTAAATTAGTAACATGGTTGTTAAGTGAATCCGGTTTTCCCATTGACTTTGCTCGTCAGAAGGTCGCAAGGGAGGACCCTGCAATGTTCATAAATGTCAGTTAGTTCCCAAGCGTCTGAATTTTGATCTCGTGACCATCGGGATACCATGGCACGACAAAACCGCGCCCGATCAAACCGCGTTGCTGACGTCATCAACAGGGCGACAACAGCGAGCGCAGAGAAAGAAGGGCGCTTTAAATAGCCCTTTGAAAGCAAGCCGATTCAAGTTAAGGTAAGGGTTAGGTTTAGGTTTAGGGTTAATGGTTAGGGTTAGGTTTAGGGTTAGGTTAAGGGTTAGGGTTAGGTTTAGGGTTAGGTTAAGGGTTAGGATTAGGTTTAGCGTTAGGTTTAGGGTTAGGTTTAGGGTTAGGTTAAGGGTTAGGTTAAGGGTTAGGGTTAGGTTTAGGGTTAGGTTAAGGGTTAGGGTTAGGGTTAGGTTTAGGGTTAGGTTAAGGGTTAGGATTAGGTTTAGCGTTAGGTTTAGGGTTAGGTTAAGGGTTAGGTTAAGGGTTAGGTTTAGGGTTAGGTTTAGGGTTAGGTTTAGGATTAGGTTTAGGGGGGTTAGGTTTAGGTTTAGGGGTTAATTTTAGGTTTAGCGTTTACAGCATGCTTTTTTCTCCGCGCTGTTGTCGCGCTGTGATGACGTCAGCTACACGGTTTCGTCGAGAGCCCTTTAGTCAAACGTGGTTTTGTGGTGGAACCTCGGGATACTACAGCGGTCGTAAATGTGAAAAATGATCATCAGTCGCTTTTTTTCAGCACAGTTGTAACTTTGAAGAGTCACTAAGTGTGCTGTTTTATGTCGAGGACTACCCGTGTTCTCTTTTTGAATGTAGCAAGGTCAACAGACAGCGTGGCCAGATAGCGAAGTCTTTTTTTTTTTTTTAATGAATTGGCCTCCTTCTATTCTCCCCGATGGAAGTAAACAGCGCTTGGGGGCAGGTCTGACTCTTTCATAGACTGATGTATCATGGCGATCAATAACGTTGTTGGGAGGAGGGAGGGAAGGTTAGGCGGTGTGGGGGGGAACCCAGAACTCACTCTGCTTGTTTCTGTTTATAACATTTCCTTCCGGGCTTTCTTGGGGTCCAGGACATTTAGCAATCCAGACAGAAGACATTACTGCTTAATTAGAAATGAGACAACTCGGGTGCGCGTCTGTGGGTTGGCGGCAGGACGCCGGGGGGAGAGAGCCACCATTTCGATTGCGTTGCTGAGGTAATTCGAGCTGTCACATTCAGCTGTCAAGAGTAGGTAATGGAGACAGCCTTGGGGAGAAGCCTCCGTGGGGGAATGCAGTGCGTACTTCGGATTAAAAGAGGCGCCACAGTGGATCAATGCCGCTTCCCATGACTTACAGCTGCAAATACATTTGTTTGAGCCAAAGTCAGGACTTTCGGAACACCGATGGAGAAGCGAAGCATTTGCACCAAGGATGAGCATTAGCAGCTCAGCTCTGAAGTAGTCAGACTTTTACAGAAGGACTCGGGGGCTGGAGGCAAATTTGCAAGGGTCTTAATTTTAGTTTGGTTTCTCAAATAGTGTTCTGACCCAGGCTTCCCAAAAGCACGAAGCTGATGCCTCATCCCGATAAAAGCCTTTTTATTTAGGTTAAAGTGAATTCCTCTCCAGCAAAGTCATACTCCAAAGCTGGCGAAGATATTTTTCCCAGGTTAGATCTCTTAGCCTCTCTCCAAGATTAGGTTCGTGCTGATCCACCATCAGCAATTTGGGGTTCTCCAGAGATGCGGACAAGGTCAACCACCATAAATGATGGTAAGGGGACATCATAGTCTCCCACCAGGACTGTCAAGGGTAAGAAATCAGGAGCCAGATTGGTTCAATTGAATATAGGCTTATTGCATGCTAACATTCTCTACAAGAATCTGAACTACTGAAATTGGTGAAATTGGTGGTGGATAAGAGCCAATGGAATTCAAGGTTGGATGAATTTAGATCCCTTATGGACACGAAGAGACTCCAAACTGATGACATGCTTGACTCCTTCCTCGGGCTCAGCCTAGTCATCTACTATAGGATTTCTTTTTCAGAAATAGAGTCGGCACTTTGGCCTAGAAGACCTCATGAAGATATAGGTCATGAAAGCTACAAGATTGGCCAAGGAGTTCCTTGACTCTTTGGGGCTGGAGGAAGAAAGTTTGTGACTTGCTCTCTAAGAATGGAGGCGTCCTCCACTGAAGTTGAGCTCCCCAACTAAAAAGGGGTACAGGTATTCGGTCAACATCCAAGCAGACACCTCATCTTCAGAAGTGAAAAATGCGACCAATGTCTTTTAAGATGCTGAGAAGCATCTCCAGTCTGTACATTTTATTTTCCTTTGGAGCTCAATGCCCATGAAATCAATAGCTCGGGGGGGACGTACCTCAAATCTTGATAGAAACTGAAAATACTACGGGGAAAATTTATTTGGATTAACTAATTAGGTTTATTGCCTGGAAGATTGATTTATTTAGACCCTTTCTGATAATGAACCACACTTTTGACCTTGAGTTCAGGGCAAAACCAATATTGTCCCCCTTTTAAAATAAACCTGCTTGTGAAGAAAAGGCACTCCTGATGAGTAGAGGTCATTAGTAATTAGTCTTGAAAACCAGAATTGGCTCAAAGGCTCAGAGATGGCGATCATTGGCCATTCCCCAGAGGGAATGGCTATGTCAACAACCTCGTAAAGGTGTCGGCAGAAAAAGGCAGTCTTTCCTCTTGAGGTCACTTGACCAGGCCACCGATTGCTGAAAATATTCAGTTGTATCCCCACCAACAAAGTAAATTGCAGTCCAAAAGGAAAATACTCAGCGGTGGGCTTCAAAAATTTTAGCAACGGATTCTCTGCCTGGTTCCTGGGTGGGTGTGGACATGGTGGGTGTGGCCTAGTCGGCCTTCTGCACCATAGAGGGGGTGGGTGGGGCATTTTCACCCTCCCTGGAGTTTGGTAGTCTTCTTCAAGCCTCCGGGAGTGCAAAAATGGCCTCCCCTAGGCTCCAGAAGCCCTCTGGAGGCCGGAAACAGCCCTGTTTCCGGACTTCTGGAACTTCCAGCAGGCCTGTTTTTCACTCTCCCTGAGCCTCCACGTGCTTCCCTGCCATGCCAAACAGGCCACGTGGAGATTCCTGGGAGGGGAGGGGTGGGTGGGGCCAGCCAGGGGTGGGATTTGGGGATTCACCAAACTGGGAAGATCCTTAGCTAGAGGATCGCCCGAATGCGTGCGAACCCGCAGCAGTTGCCCCTGAAAATACTGCCATGCAGCTAAGAATAATTGAAGATTGTCCATCCTACACAAGAAGATGGTCCTCTCTTGCGCCATCACAGTGTCACAACATCCCCTGTTTTACAGAATACAGATAGTCCTCAACCTACAACAGTCCATTTAATGACTGTTCAAAGTTACCATAGCACTGAAAAAAGTGACTTATAAACATTTTTCACACTTACGACCATTGCTGAATCCCCATAATCATGTGTTCAAAATTCGGATGTTTGGCAACTGACTCATACCTATGATGGTTGCTCTGTCCCGGGGTCATGAGGTCCCCTTTTGCAGCTTCCTGACAAAGTCAATGATTCATTTAACAACTGAACCACTGCAGTGAAAGGTCATACAATGAGGCAAAATTCACTTAACAAATGTTGCATAGCAACATAAATGTTGGCCTTAGTTGCAGTCATAAACCGAGGACTAGCTATAGAGTAAATAGTTTCATATTTGCTCACTGAGAATGTCATTTTGTTGTGCTTTTCAAAATTTGTGCCACTATTTTGCAAAATTGTTCTCTAAATAAATAAATAAATCTACAGAAAACTATGTCACGATGGAACAGTCCGGGGGGGGGGGGGGACTATCTGCCGGGGTATGTTTGTGCCACACCTACAATGAGAGTAAAGAAAGGCCCAAATTCAAGTTTCTAGCCCTCAGCAATTTTCCTTGCTTTTTGGACCCTGAAGCCAACAACGCCCCATCCGGGAAGCAGCAAAGACTCTTTTGACAGATGAAAGACTATTTTTCCCCCAAGATTAAAATTACCTTTCCCCTCCCCCTCCTCACCCCAAGAGAGGTGTAATTGGTGTGTGCAGCCATGCTCATTCGTGCAAATCTAGTATCTTCTATGACAGGAATAAATCATGTGTGGGAATTGCGCATCAAAAATGTGGAATCGGCAGCAAATGTCATAATGAAGGTAAAGTTGGCTAAATGGAGAGACGTGCTCGGCTAGCACTAAATTTTTCAGCTGGTTTTGAGGTCAAAAAGAAACAACGTTGGTGTTCCCCTCCAGAGGTGGGCTTCACACAATTATCAACCAGTTTGCCCAGAATCAAATGAGCATTTGAGCATGTTCCCTGCGCTCCATGGTAGTGGATCTGGCTATTTGAGAGACCGCCTTCTGCCAATTACCTCCCTGCGTCCCATCAGATCGCATAGAGTTGGCCTCCTCCGTATTCCATCCGCCAGTCAGTGCCGACTGGCGACTACTCGGAGGAGAGCCTTCTCTGTTGCGGCTCCGACACTATGGAACAATCTCCCCGTGGAGATTCGTACCCTCACCACCGTCCAGGCCTTCCGCACAGCCCTCAAGAACTGGCTAGCCCGTCAGGCCTGGGGATAAGTTTACTTTTGCCCCTCCCGAATGTTGAGTGAATGTTGAGTTTTACTATTTAATTTACTTTTGTGCACATTTCTTTTTGTATTGTCCTACACTCCCTTTCCTTTTTGACTGTAAGCCGCCCTGAGTCCCCTCAGGGAAAAGGGCGGCCTATAAATGTCTAATAAATACACAAAAATACACAAATACACATGCGCGCTGTATCAACACAGCTGTTGTATAGGGCGGGATAGCTTCGCTCGCGCATGCACCTTACACACACGCGCTGCGTCAAAAACACGGGAATGGTATAAGACGTGATAGCGCTGGGGTGGGTGGGGGGCCCCAGCCGCTGGCTGTAACTAGCGGTTTGTCTGAACTGCTCCAAACCAGCTGAATCCAATCCCTGTTCCCCTCCCTCTCCTAAAGCAGACACCTCTGCCCTTTTCATTATGCAATCCTTGGTTGCACAAACAGAGGCATAGAATTACGATCACATGAATTATTAGTACCCCTTTAAGTAGCCTTAGTACAATTACACCTGGAATACTGCAACCAGTCTCGGTTATCACATTACAAAAAAGATCTTGAGACATTGGAAACAGTGCAGAGAAGAGCAACAAGGATGATTAAGGGCCTGGAGCAGGGGTGGGTTTCTCGCCCCGTTCCAACCGGTTCAGTTGGAACGGGGCCGGCGGCGTCCTCATGCACGCACGCAGTGCACGCATGTGTACTAGCGCCTGTGCGATGCTCCAGCTGCTCCTGGAGGATCGCGCAGGCGCTGTATGCGTTCTGCACATGCATGGAAGCTCAGAACTCGTCAAAACCGGGTAAGAAATGCGGGCGGGCGGGTGGATCCTTCGGTGTTCCCAGAAGTTACTTACTTCCTGGTTCGCCAACCAACCGGTTCGCGGGGACCGCCGCGAACCGCCTGAAACCCACCCCTGGCCTGGAATCTAAAACATACCAAGAACGGTTGAAGGATTTGGGTTTGGCTAGTCTAGAGAAAAGGAAGGACTAGGGATGACATGACAGCAAGCACTGTTCCAATATTTAAGGGGCTGCCACAAAGAAGAAGGAATCAACCTATTTTCCAAAGCACCAGAAGACAAGACAATGAATGGAAACTAATCCAGGAGAGAAGCAACCTAGAATTAAGGAGGAACTTCTTGACAGTGAGAACAATTAACCGGTGTGACTGCTTGCCTTCAAAAGTTGTGGATGTTTAATCACTGGAGTTTTTTTTTTTAAGAAGAGACTGGATAGCCATTTGTCTGAAATGGTATAGGGGGGTCTCCTGCTCGAGTAGAGGGTTGGTCTAGAAGACCTCCAAGGTCCCTTCCAGCTCTATTCTATTCCATACCATTCCATGCCATTCCATACCATTCCATGCCATTCCATACCATTCCATTCCATTCCATTCCATTCCATTCCTTCCCTGTGTTCTCCTAGAACAGGGGTGTCAATCTCAATTTCATTGAGGGCCGCATCAGGGTTGTGTTTGACTATTGGGGGGGGGGCATGGCCAGGGAGGGTGTGGCCAGCTCAACGTCACTCATGTTGGGGGCGCCTGTGGTGGCTTGAGCGCTCTGCCAACAAAAACGGGCTCCCGAGCTCTGTTTCAGCTGCAATGGCCTCCTGCAACCCTCTGCCAGTGAAACTGGAGTGGGGGAATGCCGCCCGTGGCCCTCACGAGCGCTGTTTCGGCTGAAATGGCCTCCTGCAAACCTCTGCCAGCAAAAACGGAGCTCGTGAGGGCCGCACGCAGCCCTGCAGGACGGTCCACTACTGTTTCCAGGGCCAGATCATAGCAGCCCGCGGGCCAGATCCAGCCCCCAGGCCTTGAGTTTGACACTCCTGTCCTAGAGGGATCTGTACAGGATGCATTGGAAATCCCACCTTAAAGGCAGAAAAATGGAGGAGGCCGTTCATCGCCTCAAAACCTAATCCAGGTCCTTTTTATATAGAGAATTGCATGGACTGTTTCTCTTTGCTTAATGTCTAAGAGCTGGAAAATAGGCTGGCGGAGATTGTGGTATCTTGTTTCTAAAAGTATCCCCACCAGAGCCCAAGGGATGTTTAACAAGAACAAATCCCACTTATGGGCAGTTTGAATGTATAAGGCAGCCTGTCTTCGGGGCCAAACGGATACAAGCACACACACACAGACACACACAGAGAAGTCTTTGTCTCTTTAAACACATGGTCCCAATCTGTAGTGCAGCTTTCCCAAAGGACAGTCAACTGTTTGTTCATTTATGTATTCCTTTATTAAATTTATATGTCCCCCATCTCACTGACAAGCGACATTGGGTGTCTTACAAACATCACAAAAACAGAGGTACAAAACATTAAAACCAAAATTAAGTACAAGTTGTCCTCAACTTACAACCCTTGGTTTAGTGACCGTTCAAACTTACAACAAAGTCAGGGGTGAAATGCTACCGGTTTCAAATTGGTTTGCCCGAACTGGTAGTAAGAAAATGCTATCGGTTCGAACGAACTGGTAGTTTTGATGATCAGCTGTGCCACGTGATTTATATTCGCTAGAAATCGCGCCACACTGCTGATTCTCACACAGCTGATTGACGTAACTTTTTTTTTTTACTTTTTAAAGCATTTTTTTAAAATATCTGTTCGAGCGAACTGGTAGTGAAAAAATGCATTTTAAAAGTTTTTTTTAAGTGTTACAAAGTGACTTACTTTGTTGCATCTTTGTTCTTCACACTTACAACCAATGAAACACCCCCAAGGTCACATCCCAAAAGTGCTTTTTCAGGAGGCAACTGGACTTTCTTTCTTTTTTCTTTTGAAGAGGTTTCGCTTCTCATCCAAGAAGCTTCTTCAGCTCTGGGGAATGGAAGGATTTATATTTCTTCTATGGATGAGAAGCTGTTCTGACCCCTCTCGTCCCACACCAAAGCATGCCGAGCCAAAAATACTTTATGGAATTCATTAACAGACAGAAAGGTCCTTGGCAGCAAACCAGCACAGACAAGCCTTGGCAGCAATCCAGCACAGACAATCCTTGGCAGCAATCCAGCCTGCCAAACTAACACCACAGTTCCCCAACTTTCGTAAATGCGTTGACTCCTGCAAAAGGGGCATGTGCACAAGCATTCTTTTTATAATCTGGAGAGGAGCCTAATTACCACCAGCTGAGTGCAATTACCTCCTGTAACTGCGCAACTGTTTTTTATACATATTAGCTCTCCGGTGCCAGGCATCTAGGAACCTTGGCTCTGCCCCACTGCTGACATCCAGATCACACTCCCTTGTCTCCTCCCCACTGGTCCAAGGCTCAGGCGCCTCCTGGTGGCCAACCAGCCTCTCTGTGCCCTGCTCGGAGTCGGAGCACTGTCCAGGGTCCTCCACATACTCCAAAGCCGACTCTCAGGGCCCCTTGCTGTCGGAGTCTGGTGGCAGCTCCAATGGCTCCTGCTGGGCCACAACAAGAAGCAAAACATCTTCATAGGAAAAAAACAAGTCCAGTTGCCTCCTTTGAGACAACCATGACCTGGATGACAGAATCTCTACAGTTTTTTAGCTATATACTGTATTTTTCGGAGTATAAGACGCACCAAGGTTTTGAAGAGGCATTTTTTTAAAGTAGGTAGGTAGATAGATAGAGGGATAGACAGGGAGAGAAAGAGAAATACAGTAGGTAGGTAGGGAGAGAGAGAGTAGTGAGGTAGGTAGGTAGGTAGAGGGATAGAGAGAGAGAAATAGAGAGAGAGAAATATATTAAATAGGTAGGGAGAGAGAGAATAGGTAGGTAGGTAGGTAGAGGGATAGAGAGAGAGAAATAGAGAGAAATATAGTGGATAGGTAGGGAGAGAGAGAGAGTAGGTAAGTATGTAGGTAGATAAAGGGATAAAGACAGAGAGAAATAGAGAGAGAGAAATAGAGTAGATAGGTAGGGAGAGAGAGTGAATAGTTAGGTAGGTAGGTAGGTAGGTAAGTGTTGTGGCCCAGCAGGAGCCATTGGAACTGCCACCAGACTCTGAGGGGCCCTATGAGTCGGCTCTGGAGAATGTGGAGGACCCTGGACAGGGTTCCAATTCTGAGCAGGGCGCAGAGAGACTGGTTGACCACCAGGTGGAGCCTGAGCCTTGGACCAGTGTGGAGGAGACAAGGGAGAGTGATCCAGAAGCCAGCAGTGAGTTGTTCCTGGATGCATGCCATCGAAGAGCTACTCGGCATCAGGAACAATTACGCAATTACAGGAGGTAATTGCGCTCAGCTGGTGGTCATTAGGCTCCTCTCCAGACTATAAAAAAGACTGCTTGTGACACGCCCTCCTTGCAGAAGTCAACACATTGACTAAAGAGAACGTAACTAACTTGGCAGGCTGAATTGCTGCCAAAGTTTGTCTGAATTGCTGCCAAGGTTTGTCGGACTTGCTGCCAAGGTCCTTATCTGTTTGTTTGCTTGGCTTTCAGCCACCAAGATTCTGGTCTTGTTATTAAAGGACATTCTAATTAAGCTTGTCTCGGCTTTCGTTACTGGACGGAGGAGGGTAGGTAGGTAGGTAGATAAAGGAAGAGAGAGTGGGAGAGAAAGAGAAAGAGAGAAATAGAGATAGAGAGAAATACAGTAGATAGGTAGGTGTTTCTGCTGGCACAGCACTTGATCAATGTAAATCTCATCCATCAGTTAAAGAACTTTCCAAAAGGAAAAAAAAAGTTTTTGCACTCTGCAAACCTCCCAAAAACGGCCATTTTCCACAAAAACGGCCCCCTTTTTTTCAAATAAGGCATGAATAGCCTTGAGGGGGCTTTCAGAGTACTCTTGGGGGGTGGAAGGGGCAAAAATGAGCAAAAAATGGCCCGTTTTTACTCATTTTTGCCCTCCCCAGCCCCCAGGAACTCTCTGAAAACCTCCATAAGGGTATGCACAGCCATTTTGCTGAAGGGGCGGGGTTTCGGGAGGCAAAAATGCTGTATTTGGTGTATAAGACGCACCCAGATTTTCAGCCTCTTTTTTGAGGAAAAAAGGTGCATCTTATACTCCGAAAAATACGGTGATTTGGGATGAACACCCTTTGAATGGTGTGGGAGTAGGAACGGATTTTCAGAGTGGAAAAATGCAGGTCACAGGAACCAGGAGCGCTACTCAGGTGACCCTGAGGGCGCATATAAACCTCCAGGTGGCCTCAAGGACTCTCTGAAAAGGATACAAATGACCAGCTGTCTGAAAGGAATATAAATCCTTCCATTCCCCACCATCCAGTCAGAGCTGAAGAAGCTTCTTGGAGGAGAAGCGAAACGTCTTCAAAAGAAAAAACAAGAAAGCCCAGTTGCCTCCTGAAAAAGCACCTTTGGGGCAACCTCTCTACAAGACCCCAAGGTCGCATGCTGAAAAATTGGGTTGCTTGGCAACTGGCATGTAACTGCGATATGTGCCGTTCCCTGGAATCATACAATCGCCATTTGCAACCTTCCCAGCCAGCTTCTGGCAAGGGAAGTCAATGGGAGGTATTGGATCTGTTTAATGACCATATGATATGCAGCAACTCACTTAACAACCGTGGCAAAAAAAAGGTAATACAATTGGGAACAACTGACTAAACAACCACCTTGCTTAACAACAGAAATTCTGGCCTAAATTGTGATCCTAAGGGGAGGATCCACAAATGAAATAAAATGTCAGTGGAAATTGGCATTTTTACTCACTTATAATTCTGAGCACTCGCTGAGAAGCAACCATTAGTCATAATTTGGCTTTCCTGGCCAGGATTTGTAGCAAATATATCTCAGGTAATTGGCGCTAAAACTGTTGGCTGGTAAGGAGGCCTTCATCCTGCTCTTCAGTGTCATGCCAAAACACACGTTCCTCCTTGACTCTCTCCCAAGTTGAAAAGGAAATCAAGTACCAACATTGGTTGTCTGCCATAGCTGCCTATCCCCTCAACAGGATGATCTCCTTATGTAGCCGGATGGATGGATGGATGGATGGATGGATGGATGGAGACAGATACAGATGAGACAGACAGACAGACAGCATAATTGCCTCCAACAATCTGGATCCTTATTTTACCAACCTCAGGAGAATGGAAGGCTGAAAACCACACGATGAGTCACAAAGAGGGGACTGAGGTGGCAGGCTGAACCAAAGTAGGCCTCAAGCCTGAACCAAACTAGGGTTTCATGATATTAAGCTTTAACTGTTCGTATATAGAAATTGCAAAGGTTTGCTTTTAGGAAGTCTGCACATGAAATATGCTGAAGCAAAGCGTCTATTTTCAACTATCTGCTAGCTTGACCCTAAATCTGTCTGGTAGACACATTATTAGTTCCTCAAAATATATGCTATGTTTGACCGTTGGCTGACTATGTATTATGATTTCCTGTAGACATCATATTGCTGTAACTCAAGGGCAAATCTTGAGGGGTGTTTCCAAAACTAACAGATGGCTTTAGCTAAAAGCAATAAACTATAAAAGGAATTTCCTGCTTTTATTCGGGGTTCAGGCCATTGTTTCTGAACTTGCGCATTAACTTTTTCCTTCTCTGAAGAGCTGGCTTTCGTGTCCTGTATTTTCTACAACAGAGTCAATCTTGAGCTGGTGAGGATCGAACTCCGGATAGTTGGCCTAATTAGTCTGCAATAGCAATAGCACTTAGACTTATATACCGCTTCATAGTGCTTCACAGTCCTCTCTAAGCGATTTACTGAGTCAGCCTATTGCCCACAACAATCTGGGATCCTCCTTTTACTGACCTTGGACAGGATGGAAGGCTGAGTCAACCTTCAGCCAGTGAATTGCTGGCAGTCGGCAGAATTAGTCTACAATAATGTCCCAAAGATGCTTTTTCAAGAGGCAACTGGAGTTTCTGGGTTTTCTTTGAAGACATTTCACTTCTCATCCAAGAAGTTTCGCTTCTCATTCTTGGATGAGAAGAGAAACGTCAAAGAAAAACTAGAAAGTCCAGTTGTTTCTTGAAAAATCACCTTTGGAGCAACCATCACCTGGATGACAGAGAATCATCCAGGTGATGGACAGCCTGCAATACTGCATTCCAACCACTGAGCCATCACAGCTCAGTGGCCCAAATTGGGAAACAGTTTGCCTTGTTTTTCCGCTAGGAAATTTTCAGAAGAGAAGAGAGGTCCTAATTGCCTTTTTAAAAGAAAAAAAACCCTCCTAATTCTTCACTGTACATAGGTTCTTGTGCATGTAGTCCTCGATTTACAACTGTGATCAGAATTTCCCTTGCTAAGTGCGTCATGCCGATTTTTACAACCTTTTTTTTGCCATGGCTGTTAAGCAAATCACTGAAATTATAAAGTGAATTGTGTGGTCGTTGCAGGTGGTCCTCAACGTACGACCACAATTAAGCCCCAAATTTCTGTTGTTATGAGAGACATTTTAAAAAAATCAATTTCCCCCCCTTTTACAACCTTTCTTGCCACGGTTGTTAAGTGAATCACTGCAGTTGTTCAGTTAGTAGCCTGGTTGTTAAGTGAATCTGGCTTTCCCCATTGACTTCGTTTATCAGAAGGACACAAAAGGTAATCCCATGACCCCGGGACACCGCAACCGTCATAAATGTGAGCCCGTTGTCTACATCCGAATTTTGATCTCATGACCATTGGGATGCTGCAACGGTCATAGGTGTGAAAAATGGTCATAAGTCACTTTTTTCAGTGCTGTTGTAACTTCAAACGTTCACTAAATGAATGGTCGTAAGTCAAGGACTACCTCCATCTGCATCACATGTACTGTATTTTTCAGTATAAGACGCACCTTTTCCCCCCTAATAGAGGGTGAAAATTTTGGTGAGTCTTATACACTGAATGTAGCCCCAGCCACCCACCTGCCCCCACTCTTTGGCCTCTGCCTCCCAGCAATTTACCCGTGGCACGACAAAACCGTGCTCGTCAAAATAGCGGTGATAAAATCGCGTCGCTAAAGCCGCGACGTCATCACCGCGCTTCATCACCGCCGTGACAACAGCACGGCAACAGAAGGGCGCTTTAAAACGGCGCCGCAGAAGAAAGCCGATTTCAATTAAGGTAAGGGTTAGCATTAGGTTTAGGGGTTTGTTTTAGGGTTAGGGTTAGGGTTAGGGTTAGGGTTAGGGTTAGGGTTAGGGTTAGGGTTAGGGTACTGAGTGCTTGGGAATGCGCGGATTTGCCCTCCGCGATTATGTCATCGCAGTAGGGTCGCGTTTTTCCTTAACGCTTCGAACGCCGTGAATTAGTCTTCACGCTTATGTCTCCGCGTATAAGGGCTTCGCGGATTTGTGGTGGAACCCAATTTACCTCCTTGCAGCAAACAGGGGAAATGGGCCTTGAGGAGGCACCAATAGGCTATGGCAATCCCTGCAGTCTGAAACAGCTGGTGATCGGGAGGCCCAAGCTGAAATTGAAAGTGAAACTTGCTGTTTGCTGCACAGGCAAATTGCTGGGAGGCAAAGGCAGATTTTTTTTTCTTGGGCTAATCAGGCTGCTTGCTGTTTGCTGCAAGGAGAGAAGTCAATAACTATAAACGCCTATAGAATGTTCAAATTATTAAGACTTATGTTTTAAAGACTGCTTTATTATTGTTCTAGACAACTTAACAAAATGAAGAAGCTTTTTAAAACAAATGCTTGATCTGAAGAGGCCCAGTGCTATTGTATCCCCTTTTAAATAGCAGAGAATAACGTATACTTCCAGAAAGCACATCAATTTTAACAGCATCTGTACAAGTATAGTCTGAAATATAACACCACAAACAGTGTATATCATCTGTACTGTTTGATGCAAGGAGGCAAATTGCTGGGAAGCAGAGGCAGATTTTTTTTCTCATGTTTTCCTCCCCAAAAGCTAGGTGTGTCTTATACTTCAGAGCGTCTTATACTCTGAAAAATACGGTATGTATTCCAGTTCCTGCAATTGCTGGCGCTAAGGAAGGTCCAGTATGTATGTCTCCAAATTTACAGGCTCAAACCATTGGAAAAAAAAGGTGTTTGACAGCCAATAAATCATTTTCCTTGACGCTGTCTCCAACTGCCCCCTCCCCCTCCACAGATGCTTCCTAGACTTCAGGATGGGGGAGTTGATGATGAAGGGCTGAATCGCTTGATAAATTGGTCATAAGACAAGACATACCGAACCAGAAGTCAGCTTGGAAGATACATACAGGCAGGTTAACGAAGAAGCAGAAAGACTTGCCAAAACAAATCAGTGTTATCCTCTACGGAGTATAGGCTTCATTTATTCCAAATTTAAGCAATAACCATTTCAAAATGGAATCCAGTTTTCCTAGAGTGACACTATCAAAGGTTTAATAGCAGATTGCACACAAATCCTTCCTTGTAACTTTTATTCCCAAAGTTGAGAGAGAACAGCCAGTTTAGTCTAGAGGTCAGGGCGCCTGGCTAGAAAATGGGAGATGGTGACTTCTAGTCCTGCCTTAGCCATGAAAGCCAGCTGGGTGACCTTGGGCCAGTCTCTCTAAGTCTAACCCACCTCACAGGATTGTTGCCATTGTGGGGAAAATAGGATGGATGGATAAATGATAGATAGATAGATAGATAGATAGATAGATAGATAGATAGATAGATGATTGATAGATAGATAGATAGATAGATAGATAGATAGATAGAAGAGAGATGATGATAGATAGATAGATAGATAGATAGATAGATAGATAGATAGATAGATAGATAGATAGATAGATAGATAGGAGAGAGATGATAGATAGATAGATAGATAGATAGATAGATAGATAGATAGATAGATAGAAGAGAGATGATAGATAGATAGATAGATAGATAGATAGATAGATAGATAGATAGATGATAGATGATATAGATAGATAGATAGATAGATAGATAGATAGATAGATAGATAGATAGATAGACAGACAGACAGACAGACAGACAGACAGACAGATGATAGATAGACAGACAGATAGACAGACAGACAGATAGATAGATAGATGATGGATAGATAATGATGCAAGAGAGATGATGGAAGGAAAAAAGATGATAGATAGATAGATAGATAGAGAGATAGAGAGATAGAGAGATAGAGAGATAGAGATAGAGAGATAGAGAGATAGATAGGAGAGAGATGATAGATAGATAGATAGATAGATAGATAGATAGATAGATAGATAGATAGATAGATAGATAGATAGATAGACAGACAGACAGACAGACAGACAGACAGACAGACAGACAGACAGATAGATGATAGATAGACAGACAGACAGACAGACAGATAGATATATAGATGATGGATAGATAATGATGCAAGAGAGATGATGGAAGGAAAAAAGATAGATAGATAGATAGATAGATAGATAGATAGATAGATAGATAGATAGATAGATGATTGATACATAGATGATAGATATAGATAGATAATGATGAAAGCGAGAGAGATGATTGATGATAGATGGATCGATGGATGGACAGATGGATATACAAATAGACAGCTGATAAATATAAATAGACAAACAGATAGAGGTGTGAAGATCCATCACCTGCTGGCCACAGCCATACCCCGTTTAGTGAAGGGGAAAAAAGTCACTATATGTCATGTGACACCGCTGTGATGACAAGAGTTTGACAACCCTGATATAGACAGACAGACAGACAGACAGACAATTACATAGATAAATGGAACGAGGGAGTTAATAGCCTCACCACAATGCAAATTCATACCTGTCTGTCTGTTATATAGGGACAATCTGTAACTCCTGTGTTGTATGAGACCCCTGGGAGGGTGGGGAAGGGAGGGGAAGGGTGGGGTGGGGTGAGCAGGGCCAGCCAGGGGTGGGATTTGCAGGGTCGCCGAATTGGGAGGGTCCTTAGCTAGAGGATTGCCCAAACCCATGCGAATCCCCAGCAGCCCACCCCTGCTCCTAAGTATATAATATCTTCCGGGAGATGCTCGTCCTGTTCTAAAGCTCCATTGTTTTTTTTGAAAGGAAGGTGTACTTAAAAAAAAAAAAATCAGAATATTCCCATGCTAAACCAGGTAAGGAGATAAATGAAAGGCAGAGGAGGGATTTCCCCCAAGGACAACCAAGTTTTAAATAAAGCCTCTAATTGCTATTCCATATTCATGAAGCAGGTTACCTGTCAAAACTACACCTGCCGGGTGATAGCTCTGCTTTGTTTCTTTGGGGGGAGAAATTGTTGTCCTCCATTATAGGCTGCATGTTTGTTTGTTTGTTTGTTTGTTTGTTTCAGGCTGGTTTTCAATATATTTTGGAGGGGGAAAGAATATACGTCTAATTTATGAAAAGCTCCACCGTTGCCATATGTTCTGTTCCATCTCCATGTAGCAAATGAGTAGCCTTTAATCAGTATAATGTATTGTAAAGAGGAAACTAAAGTTTAACGGGAATACGGTTGAAACGGGGGGGAAATACATGGAGTCCTCGACTTACAACGGTTGACTTAGTGACCCTTGAAAGTTACGAGGGCATTGAAAAATGCGACTTACAAACGGTTCTCATAGCTGCAACCATCATAGCATTCCACACGTTCACATGATCCCAATTTAGTCGCTTAGCATCAGGCCCGTATTTATAATGGCTACGGCAACTTGGGATCATCTGATCAAAATTTACAATCTTCCCAGCTGGCATCCAGCCAGGTAACTCAATGGGAAAAGCCAGATTTGCTTGATTAAAACGTTAACAACTGCAATGATTTGCTTAATAATGGTGGCAAAAAGCATAGAATAGAATAGAATAGAATAGAATAGAACAGAACAGAATAGAATAGAACAGAACAGAACAGAACAGAATAGCAGAGTTGGAAGGGACCTTGGAGGTCTTCTAGTCCAACCCCCTGCTTAGGCAGGACGCCCTACACCACTTCAGACGAATGGTTATCCAATCTCTTCTTTAAAATGTCTTGTGTTGGAGCATTCACAACTTCTGGAGGCAAGTTGTTCCACTGATTAATTGTTCTAACTGTCAGGAATTTTTTCCTTAGTTCCAGGTTGCTTCTGTCCTGGATTAGTTTCCACCCATTGCTTCTTGTCCTGCCCTCAGGGGCTTTGGAGAATAGCTTGACTCCCTCTTCTTTGTGGCAGCCCCTGAGATATTGGAACACAAACGGTTGTACCACTCAAGTATCAACCACCTTGCTTAACAACAAAAATTCTGGTCTCCATTGTGGTTTATACTTATAAGTCAATGTTTGCCTGTAAAATAATTTCCCCAATCTGCAAGAAATGCAGCAACTGCAGTAGCGTTGGGCCAGGCTTATTAGAATCAGAATCAGAATAGAGGTGGAAGGGACCTTGAAGATCCTCCAATCCAGCCCCTTGCACAAGCAGGAGACCCTACACCATTTCAGACAAGTGATTGTCCAGTCTCTTCTTCAAACCTCCAGTGATGAAGCCCTCACAACTTCTGAGGGCAAGCTGTTCCACTGGTTAATTTTCCTTTATTTTAGGAAGCTTCTCCTCAATTCCAGGTTGCTTCTGTCCTTCACTAGTTTCCATCCATTGTTTCTTGTCCTACCCTCAGGTGCTTTAGAGAATATTTTGACTCCCTTTTCTTTGTGGCAACCCCTGAGATATTGGAAGACTGCTATCATGTCTCCCCTAGTCCTTCTTTCTATTAAACTAGACATACCCAGTTCCTGTAACCATTCTTCATATGTTTTAGCCTCCAGTCCCTTAATCCTCTTTGTTGCTCTTATCTGCACTCTTTCTAGAGTCTCAACATCTTTTTTTTAACCTCACGGAGACCAAACCTGGATGCGGTATTATTCCAAGTATGGCCTTACCAAGGCCTTATAAAGGGGCGAAGCTGGAGGCAGCTTGCAAACGAAATGTAATATGCAGTAAAAATGTGTTCTGAAAACTGTTCCCGCTTGGGGAAATGAGAGGATGAAGTCAAGTCCACCCAAATCCTTCAGAAACTGTAAACCTGTTAGATTCCTGTCAGCGGTTTGAATGCCTGTCAGGTCTTAACACTCCGTGCAAAGCTACGTCGACAATTTCTCCCAGCAGTCGGATAATTGGAGCACCGTTGTGGCTTAAGAAGCTAACTCTCTTTATCATAAGTGATCGCAAACAAGCCGCCAAAGAGACTGGACTTTCACATTTCCCTTTTGAGTGTCCTGCGAAATGCTTGGCAACGCAACAATACAAACTCCCTAGGAGAAACTTAGCCTCTGATTCAGACAACAAGCTGATATTTTTTATTTCACGACTGGCTTGTCTCCCCAACAATTTTTTTTCACAGTCTTCATCCCACATAAATAGAGATTGGCATCTCTTTCGTCAGCTTCGTCCTTCTTCGGTTATCATGCATTGGCAGGGCCTAGAAAATGGATAACCTGGATACCCATAATCCACTTTCTGAGTTTGCACACTACCTGGAATCCTTTGAGGACCAAGGTGATGCCATGGGTATGGAGTGGCCTAGAAGAACCACAGAATTCTTTTTTGGCCAAATGTGATGGGACACACAAGGAATTTTTCTCCAGTGCATAAGCTCACATCTTACATTTAAACAGCAAATAACATAGGTAAAGGTAAAGGTTCTAAAAGTAGAGTCGTTCCTGACTCTAGGGGGCGGTGCTCATCTCCGTTTCAAAGCTGAAGAGCCAGCGCTGTTCGAAGACATCTCTGTGGTCATGGGGCCGGCATGACTAAATGCCAAAGGCACACGGAACGCTGTTACCTTCCCACCAAAGGTGGTTCCTGTTTTTTGTACTTGCATTTTTATATGCTTTTGAACTGCTAGGTTGGCAGAAGCCGGGACAAGTAACGGGAGCTCACTCCGTTACGCAGCACTAGGGATTTGAACTGCCTACCTTTCTGATCGACAAGCTCAGCGTCTTAGCCACTGAGCCACTGCGTCCCAAATAACATAGATCATAATAAAGAACAATTGATAAATAATAACAAATCAATAGTAGAAGATATTAGGAAAGATGAGAGGATGAGAAAAGATGAGAAATGAGACAGGGCTGTGGGAATTAAGTGTTCAGCAGAGTGATGGCATGGGGAAAAAAACTATTTAGTCATATAATGTATATTGCTCTGTACACACTCTATATTGGCGTCCTGAGAGGAGACGTTGAAATACATTATGTCCAGAATCTGAGGCGTCTGTAGATATTTTCTCAGCCCTCTTTCTGGTTCGTGCAATATACAGATCCTCAATGGAAGGCAGGCTGGTTTCAATTGTTTTTTCTGCAGTTCTAATTATCTGTACCTGTGCTGTTCAGTTGCTGTGTCAAACCAGATCAGGGGTGGGTTCCTGCCAGTTCTAACCTCTTCTATAGAAGTACTTGCAGGTTCCACAAATCTACTGTGCTGTTTAGAACCGGTTCCAGCTCACTCCCCCCCCCCCGTCCGCATCATCAAGATGAAGAGCGAGAGGAGGAATTCTGGGAGTTGAAGTCCACAAGTCTTAAAGCTGTCAAGTTTGAACACACCTGGTTTTTTTTTTCTAAACGGTTAGGGGGGCAAGGGTCTTGTAACTTGACGGCTTTAAGACTTGCACACTTCAATGCCAGAGTTCCTGAGCCAACATTTTGGTTGGTAAGCAAGAGCGTTGTTAAGTGACTTTCACTACATTTTACAAGTTGGCCACGCCCACCCAGTCACATGACTGGCAAGCCACTCCCACCCGATCACATTGCCAGCAAGCCACTCCCACCCTGTCACATGGCCAGCAAGCCGTTCCCACAAAGTAGGCCACACCTACAGAAGAGGTTCTAAAAAAAATTGAAATCCACCACTGAATCAGACAGTTGTAGGGATACAAATGACAGACTCAATAATTGCTCTTAGAACTGTATCAGCATCTCCTGGGGCAAGCTGGGCTTTCTGACTTGATGCAGGAAAAATGTTCTTTCCTGTGCCTTTTTAATGATAGTTATAACATTAGGTGTCCATTTCAAGTCCTTGGATATAATAGAACATAGAAAGAAATGGCAAGAAAAGTCGTAAAATGGGACAAAAGTCACTTTACAAATCTCTCATTTAACAACAGAAATTTTGGGCTCAGTTGTGGTGATTTTAAACAGTTCTTACTAGTTTATAATGTGGAATACAAAGAAAATACAGAAGTAAATAGTAAGGAAAATAGGGAAGGGAAAAGGAAAGGGAAAAGTGAGGGAAAGCAAAGAAAAAAGAAAAAAAGGCATTGACTTCCAACTCCCTTTGATGCAGTAGAATAAGACAGTAACATCAAACCTCAGCTTTTTACTTTTACATAATAGTGTAAACTAGCCATCAACAACAAATCTATCTAATTGGTAAAAACCCAAAGTCAAAGTTTCATTTTTTTCTCTACCTCAAGCACAAAGTCCAGAAGCGGTTTCCAAGTAGAAATAAAAGTGTGTATGTATCTATGTATGTATGTATATGTGTGTGTGTGTGTGTGTGTGTGTGTGTGTATGTATGTATGTATGTATGTATGTATGTATGTATGTATGTATTTAAAGTCACAACCCCTGGTATGCCCAAACATGGGAGGAAGTCAACTGCTTCCATTGACTTCCTCCCATGTTTGGGCATATCAGGGGTTGTGACTTTAAATACATACCTATTACCCTGGCTCAGCTGATAAGGAGAAGGACCTTGTGGCTTAGTGGTTAACACATCTGCCTAAGATGCAATACAGCACAGGCTCTAATCCCAGTAAGGGTATGGCTAGCTGATGAGAGCTAAATAGCTTGAAATAGATCTATGCTAGTCTCCCTTTATTTATTTATCAGCACAAATACAACACACGCACACACACACACACACACACACATACACACACACATACATACATATATATTGCTTTGATCAAAACACTCAAATTAGCCACCTCTGCTAAATCCATCAATTTTTGCAGCCATTCCTCCATTGTGGGGATTGAGCTGACCTTCCATTTATGTGCATAAATTAATCTTGCTGCCATCAACATATAAAACATCAAAATTTGGAATCCCCCCCCCCAAGGTCTTTTCCCTTTAATAGCAATAGCACTTAGACTTACATACCGCTTTGGAGTGCTTTTACAGCCCTCTCTAAGCTGTTTACAGAGTCAGCTTATTGCCCCCAAACATTCTGGGTCTTCATTTTACCCACCTTGGAAGGATGGAAGGCGGAGTCAACCTTGAGCCTGGTGGGATTCGAACTGCCAAATTGCAGGCAGCCAGCAGTCAACAGAAGTAGCCTGCAGTACTGCATTCTAACCACTGCGCCACTGAGGAGATCAATCTCCTGTTCTTGATTCCCCCCCTCCCCTGGGGCTTCAAAATTCAAGGGGACCTGATTGGTTATTATCAGAGATTTGGGTTAATCACAGGCTGCTGGATCATAGTAGCAATAGCACTTAGACTTATATACCACTTCACCCTAGCACCCTTCTAAGCGGTTTACAGAGCCGGCATTTTGCCCCCAACAATCTGGGTCTCCATTTTATCCACCTCAGAAGGATGGGAGGCTGAGTCAACCTTGAGCCTGGTGGGATTCGAACTGCCAAACTGCAGGCAGCCGGCAGTCAGCAGGAATAGCCTAACTACTGGTGGTACCTTGCTCAACAGTAGTAACTGTGAAAGGGATCTTGGAGTCCTAGTGGACAACCATTTAAATATGAGCCAGCCGTGTGCAGCAGCTGCCCAAAAAGCCAACACAGTTCTTGGCTATATCAACAGAGGGATGGAATCAAGATCACGTGAAGTGTTAATACCACTTTATAAGGCCTTAGTAAGGCCACACTTGGAATACGGCATTCAGTTTTGGTCGCCATGATGTAGAAAAGATGTGGAGACTCTAGAAAGAGTGCAGAGAAGAGCAACAAAGAAGATTAGGGGACTGGAGACTAAAACATATGAAGAACAGTTGCAGGAACTGGGCATGTCTAGTTTAATGAAAAGAAGGACTAGGGGAGACATGATAGCAATCTTCCAATATCTCAGGGGTTGCCACAAAGAAGAGGGAGTCAAACTATTTTCCAAGGCACCTGAGGGTAGAACAAGAAGCAATGGGTGGAAACTAATCAAGGAGAGAATCAACTTAGAACTGAGGAGAAATTTCTTGACAGTGAGAAAAATTAATCAGTGGAACAACTTGCCTCCAGAGGTTGTGAATTCTCCAACATTGGAAGTCTTTAAGAAGATGTTGGATAGCCATTTGTCTGGAATGGTATATGGTTTCCTACTTAGGCAGGGGGCTGGACTAGAAGACCTCCAAGGTCCCTTCCAACTCTGCTATTGTATTGTATGGTATTGTACTGCGCCACCGTGACTTAAACCCAAAAGAAAATTCTCTGCTCTTTTCTTTATATTCACTTTAAGAATTTTCTGTATTAAGATACGTATCCTACTCCAATATTTCTCTGCTTTAATCACATGTCTACCATAAGGGCTCAGTTGCCATAAGTCAAGGACTACCCCTACTTAGCATAAGTGAGAAAAGCAGCAAGTGAGCCAACAGACTAATGGTACGTGACAGATAAATAATTAATCATTTGTCTCCGTTTAATGCCAGAAACAAACAGGCAAACAATGGAAAAGTCAACACATTTAGAGTACTTGCCCTCGCTACGGAAAGCCCCATAACCCTACATATATTTAAATTCTGCAGAATGCCAGCTCGCTAAATAATCAAAACCGCTTCGGCTGTGTCTTAGAAATTGCCACCTGCAGCTAACGCTCCCATTTTAAATGCATCCCTGAGCCAATCTTTGTAAGTTTCACATTAAATATTGATCAGCCTGACTAGAGCCTTAATATACTGTGTTTAGCATACACACCTCCGATTCGGAAAGCCGCCACTTCGCTCGTACCGTCGGAAGGCATGCCAGCCGGGTACGGCCTCCTTTCACCTGGGGTGAGCCAAGATTGTTTTGAAGCGACCCAAAGGGGGAACTTTTATAAATGTCTTTGCAGGCAAATAGATTTCTGTGCCAATAATCTCCATACAGTAAGGGTGTCACATTTGATTTCATTGAGGGCTGCATCAGGATTGTGTTCGACCTCGGGGGCGGGGAGGCTGGGGGATGTGGCCAGGATGGGCGTGGCCAGCTCAACATCGCTCATGTCAGGGGCGCCTATGGTGGTCCGAGCACTCTGCCAATGAAAACGGAGCTCGGGAGGGTCGCAGAGGCCCTGTGGGCAGCTCTTTTGCTGTTTCCAGGATGGCCCGCGGGCCAGATCTAAGCACCATGCAGGCCGCATCTGGCCCGCGGGCCTTAAGTTTGACACGCCTGCCAGAGAGAGAAATTCTTTTTGTGGGGTTCACATCAGTATCCGCCATCAGAGTGTGGATAGGGCAGAGAAGGAAACTGGAAGAAAAGTTTATTTATTATATTTTTATCCCACCTTTATTATTTTATAGGTAACTCAAGGCAGCAATCATAGATAACACAGGTAGTCCTCGACGTACGAACACAATTGAGCCCAAAATTTCTGTGGCTAAGTGAAATGTCCGTTCAGTGGGTTTTGCCCCATCTTACGACCTTTCTTGTCACAGTTGTTAAGTGAATCGCCACAGTTGTTAAATTAGTAACATGGTTGTTAAGTGAATCTGATTTCCCCATTGACTTTGCTTGTCAGAAGGTCACAAAAGGGATCACACCAGGGGTTGGATTCCAGCAGGCGCTACTGCCAGTTCACTCATGGCCGCGCCACGCGCACATGATTGTTATGCGCTGCACGCACATGCACAGTGCAATAAACTTTGCACATGCGCAAAAGCAAAAAACAAGATGGTGGCCCCTATGGCGCCGCCGGAATTACCTGTTCAGGGGCATGGCAGGCCTGGGTCGCTGCCAGTTACAGCGACCCAGGCCACCAAACCACTACCGGTTGAGCTGAACCAGTCCGAACCGGTAGGAACCCATCACTGAGTCACATGACCCCAAGATACTACACCCATCATAAATATGAATCAGTTGCCAAACATCTGAATTTTGATCATGTGATCCTGGGGATGATGCAACGATTTTACAATCGTTGAAAATCGTGTGAAAAATGGTCCTGTCGTTTTGTTCAGTGCCATTGTAACTTCAAATGGTCACTAAATGAACCGTTGTAAGTCGAGGACTACCTGTACGCCTTCATCCTCCTCCTCCCATTTGCTCCACCACAAAAACTCTGAGGAGTGAGATGGGCTGTGAGAGAGGGACTGGCCCAAGGTCACCCAGCTGGCTTTCATCATACTAGTGCTTTAACTACTACATATAGTCCTTGACTTACGACCACAATTTCCATGACCCAGCAAGACAGTTGTTAAGTGAGTTTTGCCCCATTTCACAATCTTTCTTGCCACAGTTGCTAAGTGAATGGCTGCAGTTCTTAAGTTAGAACCATGCTTGTGTTAAGTGAATCTGGCTTCCCCATTGACTTTGCGTCTCAGAAGGTCGCAAAAGTTGATCATATGACCCTGAGATGCTGCAACCATGATAAATTTGATCCAGTTGCCAAGTGTCCAAATTTTGATCACGTGATCATGACGGTGCTGCAAGGGCCGTAAGTGTGAAAAACAATCATAAGTGACTTTTTTCAGTGCTGCTGTAACTTCAAACAGTCAGTGAATGAATGGTTGTAAATGTCCAACTAGTGAACCCAAAACAAGGAAACACTCTCGGGAGAATTGAGTTCCCAAAAGTAAAACCTTATTGGATACACCTTATTGGTACGGAAGAAACAAAGCCAGCTCTGGTTTTCCCACGTAAAAGCTTGCCTAGTCAAACAATAGTCATCTCTTTTTCCTCACCCCTGAGTGATCCCATTGTCCAATTATGAGACATCCTCTTGTTATGGGGACCATCCATCCCTTTCTCAAGCACCTGCAGTGGTGACCTTGATGGTTTCCGCACTCTCACAATCTCCACATACTTCCTCTGCGTTCCAATTCCCCCTTCCCTCCTCCAGTTCATTGAAGTTCAAGTTGAGAAAAGCATTAAGGTTTGAAAGAAGCAAGGCGATTAAATCTTGACAGTAAGTTAAGGGCTACCTCTACACCAAGCAGGCTCCAACAGACAAAATTCGCAAAGAAACAGAAAAGGGAAGGCAACAGTGAATCTTTATTATCCAGTGCCCATCAGTGACAGTTTTATTAGTATTCACCCACTTATTTCTGCAGTAAAGGAAACCTTCAGAGATGTAAAAGGGACAAGAAAGAGAATAGATTTCTGCAAATAATTTCCATCGAGGGATGGAGAAATGGCTTAGCACAACGTTTCTCTATCTTGACCACTGCAAGACCTGTGGGCTTCAACTCCCATAATTCCCTAACCAGCATACAAGTCATCTTCGACTGACAACGGTTCATTTAGTGACCATTCAAAATGACAACGGCACTGAAAAAGTGACTTATGGCCGTTTTTCACAGTTATGACCTTTGCAGCATCCCCACAGACCATGTGATCAAAATTGAGACGCTTGGCAACCGGTTCATACTTGTGACCGTTCAGGTCATGTGATCCCCTTTTCCGACCTTTCTGACGAGCAAAGTCAATGGGGAAGCCAGATTCACATAACAGCCGGATTACTGCATGAGCAGTGGTGGCGCAGTGGTTAGAGTGCAGTACTGCAGGCTACTTCAGTTGCCTGCCGGCTGCCTGCTATTTAGCAGTTCGAATCTCACCAGGCTCAAAGTTGACCCAGCCTTCCATCCTTCCGAGGTGGGTAAAATGAGGACCCAAATTGTTGGGGGCAAGAAGCTGACTCTGTAAACCGCTTAGAGAGGGCTGTAAACAGGGGTGGGTTTCTCGCCCCGTTCCAACCGGTTCGGTTGGAACGGGGCCGGCGGCGTCCTCGTGCACGTGTGCAGCGCACGCATGCGTACTAGCGTCTGTGCAATGCTCCAGCTGCTCCTGGAGGATCGCGCAGGCGCTGTATGTGTCCTGCGCATGCGTGGAAGCGCAGAACTCGTCAAA
Organism: Thamnophis elegans; assembly: GCF_009769535.1. NCBI lineage: Eukaryota > Metazoa > Chordata > Lepidosauria > Squamata > Natricidae > Thamnophis > Thamnophis elegans. The sequence goes on from NC_045544.1 coordinate 132,498,116, forward strand.
ACCGGGTAAGGAACGTGGGCGTGCGGGTGGGCCCTTCGCCGTTCCGGAAGTTACTTACTTCCGGGTTCGCCGACCAACCGGTTCGCGGGGACCGCCGCGAACCGGTTGAAACCCACCCCTGGCTGTAAAGCATTGTGAAGCGGCATATAAGTCTAAGTGCTATTGCTGTTGCAGTCAAACTCTGCCCACTGCTAGGAGTTCGATCCTGACTGGCTCAAGGTTGACTCAGCCTTCTATTCTTCTGAGGTCAATAAAATGAGGAGCCAGACTGTTGGGGGCAATAGGCTGACTCTGTAAACTGCTTACAGAGGGCTGTAAAGCTCTCTGAAGCAGTTGTTGTGGCCCGCCAGCAGCTAGCGGAGCTGATGGCAGACTCAGACAGTGAGGAGGTTGGGGAGGAACATCGGCCAGTCATGGAGTCTGGGGAAGGCTCTGAGGAGTGCTCTGCGTCGGAGGCAGAGGTGGGGACAGGGCCGTCCGAAAGTTATCAGCTGCCTTCAGAGTCGGAGATCAGTGGGGCAGAAGAACAGCTGGATCTTGTTCCTGATGTGCCCATGCGCAGAGCTGCCAGGAGAAGGGAACAAGGGCCGACTCGGGAGTAAAGCCACAGCTGGACGGTGAATGTCCCCTCGCATAGGGAATAAAGAGGAGCGAAAGGGGAGGGGAGTTTGCAGGAGACAATTAGTTCAATTCATTAGGGTGAAGATCTGTTCCTGACTTCTTGCCAAGTAATTGCTACTACAGCGTGGCGTTTGGAAGATATCGGCCTGGCAGCTCTCCAAACCTGATAAAGGTCCGTCGTCACGGACTACATGTATTGAGAAACACAGTTGAGAAATATCGGCTTAGCAGATTCTTTCTGCCAGCTTTCCAACAGTATCCGCCATCTGTCATAAGATTGTCCTTCCTTGGCAACCCCTCCATGCACTAGACCTAAAAAGAGTTTCAATTGGTACCAAAGTCTGTAGATTTGTTGTTAGTTGTGAAGTCGTGTCCGACCCATCGTGGCCCCATGGACAATGTTCCTCCAGGCCTTCCTGTCCTCTACCATCCCCCGGAGTCCATTTATGCTCATGCTGACTGCTTCAGTGAATCCATCCAGCCATTCATTCTCTGTCATCCCTTTCTGCTTTTGCCCTCAATCTTTCCCAGCATTAGGCGCTTCTCCAGGGAGTCCTTCCTTCTCATTAGGTGGCCAAAGTCTTTGAGTCTCCTCTTCAGGATCTGGCCTTCTAAAGAGCAGTCAGGGTTGATCTCCTCTAGGACTGACCGGATGGATCACCTTGCAGTCCAAAGGACTCGCAGGAGTCTTCTCCAGCACCAGAGTTCAAAGGCCTCCATTCTTTGGCTCTCAGCCTTCCTTATGGTCCAACTTTCACAGCCATCCATTGCAACTGGGAAAACCATAACCTTGACTATACACACTTTTGTTGGCAGGGGGATGTCTCTGCATTTTAGTATGCTGTCTAGATTTGCCATAGCTTTCCTCCCCAGGAACAAGCGTCTGTAGATCACAAGTGGCCGCTTCGTTCCCTGCAGGAGAGTTCCCCTCCCTTTCTCCATATTATCACCCAGCAGGCCGAGGATTGAAGCACTCAATCACTCTGGTTCCACTTGGCTTCTCCTAAGAGCAATAGGCATGGAGTTGCAAGTCAGCAATTTCCAAGATCTCAGCGGCTGAAGAGAGAAGTAGCTGGGTCTTGCCCAAGAAGGAGAGAATCACCTTGTCCATGGACAGTTCAACAGAAGACAGGGGGAGATTTAAGCAGTTCCAGCAATGACTGCAATAGCTACCAAAGTCACCCGAGAACTCATCTTGAGCCAACAAATTGATTATTTTCAGAACCAGGGGGAAAAAAACCATTTTCATAGATTTGGATTTGTGTTGACTTTTAATTGTTCATAGGGCTGGTTTGGATATTTCACATAAGCCCTTGATTTAATGAGCCTCCATTTAACGGACTTTGGGTGAAATACACAAAGTCGGTCTGGATATTGTAAATAATTACCATTTTATGAGTATATTAAAATGCATAAACAATGCAAACGATGTAAGCATTAAAAACCCATTTTGTGCATGGGTTAAATATATAACATTTACATGCATGGAACATTTGGATTTAACAGACATTCTGCGTTAATGGCCATATAAAATGTACATCTGTAAAGCCCATTTGGATTTAACAGGCATTCTGCTTTAATGGCCATATAAAATTTACATGCATGAAACTCATTTGGATTTAACTGACATTCTGCTTTAATGGCCATATAAAATGTACATCTGTAAAGCCTGTTTGGATTTAACAGGCATTCTGCTTTAATGGCCATATAAAATTTACATGCATAAAACCCATTTGGATTTAACGGACATTCTGCCTTAAGAGATACTCATTCTCTCATTAGTCCGTTAAACTGATGGTTTACTATGTAGTTTTCCTTGGTATTATTTGTTTAGAATAGCATTTTCCCCTCTTGTTTTTTTAAAAGCTTTTGCAGCCTTCATATTTCCAATAACAACGGAATTCATCTCCAGAATTTGGAATAGATTAGAATGATGATAAGAGATCTTGCAAAGTATAAGGGATGAAAACTTGCAAATTGTACTGGCACTTTACTCTGTAAAGTAATTCTGGAAAGGTATACAGGTAGTCCTCAACTTACAACTATTTAGTGACTGTTTGAAGATACGACAGCACTGAAAAAAGTGACATATGATCATTTTTCACATTTATGACTATTGCAGCATCCCCGTAATCACGTGATTAGAATCCAGACCCTTGGCAACTGACTCATATTTATGACGGCTGCAATGTTCTGGGGTCATGTCACCCCCTTTTGTGACTTTCTGACAAGCAACGTCAATGGGGAATCCAGATTCACTTAACAACTATGTCACTGACTTAACAACTGCAGTGATTCACATAACAACTGTGGCGAGAACGGTTGTAAAATGGGGCAAAACTCACTTAGCGAGTGTCTTGCTTAGCAGTAAAAAATGAATGGATATAAATCGGGGAATACCAGCTGTATCATGCAATAGTGTACTTGATTGACTGATAATTTTTAATCTAAAACAAATGTTAAGACATTTTTTTTTCTAGGACATAGGAATGAAAGGAAGGGAGAGAACATAAATAAATAGAAAGAAGCACTGCATCTGTAAGAATAAATAAATAGAAATCAGTGATGGAGGCTGAACACGAGGATTTTGGACTTTATTTAACAAAATCCTGGGATTTAAGCCTTGTTCTACAGTCAGAGCCTGAAGATCAGCAAACCTCTTTTCCCTGGCATACGTTTGTAAATGACATTAACCTCTCTAAACACAACCATAGCATCTCTGCTGATGTGGCTAGGACAGAGAAGGAAAATAGAATAGAATAACAGAGTTGGAAGGGACCTTGGAGGTCTTCTAGTCCAACCCCCTGCCTAGGCAGGAAACCTTACACCACTTCAGACAAATGGATATCCAACATCTTCTTAAAAACTTCCAGTGTTGGAGCATTCACAACTTCTGGAGGCAAGTTGTTCCACTGATTAATTGTAAAAGAGCCGAGGTGGCGCAGTGGTTAGGGTGCAGTACTGCAGGCCACTTCAGCTGACTGTTATCTGCAGTTCAGCGGTTCTAATCTCACCGGCTCAAGGTTGACTCAGCCTTTCATCCTTCTGAGGTGGGTGAAATGAGGACCCAGACTGTGGGGGCGATATGCTGACTCTGTAAACCGCTTAGAGAGGGCTGAAAGCCCTATGAAGCGGTATATAAGTCTAACTGCTATTGCTTTTGCTATTGTTCTGACTGTAAAAAAATTTCTCCTTAGTTCTAAGTTGCTTCTCTCCTTGATTAGTTTCCACCCATTCCAAAAGTTTATTTATTTATTAGATTTTGACCGTCTTTCTTGTTTTCTTCCATCATAACCAGATGATTGCAAGGAATATAAATCCTTCCATTCTCTACCATTAAGTCAGAACAGTAGAAGCTTCCTGGATGAGAAGTGAAACATCTTCAAGGAAAAACAAAGTCCAATTACCTTTTGGGACAACCATGATCTGGATGACTGAGATTCTCCATGGATGATGACCTCCTAGGAGTTAAAATTATTACCGGTAGTTTAATTTAGGGCTTCAATTTTTTCCCATCACTTTTCTTCAGTTTTGAGACTGACCGTAAAAGCCAAAATTTCTAGCCAGTGTGGATATCACGTTGGGGGAAAGCTGTTATCTACACTTAATTGCAAACATTTTCAATTTATGTGGACTGTTTAGAGTCTTAATAGTTATACTGCTCTGCAGAATATTATCGGTTTTTCCAAATGTTGTTTCTGTGATTCTACCTGTTGCGTTCTTCTTGCATGCTGTTTTATTATTTAGTACATGCTGGCTTGGGAACTTTATAATGAAGCACTGAATAAAAATTGTTCAGCAAGCATTTCCAGTTTGATTCCTGCACTTTTATTCTGTTATGTTGCATATCAGCCTCTCCCCATTTTATCCATAATGTTTTGCAAAACATAATGAGGTTTAGGTTTAGGTTTATTAGATTTATATGCCGCCCTTCTCCCAAGGACTCAGGGCGGCGTACAACATTAAAAGAAACACATAATACAAAAGTTTTTTAAAAATTAAATAGAATATCCCAAACCCAATTAAAATTGACAATGATATTTTTTAAAAAGAATTCAAATTAAAATTAACGGTGATCAATAATTTGTTTTGTTTTGTTCAGGCCAGGCTGGCTTGCTGGAAAAGCCAACTTTTTAGGGCGCGTTGGAAGGACCGGAGGTCGGGGATTATACGAAGCTCCAGGGGCAGCTCATTCCAGAGGGAAGGCGCTCCCACAGAGGGAGCGAAGCTGACATTGTGTGCTGCTCCCAATGAGGACTTAAAATGGGGGTGTCCAATCTTGGAAACTTTAAGGCTTGTGGACTCCAATTCCCAGAATTCTGGGAAGTCCACAGGTCTTAAATTTGCCAAGGCTGGACACTTCGTTCTAAAAGATGATATACAGTGAGTTAAGGTAAACTCTCCTATGGAGGAATAAAACTGAGTTTGATTCCTCCATAGACGTTGTAGGAAGTTAGCACCCACACCTCTCCTGGACAAATAAAATATTCTAGGAAATATTAAAAAGGAAGAATATTATATTTCCCTGGATAGGAAATGGAGAAACATGTTTTTTTTGTGGGGGGGGAGGGTGGCAGGAAGCAGACACTCTCTTAATTGCCCCCACCCTCCTCAATAGCCCATAGCAGATATCAGCACTTATGAGATAAAGAGATAGCTAGGTCTATTCATAAGCAAATGCCTTCACCCAAAATCCAACAAAGGTAGGATTAGCCCTCTATCAATCTAGGAAAAGAACTCACCACATAGCACCTGGGGAGATTACATTCACCCAGCAAGTTTCAACCAAGCTTGGAACTCAAGATACCACAAAGTTACCCCTGCATGACCCCATGGGAGTCTGACAACCAATCAGAATACATTTCTTACACAGGAACAGGAAGCTCCAAGGCGGGGCCCAGGAGAGGGTATCTCTCTCTCTCTCTCTCTCTCTCTCTCTCTCTCTCTCTCTCTCTCTCTCTCTCTCTCTCTCTCTCCCTCCCTCCCTCCCTCCCTCCCTCCCTCCCTCTCTCACCTGTGTGCTCTTTTTTGCCTAGGACCTCAAACCATGTGGTCCTGTCCACCATTAAACCATCTTTCCAAGCAGTGTCCATGTTTCCAGTGAGTTTCTTCCCACTTAGAACTGAACCCAGATGGACATTTCTTAGCACTATATGGAAATAGTTTGCCACAGCTGTTTGTTTTTTAAAAAAATATTATTGTTTTCCAATCTATCTTACAGCTCTTAGATCTCTTGGTGGTCTCCTATCCAGAAACTAACCAGGTACAACCTGCTTAATTTTTTTCAAGTTCAGACAAGGCTGACTAGGTAGTGCAATCTGCTAGGATAACATAGTATATGTAAAAGCTTCCAATAAGTAGAGAGAAAGCAGGGGTGGATGGGGAAGCGAGAGATCACAAAATTGTGTTACCTGTGCAAAACTGGAATATCTGCATTCAGATATTTTGGAAAAAAAGAAGGAAACAAACATCTCCTTGTTAATTAGCCAAGAAAAAAAAATCCCACCCTCCAGGCAATTGACTCAAGTGTACCGCACTAGAGAGATTAATTAGATTTGGAATGTTATGTTTAATTATGAATTTTAATCATCCTTTTGTTTCTTTTTATACCCCCATAAGCCCCATTTTTAAGATAAAATCCTCAGATCGATGTTCACTCTCTCTCTTCTTAATTGCAACCACTGGCTGGGCTTCCCTATTCTTTAGCCCATTTTTGGACGATTAACTCCAGCTGCGCACTCTTACTGAAAAACGTTTTTTCCAGCGTTGCGGGTTTTTTGCGTAGCTCCTTCGGTGAGAGGAGGTGGGGAGGGAGACCATTGCTTTGTGCGATCTCTCTGTTGTCCTTGTCTCTGAAGGAGGACTCCACCTCACCAGTCTTGTTTTCGAGCCTGGCCATCAGATCCGTCAAGTAGCTGAGGGTGCCTTCCAGATTGTTCAACGTCTCCATGATTTCTTGCTGGAAGACCTTGATGTCTTTCTCCATGATCCTCATTTCATGGTGCAGCTTCTCCAGGTCCAGAGCATCCTGGCTGCATCCTGCCGAGATCCGTGAAGAAGAATGAGAGGCTTGAGAAGGAGATCTGCCCAATTTGGGGTCCCCTGCTAGACGATGTGAAGAGCTAGAGACTGGGCCTTCTCTAGAGTAAGCTTCTGTCTCCTTCTGACCAAATATAAAGTTCTTGATAGTGTTCATGTCAAGATGTAGGTGGCCATCAACAGCCCTTGAACAGAACAAATAAAGCTGCCATTCAAGGTGGATGGCGGATGACACTTGGAACTGATCCATTATGACCTCAAACGTTGACGAGCCAATAACAGAACTCTGTGTGTGACTTGGCTGTTCATGCACCAGGATCAGAGGAAGGAGCCAAGGTGGCGCAGTGGTTAAATGCAGCACTGCAGGCTGACTGCTAGATCAGCAGTTCAGCGGTTCAAATCTCACCGGCTCAGGGTTGACTCAGCCTTCCATCCTTCCGAGGTGGGTAAAATGAGGACCCGGATTGTTGTTGGGGGCAATATGCTGACTCTGTAAACCGCTTAGAGAGGCCTGAAAGGCCTATGAAGCGGTATATAAGTCTACTGTTATTGTTATTATTCCTACCAGTTCGCACCTATTCGGTAGAACCGGTTTGTCAAATCTATTGAACCGGTTAGAAGAGGTTCCGTCAGTGGACCCGGAAAGCAGGCCACACCTACAGAAGAGGGTCCAAAATTTTTTGAAACCCACCACTGATCAGGATGATTAGCTGTCACACTAAAAATAAAATCACAAACATTACGCCAACTTTGGCAAATGGGTCTCCCTTAATTAGAATGGCCATCACCGACCTTCATTTCTGTACAAAGGATGCTGCTTGCATGTTCTTGGTATGTTAATTGTTTTGTTCCTTCTATTTTTATGGCAAATATAGTAAAGGCATAGGATCTTAAAGCATAGAATGATGGATGGTCCAAGGGGGAGGCACCAGGGAGGATAAATCAGTCTCGTCAACAATCAAGCACCTACAATATAAAAAAGATGTTGAAACTCTAGAAAAAGTGCAGAGAAGAGCAATAAAGATGATCAGGGGCCTGGAGACTAAAGCATGAAGAACAGTTGCAGGAATTGGGTATATCTGGTATAGTGAAAAGAAAGACTAAGAGTGACATGATAGCAGTGTTCTGATATTTGAGGGGCTGCCACAAAGAAGAGGGGATCAACCTATTCTCCAAAACACTTGAAGAGAGGACAAGAATAGATGGAAACTAATCAAGGAGAGAACCAACCTAGAAATAAGGGTGGGGGATTCCTGACAATTAGAACAAATGCCATATTTTTGGAGTATAAGATGCACCTTCCCCCCCCCCGAAAAAAAAGAGCATGGAAACAGATGAGTTTTTGCCTTCCCCCAGCCCTGCTGAAGCCTACAGAGTGCTCCGGGAGGCTGGGGAGGATAAAAACTTTTTGGGTTACATACCTATTCGAAATCCTGCTGTGTCTTATACACCGGTGCATCTTATAGTCTGAAAAATATGGTAGTAAGTGGAACGAATTGCCTCCAGAAGTTGTAGGTGCTCCATCACTGGAGGTTTTAAAGAAAAGATTGGACAACCATTTGTCTGAAATGCTGTAGGGTTTCCTGCTTGAGCAAGGGGTTCAACTAGAAGATCTCCAAGGTCCCTTCCATCTCTGTTATTCTGTTATTCTATTTCATCCTAATCTGGGGCAGTGTCAGCCTCTACTTTCCTTGCTTGCTATCGGATGCCATAGAAATGGGGAGGGAGTGGGCTTGAGATATTCGGGAGGGGGAATTACTAGTGCTGGAGGAGCTATGAAGAAGGGAGTTATTAAGAAGTTCTCACCATCTTCTGCGCATGCTAATGGCCTGTGTTTGGACTTGGTTAAGGCCAACCGTCTCACATACCAACTTGATGAGGTTTTTTGAAGATGCACCCCACATGACACCTTAGGGAGTTGCAGATTGGACATAGGGTTGGGGAATTGTGGGGAGGGTGCTGGGTAAATGTTTGATATGTACATGTTTGCGCCTTTTTGGTTCAGATCTTGCTTTCCTTTTCGTTGCTTTCAATTCACATCTAGTAAAAGTACTTTATCTCTATTCAAATGGAGTTGAGGTTTTTCTTTCTATTCTTTGGATACTGAAGGAGGCATGCCTGACAGACAGCTTCATCAGAGTCTTCCGGGGAGGGACTTGCCATCGTCGGCAGCTTAACGGAGCTGCCCCCAGATTCCTGGTTCGTTATCTATTTAATATCTATTAGATATCTCTTTTTTCAGGCTAGAAAAAAGCAGAGAGCGACTCAGTCGGCAAGAGTCTTCTTTGAAGTTTGCAGTGGTTTTTTTTTTGGCTGCGAACGGAGGGGGAGAGTCAGCCTAGGCTGAGTCATTTACTCCGACCAGAAAATCTCAGCGGTTTTTCTTACAGCGCAAGGTGAGGAAACCCCCCCCCTTGGACAATTTTTGTAACTATGTTATTGAAGTCCACAGTTCTTAAAGCCACCAAAGTTGAGAAACCCTGATCCAGTGTCAAGAGGCACCATCAGATTTAAACCTTTCTAGCCAACTGGAATTCCATGAGGAAGAGAGCGAGGAAAGGAGATTGGAAGGGACCTTATAGGTCATCTAGTCCAACCCCCCACTCAAGCAGGAGACCTTACACCATTTCTGATAAATGGCAATCCAATCTCTTCTTGAAAGTCTCAAGTGATGAAACCCCCCACAACTTCTGAAGGCAAAGCTATTTCATTGGTTGATTGCTCTCACTGTCAGAAAATTTCTCCTTGTTTCTAGGTTGAATCTCTCCTTGGTCAGTTTCCATCCATTGTTCCTTATCTGGCCTTCGAGTGCTTTGGAAAATAGCTTGACCCCTTCCTCTCTGTGGCAGCCCCTCAAATATTGGAACACTGCCATCATGTCTCCCCTGGTCCTTCTCTTCACTAGACTAGCCATGCCCAGTTCCTGTAACCATTCTTCATATGTTTTAGTCTCCAGTCCCCTAATCATCCTGGTTGCTCTTCTCTGAACTCTTTCTAGAGTCTCAACATCTTTTTTTACAGCGTGACAACCAAAACTGGATGCAGTACTCTAGGTGTGGTCTTATTAAGGCTTTATAGAGTGGTATTAATACCTCACTTGAACTTGATTGTATCCCTCTGTTAAATCTGATTAAGACGGAAACCAGGGTTTAAAGTACTTTTCTTGTCTCCAGCACGTTCAGATTGGAAACATCAGGTCGTGGGGGGGGGGGGAGAAAAAAACATGTGGAAAATTTCAATCCAAACCCATTTTTATTTCGGACGATTTCCCTGTAGCTGAAGAGAAACAGCTTTATTAGCTGCAAGTACTGCTGAAGGGGGAAAAAAATCATGCTTCGTAGCAGTTAAAGATATTCCTCTGTGAGATCTGGCAGGATATTGAGGGAAATGAAACAGATTACATTAAAAAAAAAAAAGGTAATACAGAGCAATTGCTCCTAAAGAGTCAAGGAACCATATAATTCAACATTTATATAGACAAAGCTTCAAGGGAGCTGTTAGGAAACGTAATAACAGCCTGGAAAAGAGACTTTAAGAAACCTATCCCCACCCCCACCCCCTTCAGACCGACGGTTTTCACACTTTTCACCTTGAGAACTATTTCCACCCGGTTGTGTTCTAAAGAACAGCTGAGCATCTCTCATCCAACCCCTATAACCTCAACTGTGGCTCAGAACAACTTGCAGGGTTGAATTGATTTGTTCAGATCCTTTTATCGAAACAGACAGCCATGCTTTTCTTCCCACCCCCCCACCCCCTCCCTCCCCAAACATCTTCCAGGCTGGCTTGCAAATGGAGAGAAAAAGCATGTTTTGAAAAACATTCTCTGCCCTTAGGCTCACAAACGTCACAGCACAAAAGGAAAGCAGGATGGGGAGGGAAGAGGAGAAAAAAAAAAAAGCAAGAGCAAACACCAAAAAAAACATTTCTTCAGTTTCCATCAGTGGTGGGTTTCAAAAATTGTTCGAACCTACTCTGTGGGTGTGGCCTCCTTTGCGGGAGTGGCTTGCCGCCCATGTGACCTGATGGGAGTGGCTTGCCACCCATGTGACTGGATATGAAGATGCCGACACTTGTCAGAACCACCTTAAATTACCTCACACAAAGCACTGGCATGCATAAGAATATGATGTAAACTTGTTTTTTAAAAGGCATCTTTGGTTTGCGTTAAAACAACTTCAACACACGCAATGTTCTGATTGCACCACAAACGCAGTAGTCATCCTTACCTTTCACAGAGGCACTGAGTTTTATAAATATGAGCATGATAGTGTAGAATAATCATATTCAAGGACCAGTGGTGGGTTTCAAAAAATTTTTGGAACCTCTTCTGTAGGTGTGGCCTGCTTTCCGGGTCCACTGGTGGAACCTCTTCTAACCGGTTCGGTAGATTTGACGAGCCGGTTCTACCGAATAGGTGCGAACTGGTAGGAACCCATCTCTGGTTTCCATCCCTGATGATATCCAGATGAAGTAGAGACAGTTCTGTTGTGTAGTGGACTTTAGTAGGCAAGAACCGGACCAGCATTGCTGCAACAGTATTTATTGACTCCAAAATGGAACTGAGGAACTGCAGGCAAATGCCTGCGATTTATACTCTAGGCCCACAGGGGCTTAACCAATCATAGAACTAGAAAAAGCCCGCTCAAATATAAATGTTCTAATTTTTCCTCCAAAACAGTTGGGGTCATTTAAAGGTTAGTTTCACTTTAGCACAGTTAACAGTTAGAGTCATCTAAAGGTAAGTTTCATTTTAGCACAGTTAACAGTTAGGGCCATCTAAAGGTTAGTTTCACCATACACAGTTAGTGTCATCTAAAGGTTAGTTTCACTTTAGCACAGTTATAGTTAGGGTCATCTAAAGGTTAGTTTCACTATAGCACAGTTAACAATTAGGGTCATCTAAAGGTTAGTTTCATTTTAGCACAGTTAACAATTAGGGTCATCTAAAGGTTAGTTTCGCTTTAGCACAGTTAACAGTTAGGGTCATCTAAAGGTTAGTTTCATTTTAGGACAGTTAACACTATTATATACATTCAATACATAACAAGTTCCCCTCGGCCAGGAGGAATAGTTAATATTAGGTGATGATAAAGGAGAGATTTAACCTAGAAATAAGAGAAAATGTTAAAATCTCACACTGATTTTCAGTGAATCTATTTTGATTATCATTAAATCTGGGTCAGATTTAATAATATAGATGGTTCTCGACTGACAACAGTTCACTTAATGACCATTTGAAGTGACTTATGACCGTTTTCACACTTACACTGTCCGCTGGGCAACTGACTCATATTTATGACGGTTGCAGTGTCATGAGATCACCTTTTGTGACCTTCTGACAGGAAAAGACAACGGGGAAGCCGGATTCACTTAACAACTGTGTGACTAATTTAACAAGTGCAGTGATTCACTTAACCACTGAGGCAAGAAAGGTCGTAAAATCGGGCAAAACTCACTTAACAAATGTCTCACTTAAGCATCATACATTTTTGCCTCAATTGTGGTCATAAGCAGAGGGGGGTTGCTCCCACTTCGGCCTGGATTGGGCAAACCAGTAGTAGCAGCGGTATGTGCGTATGTGAAGAAGCGTCACGCGCAAGCACGTAAAGTGTTAATACCACTTTATAAGGCCTTGGTAAGGCCACACTTGGATGCTGCTTTCAGTTTTGGTCACCATGATGTAGAAAAGATGCGGAGACTCTAGAAAGAGTGCAGAGAAGAGCAACAAAGAGGATTAGGGAACTAGAGGCTAAAACATATGAAGAACAGTTGCAGGAACTGGGTATGTCTAGTTTAATGAAAAGAAGGACCAGGGGTGACATGATAGCAATGCTCCAATATCTCAGGGGTTGCCACAAAGAAGAGGGAGTCAAACTATTCTCCAAGGCACCTGAGCGTAGAAGAAGAAGCGATGGGTGGAAACTAATCAAGGAGAGAAACAACTTAGAAAGGAGAAATTTCCTGACAGTTAGAACAATTAACCAGTGGAACAATTTGCCTCCAGAAGTTGTGAATTCCCCAACACTGGAAGTCTTTAAGAAGATGTTGGATAATCATCTGTCTGAAATGGTATAGGGTTTCCTGCCTAGGCCAGGGGTTGGACTAGAAGACCTCCAAGGCCTCTTCCAACTCTGCTATTGTATTATTGTATTATTAAGTGGTTGTAAGTTAAAGACTACTATATTCTCAAAATTCTCCTAACCAGTCTACAATTCTCCTCCTAATTGTCATGTAAAATCAATCAGACTGATTATTATCCCCATTTTGCAGGTATAGGAACTGAGGCTGAACTTAAGAGGCAAAAAGAGATTAAAATAGGTGCGTCTTGGGCTGCAGTTCGGTATGTTTGCTTCGTGCCACATTTCCGTTCATCAAGTGTTGCCAAAATAGACGTGACAGGAAAAAAAAGAAAAAAAGAAAAATCTGCAGGCTTTTACTGTTTTCTCCAAACTCCTGCTTATTTTGTTGTATATATTTCATATTTCTGCCTGTCCAAGGAAGCCGTCCTGCCAGTCTGTTGTGACAGCAGGTCACAAATTTCACAATTTAGCTTGTCCAAGGGGCAAAATGATGTCTCTCTCTCTCTGTACACAAAGACAGAAGTGCCATTATGTCCCTCTCCCTAAACGGCTCCTGTTCCCTGTTTATTTATTTATTTGCATTCCTCTTCCTTCCCTTGTCTCCATTTTGTTAGCCTTGAAAGCCAGCGAAGAAATGTGAGTGGAGGAAAAAGCAATCTTTTGTTTCTTCTGATTAATTCATGCTGAAATGGGGGAAATATGTGTGTCTGTGTGTGTGTGTGTATGTGTGTGTGTGTGTATGTGTATGTGTATGTGTATGTGTATGTGTATATGCTGGTCTTCTTGTATTTGGGTCTTTTCCCGTGTAAGATACAACAAGACCAGCATACGTACACTTGTGAAAATCTCCGAAAACAAATTTGTGTGTGTGTGTGTGTGTGTGTGTGTGTGTGTGTGTGTAGTAGATTTTCACGGTTGTAGGTATTCGGGTCTTTTCCAACGTTATATATACGTTATAATGGTATATCTATCTATATCTATATCTATATCTATATCTATATCTATATCTATATCTATATCTATATCTATATCTATATCTATATCTATATCTATATCTATATCTATATCTATATCTATATCTATATCTATATATCTATCATCGTCTGTCTGTCTGTCTGTCTGTCTGTATGTATGTATGTATGTATGTATGTATGTATTTAGTGTCACAACCCCTGGTATGCCCAAATATGGGAGGAAGCTTACTGCTTCCATTCTCTGTCTATCTGCTCATCACAAGAGATCATCCAGACAGAAACCCAATATTTTTACTGTTGCCTTTGTTACATTTGTGTTGTATTTGTGCTGATAAATAAATAAAGGGAGACTAGTATAGATCTATTTCAATGGCTAGCTGATGAGAGCTAAATAGCTTGAAATAGATCTATACTAGTCTCCCTTTATTTATTTATCAGCACAAATACAACACACACACACACACATATATACACACATACATACATATACATACATACATACATACATACATACATACATACATACATACATACATGCATACATATCCCCAAGGCAGGAGCTGTAAAAATACCTGTGTAATTTAAAAGGTGTTTCTGCTGCGACAATGTTCAGCAGCCCTTTTGACTTTCTCCCCAATGTCATTTGTCATAATTTGACACTGATAAAGAGTTCCTCTTGTAACCGTGTCCCTGCAGCGGAGGGAACGTAGCCATATCAAAGCCACTTGTCTTATCCTTTTCCGAGACAATCGCCTCCATTTTCTTCCTGGCCTAGATTCCCTTGAAATTCCCAAATAGCCCTTCGCTTTCATGCCTTCGGCCACCGCGCAGTTACCATTTTCTGCACACGGATGGATTCCTTTTTCCTAGCAGGCTACTCACCCACCCACCCCGCCAACAATATAAAAGGGAATCCTCAAGTTACAACTGCTCACTTGGCCACTGTTCAGTCATGTTGGAAGAAATGTCCTTCTGGGTTCAGTTCTAAGTGGGGGGAAAAGACATTGGAAACATGGAGGATGCTTGGAAAGATGGTTTAATGGTGGACAGAATCCCATGGCTTGAGCTCCTGAACAGAAAAGGTGAACACATGCTTCCAGATGTTGGGTGAAGAAGACAAAGAGACTGAGATGCTGAAAGTCCCTGGTTTTATGCCCTCTCTGGCCTTTGATCTTGATCTTGTATTCTGATTGGTTGTCAGGCTCCCATGGGGCTATGCAGGGACAACTCTCTAGGCTGTGCTTTGAGTCGAGGTTTGCTTGAGCATTGCTTCTTCCCAGGTGCCCTGTGGTGAGATGGGTAAAGGGCTAATACTATCATGCCTTAATCCCATCACCCTGGAGCTGAAGGGGGAGGTCTTTGTTATGTAGAATAGACTGGCTCAGGCCTTTTAGTGGCCTATTGAAAAAGGTGGGGGCTATTAAGAGTGAGTCTATTTCCTGCCTAAAAACATGTTTCTCCATTTCTGATCCAGGGAAATGTAATATTCTGCCTTTTCAATATTTCCTAGGGTATTTCATTCTTCTAGGAGAGGGGTGAGTGCTAACTTCCTACAGTCACAATGCCACTAAAAAAGGGGGGCATTTGAGCAGTCCTCTTACTTACAACCGTCGCAGCATCGCCAGTGTCATGTGATCAAAATTTGGGGGCTTGGCAACCGGCGTGCACACTCACATTTGCGGATCGGTAGCGAAGGTAAGATGATTTCACCCGTACTTGACTCTCAAATACTGAAATTCTGCTATCATGTCATCACTACTCCTTCTTTTCATTAAACTAGACATACCCAGTACATACATATACTGTACCCAATAATAGTAAAGGAGAAGAGCTGAATTACTACTACTAACCTGCTTTTTCCCCCTCTGTGCCCAGGACACTTTGAATTTAACAGATGTGATAGGAAGCTTCCTTGCAATTCACAAGAAGCCACTGGCTTTTTCTCAAGTTGTCAGAAGTAGCATATGGCCTTTTAAAGGTTGGGGTTTTTTTAGCTTTGTTTTAATGCTTTTTTTTTTTACAGGCGGTGAACCTGTTTTAAAAATTGTTGTACAGGGCTGTGACTAATGACTGGATAGTAGAGATAGTCCTCCCTCAGCCACAACTGGGATCAGAATTTTTGTGCCCAATTTTGCAACCTTTTTTTAACCCCGGGTGTTAAGCAAATTGTGGCGGTTGTTAAGTGAATCACGAGGTCATCAAGCAAATCCGGCCTCATCCATTGACTTTGCTTATTGGAAGTCAGCCAAAAGAGCTGGCTGGCATCAAAAATAAATGAATCAATCAATCAATCAGTCAAAATATGAAAGAAATGAACTTTCAACAGATTAACAGAGTTGGAAGGGACCTTGTAGGTCATCTAGTCCAACCCCCTGCCCAAGCAGGAGATCCTACACCATTTCTGACAAATGGCAGTCCAGTCTCTTCTTGAAATCCTCCAGTGATGAAGCTCCCACAACTTCCAAAGGCAACTTCTGTTCCATTGGTCTATTGCCCTCCCTGTCAGAAAATTTCTCCTTATTTCATTTTCCATCCATTGTTCCTTGTCTGGCCTTCAGGTGCCTTGGAAAACAGCCTGAACCCCTCCTTTCTGTGGCAGCTCCTCAAATATTGGAACACTGCCATCATGTCTCCCCTGGTCCTTCTCTTCACTAGACTAGCCATGCCCAGTTCCTGCAACCGTTCTTCATATGTTTTAGTCTCCAGTCCCCTCATCATCCTGGTTGCTCTTCTCTGAACTCTTTCTAGAGTCTCAACATCTTTCTTATAGTGTGGTGACCAAAACTGGATGCAGTATTCAAAGTGTGTCTTACTAACAGATTAACAGAGTTGGAAGGGACTATGGCTTTATAAAATGGTATTAGTACCTCTATTAGTTCAGGGACGCGGTGGTTCAATGGCTGAGATACTGAGCTTGTCGATCAGAAAAGCTGGCAGTTTGGCTGTTTGAATCCCTAGCGCCGCGTAACGGAGTGAGCTCCCATTACTTGTCCCAGCTTCTGCCAACCTAGCAGTTCCCAAAGCCTGTGAAAATGCAAGTAGAAAAATAGGAACCACATTTGGTGGGAAGGTAACAGCGTTCCATTTGCCTTCGGCGTTTAGTCATGGCAGCCACATGACCACAGAGACGTCTTCGGGCAGCACTGGCTCTTCGGCTTTGAAACGGAGATGAGCACCGCCCCCTAGATTCGGGAACGACTAGTACATGTGTGCAAGGAGAACCTTAATCCCAAAATTAGTACCTCACTTGAGAAGACAACTTCATGAGTTCATGGCTCAGGCAAAAATCAGTGATCTGTACTCATACAAGCTTGTTGTGTGTGTGGACTTACAATTCCTTTTCTCTCTTCTGTTCTGCCACTCGGCCTCTTCCTTAAGGCGGTCAAATCTGGGCTGCAAAAATCCAATTGATGGCTAGATGGCTGTGAGAGAAGGTAGATCCTATTGGAAAACCAGGGTGGATAATAATGAGTTTGCGCTGCCTGTTTTCAGATCAGAGCAAAGCAAGCATCCGCACCACTTAGTTCTGCTAGCAAAGAATGGCGCTGGGGGTTTTATTTATTAATCAGCCAACATCAGAAACAATTAACTGGCAAAAACAGGATAAAAGGCAGGCAGAGAGAGGGGAAGACCGTGAGCAACAGGCAAGAGTTTATATTAACGGTATCTTTCTCTATCAAAAGGCAGCAAACTTTCCAGAGCTGTGCGAGGAATTAGCATGGACGGCCCCAGAGGGAAGGTCCTTTGGTTATTCCAGCTTTAACCCTTTCATCTACGTAACGGCAACACAATCAAGAGGGAAAGGAGGACATCAGGTGATCTCCTCCAGTATTCCCCACCAGGGAGAAACAATTTGGCATGCAGAGATGATGCATCCAACAAATTTAGACGTTGGGGTGGGGGGAGAAGCCTTGGTAAGCCTACACTTGGAATACTGTTTCGTGGCAGTTTTGGACACCACAATGTCAAAAATATGTTGAGACCAGTGGTGGGATTCAAAACAATTTATTACTGGTTCTGTGGGCATGACTTGGTGAGCTTGGCAAGGGAAGGATACTGCAAAATCCCCATTTCCTCCCCACTATTTGCTGGTTCTCCAAACTACTCAAAATTTGCCCTACTGGTTTGCCAGAATGAATCAGAATTGGCTGAATGCCACCTCTGGTTGAGACTCTGGAAAGAGTGCAGAGAAGAGCAACAAAGAGAATTAGGGGACTGGAGACTAAAACATATGAAGAACAGTTGAAGGAACTGGGTATGTCTAGTTTAATGAAAAGAAGGACTAGGGGAGACAGGATAGCAGTCTTCCAATATCTCAGGGGTTGCCACAAAGAAGAGGGAGTCAAACTATTCTCCAAGGCACCTGAGGGTAGAACAAGAAGCAATGGGTGGAAACTAATCAAGGAGAGAAGCAACTTAGAACTAAGGAGAAACTTCCTATCAGTGAGAACAATTAAGCAGTGGAACCACTTGCCTCCAGAAGTTGTGAATGCTCTGGAGGTTTTTAAGAAGAGATTGGGCAGCCATATGTCTGAAATGCCGTGGGGTTTCCTGCTTGAGCAGGGGGTTGGACTAGAAGATCTCCAAGGTGCCTTCCAACCCTGTTATTCTGTTAAGATGGCTCATTCTACCTATGACCAAGAAAAGAGCGAGGAGAAAAACGGCATTTGGAAAGTGTTGGCATAGAGTCCGCTCTCATTTGTTTGCTTGTTGTTGTTTTTAAAGGCCTCTCGTGTTTAAAAATAGAGCAGGCAGGGCAGATAAAGCGAGCAGTTAATTAGCACCACGTCATAACTGTGGCCTCCAAACACTCCCCAAGCCATATGGTCCAGGTAACATCCATCCATTTTGCGGAACGAAGATTTAATTTAGCCACGAAGTCAGAGACGCCTCTGGCTATGGGCAGGTTGGGAGCGAAATGTCTAATTTCAGAACATTCCAGAGGTGGCTGAACAGCTGTCCAGAGATGGCAAGCAACCTTCAGAAAGGGGTGGGGGGGAATGCATTTCTCCTTGGCAAGGCCACCAGGAGTAGGATAATGGGAGTCTGAAATAAGATTCCTAAAAGAATTCAATCCTTGCTCTTTGGAAAGAGAGATACCGAAGCTGCAGCTGAAATACTTTGGCCGCTTAATGAAATGAGACTCATTGGAAAAGACCCTGATGTTGGGAAAGATGGAAGGCAGGATAACAGAGTTGAAAGGGACCTTGGAGGTCTTCTAGTCCAACCCCCTGTCCAGGCAGGAAGCCCTATACCCTTTCATGGCTGTGTCCAATCTCTTCTTCAAAACCTCCAGTGATCGAGGTACCCACAAGTACTAGAAGGGGTTCCACTGATTAATTGTTCTAACTGTCAGAAAATTTCTCCCTTAGTTGTAAGTTGCTTCTCTCCTTGATTAGTTAACTATTTACTTAATTAGTCAAGCTGATTAATTAATTAGTTGAGTTAATTAATTTGATTAATCCAGGCAAAAGGTGATGGGGAGAGCAGAGGATGAGATGGTTAGATAGTGTCATAAGCACCTGCGGGTAGAACAAGAAGCCATGGATGGACACTAATCAAGGAGAGAAGCTAACCTTTTTTCTCCTCGCGTGCCGAAATCGTTGTGTGTTTGCGACAACATGCGTGTGTGTGCCCATACCCATAATGCAATGCACCCAGCCTCCCTGTAAATGCACACGTCCCCCTGTGCTTCCCCCACCCCACATACATGCCTGTGACCCCCCGGTGCCCCGTTTTGGGCCTAGCAGACCTCCCTGAAGCCTCCTGAAACCAAAAATGGGATGCTTGGAGGCGCGCCGCACCCCCTCCCTCCCATGCAAGCACGCACGTCTCCTGCATACATGGCAGAGACCCAAAAATCAGCTGGCCCCGCAGGAGGCGTGTGCACATGCGCAGTAAAACTGAGCTGGGCGACAGCTCGCGTTTCCTCAGAGAAGGCTCCATAGGTGCCAAAAGTTCGCCATCATGAACCTAGGAGAAATGTCCTGATAGTTAGAACAATGAATCAGTGGAACGACTTGCCTCCAGAAGTTGTGAATGTCCCAACACTGGAAGTCTTTAAGAAGATGTTGGATAGCCATTTGTCTGAAGTGGTGCAAGTTTTCCTGCTTGAGCAGGGGGTTGGACTAGAAGACCTCCAAGGTCTCAACTCTGCTATTCTACTCTATTCTATTTTCTCACAATGAGCGTTAATTTGGGCAAACTGTGGGAGACAGAGGAGGAGGAGGAGGAGGAAGAGGAGGAGTAGGGCTGGCATGCTCTGGTCCATGGTGTTGTGATGTTTGACTTTAATCTGCCTTTTTTTTTTACAGTTGGCTTGATAAGTGACTAAAGTTTAAAAGTTGGGTTTGAAGCAGATATTCTCAGTACTTAGAGGCAGTCCAGAAAGGAAATGCAAACTGCGAGTATTAGCGCTACTTTTAGGGTAAACTTAAAATAACAGGATCTTGAAGGTCTACGAGTATTTGTCCCCTTCTTTCCTTTCATTTTCAAGAAGACCACAGAGGCAAAAACTACATATTGTCCTTGACTTACGACCACAACTGAGCCCAAAGTTTCCATTGGCAGTTGTTCAGTGCGTTTTGCCCTATTTTATGACCTTTTTGCCACAATTGTTTTTTTAAAAGGTTTTGATTTTCATTTAATCATTAAATGAACAGTTGTAAGTCGAGGACTACCTGCAGTCTACAGTTTTAAATTTAAAGAAGAAAATACGTTTTCAATTTATCCAGTTACCAGGACAAGAGGAGTTTGCCAGGTGATCTGAACCCAACTCTTCCTACCAGGAATTGCCATGTTTGGCTTTGTAATCTACTACAGATAGACAAGGCACTAAGGACTGCAACCGACATCAGGGAAAGGCATTAGAAGGCCATAAATAGAGTTTTCTGAGTGCCCATGTTCATCTGTTGACAGCCATTATCTGTGAAAGGATGTTGTATTCTCAGCAAGCAACATATGATACCACAATAAATCCAGGAGACAGCAATAAAACTGGGAAAGAGAAGGTTGGAAACAGAGAACTCCAACAGCCCAAATTACTTTCCCGCCCAGTTTCTCAGGGGCTGATATGCAAAGCTCTGATTCAGCAACTTTAAGACGGATGGACTTCAGCTCCCAGAATTCCCCAGCCGGCCTGGAGTTGAAATGCACCCATCTTAAAGCAAGGTTTCCCAACTTTGGCAATTTTAAGACATGTGAACTTCAAGGCGGTTGTTAACTGAGTCCCTCTTGATTTGTATGACCTTTTGGCACCATTGTTAAGTGAATCACTGCAATTGTTAAGTGAATTATATGCCCACTAAGCGAATCCACCATCCTTCCCTCTCTTTGCTTTTTAAGAAGCTGGCTGGGAAGGACACAAACGATGATTGCCTCACCCCAAGATGTGGCCACCATTACAAGTAGTCCTTGACTTATGACCACAGTTGAGCCCAAATTTCTGTTGCTAAGACATTTGTTAAGTGAGCTTCGCCTCATTTTACGAGCATTCTTGCCACGGTTGTTAAGTGAATCACTGCAGTTGTTAAGTTGGTAATGCTGTTGTTGAGTGAATCTGGCTTCCCCATTGACTTTGTTCGTCAGAAGGTGGCAGAATAGCAATAACAATAGCAGTTAGACTTATATACCGCTTCATAGGGCTTTCAGCCCTCTCTAAGCGGTTTACAGAGTCAGCATATTGCCCCCAACAACAATCCGGGTCCTCATTTTACCCACCTCGGAAGGATGGAAGGCTGAGTCAACCCTGAGCCGGTGAGATTTGAACAGCCAAACTGCAGATAAAAGTCAGCTGAAGTAGCCTGCAGTGCTGCATTTAACCACTGCGCCACATGACCCCGGGACACTGCAACCGTCATAAATGTGAATCAGTTGTCAAGCATCCAAATGTAAATCCCGCGAGCATGGGGATGCTGCAACAGTCATAAGTGTGGAAAAGGTCACAAGTCCCTTTTTTCAGGGCCATTTTTACTTCGAATGGTCACTAAGTGAACTGACCCCTGCAACCATCATAAATATGGATCCCTTGCGATGCCTGTGAATTTTGATCACATGACCAGGGGAATGCGGAAGCAGTTATAAGTGTGAAAAACAGGCAGAAGGGGGGATTCAGCCAGTTCGGACTGGTTTGAAGGAAACAGACGTTAATTGTAATCTGGTTCGCCCAACCGGTAGTTGCAAGGACTGGCTGACCCCGCCCACCGCCCCCCCCTCCCAGGAGTCTCCACGCGGCCTGTTTTGGATGCAGGCGGGCGAAAAACGGGCCTACTGGAAGTACCAGAAGTCCAGAAACTGGTCTGTATCTGGCTTCCGGAGGGCCTCTGGAGCCTGGGGAGGCCGTTTTCACCCTCCCGGAGGCTTGAGGAGAGCCTCCGAAGTATGGAGATTTAGATTTAGATTTAGATTTAGATTGTTTATTTGTATGCCGCCCTTTTCCCTGGGGGGACTCAGGGCGGCTCACAATCAAAAGGAAGGGGGGGACAGACTTTTACATATAAGACAGTACATGATTAAAACGCAACATTCATACCATTCGGGCGGGTTACAATCTTTAGCCCCAGGCCTGATGGGATAGCCAGATTCTAAGGGCTGTGCGGAAGGTCTGGAGGGTGGTGAGGGTACGAAGCTCCACGGGGAGAGGGCAAAAACACCCCTCATGCCATGGTGCAGGAACTAGGCCACACCCCCATGACCACACCCACCCAGCAACCGGGTAGTGAACCGGTTGCCAAAATTTATCCATCCTACCAGTGGTAGCTTCCGCATCCCGTTGCAACCGGTACAGTGTAACGGGCCGGGTGTCCACCACATGAATGTGTGCAGCACGCAGGTGCGTTCGGACAGCACGCGCATGTGTACTTACCACCTGTGACGCTCCACAATGCTTGGCGGAGCATTGCACAGGTGCCGTACGCTCCTTGCACGGAAGCCCCGAAGAGCTCAAATACTGGTAAGGAGCGTGGGTGGGCGAGTGGGCCCCCCCAGAGCACCATACCGGAATGGTGCCAGGTGCTCCTGGCAGGCACCGGAACGCCAGTACCGGGGCATACCAGTCGTAAGCACCACTGAATCCCACCCCTGGCCATAAGTCACTTTTTTCAGCCCAATTGTAAGCTCAAACAGTCATTAAATGAAAGATTGTATGCAATGGGCGACCTTTACCTTCTGACTCTCCTCCTGTTAAGGATCAAGGTTTCTGTCTCTCTCCCATTCTCTCTCCACAGGATAATGATGTTCCGTTCCTTCATTGTTAGTTCATTCTGTAGGAAGTTAGCACCCACCCTCCTCCTACAAGAACGAAATATTCTGAGAAATATTAAAAAGGCAGGATATTATATTTCCCTGGATGAGAAAAGGAGAAACATGCTCTTGGAAAGTGGCCCCCGCCTTTGTTAATAGCCCCAGAAAGACTGGTACCAACCTAGCTACAAGACAAAAGACTGACCCAACTTCTCTACACTCAGCTCCAGAGTGATAGGATTAGCCCTCACTCAAAGGCCAAATCAGGACAAAGCCATTACGCCATAATAGGAATTACCCCAAATCCCTTCATTGCATCACCCAGCAAGATTCAACCAAGCCTGGGACTCAAGATTACCTGCAAACTCCTGCAGGGCCCCATGGGAGTCTGACAACCAATCAAAATACATTTCCTACACAGGAACAGGAAGCTCCAAGGCAGGGCCCAAGAGAGGGTATAAATCTCTCTCTCTCTCTCTCTCTCTCCCTCCCTCCCTCCCACCCTCCCTCCCTCCCTCTGCCTGCCCCCCATGCACTCTTTTTTTGCCCTGGAACTCAAACCATGTGGTCCTGCCCACCACCATTAAAGTTTAAACCATCTTTCCAAATAGTCCCCATATTTCCAGTGTCTTTCTTCCCACTTGGAACAGACTCCAGGTGGACTTATCATCCAACGATTCATTCATTCATTCATTCATTCATTCATTCATTCATTCACAATAACAGAGTTGGAAGGGACCTTGTAGGTCATCTAGTCCAACCCCCCCCCCCAGGCAAGAGATCCTACACCATTACTGACAGAGGACAGTCCAGTCTCTTCTTGAACGATTCCAGTGATGACGCTCCCACAACTTCTGTTCTGTTGGTTGACTGTCAAAAAATCCCTCCTTATTTCTAGGTTGGGTCTCTCCTTGATCGACTTTTAATCCCACCTTCATTATTCTCTAAATAACTCAAGATAGTAATAAGTCAACTTATCAGCCTGGCCAGCAAAGGATGCACGAATGCTTCAAGCCTATAAGAAGGAAAGATTTATGCGCCGAAAGATGCAGCTGAAACGCTAACCAAACTTCCGGCCATCAGCCAGTGCTATAAATTTGCATGGAGTCCGCCCCCCCCCCCACCTTGAATAACGAAGCAGCGGCTGACTCATCCCCAAATGGGAGGCTTATTTGCAATTCAAAGAGAAAAATTGGGGAGAAAAGTTACGGCAGCTTCCGCAGCTCCTATGGCATCAACAGGCAACTTATGTCAGCAATTTCCTGGGTGGCCTTTTGTAGACTTTAAGGCAGTGACGGTTACCCTTTTCGGCACCCAGTGCCACAACTGGAGCGCACATGTACGTGCCAGAGCACCAGAAGCTGGAAGAGAGCAACTGGCCAGTGCGCATGTTCCAGGTTCCATCGTGCGCATGCGTGCCGGGCAGCTGGGCACGCGTGCCATAGGTTGGCATCTTGGCTTAAGGGTAGTGATGGCTAACCTTTTTGTCCTGGCATGCCAAAATTGTGTGCATGTGCACGATAGCGCATGGCGTGTGCCCACACCCATAATGCAATGCAATCCACCCCTTGCACATGCACGCATAAACCCCACCTCACCCCGTGCGGCCTACTCCTGCACCACAACGGGGGGGGGATTTCCGCTCTCCCCAGGCTCTGGAGGCTTTCTTTCAGCCTCCGGGAGGGCGAAAATAGCCTCCCCCGGGCTCGGAAGGCCCTCAGGAGGCCGGAAACAGGCCCGTTTCCAGAACCTCTGGGAGCCTCATTTCTCACCCCCCTCCCCAAGCCTCTGGAGGCTCCTCCTGTGCTCCTCACACCCCACGCATGCACGAATATCTCCCACATTCATGGTAGAGACCCAAACATTATCTAGTTGACGGAAGGCACACACACCTGCGCGGTGGAGGCGAGCAGGGTGATGGCTCACATACGGGCTCCGGCTGCCACAGGTGGCATGCGTGCCATAGGCTTTCATCAAGGCTTTAGGGCTGGGATGGCGAACCTATGGCATGGGTGCCACAGGTGGCACACAGAGCCATTTGCTGGACAGGTGAGGTGTTGCCCTGTCAGCATGCATGCGGGCGCCGGCCAGCTGAGTTCAGCCTTTTTTACAGCCATTTTTTGCCCTCCCCAGGAAACGGACTTCCGGTTTGTCCGTTGGGTCATTTTTCGTTCTCCGGAGCCTTCAGGGAAGCCTCCAGAAGGTCCCTGAAGGCTCCGGAGCACTTAAACCGGCCCTATAAGCAAACCGGAAGTCCGTTCTTGAACTTCCAGTTTGGCCATAGGGCTGGGTTTTTTGCGCTCCAGAGGCTTTAGGGAAGCTACTGAAGCCTCCGGAGGGCCTCCGGGGGAGCGGGGGAGACTGTTTTCACCCTCCCCAGGATCCTATAAAGCCTCTGGAGCCTGGGGAGGGCAAAAAAGCATGCAAAAAATGGGGAACAGGGCCTGTCATGCGTGCACGCATGCTGGGGGGAGCGCATTGCATTATGGGTGTGGCACACCCACGCACACACATCCTGCGCTCCCCCCGCTTATGACACCTGAGCCAAAAAAGTTTTGCCAACGCTGCTTTAGGGGAAAGGTATTGCAAAGGAACTTTTTAAAAAATCCTGATCTCTCCTCCCTCCCCTTTCCCTTTGTTGTAGCAAAGATTTAAGGTTTTGCTAGCAACACCGAAAATAGTCTTGGTTTAAAAAGTGGTCTTTTCATTGCTTAACTTGGATCTAATAAGGATAAAATAAGAGCTTGTGAAACATTCTCTCAAAATGCAATATCTTTGTATTCAGTAATCCATGGCGATATTTTCGGGATCTAAGAAACTGGCTTTGTATTTCCAAATTAACCTGTTGCTCCAGCTCGATCGGTATCTCCTGAGTAATTTCCCTGTGCTATCTGGAGATATTAGGGAAGAGATTATGAAATAGCCTTTGACTGACACCTGAGCAGAAGTCCATTTTGAAATGGTGCATTTCTTCCTGGATTTTTTTCCCCCTCCATATTTTTAATACTGCGTCGGATCTATGCTAAGAATAATAAATTCCACTAAGCTGTTTAGGAGACAAGCCATCACAACAAAATATCATTGATTCCAATAGAAATCCAATAAGATTGTCACCCTAAAATAAAGGTTTGTTAGGGATTTCTGATTTGTGAATCCCGTGGTGCTTTTAAACACAGCTCTAAATTATTACTGTTGTGGTTTTCTTGATGGTTTAATTCATTGTTATGGCAAATTATGGCAATAGAGAGAAAGAGAGAGGGAGGAGGAGGAGGAGGAGGAGGAGGAGGAGGAGGAGGAGGAGGAGGAAGGGTGGAGGGGACAAGGAGGGAGAGAAAAAGAGAAAGAGAAGGAAAAAGAACAAGGGAGAGAAAGAGAAAGATTGAAATGCTATTGTTATCCCTTTTAAGGTAAAGGTAAAGATAAAGGTTCCCCTCCCACATATATGCTAGTTGTTCCCGACTCTAGGAAGCAATGCTCATCTCTGTTTCAAAGCCGAAGAGCCAGCGCCGTCCGAAGACATCTCCGTGGTCATGTGACCAGCATGATTAAACACCAAAGGTGCACAGAATGCTGTTCCCTTCCCACCAAAGGTGGTTCCTATTTTTCTACTTGCATTTGTTACGTGCTTTCAAACTGCTAGGTTGGCAGAAGCTGTGACATATAACGGGAGCTCACTCCAATATGTGGAGCGAGGGATTCGAACCGCCAAACTGCCGACCTTTCTGATCGAAAAGCTCAGCCTCTTAGCCACTGAGCCACCGCATCCCCTGTTAGCCCCTTTAGCCCAGCGTTATTTATATTGGTTGAGTTCGTCGGCTATAAAAAATTGAACAAATAAATAAATAATAAGCATTTCTGAAGTTTGTGGTAAAAAAAAAAGAGATATAAATAATAAATCAGGCAGTCCTCAGCTTATGACCCTTAACAACTGTCTCGCTTAGCAACATAAATTTGGGGTTCAATTGAGGTCGCCAGTCTAGGACTAGCTGCATTACTTCAGATTTTGCAGATTCTTTACATTTTTCAGCTATCAGGATAATGCCATTGACACAACCCAAATTATGGTTTGGTCTCAATTCTCTAAAAATGGCTTTGCGACCAATTTCTTTGATTTCCACAGGATTTCTGCTTTACTGGATTCTCCTTCTTTAGGGCATCCCCCCCCCCCCCCGCCATTCCCATCCAAACTTGACAGTCCCAAGCAGGATGAAGAGAAAAAAGATAGATATAAGACTAAAATGACAATTGATAGCACGAGCATGATGAGAATAATCATGTTTAATGTTATTATTGTATTTTTATGAGAAGGTATGTTACAGAGGCGAGTTCCGGCTTCTTCTATGGCCGGCTCACTCCGGGATGCGCTTTAGACGCAGTCGCGCATGATGAACCCTACACACACATGCACAGTAGTAAAAACAAGATGGCGGTGCCTACAATGCGGCCAACAGAACCGGTTCATGGGCGTGGCTGGCCAAATTACTACCTACTCAGCCGAACCAGTCCGAACCGGTAGGAACTCACCTCTGGCATGTTATGAAGGAAATAGAATAGAATAGCAGAGTTGGAAGGGACCTTGGAGGTCTTCTAGTCCAACTCCCTGCCTAGGCAGGAAACCCTACATCCCTTCAGACAAATGGTTATCCAACATCTTCTCCTTTTTTCCCCAATTTTTTTTTTAATTTTTAAATAAACACAAACAGACAAGACACAACAAACACCATAAAAACAGATTGCAAAAAGTGTGTCAATTGGTTACAAAGAGCTTTCGTGCATCCCTTCCACCGTCATCACCTGTGATTCATATCAAATTATATATATTTTACATCATATATATATATATATATATATATATATATATATATATATATATATATATATATATATATATATATATATTACTATCATCATACCTCATCCTTCATATGACTATAGTTGTTTTAACGTCCCTTTGTAACAAATATTCCAAAGTTTAAAACAAAACCACATAATGGCATTCCATTATCTATTTTCAATGTCATCCAACAGCGCTATCTCTTTATAACCCATTCAAAATAAAAATTATTTATTAAATCATCTTAAATCAAGAGCTATACCATGTATAACTGCTCAACGCCTTATAATTTGTGGAAGGAAATATTTGTCCCAGGCGACACGCTGCTTACGGAGAGATGAAACGTTTGTATTTTTAAGATTGAAAATAAATTTAAAAAGTTTTTTTTTTTAAGTCCCTTATTGAAAGAAACAAAAACAAAAACAAACCCCCCCAAAACCCGCTTTTTAACCAGAATGGGAAGGAGAGAAACCAAGTCTATGCCTTGATGAAGGGGTCGGTAAAAACGCCATCGATTTTTAGCGAAAGCAGGAGAGGATGCTTTCAAACCACACCGAGGTGCCATTTCCAAAACACAAAGAGAGGGACGGGCGCAGATCTCGAACTGTCAGATGGAGAGAATTTGCCGTCACCTTCCCAATGTTTCCTTGGAAAAGAGGAGGGGTCAGGGGTCACATAAAACACCATTAATCATTCTTCCCAGATGTTGAAGTGTTTATTGGACAGTTCGATTAATCACGGCAGCTATCAAACCCGCAGCTTGCCTTAAGGTCTCCATTGTCGCAGTCTGCTGCCATCGCTGAAGAGATAAGATTATCGGCAACAAGCTGGGGCAAGCATTGAGTAGCCCAGGCGTAGAAGAATGGGGTTTCTTTCTTTTTCTGGCCTTGCCTCCTTTCTTTCTTTAAAAAATATATTTTATTTTTATTTATCCTCCCACCGAGGAGGATGAGCCGTTTCCCCCCCCTGTCTCGTCAAACCCCTCAGTCTCTTTCTTTCAAGAATCGGCTTTCAAGAATGCAATTTGTCAAGGCAGACAATCATGTTGAGAATCTGTTAGAAAGAAAGAAGAAAGTCTCGGGGTCTTTATTATTATTATTTTTTTAAAAAAAATAGAAACATAAAAAATAAAAAATCGGCCTTGCTTGGGGTGTTTTTTTTGTTTTTTTTGAAGGGGTGCTCAGAAAGGATTTGAAAATAGGCCTGACAACTGGCATCCATTATTCTTGCCAGAGCCAAGGCTTTGTGAAGAAAGTATCAGTAAGGGAGGATTTAGGAGATGAAACATATCCATGTTTTCTTCCATTTCTTTCTTTGTTCTTTCGCCACCCTCAATGAGCACAAGGGGGAAAGTCGTATCTGTGAGTTGAATCCTCTAACCCCGTGATGGCGAAGCTATGGCACGCGTGCTGGAAGTGCCACACAGAGCCATCCCTCCGGGCATGCAAACCTGTCGCCCGTTGTTCTCCCGGGTTCCGTCACATGCAGGCACGCTGGCCAGCCGGCCTTCACCCATGCCAGAGGTGGGTTCCTACCAGTTCGCACCAGTTCGGTAGAAACGGTTCGTCAAATCTACCGAACCGGTTAGAAGAGGTTCCACCAGAAAGCAGGCCACACCTACAGAAGAGGTTCCAAAAAATTTTGAAACCCACCACTGACACACACACAGACACACACACACAGACTCACACAGAGAAAGAGAAAGAGAAAGAAAGAAAGAAAAAAAGAAAGAAAAAGTGAGAGAGAGATGAAAGAAAAAAAGGAAAAGGGACAGAGAGACAAAAGGAAGGAGAGAGAGAGAGAGAGAGAGAGAGAGAGAGAGAGAGAGAGAACACATGGCTGGCAAGCCACTCCCACAAAGGAGGCCACACCCACAGAGTAGGTTCAAAAAAAATTTGAAACCCACCACTGACCCATGCGCACGACGGAACCCAGAAGCGCAGCTAGTGATTGGCATGCATGCACGAGCGGCCAGCTCCACTCTCCTGGGTTCCTTTGTGCGCATGGGTGAAGGCTGGCTGGCCAGCGAGCATGCATGTGACGGAACCCGGGAGAGCAACGAGCGACAGCTCTGCGTGCCCGTAGAGATGACTCTGTGTGGCACTTCCGGCACTCCTAGCCACCACTGCTCTAACGCAAAAGCCACAAAATTACTCCTGAGCTCGGGCTGGCCTTAAACTTTTTAGGAGAAAGAAAATTTCTGCAGTGTGATAGATAGTTTGTGCTCCTCGCAGTTTCCTTTCTACCAAGAGGAAACTGTGAGGACTGCAAACTATCTATCACACTGCAGATCGTGGTCTGACCAATTCCCATTTCGCTGCTGCCTGTTCTATAAATTCATTCGCTCATCTACTCCAAGTTATGAACGGGAGAAGGGGGTGTCACAGAAGAAATATGTGATGACAAAAGGATGACAGCATATGAATTATTGGGGTGGATGGGTGGATGAATGGAGGAGTGGTAAGGGGGCCTCACAATCAGGAGGCTGTGAACTCTATCCTAGGTAGAGGCAGATATTTCTCTCTCTCTGGGCACAATGAGAATATATCTGCTAAACAAAACTCTGCATCGGCGACAAGAAGGGCATCTGGCCAGTAAATACTCTGCTAGCTCTATTCAGTTGCCCAAGAGATTATGGGGTCATTAAAAGAAGATGGGTTGATGGATGGGGAGTCAAGAAAGAGAAATGACAAAAATATCATTGTGTTGAGGTACAGTAGTTTTCAACTTATGTCCATTGACTGTTCAAAGTTATGACGGCACTGAAAAAAGTGACTTG
Source organism: Thamnophis elegans (assembly GCF_009769535.1). Taxonomy (NCBI): domain Eukaryota; kingdom Metazoa; phylum Chordata; class Lepidosauria; order Squamata; family Natricidae; genus Thamnophis; species Thamnophis elegans. Next base: position 132,528,686 of record NC_045544.1, read on the forward strand.
CACTTACGATTAAGTGCAAGTCACTTTTGAGTGGTGGTGGTGCAGTGGTTACAATGCAGCATTGCATGCTGACTCTGCCCACTGTCAGGAGTTCGATTCTGATCGGCTTAAGGTTGACTCAGTCTTTCACCTTTCTGAGGTCAGTAAAATGAGGACCCAGATTGTTGGGCCAATATGCTGACTCTGTAAATCACTTAGAGCAGAATTTCCCAACCTCTCCAGCTTTGTGGCGAGTGGAGGGAAGAGGGGATGGTTCAGTGCCAGAGGCTGGCAAACAAACACACATGCTCACCTGCTACTTGTGGGTGTGGAGGCAAGTTCTTGAACTTTCAACTGGGTGGGGAAAACCGGGAAGCTTTCAGATTTGGGTTTTCCCAAATGTGCCAACATGGCTGTCTTAATAAATTGGAACTTTGTGCAATACTTTGCCTTGGACTCTGATTTACTTTTGGATGCTATTTGGAACCCTGACAACGGAATAGCGCCAAGGCGGGTGGGCAGGCCGTAATTCAGGTCGCCACTACCAGTTTGCTCGAACCAGTCCGAACTGGCTGAATACCACCACTGTTCATGACTAAAGTGGGACTTGAACTCACTATTTCCCGCTTTCTAGCCTGGTGCCTGAACAAACTGGTTTCCTGAACAACGGACTTCCTAATTCTCTGACTTCTGTGTGAAAGCTGACAATCCCACTATCTCCATGTTGAGCCTGTTAGGAATATAATCTAACGGTTGAGTTGGCAATATATAAATCATGTAACAATGTTGTACCTGCTTCTTTAAATCATACTGTAAAATGTGATTGGTTGCTGTTTCCTCAATCGGCCATAAGAGGGAGCCAGAATGAATGTTAGCTCTCTGTTTGTTAGATGCTGGGCTGATTTGATTTGAGTGGTCTTGGAAGCTGGCTGTTAGAAAGTGCTGTGAGCTATTGTAAGTTTTGCAACTGCTAGCAAACTTTGTGTACCGGACTGATTATATGATACTGGACTATGTTATTTGGATTATCCCTTAACTGAAAGACATTGATGACTGACTGTCTTATCCGTGTATGACTTGGACTGTTTGATGGACTCTGATACCTCTATTTCCACGAAAGTAAAAGCCTATTCAAACTGCAGTGTCTCTGTATGCTGGTTTGTGTGTTCTCCAACACAACTCTCACAACGCTTCTCTGAACGCACTCGCTCTCCCAAAGGGGAGTTATCTAACAGAGCCTTTTTGTTTTGTTGCCCGGCGCACACTGAAGGGGTAGCGGTGCCACAGGAAAAGTCCAGACTGATTGCTTTGGGAGGAACGAGAAGGCTATAAAACCTATTGGAAGCTGGAAGTATAAACTGGCTGACCTCTTAACTCAGCAAATGAAATGTTGATCTTGGAAAATGAGGGACTTGGCTGGACACGTAGGAAGGAGACACGGATTCCTCTCCGATGTTTAACCGAAGCTGACAGGCTCTTAGCTCACATTATTTCTAGCTCCCATTAAGAAAGCGGCCTTGTGAAGTTCACTATCAAAGGACAGGATGTCCTTCACTTACAACCACTTGTTTAGTGACCGTTTGACGCTACAATGTGTCAGGCCTGCAGCCATGTTCCTTTTGGATCTTTGGCCTGCCACACTTTATAATAGTCTACTATGCTGTTTCTATAGTGGGGAATTGAGAGGGGGGATAGTAGAGAGTTAGATGCTATGTAGCCATAACAACCTTCTTTCTAGAAAGCCAAGGTCATCCTTTGTCTCTGCACCTCTGCACCTGACTGAAACTGGATGGGTGGAAGCTGCCAGCATGGCAATGGAAGATTGGACCGTGTGATAGGCTTGAGGATGTGGGGCCAAGATCATGAACTTTCAACTTGGTGGGGAAAACCGGGAAGCTTTCAGATTTGGGTTTTCCCAGATGTGCCAACATGGCTCTCTTAATAAATTGGAACTTTGAGCAATACTTTGCCTTGGACTCTGGTTTAATTTTGGATGCTATTTGGAACCCTGACACAAAGGCTCTGAAAAAAGTGACATGACCGTTTTTCCAATTTACAATCCTTGCAGCATCCCCATGATCACGTGATCAAAATTCAATTGCATGGCGATTGACTTGTATTTATGACGGTTGCAATGTCCCAAGGTCACGTGATCCTTTTTTTGCAGCCTTCTTACAAGCAAAGCCAATGAGGAAGCCAGTTTCATTTAACAACTGGGTTATGTGGGAAGCCCCCTCCCCTCCTAGAAGAATGAGATATTTTGGGGAATATTAAAAAGTCAGGATAAAATATTTCCCCTAAAGGAGAAATGAAAAAAAACTTAAGAGAGCAAGAAACCAGCCCCAGTTTCCCTGCCCGAAGCAGAAACTGAGGAGGCCAGCTTATAGAAATGCAGATTTGGTAACCCATTCAGAAAGACTGGGTCAAGACAGAAACTCAGATAAGCAACTAACAAAAGACTGACAAAATTACTCAGACAAGCACCCAGGTCCATGATGGCGAACCTATGACATGCGTGCCACAGGTGGCGCACAGAGCCCTCTCTGCAGGCACACAAACCATCACCTAGCTCAGTTCCACCATGCATGCGCACGAGCCTCCTGCCAGCGAGATGATTTTGGTTCTCTGCTGCACATGTGCAGGGTGGGGCATATGAAGAAGATGTGCATGCTTGCACAGGGGCAGAGGTGCATGCGTAGGAGTGGGAGGGACCACGGGGGAGTGCGGTGATCCCCCTGTGGCCCGTTTGTCCCAGGAGGCTGCAGGGAGGCCTACTAGGCTCAAAACGGGGCGTGGGGTCAGGCGCGCATGCGCAGGGGGAGGGGCGCAAGAGAGGTGTTGCACATACATTATGTCACGCAATGACAAAAGGATTAGCCATCACTGACCTAGGATTTGCATTTCCCCCTTTTTTTGCCTATAGAGCCAGCCATGACCCCATAAGAATCTGACAACAGCCAATAGAATATTAAAGGACATGTCCTTGCACAGGAACAGGAAGCTCAAATACAAAGCCCAAAGAAGGTATAAAAACCCACCCGGTCTCAACTCCATTTTGTTAGCTGCCCAGAACCACAAACCCTGTTAATTTTGCTTCATCAATAAATAGACTCTTTCTTTCCAATCAGCACCAAGCCTCCCTTTTGTTTCCAGCATCTTTCTCCTGGTTTGGAACTGAACCAGATGGAGTTTCCTTCCAGCCGCTACTAACTTAACAACTACAGTGATTCACTTAACAACTGTTGCAAGAAAGTGTGGCAAGAAAGGTTATAAAATGGTTCCACCACAAAACCGCGGTTGACTAAAGCGCGCTCGACGAAACCGCGTAGCTGACGTCATCACAGCGCGATGAAAAAAGCACGCTGCGAACGCTAAAGCTAAAATTAACCCCTAAACCTAAACCTAACCCCCCTAAACCTAATCCTAAACCTAACCCTAAACCTAACCCTTAACCTAACCCTAAACCTAACCCTAAACCTAACCCTAAACCTAACCCTAAACCTAACCCTAACCCTAAACCTAACCCTAAACCTAACCCTTAACCTAACGCTAAACCTAACGCTTAACCTAACCCTAAACCTAAGCCTAACCCTTAACCTAACCCTAAACCTAACCCTAAACCTAACCCTAAACCTAACCCTTACCTTAACGTGAATCGGCTTGCTTTCAAAGCGCTATTTAAAGCGCCCTTTTTTCTCTGCGGTCGCTGTTGTCGCCCTTCTGATGACGTCAGTGACGCGGTTTAATCGGGCGCGCTTTAGTGGAGCGCGTTTTTGTCGTGCCACGCATAAAATGGGTCTCAATTGTGCTCATCAGTCGAGAACTACCTACTTTTTTTTATTAGGGTGAACCTAATATTAGGTTCACCGTAATGAAAAAAAAAGGGTTATGTAATAAAAACTGCTATACATAGAACATACAGAATATTATATTTAGAATGGGAAAAAATGTATGAAATAATGTGAACGTACAAATATATGAAGTCATAGTTATAAAAGATTTATTGGTATAGATAAAACAAATACAACAGATAGGTTAAAAAAATGCAATGTGTTGCAAAGATGTGAAGTTTGTATAAACTAAAATAAAATTTATAAAAAGAAAAAGAAAAGAGAAAAAAGAAAGAGAAACCACAATCAAGAACCAAAGGGGCCTTTGTCGGTTCTGCTGAATCTATGCTAAATTTTTGCGTGGTCTCAAACCCACGTACTTTGAAGGATGGTGGCTACCTGGCGATTTGGCTGTTGGGTAGGTTATTGTGCCCTTGCAGACGTTATAAAAGAGAAAAATATAAAACGAGTCAATCTTTATCAGGAAATTTATCAGTTCTTATTGGAAGAGTTGCCCTGGGTTTCCAAAGGAGGACACAGCGGAACCAAGACGGCTTGGCTACACAATGTCTAGGTTTCCTTCCTGATTTTAATTCAGCAATACAGTCCTGTTTCTGGATATTTCTAGATGATTAGGGGACTGGAGGCTAAAACATAGGAAGAATGGTTGCAGGAACTGGGTATGTCTAGTTTAATGAAAAGAAGGACCAGGGGACACATGATAGCAGTCTTCCAATATCTCAGGGGTTGCCACAAAGAAGAGGGAGTCAAGCTATTCTCCAAAGCACCTGAGGGTAGAACAAGAAACAATGGGTGGAAACTAATCAAGGAGAGAAGCAACTTAGAACTGAGGAGAAATTTCCTACAGTTAGAACAATTAATGAGTGGAACAGAAGTTGCCTCCAGAAGTTGTGAATGCCCCAACACTGGAAGTCTTTAAGAAGATGTTGGATAGCGATTTGTTTGGAACGGTATAGGGTTTCTTGCCTAGGCAGAGGGTTGGACTAGAAGACCTCCAAGGTCCCTTCCAACTCTGCTATTGTATTGTATTGTATTAATATAAACCTGTCCAGAATGTGGAGACAAAAATGGTTCTTTGCAGGGGTGGGCTTCAAAAAGTTCAGCAACGGGTTCTTTGCCCAGTTGCTGGGTGGGCGTGGCCATGGTGGGCAAGGCCTAGATGGCCTCCTGCACTACGGCGGTGGAGTTTTGGCCTTCCCCAGCGGGTTTCCTCAAGCCTCTGGGAGGGCGAAAACTGCTTCCCCCAGGCTCCAGAGGCCCTCCGGAGGCCAGAAATGGGCCCGTTTCCCTCCCTCTCCAAGCCTCCACGTGGACCCTACACTTCCCTCACATCCAAAACAGGCCTCATGGAGATTCCTGGGAGGGAAGGGGAGGTGTGGGATGGGCGGGGTGGGCAGGGCGAGGCCAGCCAGTGGTGGGTTTGAGAGATTCTCCAAACCAGCCATGACATTAGTTACGGGTTCTCCCGAACCTAAGCGAACCCATAGCAGTCCAGCCCTGGTTCTTTGGAATCAGACTTTAGAAGTTCAAAAAAATACAAAGCAGGTTTCTGGATCTGAAGCCCTTGATGGCTTTGTTAAAGAACAAGGGATTTACTGAACTAAAAATAGCAATGTTTTGTTCAAGAATAATTATACCCAACCTTGGCAAAGTATCAGGATTGTTCTTAAGAGAGAGAGAGAGAAAGTAGCAGTTGTCATAGATGAGGACAATTACAGCAGTGAAAAAAAAAAAATCAATAGATTTCCCAAACTTAATTTCTAATTTCAATTCAAGCCTGTAAGAATTGAGCATGAGAAATATAAACACTATTCATTTTCATGAAATAAAAAGGAACCAAACCCAAGATCCAAACATTGTTATAGATTGAATCAAAGAAAGAAGAACAGAATAAATGGAACAAAAGTCTTAATTTTGGAGCATCACTATTAGCTTCAATACTAGACAGATGATAGATAGATTAGATAAATAGATGAGAGAGATGAAGATCAGAGGTGGGTATTCAGCAGGTTCTGACCAGTTCTGGAGGACTGATAGTGGAAATTTTGAGTAGTTCGGAGAACCAGTAAATACCACCTCTGACCGGCCCCACCCCCATCTATTAGCTGCCTCCCGAGTCCCAGCTGGGGATTTTGCAGTAACCTTCCCCCTAGAGTGGGGAGTGATTGGAGATTTTACAATATCCAGTATCCCCTGCCACGCACACCAAGCCATGCCCACAAAACTGGTAGTAATTTTTTTTGAATCCCACCACTCAGATACATACATAGATAAATGAGAGAGGAAGGGAGGGAGAGATGATAGCGACAGACAGATAGGAGAAAGAAAAATAAGAGAAAGAAGGGGATAGAGATAGATAGATAGATAGATAGATAGATAGATAGATAGATAGATAGATAGATAGATAGATAGAGAGAGATAGATAGATAGACAGACAGACAGACAGACAGACAGACAAACAGACAGATGATGATATATAGATAGACAGAGATAGATAGATAGATAGATAGATAGATAGATAGATAGATAGATAGATAGATAGACAGATAGATGATAGATTGATAGATAGATAGATAGATAGATAGATAGATAGATAGATAGATAGATAGATAGATAGATGATAGGAAGGAAGGAAGGAAGGAAGGAAGGAAGGAAGGAAGGAAGGAAGGAAGGAAGGAAGGTAGATGTTAGATAGATAGATAGATAGATGATAGATAGATAGATAGATAGATAGATAGATAGATAGATAGATTAGATAGATTAGATAGATAGATAGATAGATAGATAGATAGATAGATAGATAGATACACACACACACACACACACACACACACATACATACATACATGGAAACATAGAAACATAGACACATGAGAGAAAAATGAGAGAGAGAGAAAGAGGAGAGAGAGGGGGGGGAGAGAGAGACGGTGCAATTTGTTTATCCATGTCATAAAAAGCCATAAAATCAACCTGACTCACTTACCAACCATCTTGTTTAGCAATGGAAATTCTGATCGTGCTTGGGGTCACATGATGTTGAGGACTACCTGTATATATTGGACTTGTACGCCACCCAGAGCCTTTGTGGAGTGAACTGTGCCGTTAAAAGCAAAAATAAATAAAAACCTTTGTGCTGCACTACCTGAATAAAATAGAAGTACCACCTTTTTAGCAATCTTTGGCACTTGTCTGATTAAAGATGCAAATAAGCCGTTACCTACAAAAGTTCCTTTCCCTGCTGGCATTCCTCAAAACGGCTATTTTCGTGCATCCATTCCCTGGTACCTATAATTATTTCTGTTCTCTTTCCTCCCCTCTACCTGCCTCCTCTGCCACAACGTTAGGCATGGACAGGTGTGTTCTTCAAAAAAACTTAGAGAGGCCTTAGGAAGGACTCCATGGATGGAAATTTTAAAGGAGGAAAGAATTCAAGTTGCTTGGTAAATTCTGAAAAATGAGATGATATAAGCTCTGCCTCACAAATACCATTGCGGGGAAAAAATAAGAGACCCCAGACAAAACCAATATGGTTGAATAAAGAACTCTCTGATAAACTGAAAGACAAAAAGGACAAATATAAAAAAATGGAAATAGGGACACGTAAGTAAAACAGAATGCCAGCAAATAGCCCAAATCTGCTAGGATGAAGTCAGGAAAGCTAAGGCTCAGAATCAACTAAGACTTGCAACAAATGGCAAAAAATAAAGATTTATTGCAAGCTTAAGCTCTCTACAAGAATCTGAACTACTAACGGTCAAAGCAAATTGGTGGTCGATAAGGTTCAGTGGAATTCAAGGTGGGATTTAGATCTCTTGTGGGCACAAAGAGACTCGAGACCGATGACGCGTTTGACCCCTCCCTCATGCTCAGCCTGGTCATCTCCTATAATACCCTTAGCAAGCTGACATCTCCATTTTTATTTTGGGTGGGGGGAATCCCCAAAGTTGCAGTGCAGTGCCCAACGTCCTCCATAAGGCCCGCTGACGATCATGGCAAAGTTTCTGGAAGTTGAAGCCCTCGCTAACCCGCCCTGCAAGTGGGGGGGGGGTGAGGGAATGAGGAGGGGGGAAGGAAGCAAGATGTAGAAAACTGCTGATGGGATGTGACTGCCCCAAAGTCTTGGGAATGGAAAGCGAGGCAGAGGGAAGCGACCCACAATGCAATTGGACAATGAGAAAAACGTCTCTGATTTCTTTTCCATAAAAGCGGGCAGTTAAAGATCATTGGAACGGACAAGGCAATCTTCCAACAGGCTGGCGCGGTGATTGCCTGCGATGTGATGGAAGCAAGCAGAAAAACAAGCCACGCTTAATAGCATTCAATTTCTAATAACTTACTTAGGCCCCCGGCTTGCTAGAAGCAAGGATTTCTCGGGTTCGCTACAGCTGGAGCAGACGCAACTACGTTGGCTTGATTTGTATTACATTAACCGGATCCAGGGGAAGGCAAGAGAAGATATTGCAAATGCATCACAACTGGCAGGGAGGAATTGAATATCGGAATTCGTGTGGCTGACCACCGGAGATTGAATTTTTAAAATTGGGTGTTTGTGTGTGTTGCTAAATAGAACCTCCATAAACAGAGGCAGTGTATCCCAGTGTGAGAGAGTTGGGGAATTACAGAATAACAGAGTTGGAAGGGACCTTGGAGGTCTTCTAGTCCAATCCACTACTCAGGCAGAAAACCCTGTAACATTTTAGACAAATGGTGGTCCAACCTCTTCTTAAAAATTTCCAGTGTTGGAGCATTTACAACTTCTGCAGGCAATGTGTTCCACTGGTTAATTGTACTCACTGTCAGGAAATTTCTTCTTAGTTGCTTCTCTTCTTGATTAGTTTCCCCCCATTGCTTCTTGTCCTGCCCTCTGGTGCTTTGGGGAATAGCTTGACTCCCTCTTCTTTGTGGCAACTCCTGAGATATTGGAAGACTGCTATTATGTCTCCCCTAGTCCTCCTTTTCATTAACCTAGACATACTCAATTCCTGCAACCGTTCTTCATATGTTTTAGCCTCCAGTCCCCTAATCATCTTTGTTGCTCTTCTCTGCATTCTTTCCAGAGTCTCAATATACAATACAATAGCAGAGTTGGAAGGGACCTTGGAGTTCTTCTAGTCCAACCCCCTGCCTAGGCAGGAAACCCTATACCGTTTCAGACAAATGCTATCCAACTTCTTCTTAAAGACTTCCAGTGTTGGGGCATTCCCAACTTCTGGAGGCAACTTCTGTTCCACCGATTAATTGTTCTAACTGTCAGGAAATTTCTCCTCAGTTCTAAGTTGCTTCTCTCCTTGATTAGTTTCCACCCATTGCTTTTTGTTCTACCCTCAGGTGCCTTGGAGAATAGTTTGACTACCTCTTCTTTGTGGCAGCCCCTGAGATATTGGAAGACTGCTATCATGTCTCCCCTAGTCCTTCTTTTCATTAAACTGGACATACCTAGTTCCTGCAACCGTTCTTCATATGTTTAGCCTCCAGTCCCTTAATCATCTTTCTTGCTCTTCTCTGCACTCTTTCTAGAGTCTCCACATCTTTTCTACATCGTGGCGACCAAAACTGAATGCCGTATTCCAAGTGTGGCCTTACCTTGGAATACTGCATTCAGTTTTGGTCACCTTTTTTATATTATGGTGAAGAAGACAGGAGATTCTGTGAACCCTTTCCTTTGTGTTTGCTAGTGTTGTTGGGTGACGTCCTGGGTTTAAAGGATACAAAGACTTCTTTCATGGGGATTGCTCTTTATTTTATCCCCTGAACGACAACCTGGGAGGTAGGCGGTACAAACAAAGACAATGAGACCTGCAGAAAGTCGTTTATGTTGAAGACTCAGAAAGTCCTCGACTTACAACCTAGCAGCTAGCAACTAGCCAAGCCGCGCCCTGATTGGCTAAGGCGCGGCTTGGCTAAGCGCAGGCCGCTAGGGGCGCGCTTATTGGCTTTCCCTGCTTGACAGCTCCATATAAATAGCTGTCAAGCAGGGAAGGTGCTGAATCGCCTGTATATAGTTCCTGACCTGTTAATAAACTCTTCTGGCGTTCTCGAGTCCTGGCTCCTGCCTCGTCCTTCCGTCGATCCTTTAAAGTTTAGTTTACCTGGATGGGTTGCCATTTTATTCCTTGCTCCAGGGGTGATATCCACTTACCTTTGCTGCTGGTTCAGTAGCAATGTGAGAGCGTGTGCGTGCTTCGCTCGCACACACCACCTCCACGCATGCGCAGAGCGTCAAAAAGGTAAAGTAAGTGAACAGTGAGGGGGGGTATCCGCTGTGCCACATGATTTATATTAGCTAGAAAGCAGGAAATCCTGCTTTCTAGCTACCGTATTTTTGGGAGTATAAGACACACCTTTTTCCCTCAAAAAAGAGGGTGAAAATCTGGGTGCCTCTTATACACTGAATACAGCATTTTTGCCTACCAAAACCCTGCCCCCTTTGCAAAAATGAATGTGCAGAGGCTTTGGGAGGCTTGCAACGTGCTCATGAGGGCTGGGGAGGGCAAAAATGAACAAAAAATAGGCCATTTTTGCTCATTTTTGCCTCTCCAAACCCCCAGAAGCACTCTACAAGCCTCCCAAAGCCTCTGCATGCCCTGTTTTTTTTGAAAAAAGGCCCGTTTTTGGGAAAAACAGGCCATTTTTTTGCTCGTTCTCCCCTCCCCAGCCCCCAGGAGCACTTTAAGAGCCTCCCAAAGTGCTCCATGCCCCTACACTTTTTTGCAGAAAACAAGGCCTGCAGATGGTTTGGCAGGCTTGCAGAGTGCAAAAACCTTTTTTTTTTAAATTTACCTCTTCAAAATCATGGTGTGTCTTATACTCCAATGCGTCTTATATTCTGAAAAATACGGTAATATAAAATGTGTGGCACAGCTGATCATCGGAAAAACCAGTTTGCCCGAACCGATTTCATTTATTTTAGTATTGGTGAACCAGTAGCTTTTTTACTACAGGTTCGGGCAAACCAGTCTGAACCAGTAGCATTTCATCCCTGCCTTGCTCCCTCCGTTTTTGTTTTTTTTAATGATGATCACTGAGTTTTTTTCCCTCCCTGTTGGGTTAAAATAGATTCATATTTTTTTTTCTTTCTATGATGTATCTTCCGTTTTCCCAGTGGTTTCCTTTGAACTTCTGTTCGGTTAGCGTTCAGTCACTAAAGTTGCAATTAGTTTGCGATATTGGGTGTAAGTTCAGTATATTTTACCTTTCATATGCGTAGGACAGTATTTGCTTCAATCACCCTTCTTTAACAAATGTCTTAAAAGGTCATTGCGTTAATTATGTAATTTGCATCATTTACCCAGACCCTGAAGGCAGTCTATGAAAAGTGGGAGCTTCACGCTTCATTTAAACGACCTCAACCTCGCTGGTTAAAATCTCATCCATATCACTGTCTACATGGCTGCTCCATATAGGAAGGCAATTAACCGGTGTATTTCATATGTGCTTGCAATCCTTCCTTAAAATACAAGGGTTTTTTTTTAAGCAGAGAAGAGTCCCTTGCAATAATAGCAAATGATGCGAGATGAGAGAGAGAAAGAGAGAGGGGGAGATGGAGAGAGAAATGGAGAGATATGGAGAGAGATACGGAGAGCTAGATGGAGAGAGAGAAACAGAGAAATGGAGAAAGAGAGAGCGGCAGCAATAGCAATAGCAATAGCACTTATATACCACTTCATAGTGCTTTTACAGACCTCTCTAAGCAGATTAAAGAGTCAGCATTTTGCCCCCAACAATTTGAGTTCTCATGAACCCAAAGCCGAGGTGGTGCAGTGGGTAGAGTGCAGTACTGCAGGCCACTTCAGCTGACTGCTATCTGCAGTTCAGCGGTTCAAATCTCACCGGCTCAGGGTTGACTCAGCCTTCCATCCTTCCGAGGTGGGTAAAATGAGGACCCAGATTGTGGGGGCGATATGCTGACTCTGTAAACCGCTTAGAGAGGGCTGAAAGCCCTATGAAGCGGTATATAAGTCTAACTGCTATTGCTATTACTATTGCTATTTTACCCACTTCGGAAGGATGGAAGGCTGAGTCAACCTTGAGTCGGTGAGATTTGAACTGCTGAACTACAGCTAGCAGTCAGCTGAAGTAGCCTTGAGACAGAGAAATGGAGAGAGAGATAGAGAGATAGATGGAGAGAGAGATAGAGAGATGGAGAAAGAGATGGAGAGAGAGAGAGAAATGGAGAGAGAAATGGAGAAAGAGATGGAGAGAGAGACAGAGAGATGGAGAGAGAGAAAAATGGAGAGAGAGATGGATAGCTAGATGGAGAGAGAGGCAGAGAGATGGAGAAAGAGAGAGAAATGGAGAGAGAGAGAGAGATGGAGGCAGAGGGAGAGAGACATGGAGACAGATGAGAAAGATGATAGACACACAGATAGATGAGAGAACGGTAGATAGAGGATAAGAGAGAGAGATTAGAAAGATAATAGTGAAAATGAGAGATGAGAGAGAGATATAAGAGATTAGCGATAGATAGGTAGATAGATAGATAGATAGATAGATAGATGATAGATAGATAGATAAATAGATAGATGATGATGATAGATAGATAGATAGATAGATAGATAGATAGATACTGCAGATAGATAGATACTGTAGGTAGGTAGGTAGGTAGGTAGGTAGATGATAGATAGATAGATAGATAGATAGATAGATAGATAGATAGATAGATAGATAGATAGATAGATAGATAGATAGATAGATATGAGAGATAAATCGAGATAGAAGATAGTTGAGAAAATAGATGAGAGAGAGAAAGATGACAGAAGGCACCAAGACTAGTTGGATCAGAAATGTTATTCCCTCTACCCTTCCTCTTCCTGTCCCATTTTCAAAATGGATAGGCCACTGCCTTGGCATCAAACATGGAGTGGTTAAAGCTGGATGCTTACTGAAGAGGGAGCATTATGAAAATACCTTTCAAAGGACAATGCGACAATGAGAAATTCTGCCGAAGGTTTGCAAACATTGTGCACAATTGGCACAGTGTGAAACTCCAGCTGATCTCCCTCGCAGCAGATGGCTCTCTGGAATCGGTCCTCCTTTGTCCAACCTCGTTAATGCTTTACTGATGAAATTTATACAAACGCAGCACGCCGCTCTCACACCCCAGTCCTACTGCATTAAACATTCCAAGTAGATGTTAAGCCTCTCGCGGAGTGTTACTACCATTAGCATCAAAGCGAAAGCCAACACCCAAATCTTGATTCTCTTAAGAGGTTGGTCTTTTTCAATTGTCCACCGCTTACATCATCTGCTTCTTCCTCAGGCACTTCTACCAGGGTCCTCTAGATAGATTTGCTACTGTTGGAAGAAATATCCATCTGGTTCAGTTCCAAGTGGGGAGAAAGAAACATGGAGCCTGATTGAAAAGATGGTTTTAACAGATTAACAGAGTTACAAGGGGCCTTATAGGTCATCTAGTCCAACCCCCCGCTCAAGCTGGAGATCCTACACCATTTCTGACAAATGGCAGTCCAATCTCTTCTTGAAAGTCTCGTGATGAAGCCCCCACAACTTCCGAAGGCAACTTCTCTTCCATGGGTTGATTGTTCCCACTGTCAGAAAGTTCCTCCTAATTTCTAGGTTGAATCTCTCCCTGGTCAGTTTCCACCCATTGTTCCTTGTCTGGCCTTCAGGTGGCTTGGAAAATAGCATGACCCCCTCCTCTCTGTGGCAGCCCCTCAAATATTGGAAGACTGCTATCATGTCTCCCCTGGTCCTTCTCTGACTAGGTGGTTCAGTGGCTAGGACACAGAACTTGTCAATCACAAAGTCAGTGATTCCGTGGCACGACATAACCGCGAACGTCAAAAGCGCGCCGACAACACCGCGGCGCTAAAACCACGATGTCAAAAGTGCGCCGACAACAGCGCGCCGACAACAGCGCGCCGACAACAGCGCGATTTAACTTAAGGTAAGGTTTAGGGTTAGGTTTAGGGTTAGGTTTAGGGTTAGGTTTAGGGTTAGGTTTAGGGTTAGGTTTAGGGTTAGGTTTAGGGTTAGGTTTAGGGTTATTTTTAGGGTTATGTTACAGCGCGCTTCTGTCGGCGCGCTGTTGTCGGCGTGCTGTTGTTGCGCGGTTTTGACGGTGCGGTTTTGTCACCGCGCTTTAGTGCTTTAGTCACACGCGCTTTAGTCTACCGCGGTTTTGTGGTGGAACCAGTGATTCAAACCCTTAGTACAGGTTTCCTGCGTGAGCAGGGAATTGGGCTATATGACTTCCAAGATCCCTTCCAATTCTCTTACAGTTTACTAGACTAGCCATGCCCAATTCCAGCAACCGTTCATCATATGTTTTAGCCTCCAGTCCCCTAATCATCCTAGTTGTTCTTCTCTGCGCTTTTTCTAGAGTCTCCACATCTTTTTTATAGTGTGGTGACCAAAACTGCTAATCTAAATCGTGTGGCACAATGGATTCCCTCTCCCCCCGCCACTGTTCCACTTATTTTTGCAGATGTGCTCAGTGGCAGGCTCCGCCCACCCACCCGGACGTCATCACATCCGTTTTTGACACTCTGCACATGTGTGGAAGCCCCTGCGCATGCGTGGAGGTGGTGCGTGCGAATGAAGCGAGTGAGCACGCACTCACATTTGCAAACCGGTAGCGAAGGTAAGTTGATTTCACCCCTGATGGAAACTAATCAAGGAGAGAAGCAACCTGGAATTAAGGAGAAACTTCCTAACAGTGAGGACAATTAACCCGTGGAACAGCTTGCCACCAGAAGTTCTAGGTGCTCCATCACTGGAGTTTTTAAGAAGAGACTGGGCAGACATGTCTGAAATCATTCAGGGAGGGAGAGAGGGAGGAAGGAGGGGGAGGGAGAAGAAAAAGAACGAAGGAAAACTTTCTCGCAGAAGAGAAAAACAAATGCTGTCGCTTTAAATCGGAACTGAGCATGCCTGGCTGTGGAATTCTGGGAGTTGAAGTCCACAAGTCTAAAAAAAAATTGAAACCCCTGTTTCAGTGCCTCACCAGCCATAAACCTCACTGCACGTCACTGCTGAAATGATATTGGGTCTCCTGCTTGAGCAGGGGGCTGGACTAGAAGACCTCCAACATCCCTTCCAGCTCTATTCTGAATTGAAATTAATCGGCATTCTTGCTCAACAAGAATGCCATCCCCAGCCCCCAGGAGCACTCTACAAGCCTCCCAAACTCTCTGCATGCCTCATTTTTCACATAAAACAGAGCATGCATGGGGGGGGGTCTCTGCTGAGTGGTCCTGGGGGTCGGGGAGGACAAAACCTTTTTTTAAAAAATTTACCTCTTCAAAACCTTGGTGTGTCTTATACTCCACTGCGTCTTATAGTCTGAAAAATACAGTATGTATGGAGTGAGTGAGTGAGTGAGTGAGTGAGTGAGTGAGTTAGTTAGTTAGTTAGTTAGTTAGTTAGTTAGTTAGTTAGTATTTATTTATTTTCTACATCACCCATCTCACCTAAGTGACACTGGGTGGTTTACAACATAATAAAACCATATAAACATATGGATTAAGCATGTGGTTAAAACAGTGTTTCTCAACCTTGGCCACTTGAAGATGTCCGGACTTCAACTCCCAGAATTCCCCAGCCAGCATTCGCTGGCTGGGGAATTCTGGGAGTTGAAGACCAGACATCTTCAAGTGGCCAAGGTTGAGAAACACTGGGTTAAAATGTAGATTAAAAACAAGTTAAAACTTTACAAGTCAAAATAAATCAGGTTAAGCAAGTTGACTGCTTTTTGAACATGGAAGGCCCAGACTAAACTCATAGCTAATTAGACAGCTTCTTTCTCATCGCAGACAGTCTTACGCTTCCAAAATTGCAGGACTTTAAAACAAAAAACCAGTCTTTTCCCCTAGGAGAAAAAAAAATCTGAACATTCTCCATGTCCACCTTGAACTGAAAGCTGTGTAATATGCAGTAACTCAGATGCAAAAATTGCATTTCACTCTAAGAAACCCAAAGTGGGTTTTAAATCAAACAACCCTCCGTGGCAAAATGCTTCCCCCCCCCCGCCCCGGAAGACTTTTATGAGTCAATATGTCATCTGCTCTTAGGGGGAAGAGGGAAATAAAATTAAAAAGGTTGGGACCACCCAAACTTACAGCCTTGCTCAAAGTAATCTTTTAGATCCCAGGCAGAGGGAGGAACTAGTAAAAATAAAGGGCCTGTATCTCCAGAGGAACCTTCAATGTCATTCCTATTATCTAGAGCAGGGGTGTCAAACTCGATTTCACTGAGGGCTGCATCAGGGTTGTGTTTGACCTCCAGCGGCCAGGGTGGGTGTGGCCAAGGTGGGTGTGGCCAGGGTGGGCATGGCCAGCTCGACATCACTTGCGGCGTAGGTGCCTGTAGCGGCCCAAATGCTCTGCCAGCGAAAACAGACTCCCGAGCTCTGTTTTCAGCTGCCATGGCCTCCTGCAACCCTCTTGTTTCCAGGGCGGCTCCACGGGCCAGATCTAAATACCCCACGGCCCGGATCTGATCCCCGGGCCTTGAGTTTGATCTAGAGATTCATATTACCTAGATTCATATTACACAGGGGTGGGATTGAAAAAAATTAGCAGCTGGATCTCTGCCCGGTTGCTGGGTGACCATGACCATGGTGGGTGTGGCCTACTCAGCCTCCTGCACCATGGCGGGAGGGGCATTTTCACCCTCCCCAGGCTTTAGAGGCTTTTCTTGAGCCTTCGGGAGAGCAAAAAAAGCCTCCCCCAGGCTCCAGAGGCCCTCCAGAGGTTGGAAATGGTTCCATTTCTGGACTTCCGGAACTTCCAGGAAGCCCGTTTTTTGCCCTCCCCAGGCTCCAGAGGCTTTCCTGAAGCCTCCGGGAAGGTGAAAACTGCCTCTCCCAGGCTCTGAGGTCATCCCGAGGCCAGAAAGAGGGCTGATTTGGACTTCCGGAAATTCCGGGAGGCCTGTTTTTTGCCCTTCCAGAGCCTCCATGCGGGCTGCACTTACCTGGCATGAAGAACAGGCTGCGTGGAGACTCCAAGGGAGGGGAGGGATGGGGTGGGTGGGGCCAGCCAGTCCTTCCTACTACCTGTTTGGCAAACCAGATGCAAAATTAGCATCCAATTCACCTGAGCCGGTCCAAAACGGCTGAATCCCACCCTTGATATTACATTGAGATAAGCAAAAACAGAAGTGGCAAATGGATATGGAGCAATTGACGGCAAAGATGAAAATCATAAGTACAGGCAATCCTCGATTTACACCTACAATTGAACCCAAACTTTATGCTGCTAAAAGTGAAACATTTGTTAAGTGAGTTCTGCCCCATTTTACAACCTTTCTTGCCACAGTTGTTAAGTGAATCGCTGCAGTCATTAAGTTAGCAACACGGCTGTTAAGGGATTCTGACTTCCCCGTTAACTTTGCTTGTCAGACGGTCACAAAAGGGGATCATGTGATCCCAGGACACTGTAACCCTCATAAATATGAACCAGTATATGCCAAGTATATGAATTTTGATCCTGTGATCACAGGCAAGCTGCAATGGTCATAAGTGTGAAAATAGTCATAAGTTACTTTTTTCAGTGCTGTTTTAACTATTAGCAAATGGACTATTGTAAGTCAAGATCTCCTATGTCAACGTTCCAAGTATCATGTAGAATTAAATCAGAGTCCAAGGCAAAACTATCCAATTTAATAAAGCAGACATCTTAGCACATTGCTGTGGAATCCCAATTCTGGAAATTACATCAGAATCCCACCCAGTTAAAAGTTCATGATCTTGTCCCCACACCCACAATCCATCACATGGTCCAATCTTCTTCTTCCACGCTAGCACCCACGCCCAGCTGCTTCTGGTCAGGTGTAAAAGTGCGGAGGCAAAAGTTGACCTTGAGCTTCTAGAAAGGAATTTTTTATTTTGAAAACAACACATTCTAGCCCTTGTTATTCCCCCCCCCACCCTTAATGAGAGTGTGGCAGGCCAAAGATTCTTAAAGGAACCACTGCAGGCCTGACAACTGTATAATGGACGTATCAGAGACTTCCACTTACTTCTGCTTCAATCTTTCATCCAGATCTATTATCTACAATCAATCAGAATAGAGTTGGAACCGGTTCGGACCAGTTGGCCTGAACCGGTCGTGGAAATTGCGGATGCCCCCACCCACCTACCCTGGCTCTATGGCATCCCGTTTAGGCCCTTTTTTTGCCAAAAGCGCATGCGCAGAAGTGAGAGAGAGAGTGAGTGAGTGAGTGAGTGAGTGAGTGAGTGAGTGAGTGAGTGAGTGAGTGAGTGAGAGAGCACGCTCACATTTGAGAACTGGTAGGGAAGGTAAGTGAATATCACGCCTGCCTTGGAGGTGTTCTACTCCAACCTCCTGCTCAAGCAGAGCCCCTTTATCATTTCAGACAAAGGCTGCCCAATCTCTTCTTAAAAACCTCCAGTGATGAAGCACCCACGACTTCTGAAGGCAAGCAGTTACACTGGTTAGTTGGTCTCACTGTTAGGAAGTTTTTCCTTAATCCCAGGTCGCTTCTCTCCTTGATTAGTTTGCACCCATTGTTTCTCGTCTTGTCTTCTGGTCCTTTGAAAAAGAAGTTGACACACACACACACCCGTTCATTGCAGCAGCCCCTCAAATACTGGAACCCTGCTACCATGCCGCCCCTTACTCCTTCTTTTCTCTAGACTAGCCATGCTCAATTCCTGCAAACCGTCCTTCATATGTTTTAGTTTCCAGGCCTTTAAACATCTTAGTTGCTCTTCTCTGCACTTTTTCCAAAGTCTCAACAATATTCTGCCTGGTTTGATTGATAGATTGCTGTAGGATCTACCGGTTTGGGGCGGGTGTGTGTGTGTGGAATCTGAGCTTGGAACCATCAGAAGTATGATTCACTTCTCTAACTTTTTCATATTTCAGTTGCTGGCCAATCTTTATTTCTCATTTCAATTTCCTGAGTGGCTACGTTTATCTTAATCATCCCATCAAGTCCTGCCCGCATTCTTTCTCCTCTTGCTTATCTCTTCTTTCCCCCTTCATGACCCAAAAACACTACCTTATCTCTCCACTGACAAACTCAACTGGTGGTAATCCACAGATCACCGAGATAACAGGAATGACATTCAA
Source organism: Thamnophis elegans (assembly GCF_009769535.1). Taxonomy (NCBI): domain Eukaryota; kingdom Metazoa; phylum Chordata; class Lepidosauria; order Squamata; family Natricidae; genus Thamnophis; species Thamnophis elegans. The sequence continues at coordinate 132,547,575 of NC_045544.1, forward strand.
GCAGAAGGCAAAATTGTGAAGCAGGGAGACTCGTCATGGTCTCAGCAGCTTTGAGAAGAGCAGCTTTGCCATCTACTGATGAAAGCTTTGCGAGATCATTGCTCTATCTAAAGCGGTGCTTTGGCCCACGCAAGGAAGCGCCTGCTTTGAAAGATTAGATTAGCAATAACGCTTAGCACTTATATACCGCTTCACGGTGCTTTACAGCACGCTTTGAGCGGTTTATGGATTCAGGCTATTGCCTCCAACAATCTGGGCCCTCATTTTACCCACCTCGGAAGGATGGAAGGCTGAGTCAGCCCTGAGCCAGTTAGCAGTATTTGTCAGCAATCCTTCATTGGATAATCAGGAAAGAAAACCACAAGACTCCATTGATAGAAATCAAGTGTACTTTTACTAATTATAAATGAACAGAAGCGTAGCAAAGCGAAGACTGATTATTTAGGCGCGAAAGCAAATGATATATAGAATAACCCATTCCCCACCCCTTGGCATCCCAGTCACAGTCCAATCATAATTCTCCCAAATGTCAGGTGTGAGATAACTTCGAAAGGCATCACCAAGATGGAATGTCGGTGCCGTTGGCCTTGGCGGGAAACCTCCTCCGCATGCGCAGTAAGACAGGCAGCAGAAACTCCAGAATCTTCCTCCAGCACAATTAATAGTCCCCTCCCAAATACCATGCCCCCCTCCCCGTTTCAATGGCAGCCAAAACAGCAGCAAAGCAGAGGCTGACAGTATTCCAATATCTGAGAGGCTTCCCCAGAGAAGAGAAGATCAACCTATTCTCCAAAACACCTGAAGAAAGGACAAGAAGCAATGGATGGAAAACTGATCAAGGAGAGAAGCAACCTAGAACTAAGGGGAAATTTCCTTGAGAGTTACAGCAGTTAATCAATGGAACAACACCCCTCCAGAGGCTGTGGGTGCTCCATCACTGGAGATTTTAAAGAAGAGATTGGAGATTTCCAGCAGAAGGCAAAATTTTGAAGCAGAAGGTACATCCCAGTCTCATCAGTTTGAGAAGGGCAGCTTTACCATCTACTCATGAACAAAGCTTTGCTAGGGCAATAATCAATCTAGTGGGGGACTTCGGTCCCTGCAACTAGATACCAGCTGCCACAAAGAAGAGGGGGTCAAGCTATTCTCTAAAGCACCTGAAGACAAGAAGCAATGTATGGAAACTAATCAAGGAGAGAAGCAAGGAAGAAACAAGGAGAAATATCGTGAGAGTTGGAGCAATTACCGTATTTTTCAGAGTATAAGACGTACCGTTTTCACCTCAAAAAAAAAAAGGCTGAAAATCTGGGTGCATCTTATACACTGAATACAGCATTTTTTTTGCCTCACGAAGCCCCGCCCCTTCACCAAAATGTCCATGCATAGCCTTATGGAGGCTTTCAGAGAGCTTCTGAGGGCTGGGGAGGGCAGAAATGAGTGAAAAACAGGCCATTTTTTGCTCAATTTTGCCCCCCCCCAGCCCCCAGGAATACTCTATAAGCCTCCTAAAGGCTATGCATGCACTTTTGTTTTGACAAAACGGGCCCATTTTTTGCTTGTTTTGGGGGGGCACCTCCCCAGCAGCACTCTGCAAGCCCCCTAAAGGCTATTCATGTCTTTTGGGGGGGTGGGGAAACAGGCTTATTTTCACAAAAAACGTGAAAAAAATCTTTTTTTTTAAAAAAATTGCCTCTTCAAAACCTTGGTGCATCTTATACTCTGAAAAATATGGTAATCAGTGGAACAGCTTGCCTTCAGAAGTTGTGGATGCTCCATCACTGGAGGTTTTTAAGAAGAGACTGGACAGCCACTTATCTGGAATGGTGTAGAGTCTCCAGCTTGAGCAGCGGGCTGGACTAGAAGACCTCCAAGATCCTTTTCAACTCTATTATTCTGTTATTCCTCACAGGTAGAGAATCAAAAGGCAAAAGGACAAAGAATATCAGGGAAAGTCAGGAATAACAAGAATAAGGGATTGCTCTCAAGTATTTTAGGAACCTCATTCACATTCAAACATCAACTATGCTTGGTTGGATCAATCTTTATTGCATAAAAGACTTAGGAACTTATGAACAGACCAATAATAGCAATAGCAATAGCAATAGCAGTTAGACTTATATACCGCTTCATAGGGCTTTCAGCCCTCTCTAAGCGGTTTACACAGTCAGCATATTGCCCCCAACAACAATCCGGGTCCTCATTTTACCCACCTCGGAAGGATGGAAGGCTGAGTCAACCCTGAGCCGGTGAGATTTGAACAGCCAAACTGCAGAACTGCAGAAGTAGCCTGCAGTGCTGCATTTAACCACTGCACCACCTCGGCTCTTGATAAGGTCAGCTCTTGATTGGTCCATACTTATAACTCTAATGCTAAATGGAACTATTGTACATTGGGATGATGATGATGAGGAGGAGGAGGAGGAGGAGGAGGAGGAGGAGGAGGAGGAAGCGAAGATACAAAAATCAACTGACTATCTAAACTGCCGACTTTGCAATAACAAAGTCGAAACTGTTTCACATTTAATATGTGAATGCAGCAAAAGCAACAGAAACAAAGGCAGAATATAAGGAAAAACAGCTGGATGACAGATTAAATAGATGGAAAACCAAAGCTTTGCATGGACAGCACTTGAAAAACATTGAAGGAAAATGTGATGACAACTTGACTTGGACATGGATTAAAATGGGAACCATCAAGAAAGAAACGGAAGGTTTAATACTGGCTGCTCAAGAACAAGCACTACAAACTAATGCCATGAAAGCGAAGATACAAAAATCCACCGACAACCCAAACTGCCGACGTTGCAATAACAAAGTCGAAACTGTTTCACATTTAATATGTGAATGCAGCAAAATCGCACACACTGATTACAAAGCTAGACACGACCGAGTTGCTAAATTAATCCACTGGTCATTATGTAAAAAATATGATTTACCTGTATCCAGAAAGTCATGGGAACATAAAGTGGAAAAAGTCATCGAAAATGAGAAGGTGAAGATCTTGTGGGACTTTTTAATACAAATGGATTGTCATTTGGAGCACAACACGCCAGATATCACGGTTGTAGGGGGCCGAATCAGTTTATTGATATCGCTGTTCCTGGAGATGCCAGAGTCGAAGAAAAAGAACTAGAAAAAATAATGAAATATCGCAACCTGGCCATCGAAACTACACGGCTATGGATGAAGCATGTAACAGTGATGCCCATTGTCATCGGGGCACTTGGCACCATGTCCAAGAATTTTACAAGATACATCAACAAATTGCAGCTTCCTGCAATAACGCCAGCGAAACTGCAAAAAAATTGCACTACTCGGAACATCTTATATTTTAAGAAGGTCCTTGGTTGATACCTAGGAAACTGGCAGCAAACCGTATCAACCATTAGCACCAGTCACTGGTATTTGTAATGCATTTTTGAATGTTCAGTTGGCTGAGATTCATGTTCAATGAATAAAGGAAGAAGTATTGGTATTGGATCTGGGTACTTGAGAGACCGCCTGCTGCCAATTACCTCCCACAGACCCATTAGATCTCACAGGGTTGGCCTCCTCCGGGTGCCATCTACCAGCCAATGCCACCTGGCTATTACCCGGAGGAGGGCCTTCTCTGTGGCAGCTCCGGCCCTCTGGAATGAACTCCCCCGCAGGGATTCGGACCCTCACCTCTCTCCAGGCCTTCCGAAAAGCCGTCAAAACCTGGCTTTGCCGGCAGGCCTGGGGGTGATGAGTTCCCTCCCCTCTCGACATGTATGGTTGTGCGACTGTTGTCTACTTTTATTGTTTGTATTTTGTCTTTTATGTTCCCCCTTTTTTTCCCCCTTAAATTGTTCGCCGCCCTGAGTCCTCCCGGAGAAGGGTGGCATACAAATAATACAATACAATACAATACAATACAATACAATACAATACAATACAATACAATACGAAGAAGAAGAAGAAGAAGAAGAAGAAGAAGAAGAAGAAGAAGAAGAAGAAGAAGAAGAACAACAACAACAACAACAACAACAACAACAACAACAACAACAACAGAAAAGCACCTGCCACACAACACTCCAAACGTAACAATTGTTAATAAGAAAGATAAAAAAAATCTGGGGAGGGGAGAGCAGAGGAGAGGAGAACAAAATACAAAACCTGCAAATAGACATGGAATATCTGTGACAAAAGAAAGCAAACCCAGTATCAATAGTAATCGGTGACTTTCCAATTCCAAAACAGCTGGACCACAGCCACAAACATCTGGCTGACTGTGTGATCAACTATATAATAATAATAACAATACTTTGTATGATACCTAGGACAGTGATGGGCAACCTTTTTGGCGTGGTGTGTCAAAAATCGGCAAAAAATCGAGCATAACTCGCGTTGTGTGTCACTTCGACAAAAACATAATTTTGCGCAATTTATAGTTTAAACTACAAAAATATATAATTGCAATATAATTGTATTTAATAAACCAAAAACAAATTATTTAACATACCTGCTTAGTAACTTCTTTGTTCATAAATATCAAGAATATTATAATCTATCGTAAAGGCCAAAAACAGTCTATGCTGCGCCCTGATTGGCTGGACTGCCTGCCAGCCGGCCTGCAAAGCCTCGCTGCCTCCCGAAGAGCTGTCTGCCGCCGCTGCCCGCCTTCTGCGAAGCCTGCCTGCCTCCCAACTAGAAGCCCGAGGAGCCCGGGAAGGCCACCCGCCGCGGCCTCCGCCGGCTGCTACCTGCGTTTCCGCCTGTTTCAAGTGCAGCCCGAGGAGCCCGGGAAGGCCGCCTTCGATGCCTCGCTCCCGACGCTGTCTGCATCTACCCGCCGCCTGCCACAACGACCCCGCAGGCTTCCGAAGTTTATGGGCCGCCTGAACTTTTCTATGGGCCTTTTCCCTGCAAGCGGACTCACTGACACTCTGCCCACCGGGCCCTGTTACAGTTAGAAGAGCCTGAGCCTCTCACTCAGCTCCTGGCTTGCAAGGCTGGGCCGCCCCACGCTCACCTGGACCTCCCGACGAGGAGAGCCCTTCCCTCATGACCGTGCGGGCTGGACTCGGACAATGACACAGAGAGCCTAGCCCAGGCCGCGCTCCACTCCCGGCCGTCCTGACCATATACGCCGTTTGTCTCTCCGTTTCATGCCGCCGCGGCCTCCGCGCTCCCCTGCCAGCTCTTTTCCGCCGCCTCTGCCAGCTCTTTCCCCCCGCCTGACCTCCGCGCTGCCCTGCCAGCTCTTTTCCGCCGCCTGACAGCCGCGAGAGCCTTCCGACATGACCACCGTGCGCTCTAGGGGGCGAAGTTCGGCCGCCGGGACTCTCCGGGGGTTTGTTTCCTCCAGGCATACTCACCAGCACTTCCAACGAATGGGCCTGGTCCGAGGTCGTCTGCGCATGCGCAGAACTGGGGGGATGAATCGCATGAAATCCTGTGCGTGTCACCCCAAATGGCTACGCGTGTCAGCACTGACACGCGTGTCATAGGTTCGCCATCACTGACCTAGGAGCAAGTGAGTAAAGACCACTCATAGCATATCTATGAAATCTGGCTGATACAAATTGGAGATGCTTCTTCTCAAAATAATTTAAGTTAGCATGCAGCAGTGTTCATCAGAAAGACGTATTTCAGTACCTTTACTACACAGTGTAAAGGAAAGGTTCCCCTCATATGTGTTAGTTCTTCCTTACTCTAGGGGGCAGTGCTATCTCTGTTTCAAAGCTGAATAGCCAGTGCTGCCCGAAGACATCTCCGTGGTCATGTGGCCAGCATGCCTAAATGCCGAAGGCGCACAGAACGCTGTTACCTTCCCACCAACGGTGGTCCCTATTTTTTCTACTTGCATTTTTTACGTGCTTTCGAACTGCTAGGTTGGCAGAAGCTTGGACAAGTAACAGGAGCTCACTCCGTTACACTGCGTTAGGGATTCGAGCTGCCGAACTGCTGACCTTTCTGATCGACAAGCTCAGTGCCTTAACCACTGAGCTACCGCTTCCCTCTACTTAGTATACAGTGTAGGGACGTGCAGTTGTTATCATTCCTCTCTACTCATTACTCTATTCTAGTGATTTTAAGTGGCTCAACCTAATCTTAGCACTTGAGGAAGTTAGTTTTATCTTTAACTACGGAACTGGTGGTGGGGGAGGGGGGCTCTGTTCTTAAAAATAGCCTGGAAATGTTTAAATATTAAATAATCAATAAAAATCAGCTCCTGGCTCTCCCTGAAGCTACAAACATGTGAGTGTTTTTTATCCATGGCTTAAACCCACAATATTTCTGAGCTTGAATAAAAAAGGTTTTGCGAGGCAAGAAATCAAGGCTACAGCAGAGGGAAAACATTCCAAAAAGTCAGCTGGTGTGATGTGCATGTTTGTGTGTGTATGTTTGTGTGTGTTTATATGCGCATATGTACACACACATTTGCGAAACCCACGCATAACACTATGTATTTCAGCTTCCCTGCAGAGTAATCCGTCCCAACACAAACATATTTTGCTCACCCTCCGATAAAATTCTCCATCTGCTTCTCCAAGATACATTCAGAAACAAAATCTGTTGCTTGTTATAGTTATCCTATGCAGTAAAAGGTGTGATTCAAAAAACAGAAAATGTTTGGTAATATTGGGATTATTATTCCTAGCTAGTTTCAGCTCTGCTTTACATCCGTCTCATTTCTCTCCTCTTTTTCCTCTTCCTTCTTGAGCCTTGAAGAATTAAACCATCTTCTTGGAAACAAACATGGGCTTAACCATTCAGACAATGCCAATGTTCACAAAAAAGCAATAAAAGAAAAGTGGCGCTCTTCGAAGTTGGTTGCTTTCTTGCAGAGGTTTCATTACCCAGCTAGATATCATACTGGTGCAGGAAGTTAAAACCCACCCCTCTCCTAGAAAAATGAAACATCCTGGGAAATATTGAAAAGGCATAATATTATATTTCATTCAACTAGACATACCCAGTTCCTGCAACCGTTATTCATATGTTTTAGCCTCTAGTCTCCTAATCCTCTTTGTTGCTGTTCTCTGCACTCTTTCTAGAGTCTCCACATCTTTTCTACATCGTGGCGACCAAAACTGAACGCAGTATTCCAAGTGTGGCCTCACCAAGGCATTATAAAGTGGTATTAAACAACCTCACTTAAATAACCAGCTTGATTTGACACTTGGCAGCTGCCAGAGGTGGGTTACTGCCGGTTTTACTACCGGTTTGCAACCCGTGCTCAGTGCACGCACTCGCTGTTCAATGTAAATTATTCTTTGCGCATGCGCAGAACAATTTACAGTGAGCTGCGCACGCACTGTCACTAAAAACCAAAATGGCAGCAGGCCAGCGGCGGTAAAGGAACCGGTTCAATGGCGCAGCAGGCCTGAGTCACTGCCGGTTCTGCAGGCCTGGCCTGAATTCTACTAGCAGATCAGTTGTAGTGTCCCAGGGTCATGTGATCACCTTTTGCAATCTTCTGACAAGACAAGACAATGGGGAAACCAGATTCATTTAACACGATTGTGTTACTACGGCATGTCTATGAAGATTCCCAGTCATTCAGGTCATGGTTGTCCCAAAGATGCTTTTTTTTCCCCTCAAGAGGCAACTGGACTTTCTTGGTTTTTCTTTGAAGACGTTTCGCTTCTCATCCAAGAAGCTTCTTCAGCTCTGACTGGATGGTGGAGAATGGAAGGATTTGACCCATCCACTCAGCGCTGAAGAAGCTTCTTGGATGAGAAGTGAAATATCTTCAAGGAAAATCCAGAAAATCTATCGTATTTTTCGGAGTATAAGACGCACCTTTTTCCCTGAAAAAAGAGGCTGAAAATCTGGGTGCGTCTTATACACTGAATACAACATTTTTTGCCTCCCGATATTCTGCCCCCTTCACCAAAATGGCCGTGCATAGCCTTTAGGAGCTTTGCAGGGTGCTCCTGGGGGCTGGGGAGGGCAGGAATGAGCGAAAAACGGGCCGTTTTTTGCTCATTTGCCCCCCAGCCCCCGAGAGCAGTCTGCAAGCCTCCTAAAGGCTATCCATGCCCTTTTTTAAAATAAAAATGGGCTCATTTTTGCAAAAAATGGCCTGTTTTTTGCTCATTTGGGGGGGCATACCCCAGGAACTCTATACAAGCTTCCTAAAGGCTATTCATGCCCTTTTTTTGAAAAAGATGGTACTGTTTTTGTGAAAAACCAGCCATTTTTGGAAGGTTTGCAGAGTGCAAAAAAAAAATTTTTTAATTTGCCTCTTCAAAACCTTGGTGCGTCTTATACTCCAGTATGTCTTATACTCCAAAAAAATACGGTACTTGCCTCTTGAAAAAGCACTTTTGGGTACGGACGTGTTACTAACTTAACTTACCTTAGCAACTGTGGCAAGAAAACTTGTAAAATGGGGCAAAACTCACAACAACTGTCTCGCTTAGCGACAGAAATTTTGGGCTCAATTGTGGTCCTACGCCGAGGATGGCCTGTAGTCAATTTAATACCTAAGCAAAATTCAGTTCTGCCCCAACTGCTTTCCCCCTTTGGCAATGCTAAGATAGCATCTATAACCCCCAAAGGTGATTTCTCATTTTGCATTAAATGACTGTCTGAGAGATGACGAATGCAATCTCTTTTTGAAGATCCAGACTTTGCCCTTGAATATAGTTCCAGGAATGTCATGACATATTTAATCAGTTTCAATTGGGAAAATGTGATAATCCTAGATATATGTTCCTCTATAGCCAAGATGAAAAAAGTTTTTTTATTTTTTGTTCTCTATATACAATTATAGGTATACATTCACATAGTTATTATTCTTTTTTTTTACATTCATCATTCTTATACATTTCTCATTCCATTCAGGGTTATAATATACCATTTGGGTTGCTTTGTTTACCATCCCTCGCCTGTTTTGACACCACCTTCTTTTCCCTTTCTTTTCTCCCTCTCTCCCTTCTCTACTGTCTTCCTTCCTCTCTCCTTTCCTTTCCTTCTTCCCTAGAGCCATGATGGCGAACCTATGGCACACGTGCCAGTGGTGGCACACAGAGCCCTCTCTGCTGGCATGCCTGGCATCACCCCAAGTCAGATCTCAGTAGCGTTTCTTTCGTGACTTTCTGTTTCCCTGCAAATGACGAAACAGAAGCTTATGAAAGAAAAAGGCATTACCTTTTTGCCGCAGTGCCAGTGTTGTGATGTCCCACCTCCCGCTGGCCAGCTGGTCTTTGGGTCTCTGCTATGCATGCACACGCATGTCTGCCCATCCATGTGCACATGCACCTTTCAGTTTGGGCATGCAGGTGCACGCAGTTTGGGCACTCAGTGTCTAAAAGGCTCGCCATCACTGCTCTATAGACAGATTTAACCAGGGACGTGCAGTCAGAGGAGGCAGGGGTGGCAGAGCCTCACCACTGTCATCATGAAAAGAAAAAAAAAGGAAAAAGGCTGAGCTGGTTGCTGCCAGAGTCACAGTGGATGACTCTGCTTAGTGCTTAACTGTTTAAAAAAGCCTCTAAAAATGCCTTCTACAGGAGGAGGCAGGAGAACCACGTGCCTCATCTAGTCTGACTTTATGATCACTCAAGCAGAGTTAAGCAAGGATTAAAAGTCAAAAAATTCCTGATGTAGATGAGGCACATGGTTCTATTGCCTCCTCCTGTAGAGGGCATTTTTAGAGGCTTTTTTAAACAGTTAAGCAGAGTCATCCATTGGGGACTCTGGCAGCAACTAGCCCAGCCTGACCTCAGCAGCTCTTGCCTTTTTCCTTTTACATTTTTACATTTTCATGATGGCAGGCAAGAGCAGAGTTGAAATCCTCTGTGAAACAGCTGGAAAAGAAAAGGTACGTGTACATGTGGGTCGGAGGGAGGGGGAGGAATTCAAAATTAATCCTCCTGGTGAAACTTTGTGTGTGTGTGTGTGTGTGTGTGTTTGTGTGTTTGTGTGTGTGTGTTTCTTCACTCAAACAAACTCCCTCTTAATTTGAGAGAGAGTTTGTTTGAGTGAAGAGAGGGAAGGGGGTAGGAGAAGCAGGGAGGGCAGCCCGCCAGGTCAGGCGGGTGAAAGTAACTTTCTTTCGCCCGCCTCTGTGTCCGCAGCAGCCCGCTAGCAGAGGTGGGTCTTTTGCCCACCTCTGTGTCCGCGGCAGCCGCAGAAACAGAGGCAGGCAAAAGAACGCGGCAGCCCATACAGGAGAGGCGGGTCTTTCGCCCACCTCTGCTGGCAGGCTGCCGCTTTCTTTTCCCCACCTGTCAGAGCTCAGGCAGGCGAAAGAAAGAAAGCGCTTTAGACAGTGGGGTGTCGGGGGATAGGACTGCCTCACCAGCCATAAACCTCACCGCACGTCACTGGATTTAACTATCATTTCAATTGGGAAAATGTGACAATCCCAGACTAGGCCAAGTCCAAAAATGCAAGCGAATTTCTAGAAGCCCGGCACTCTGACAAAACAGCCATCAATAGACACATAGACATGAATAATATGTATAGACTGTGCAAAAGAGACAATCAACCAGCTCAAAAGAGAACAAGGAGACTCCAGCACTTCTCCAACAGTAATCAGCAACCAGATCAGCATAAATTAGCTCAAAAAGGTCAACTTCAGACCAACAATCAAGTAAGCAATAGCCCAATCAAGAAACTGCCAAAGAGCCATCGGTAAACAGTGTCAGAGTTTGTTGCAAGCAATCACATCCAGAAAGCACACACAGGTTACTGATTCAGCAGGATACATTAACTTATCTTTGTATGTAATATAACACAGAAAGTAAACATACAAAACCAAAAACAGGTTTTCCAACGTGGTAGCAAATACAAGCAAACACAGGCAGAGGAGAGAACAGTTTCAGTTCAGAGCAACAGACTAATTTAGAGCTCAACACAGACTCAGAGCTTCAGTACAGAACAGTTGAGCTAAGCCACGCCCAGGCTCCTTGCTGTCTCCTCGTTGCTCACACAGCAAATACGGTTTCAGTTTCCAAACAGCCTTCATTGGCTGAATCAATTGCCATGGCTCTTCGTTGGCTGATCTTACTGCCATGTTTCTCCGTCATGAACTCTCAAGACATTGACAATCAGCCCAGTGGTGAAATTCAATTTTTTTAAACTACCGGTTTTGTGGGTGTGGCTTGGTGGCATGACAGGGAAAGGATACTGCAAAATCTCCATTCCCACGTGACTCGGGGGACGGCCAGAGGTGGCATTTGTCAGTTCTCCAAACTACTCAAAATTTCTGCTACTGGTTCTCCAGAACCTTTGTTGTTTGTTGTTGTTGTTTGTTTATTGGATTTATATGCCGCCCTTCTCCCAAAGGACTCAGGGCGGTGTACAACATTTAAAAAAACACATATTACAAAAGTTAAAAAAGAAATTAGATAGAGTATCCAAAAACAAACCCAATTAATATTAACAATAACATTTTAAAAATTAGATTAAAATTAACAATTAAATCAATCATTTATTTTATTTTGTTCAGGCCAGGCCAGCTTTCTGGAAAAGCCAACTTTTTAGGGCACGTCGGAAGGACCGGAGATCGAAGATTATGCAAAGCTCCGGGGGCAGATCATTCCAGAGGGAAGGTGCTCCCACAGAGAAGGCTCTCCCCCTGGGGGTCGCTAGCCGACACTGTCTGGCCAACGGCACCCTGAGGAGGCCAACTCTGTGGGATCGCACTGGACGGTGGAGGCTACCGGTGGTAGTAGGTGGTCTCGCAGGTACCCTAAGCCATGGAGCGCTTTAAAGATCATAATTAGTACCTTGAATCACACCCATAAAACAACCGGCAACCAGTGCAGGCCGCCTAAAAGGGGCGTAACATGGGAGCACCTAGGCACCCCCATGATAACCCGCGCAGCCGCATTCTGGACCAGCTGAAGCCTCCGGGTGCTCTTCAAGGGCAGCCCCATGTAGAGAGCGTTGCAGTAGTTCAGGTGAGAAAGGACGAGGGCATGAGTGACTGTGCACAGAGCATCCTGATCCAGGAAGGGGCGCAACTGACGTACCAGGCGAACCTGGTAAAAGGCCCCCCTGGTCACGGCCGTCAGGTGTTCTTCTAAACTAAGCCGCGTATCCAGGAGGACTCCCAGATTGCGGGCCCTCTCTGAGGGTGCTAAAATTTCTCCCCCTATCATCAAAGATGGAACAAGATGCACGAATCGGGATGATGGAAACCACAGCCACTCAGTCTTGCAGGGATTTATCTTGAGCCTGTCACAACCTGCTGGATTTTACCCCTGAAACAGCCCAACCAAACAATCTCCCCCACCCACACAGACAAGCAAGGCGCCATGACCTAAACTGACAGCAAACAGCACTCTTTTCTAGCACTGATGACATTACCTAGTTTGAGTAATGAAATGTCTGCAAGAAAACAACCTCAGAGAGCACCAAGGACTCCTCATATATTCCTCTGTATAGATCAGTGTTTCTCAACCTTGGCAACTTGAAGATGTCTGGACTTCAACTCCTAGAATTCCCCAGCCAGCAAATGCTGGCTGGGGAATTCTGGGAGTTGAAGTCCAGACATCTTCAAGTTGCCAAGGTTGAGAAACACTGGTATAGATTATAGATCTAGCTTTTCTGCCCTCTGTATACTTGGTGCCTAAACTAGAGCAGGGAACCGACGGGCAGAATGATTACCTACCAATAAAGGTAATCCTTGACTTTCAACAGTTTGTTTAATAACTGTTCAAATGACACTGGGGAAAAAAGTGGCTTATGGCCATTTTTCACACTTACAACTGTAAGCAGCATCCTCATGGTCACGTGATCAAAATTCAGGCATCTGGCCACTGACTCATATTTATGGCCGTTGCAGTGTCCCAGGGTCACCTTTTGCGACCTTCTAACAAGCAAAGTCAAGGGGAAAGCCAGATTCACTTAACAACCCTGTTACTAAGTTAACAACTGCCGTGATTCACTTAACACTTAAGTGACAAGACAAGAAACAATGTATGGAAACTGTTCTGACCCCCTCCTCTGTCCAGTAACATGTTGAGACAAGCTTAACTAGAATTTCACAGCACTTTATTAGCAGGAAACATAAATCTTGGTGACTGAAAGCCCAAACATAAACAAACAGATAAGAACTTTGGCAGCAACTCAGACTTCGACATAGACAGATAACAGCTTCTCCAGCATTACGAATGAAGTTGAGTCCTGCAAAACCAGACTCCTCCCAGTCTCTCCTTAAATACAATCTTGAGAGGAGCCTAATTACAATCCCCTGGATTATCTTTTGTAACTGGGTAGCTGCTCTCTACATCGATCTTCCCGGCATTGCCGGGCATCCAGGATCACCTCCCTTGTCTCCTCGTCACTACTCCAAGGCATGACGTCAGGAGCACACTCCCTTTGGCTCTCACCACTGCTCCATGCCTCAGGCGCCTCCTGATGGCCAACCAGCCTCTCTTCACCCTGCTTGGAGTTGGAACCCTGTCCAGGGTCCTCCACCTCTTCCAGAGCTGACTCATAAGGCCCCTCGCTGGTGGAGTCTGTTTGCAGCTCCAACGGCTCCTGCTGAGCCACAACAAGAAACTAATCAAGGAGAAAACCAACTTAGAACCAAGGAGAAATTTCCTGAAAGTGAGAACAATTAATCAGTGGAACGCCTTCAGAGGTCATGAGTGCTCCGTCACTAAAGGCTTTCAAAACGAGACCTGGACAACCATTTATCTAAAATATAAGGCTTCCTGTCTGAGGAGGAGATTGGACTAGAACAGGGATTGGCAAACTTAAGCACTCAAAGAGCCATTTGGACCCGTTTCCCACAGAAAAGAAAACACCGGGAGCCACAAAGGTCCTAACCAGAAGCCCCCTGTTCAATTCTGGAGCTGACCGGAAGTTCAGTTCCCCCACCATAGAGTCTCCTCCTAGCACGGCATACTTTTTCCTCTACCTGTCATAACCGAAAGCCCTATCAATTGTGGAGACAACTGGAAAACCCTCCCCTTGCCATAGAGTCTTCTCCTGGCGCACTGCTTCTCTCCTTTCCCCCCACCCCCACTGGAAGATCCTCTCAAAATTGTGGCGCTGACCAGTGACAGAGCCGCAGCAGAGGGAGGAAAGAGCCACATGCGGCTCCAGAGCCACAGTTTACTGACCCCTGGACTAGAAGACCTCCAAGGTCCCTTCCAACTGTGGTTTTGCTTTTGTTATTCTATTATCCTAAACTTGGCCTCAGGAAACCATTGAGGGGTGTAGTGGTCTTCTATATCTCATAAGGCTTTGTGCTCTCCTAAGGTACGACATTCTCCTTCCTAAAGCCTTCCGTGACACTCAGTCGTCCTAGATTTAGCTTCTGCTTCTGCTCTTCTCCTTGAGTTTCCAAGCAGAGGTCAGAAATATAAAGACACCTTTCCTGTCATCGGATTACAGAAATGTGAAATAAGTCTTTGTCAAGGCAGTAGAAAGGAAATCTGAGCTGTCATTCCTAATATCATCACGATCCACAGCAGCTGGCTGGGGAGCAAGAAAATATTAATAACAATAATATTAAAAAGAAGGCTGTGGCAGAATAAAGTTGTCTTGTTATTTCCATTTTTCTTATTATCCGGCGCGCCACAAACACCAACCGTATTACTTTTTCTCTGTAGAGATTTCCGGCCTGTTAAAAATATGGATTGAGTCCCCTCTGCTGGACGGATGGTTGAAATACAGACAAAGGAGTTGAATCGTTAAAATAGTAGGCATGGAGAAGAGGTAGGGTGGGTTTGAAACATCGGTTGGGAATGTGGTGTGGATACAGATAGTTGTCGATTTTCAAGATTTCGTTTAGCGACTGTTCGAAGTTACAACAGCACTGAAAGAAGTAACTTGGTTGAAAGGAAAAAGCACTTTGTCCCTTGTATGTCTTTGAATCAGAATAAGAGAGTAACAGAGTTGGAAGGGACCTTGGAGGTCTTCTAGTCCAACCCCCAGCTCAAGCAGGAGACCCTATACCATTTCAGACAAAAACCTCTTAAAAACCTCCAGTGATGGAGGCACGCACAACTTCTGGAAGCAAGTTGTTCCACTGATTAATTGTCCTCATTGTCAGGAAAATTCTCTAATTCTAGGTTGGTTTAGAATAGAATAGAATAGAATAGAATAGAATAGAATAGAATAGAATAGAATAGCAATAGCAATAGCAATAGCAATAGCAATAGCAGTTAGACTTATATACCACTTCATAGGGCTTTCAGCCCTCTCTAAGCAGTTTACAGAGTCAGCATATTGCCCCCAACAACAATCCGGGTCCTCATTTTACCCACCTCAGAAGGATGGAAGGCTGAGTCAACCCTGAACCGGTGAGATTTGAACAGCCGAACTGCAGAACTGCAGTCAGCTGGAGTAGCCTGCAGTGCTGCATTTAACCACTGCGCCACCTCGTCTCTAGAATAGAATAGAATAGAATAGAATAGAATAGAATAGAATAGAATAGAAGTTGGAAGGGACCTTGGAGGTCTTCTAGTCCAACCCCCTGCTCAGGCAGGAAACCCTATCCCATTTCAGACAAATGGTTGTCCAATCTCTTCTTAAAAACTTCCAGTGTTGGAGCATCCACAACTTCCGGTGGCAAGTTGTTCCACTGGCTAATAGTTCTAACTGCCAGGAAATTTCTCCTCGGTTCTAGGGTGCTTCTCTCCTTGATTAGTTTCCATCTAATGCTTCTTGTCCTGCCCTCAGGTGCTTTGGAGAATAGCTTGACTGTTTGAATAGTCCAGCGACCTGATTGCCTAGATCTACCTAGACTAACTCAAAAGGTTACATTCAGACCAACCATCAAGTAAGCCATACCCCCAGCCAAGAAACTGCTAAAGAGCCACCAGCAAATAGCCCAACCAAAGAATCCCTAAGTCTGCCTCCACTAAGGTGACCAGATTTTCAGATTGGAAAAGAGGGACGCCCTTGACCGTGGGGGGGGGGGGGGGGGGCTTGATTAAAAAAAATTTTTTTTTGTCAAAAGGTCACCCCAGGACACTGAAACCAGCATAAATACGAATCTGTTGCCAAACAAAATTTTGATCACGTGACCATGAGGATGCTGCAACGGTCGCTAAGTGTGAAAAATGGTCGCAACGGTCGCTAAGTGTGAAAAATGGTCATCAGTCACTTTTTTCAATGCCATTGTATCTTCCTGATTATTAAAAGTGCAAATTCACTCAGTGTCAATCATGACTCCTGAGTCCATTTCAAAGTATTGTGCATAGAAATTTTTAAAATGGCTTGTTTCAATTTATTTTGGATAGAATCTTTTTTTAAATAGTTTAAGACAATTTAAAAAAAGAATCAACACAGAATAACACTATTTTTAAAAATCATATGCACAATAAATAAAATATTATTTTAAAATACATTAAAAAAATAAAAGAAAAAACCCAGCTCACTTACCAGCAGGCAGGCAGAGTGAGCAGATCTTCGTAGGGATGGATGGAAGCACACAGGGAGCCTATATATACGCAACTGCAGTAACAATGACAATGATGAAGGATTGGATTGAGTTAAAGAATAAAAGAATTCTGATCTTAGAAGGCCATGACCTGCAGGCAGGCTGGCATAATTTCTTATGGAATGAATGACAAACATAAAACGCACAAATACTTTCAAAATCATTTAATTAGAACTTTACTGCAACAATGGCTCAAAATTAAAAAAATCCACTATGTGAAAACCCCAAATTGGCTATCACCAACAGAAAGAACGACACACCCAAATTTTACAGATTGGAACAAAATTCTAAGATACAGAGATCTAATTGACAGACAGGGAAATTTAAAAACAATTGAAGAATTGGCAGATCAGAATATGAAAGGTGACTGGCTAACCTACCTCCAAATTAAAACTAAATACAATAAAGACACTAAAATATATGGTATTGAAACAGAACCACACAAATTGAATAAAATTATTCAAAGTCTGGACAGAAAGATGATAGGGAAAATATACAAATTCCTCTTGAAGTATCAAATGGAAGAGGAAATTGGAAACTGTAAAAGAACCAATGATAAAATGGGCACAGAACTTTGGCTATAACATTGAACTAGACAAATGGGAAAAATTTTGGGGAATAAATTTAAGAATGACACTATCAATCCCATACAAGGAAAACCTTGTTCTTTCAATCCTTCCAATATTTTTTTCCTTCATTCCCTTGTCTGTTTCAATATTAAGTACATTTCTTCCTTTCTTCCTATAATTTTTTCCATTTTCTTCCTTATATTCTTTTCCATTTCAACATTGTCTTCCTTTTTTCCTTCCTTCCTTCCTATACGTCTTTCCATTTTCTTCCTTATATTATCTTTTCTGTTTCAACAGTCTTTGTTTCTTCCTTCCTTCCCTCCTTCCTTCCCTTCCTTCCTATACTTCTTCTTTCATTCATTATATTTTCTTTTCCATTTCAATATTAAGTGTAATTCTTTGTTCCTCCTTCCTTCTTTCAATCCTTCCAATACTTTTTCCTTCATTCTCTTTTCCTTCAATATTAAGTGCAATTCCTTCCTTCCTTCCTTCCTTCCTTCCTAAGTTATTTCCATTTTCTTCCTTATATAATATTTTCTGTTTCAACATAAAGTGCCTTCCTTCCTTCCCTCCCTCCCATCCCTTTCTTTATGTTTTCTTTATGTTTTCTTCATGCTTTCTTTTCTTTTTCCTCTGCTCTTTTTAAATCCCCCCCTTCTTCTCCTCCTCTACATTTAGGTTGGATTAGTTTGTACAACAGTCATCAAACTTCTGAAGTAAAAATAAATAAATAAATCATATTTAAGAAGAAGGAGAAAAAGGAAGACATTTTTAGTTAAGTCAAACGTTTTAATAAAAGTTTCATCTTTTAAGATTCGTCCAACACATCCAATTGTAACCTTAACAGTAAAGAATATCACCCCAGCTGCTAAAGGTTCAACCAGTCTGAGAACCATTGAAAAGACAACAGTGCAGCAAAATCCAAAAGACACAACTTCCTCACGACCTCACCGCCATTGCTTTGGTACCAAATCTTTAAGGAAGGGGCGCCAGAAAGGAGGAGGAGGAGGAGGAGGAGGAGGAGAAGGGAACCAAAGAGACGCTCTCGGAGGCAGCGATCCCATGCACGAAGAGGCAGGAGGAGAGGTGGGTGCGCTGGCAGCTGCCCCGCAGACAACTTCCACACGCTTCAGGAGCTTCTGCCGAGCAACAGGAGCCCCGGAAGCGCGTGGAAGTTGTCTGCGGGCAGCTGCCGCTGCGTCCACGCTCTCAGAGGCGGCGATCCCATACACGAAGAGGCAGGAGGAGAGGTGGGGGCGCTGCACGAACGGACTCCTCGCGGCCGCTCCCACGCTCTCGGAGGCAGCGATCCCATGCACGAAGAGGCAGGAGGAGAGGTGGGTGCACTGGCAGCTGCCCCGCAGACAACTTCCACACGCTTCAGGAGCTTCTGCCGAGCGACAGGAGCCCCGGAAGCACGTGGAAGTTGTCTGCGGGCAGCTGCCGCTGCGTCCACGCTCTCGGAGGCCCAGAAGCGAGGGGACGTTCTCTGCTGGCGGCGCCGCTCCCCCGGCCTCTCTTCCTTCCGCGGCGAATCCCATGGATTCACGAACGGACTCCACGGAAGGAAGAGAGATCGGGACAGCAGCGGGGAGGCCCAGAAGCCAGAGGACGTTCTCTGCTGGCGTCCGCCGCTCCCCCGACCTCTCTTCCTTCCGCGGCGAATCCCATGGATTCACGAACGGACTCCACGGAAGGAAGAGAGATCGGGACAGCAGCGGGGAGGCCCAGAAGCAAGGGGACGTTCTCTGCTGGCGTCTGCCGCTGCCACGACCTCTCTTCCTTCCGCGGCGAATCCCATGGATTCACGAACGGACTCCACGGAAGGAAGAGAGATCGGGACAGCAGCGGGGAGGCCCAGAAGCCAGAGGACGTTCTCTGCTGGCGTCCGCCGCTCCCCCGATATCTCTTCCTTCCGCGGCGAATCCCATGGATTCACGAACGGACTCCACGGAAGGAAGAGACATCGGGACAGCAGCGGGGAGGCCCAGAAGCGAGGGGACGTTCTCTGCTGGCATCCGCCGCTCCCCCGACCTCTCTTCCTTCCGCGGCGAATCCCATGGATTCACGAACGGACTCCACGGAAGGAAGAGAGATCGGGACAGCAGCGGGGAGGCCCAGAAGCCAGAGGACGTTCTCTGCTGGCGTCCGCCGCTCCCCCGATATCTCTTCCTTCCGCAGCGAATCCCATGGATTCACGAACGGACTCCACGGAAGGAAGAGAGATCGGGACAGCAGCGGGGAGGCCCAGAAGCGAGGGGACGTTCTCTGCTGGCGGCGCGGCTCCCCCGACCTCTCTTCCTTCCACGGCGAATCCCATGGATTCACGAACGGACTCCACGGAAGGAAGAGAGATCGGGACAGCAGCGGGGAGGCCCAGAAGCGAGGGGACGTTCTCTGCTGGCGGCGCCGCTGCCACGACCTCTCTTCCTTCCGCGGCGAATCCCATGGATTCACGAACGGACTCCACGGAAGGAAGAGAGATCGGGACAGCAGCGGGGAGGCCCAGAAGCGAGGGGACGTTCTCTGCTGGCGGCGCCGCTCCCCCGATATCTCTTCCTTCCGCGGCGAATCCCATGGATTCACGAACGGACTCCACGGAAGGAAGAGAGATCGGGACAGCAGCGGGGAGGCCCAGAAGCGAGGGACGTTCTCTGCTGGCGGCGCCGCTGCCACGACCTCTCTTCCTTCCGCGGCGAATCCCATGGATTCACGAACGGACTCCACGGAAGGAAGAGAGATCGGGACAGCAGCGGGGAGGCCCAGAAGCGAGGGGACGTTCTCTGCTGGCGGCGCCGCTCCCCCGATATCTCTTCCTTCCGCGGCGAATCCCATGGATTCACGAACGGACTCCACGGAAGGAAGAGAGATCGGGACAGCAGCGGGGAGGCCCAGAAGCGAGGGGACGTTCTCTGCTGGCGTCTGCCGCTGCCATGACCTCTCTTCCTTCCGCGGCGAATCCCATGGATTCACGAACGGACTCCACGGAAGGAAGAGAGATCGGGACAGCAGCGGGGAGGCCCAGAAGCCAGAGGACGTTCTCTGCTGGCGTCCGCGGCTCCCCCGATATCTCTTCCTTCCGCGGCGAATCCCATGGATTCACGAACGGACTCCACGGAAGGAAGAGAGATCGGGACAGCAGCGGGGAGGCCAAGAAGCGAGGGGACGTTCTCTGCTGGCGGCGCCGCTCCCCCGATATCTCTTCCTTCCGCGGCGAATCCCATGGATTCACGAACGGACTCCACGGAAGGAAGAGAGGTCTGGTCTGGGCAGCACGCACAGAGTGGGAAAGGCAGCACCAAAGCCTGGCCGCGAGCGAGGGAGCGCGCGGCGAGCAGCGACGCCGGGCTGCTTCCTCCTCCGCCGCCGCCGGCGGCTGCTCCCTCCGGGGCAGGAGAGCTGGGAGCAGCCGCCCGAGAACTTCCACGTGGTTCCAAAGGTTTTGCCGCCCGTTCCAGCGCAGCACAGGGGCTGGCTGCGAACTCCGCAAGGGGGCTGTCTCCTTCCCCCAGCCCAGCGCCTCCCGATTCCCACGGTACCAAATTTAATACAAAACATGATTTACTCACCACCAGTGAGTAAGCGCAGCTGCCCAAAACAAAGACGAAATAAAATGGAGACTCGCGCATGCGTCCTCAGCTAAGGAGTCCAGCCAATCAGTGAGCTGGTTGGCCAGCTCACTGATTGGCTGAAGTCCAGCCAATCAAATCAGTGAGCGGCAGGCTGGGCTGGCTTAAATTTGTAGGTGGTAGCATAGAACAGAACGATGAGCCAGCCCAGCAGCTGATGGGCGGGAGCTGCAAGCGCCAAAAAAAGCGTGCCTTTTTAAAAAGCGGGCGGGATGCGGGAAAATGCATCAAAAAGCGGGGGTGTCCCGCCAAAAGCGGGACGTCTGGTCACCTTAGCCTCCACCCACCCAGACAGACAAGACACCAGAAGATAAACTGACAGCAAACAGCACTCCTTACTAGCACTGATAACGTTACCTAGTTAGGGTAATGAAACGTCTGCAATAAAACAGGCAACCTCAGAGAGCACCAAAGACCCCTCAGATTTTTCACAAACTTAAAGACTCTTATGGCAGAATGTGGCCTGTGTGCCAGCACCAAATCATTTAGAGTAGGGGTCTCCAACCTTGGCAACTTTAAGACTTGTGAACTTCAACTCCCAGAATTCCTCAGTTGCCAAGGTTAGAGACCCCTGATTTAGAGCAGAGTTTTCCCAACCTTTTCAGGTTTGCGGACCAGCAAGGGGGGGTGGAGAAAGGGGGGGATTCCACACAAATGGCAGGCAGGCGCATGCACACCCCTGGCTCCATTTGCAAATGGGGATGCCTGCTCGCCGTCCACTTCAGCACTAACAAATCGGTCAACACCCAGTAGTGGGCCACGGCCAGAGGGTTGGGGGTGGGGGCTGATTTACAGCTTTAAGAAGGACGGTTGGTGTTTTTATCGAGACCAGAAAACAAAAACCACCTTTAAACCTGCCAGTGAAGACTGATAGATAGATAGATAGATAGATAGATAGATAGATAGATAGATAGATAGATAGATAGATAGATAGATAGATAGATAGATGATAGATAGATAGATGGATGATAGATAGATAGATAGATAGATAGATAGATAGATAGATAGATAGATAGTCACAACCCCTCGTATGCCCCAATTATGGGAGGAAGCTTATTTATCAGCACAAATACCACACACACACACACACACACACACACACACAAACACACAAACACATATATATCCCAGTAAGGGTATGGCTAGCTGATGAGAGCTAAATAGCTTGAAATAGATCTATACTAGTCTCCCTTTATTTATTTATCAGCACAAATACAACACATATGTAACAAAGGCAACAGTAAAAATATTGGGTTTCTCTCTAGATGGTCTCTTGTGATGAGCCGAAGGACAGAGAATGGAAGTAGTGAACTTCCTCCCATATTTGGGCATACCGGGGGTTGTAACTATATATATATATATATATATATATATATATATATATATATATATATATATATATATATATATATATATATATATATATATATATATATTTAAAGTCACAACCCCTGGTATGCCCCAATTATGGGAGGAATTTATTTATTTATCAGCACAAATACTACATATGTGTGTGTGTGTGTGTGTGTACACGTACGTATATATGTATATGTGTGTGTATATGTATATGTGTCTCTCTGTGTGTATATGTATGTATGTATATATCTGTATCTGTATCTGTATCTGTATCTATCTATATCTATATCTATATCTATATCTATATCTATATCTATATCTATATCTATATCTATATCTATATCTATATCTATATCTATATCTATATCTATCTATTTATCTATCTATATCACGGGTGTAGGTATCCTGTGTAAGATTGAGATTGTCTTGGCAATGTTTCAATGAAACGTTACAGCTACAGGACATGAAATTAATTTTGAAGGAACCAAATTAATCTCCAAAACTGAACATTTCAACAAGAGAATAATGATGGAAGCTATCGAAATAGAGAAATACCCCCACAACATGAATAAATGTGACCATACCTCCTGCCTATCAGACATCTGGAAACCAGCTCTAGTCAACAAACGAGCCCCATCCACCACCCAGGCCATTACAACATAAAACAACAACGGACACACAGTCAGCACCAATCTACCAATCATGATACAACCAATCATTCCACTTACTGAAACAAAGCCAGCGCTCCACACCCCCCCACCAAGATTTATAGAAAGACGGCAGCTCTGATCACACTTTAAGCCGAAAACACCAGCCTGAAGATGATGAGTGAGACCTCGCCGAAACGTTGCCAAGACAATTTCAATCTTACATGGAAAAGACCCAAATACAACAAGACCAGCATACCTACATCCGTGAAAATCTACGAACACACACACACACACAAACACACACACACACACACACACACACACACACGCACCGGGAATACAATCAACTTCCAATGATTTACAACAAACCCATTTTATAATTAAATCACACCCATTTTATAATGAAAGCCCTCTAATAAATCCCTGCTGTTTAACCCCTCCCTGCTCCAAACTCAGCTTATAAAAGCAGGTCAGTTGCACAACAGAAAATGCAACACCACAAATGAAAGACCTAAAAGTTTGTGGTCAGATTTAAAAGGCTCTGGAAAAAAAAGAGAAGGATAGGAATAATGGTTTAGCTTCAAAGCTGTTCCTCATATCTATGTTTTAAATATCAAATGCAGGTTCACCCAACACTATAAACCTCCCTGCCCCTTTTTCTCTCTCTTCAATATGTGCTGATTTGACTGTTTTGCCACTGATTAGAGTCAAATTGTGCATATTCTTATTAATTATAATTATTGTTATTAATCATGACATTATATGGGAATATAGGTTTGGGTGACATCAACAGCTATTGTGTCTTCCATAATCATCTTTTTTTTTTCCTTGCTCGGCAACAATAGAATTAACCTGTCAAAACAGATTACACCGTTTGGCAAAAGCTCTTTTCTAAAATCAATCTGCCCCGATCCTAACTCACCATTGCACCCCAACCCTGCCCTCTGCCTTCACCTACACAGGGGCTATACACATACACACACACATCCTTCTCTATTTGCAACGGCTGTTAATTGCATAATTTTTTTTTCTTCCTGAATGCAGAGGAGGGCAAAAGAAAAACAACAAACAAAAAAATGGGATTTTATATCCACGTTCATTAGATGGCATCACAAATGAATGGCTTGTGCAGGAAAGGGGGCTGAGATTTATATTTGGGGCTCATCCTCATCGCCCCAGAATTAATTAACTCTCGTTGGTTCGCTGGTTCATTCATTCATTCATTTTCATTCATTCATTCTACACCAGGGGTGTCGATTTCATTGAAGGCTGCATCAGGGTTGTGTTTGACCTTGGGGTGGCAGGTAGGCATGGCCAGGGTGGGCATGGCCAGCTCAACGTCACTTGGGTCAGGGCGCCTGTGGTGGCCAAGCGCTCTGCCAGCAAAAACAGGCTCCTGAGCTCCGTTTTTGGCTGCTACAGCCTCCTGCAGCCCTCTTCCAGCAAAAACAGAGCTCGGGAGGGCCGCACGCAGTTCTCCCGAAATCTGTTTTTGCCAGCAAAAACAGCCTCCTGAGTTCCGTTTTTGGCTGCGACAGCCTCCTGCAGCCCTCTTCCATCAAAAACAGAGCTCGGGAGGGCCGCACGCAGTCCTCCCGAGCTCTATTTTTGCTGGTAGAGGCATGTTTCCGGGGTGTCCCATGGGCCAGATCTAAGCATCCCGCAGCCCGGATCCGGCCCCCGGGCCTTGAGTTTGACGCCCCTCTTCTACACAGCCTTCATCTCATTCCCAATCTGCAGCCGAGGTCATCTTGCTTACTGACCACTCATTCAGTGACTGCTCAAAGTTGCAACGAGATTGAAAAAGGAGACCTTCAAGCGATCCTCAACATTGTAACCATTGCACAAGCCCTCAGTGCCCGCAAGTTCAGCTGAGAGGTTGAAGACAGGGAAGGGGAGTAGCTCAATCACTGATGCCATCTTCATTCTGAATTCTGTGTTAAAGATACCAATAATTTTTTTAAAACACAAAATACCATATTTTTCAGCGTATAAGAGGCACCTTCCCCCCCCCCAAAAGAGTGTGGAACTGTTGGTGCATCTTATACACCAAATACAGCCATATTTTGGCCTCCCGAAGCCCTGCCCTCGCATCCCATTTTTGTGAAAAATGAGCCATTTTTCACAAAAAACGAGGTGTTTTTGCCTTTCCCCAGCCCCCAGAAGCACTCTGCAGGCTTCAGCATGGCTGGGGGAAGGCAAAAACGCCTCCATTATTGTGAAAAACTTTCTTTTCTTACTTATCTTTTCAAAATCTTGGTGCGTCTTATACACCGGTGCGTCTTATAGTCCGAAAAATACGGTAGTTTATTGCAGAAAGGACTGCCTGCGAAGGCTCCTGGATTGGGGCTGAAAGGTGAAAGCAGAAGCAGTAGGCTCCATCCCATATCTAGTTGCCCTGATAGACCGGGAAAACACCTATTCTGAATTCTGTGTTATGATATTCCATGCTTTGGTAATTCCTGCCAGCCCTTATTCCAGTGTCCTGTTCCTGTACCACAACACAATGTTCTGAGTACCCATCTCGCTAAAGGAAAACACAGTAATGATATTCTGAAGCCTGGATGAGGATTTGATCATTTCATCTGTAAGTAGCGCAACGTGTGCACTTAACAGAATGCTCAAAATACAGTAACTCACTCTAATATAAATCTCTTTATTATAGTCTTTGAACAGATGCTTAAAATGCCATCTTGCTGGTTTCAAGATTTAATATTATACATTACATCAGCCTTTGGGAAAGCTGACTCAATTTGCCTTCCGCAGACTAGGGACTCTGTTTGGCTTCTATCTGTGCCTCCTGTTATGGCCCGTCAGTTCCATACAATCTCAATCGGGCTTTTTATTTTTCTCCCCAAGCTTCTTTCTTACGAAACTCGTCCAATTTCAAAATTGAAGGAGGAAGAAGAGGAGGAGGAGGAAAAGGAGGGGGCAGCAGGAGTGGGATTCAGCCGATTCGGACAGGTTTGGCCGAACCGGATGTTAATTTTAATCTGGTTTGCCAAACCGGTAGTTACAAGAACCGGCTGATCCCGGCCATCTCATCCCTCCACCCCCCCAGGAGTCTCCACTTGGCCTGTTCATCGTGTCAGGTAAGTGCAGGGCCTGCCCGGAGGCTCTGGGAGGGTGAAAAACAGGCCAACTGGAACTACCGGAAGTCCAGAAACGGGCCGATTTCCGGCCTCCGGAAGGCCTCTGGAGCCCAGGGGAGGCTGTTTTTGCCCCCCCAAAGAAAAGCCTTTGGAGCCTGGGAGGGCGAAAAACGGGCCTATCAGAAGTACCGGAAGTACCGGTTCGGTTGGAACGGGGCCGGCGGCATCCTCGTGCACGTGCGCAGTTCACGCATGCGTCGTAGCGCCTGTGCGATGCTCCAGCTGCTCGCGGAGAATCACGCAGGCGCTGTATGTGCCATGTGCCTGCGTGGAAGCGCAGAAGTCTTCAAAGACCGGTAAGGAGCGCGGGCGGGCGGGTGGGCCCTTTGCTTACTTCCTTCCGGGTTCGCCGACCAACCGGTTTGCGGGGACCTCCGCGAACTGGTTGAAACCCACCCCTGGTGCCTACCCTCCCTGCCTTACTTGTCTCCATTTATTCGTACCCATTTACCGTGCTCATATTTATGTTTCTACTTAGGCCTGTTATCTTCTACAGGTTTGACAAACTAAACAAATGAAATGAAATTAAACTTTCTGAATAGGCAGCTCCAAGCAGGGGGGCATTTCACAACAGCCTGGAGGCTGAGGGTCAGCAACTGTGGCTAGCCAACATACCCAAACATTTTCAACTACAGCACAAGTTCCTCCCTGCATAAAAAGGATGAAAAATAAGCTCCCGACCCATTCCACCCCCTGCCCTAGTGAGACAATTAAGCGTCTCTGCAGGGATGGCTCTGTGCAGATCGTCCAGCAGGAGGGCTTGAGAGCTGAGGAAGAAGAATGAATTATCCTGATTTGGTCCTCTCGCCTGCTGCCTGCATTTCAGAATCCTATCAGCCCAAAATGCGTGCCTGATAAATAAATAGTCATCTTAGGCATTGCCTCAGTTTAAAAACTAATCACATCTGAAGTCACGAGAGAAAATGGAAAGGGTTCCCCCCACCCCCACCCACCCCGCTCTTATTCGCTACACGGTCATTAGTAAATAAGAAGTACAATTTCTTAAAAGAAGGTAAAATGTTCCCCTCGCACATATGCGCTAGTCGTTCCCGACTCTAGGGGGCGGTGCTCATCTCTGCTTCAAAGCCGAAGAGCCAGCGCTGTCCGAAGACGTCTCCGTGGTCATGTGGCCGGCATGACTGAATGCCGAAGGTGCATGGAACGCTGTTACCTTCCCCCCCAAAAGTAGTCCCTTTTTATCTATTTGCATTTTTTAATGTGCTTTCAAACTGCTAGGTTGGCAGAAGCTGGGACAAGTAACGGGAGCTCACTCCGTTACGCGGCGCTGGGGATTTGAACCACCAAACTGCCGATCTTTCTGATTGACAAGCTCAGCCACCGCATGAAAAATGTAAAAATAAGTGTCAGGGTTCCATGTAAAATACCCACAGCAAACAAAACTCCAAGGCAGAATAGCTTTTTTGAATATGCCATATTGGCATGGGCTGGTGAAAACTCTAAACATTCCCACGGTTTTCACCTAATTGAAAGTAGAAAATTTTCACTTTCTCAAAATAATCAGTCACACGGTCCAATCAAGATACAGTCCAGTTGCTAGGTGACCTCAGTTCCCTCCTTCCAGGCATCTGCAGGAATGTCCTTGGTTCCCAAGAGAAAGTATTTTGTTTTGGCTACAAATCCCAGCTATCTCTTCCTACCCCTCAGCTCCAGTGGTGGCAGCCTTGAAGCCTCAAAATGGCCTCAATCAGGTCAGCTTCAGGGTTGACAATAAGATGTCTTTCGAAAACTTCTTTTTGTTTCCCAATGTTTAAAATTAGCGGTACAGGTAGTCCTCGACTTACGGCCATAATTGAGCCCAACATTTCTTATCCTTGTTAAGTGAGACATTTGTTCAGTGAGTTTTGCCTCATTTTACGACCTTTCATGCCTCGGTTGCTAAGTGAATCCCTGCAGTTCTTAACTTAGTAACACTGTTGTTAAGTGAATCTTGCCTCTCTGTTGACTTGGCTTGTTGGAAGGTCGCAAAAGATGGATCACATGACATACGGGACACTGCAACGGTCATAAGTATGAATCAGTTGCTAAGCATCTGAATTTTGCTCACATGACCATTGGGATCCTGTAAAGGTCGTAAGTGTGAAAAACGGTCATACGTCCCTTTTTTCAGTGCCGATGTAACTTTGAACGGTCACTAAATGAACTGTTGTAAGTCGGGGACTAGCTGTATTTAGTACGAAGCTAGTAAGAAGAGGGAGATCAAAAAGTTTAGAAATAAGAGTCCAATTCAAAACCTTCGTAGAAATTTCAGATAAAAATGACCAGCCCTAATTTAAGGAATATTTTTGTAACTTTAGCAAAAGATCAAGGGATGCCAATCTTATCTTTTATTATTATTTGTTTGTTTAAACACCCATTCACTGCATTTATAATCTGCCACTACCTGAAAAGATTCTGGAAAGTGAGAAAGTGTGAAAGTCACTTGTAGGTCATTTTTTTTCAGTCCTTTTGTAACCTTTAATGCAGCGGTCACCAACTGGTGAGCCGAGGTGGCGCAGTGGTTAAATGCAGCACTGCAGGCTACTTCAGCTGACTGCAGTTCTGCAGTTCGGCTGTTCAAATCTCACCGGCTCAAGGTTGACTCAGCCTTCCCTCCTTCCGAGGTGGGTAAAATGAGGACCCGGATTGTTGGGGGCAATATGCTGACTCTGTAAACCGCTTAGAGAGGGCTGAAAGCCCTATGAAGCGGTATATAAGTCTAACTGCTATTGCTATTGCTATGGTGGTCCATGGACCACTGGTGGTCCTTGAGAAAATTTTGATGGTCCACAGAAAAACAATTTGCATTTTTTTATATTGCACTAAATCAGGGGTCCTCAAACTACGGTCTCTGGGCCGGATACGTGCAATGAATGCTTGTCTTGCTGCAGAGAGCCTCCCCCTTCGGGTTTTTTTTTGTGTGGGTCAGAGGGGGGCAGAAATTCCAACTTGGGATCTGCTTCGACCTCCTGGTGTGGGGCTTTGGGCGAAGGCTGGAGGGAAGTTCCACTGTGGCGAAGAGCCGGAGGGCCTCGTTCCAGTGGGACTGCATCATGGCCTGGAACTGGCTGACCATCTCAGCCCACTGAGTCTCCAGGTGTCGGTATCTGGCCTTGCACTCCCGCAGGTCTTCCCTCTGCTTGGAAAGCCTATGCTCGTAGTCCTCAGTGAGGTGCTTCTGCTGAGCGTCCTTCTCAGTCAGATCCAATTTGAACTGAGCCCTTTTGCCAACTCTTTCTCGTGGTGGCTGCTTAGCTCCAACAACTGCTTCCTATTGGTGCCCTAAGGAGCCCTAATGGGTGAGGAGTGGCTGGGAGGGGAGGGGCGAGTAGAGGCTGGTGAGGTGCCCCTCAACGTGAAGTCAAGTTGGCCACACCCAGCCAGTCACATGAACATCTAGACACAGCCACCCAGCTGGTCATTAGGCAGATTGTATTAGTGGTCCACGGGATTTAAAATTATGAATTTAGTGGTCCCTGAGGTCCAAAAAGTGGGTGACCCGTTTTAATGTTGACTAGATGAATAGTTGTAAGTCAAGGACTACCCGGCCAAAACAGTTCACTTCTAGATAACATGTAACCTGGTTTGCAATTATCAGGATGTGAGAAACAAGTTCATACTAAAATTAAGCCAGAATTTGGCTAAAGATGGGAGGCTCAAGAAGATGAATTGATAGAACTGAAGGTTCTTGGATGAGAAGCGAAACAAAGAAAAACCAGTCCAGCTGCCTTTAAAACAAAAGGACTTTTGGGACACATAAGGAAGATGAGAAATAAATCTGGAATGCTTTGAAAACAAGTGTCTCTGGGACACTCAGGGCAAGTGAGACTCTGGACTTTAAAGAAGCATATATCACTCTTTGAGTCAGGCCTGACTCTTAGCAACTACCTGGATGATTGGATGAGGGGAAAAATCCACAGGGTTTAAAGAGAAGGAAGGAAGGGAGGAAATGGAATGAAGGGAGGGAAGGAGGAGAGAGGAAAAGGAAGGAAGGAAAGAAGGAATGGAGGGAGGAAGAGAGGGAGGGAGGAGACAGGAAAAGGAAAGAAGGTAGGGAGGAGGCAGGAAAGGGAAGGAAGGGAAGAGGGGAGAGAAGAGACAGGAAAAGGAAGGAAAGAAGGAATGGGGAGAGGAAGAGATGGAGGAAGGAGACAGGAAAAGGAAGGAAGGAAGGAAAGAATGGAGGGAGGAGACAGGAAAAGGATGGAAAGAAGGAATGGAGAGAGGAAGAGATGGAGGAAGGAGACAGGAAAAGGATGGAAAGAAGGAAGGAAGGGAAGAAGAAATGGAGGGAGAAAGAGAGGGAGTGAAGAGACAGGAAAAGGATGGAAAGAAGGAATGGAGGGAGGAAGAGATGGAGGAAGGAGACAGGAAAAGGAAGGAAGGAATGGAGGGAGGAGACAGGAAAAGGATGGAAAGAAGGAATGGAGAGAGGAAGAGATGGAGGAAGGAGACAGGAAAAGGATGGAAAGAAGGAAGGAAGGGAAGAAGAAATGGAGGGAGAAAGAGAGGGAGTGAAGAGACAGAAAAAGAATGGAAAGAAGGAAAGGAGGGAGGAAGAGATGGAGGAAGGAGACAGGAAAAGGAAGGAAGGAAGGAATGGAGGGAGGAGACAGGAAAAGGATGGAAAGAAGGAATGGAGAGAGGAAGAGATGGAGGAAGGAGACAGGAAAAGGATGGAAAGAAGGAAGGAAGGGAAGAAGAAATGGAGGGAGAAAGAGAGGGAGTGAAGAGACAGGAAAAGGATGGAAAGAAGGAAAGGAGGGAGGAAGAGATGGAGGAAGGAGACAGGAAAAGGAAGGAAGGAAGGAATGGAGGGAGGAGACAGGAAAAGGATGGAAAGAAGGAATGGAGAGAGGAAGAGATGGAGGAAGGAGACAGGAAAAGGATGGAAAGAAGGAAGGAAGGGAAGAAGAAATGGAGGGAGAAAGAGAGGGAGTGAAGAGACAGGAAAAGGATGGAAAGAAGGAATGGAGGGAGGAAGAGATGGAGGAAGGAGACAGGAAAAGGAAGGAAGGAAGGAATGGAGGGAGGAGACAGGAAAAGGATGGAAAGAAGGAAGGAAGGGAAGAAGAAATGGAGGGAGAAAGAGAAGGAGTGAAGAGACAGGAAAATTAAGGAAGGAAAGATGGAAGATTGTTTTCCTGTCAGTTTTCTTGGCAAGGTCTTTCAGGAGTGGTTCGCCCTTGTCTTTTTCACTGGGATGACAGAAAATGACAGGCTGGAGGTCCTCCATCTGCCTCCATTCCTAAGGCAGAACTAGAATTTACAATCTCCGGGTTTTTCCCCACAGGCTAGATTGGGAAGAGGGAAAACAGTCCAGAGGGCGTCCACAGGGAATCCCTTCCATCCTGTTCAGAAAAGGATGAGTCCATGAAGTCAGGAGAAGACAAACTTGACTTGAGGGACATTTTCCCCTTTGAATCAATTGTGGAAACTGTTAGATACCCCACCCCCCACCCCACTGACAGAGGTTTCCACCAAGGTCCTCTGTTCCGGGCGGGAACAGAGGCTCAACCCCATTGGTCAAGAGGTCTGACAGATCCTTTTAAAAAGGGGCCGCTGTCCGACCCTTCCTCAGCCGGATGTTTACCTGACTTGCAATGAAGAGCTGTTGTTCCTGGAGCCTTGTGTTCCTTCCTTTCCCCGATCTAACAGAACCTTTTCTTGACGCTGAAGGCAAAATCTCCCCCAGTCAATCTAGTTGGGGTGGAAGGATTTATATTTGCATCAAGCGGAGAGTTGAGGCCACTCAGTGATAGGGAATCAGCCGCAATCAGGCCGTGGCCACTTTCTGAAGAGCGGAAAGATTAGCTTTAATCTCGGTCCGAGTCGTTCCAATCAAGGGGGAGCATCTCCTGCATTCTCCGGCAGCTCTAAGGAGGACTTATGTGGCCGGCTTCTTCCAACCCTCTTCAAGAAGCTTCTTCCCCTAAAACTTCTGAAGGGGAGAATTGTTTTCCCTTAAATAGAACACAGCAAATTGCCTCTCTGTCTGCACCCCAGTCAACACCAAAGCATTTCTCCGGCTGACGATTGTAAGCATTTTTCTAGCGCCATGATGCTTTCCTTTGATATTTTCACAGAGGTTTGACTTGATGGTAGCCGTCATGTTTGTTTCTGTCTTTAGGTAATTGGATATAGAGCAAGGAGAGTGAAGGGGCCATTCCTTCGTTCCTTTGTAGGAAGTTATCACCCAGCCCTCTCCCAGAAAAATGAAATATCCTAGGAAGTATTGAAAAGGCAGAATATTTCTCTGGATGTGAAAAGAAAGAAGCAGGTTTTAAAAGACAGAATAGCTGCCTGTAGCTTCCTGCCCATCCCCACTTTTGTCAATGGGCCATTAAGAAGGCCAAGCTAGTCCACTTTACATAATAAAGACTTCTCCACTTCAGCTCCATGGGGAATGGGATTAAAACATGATAATATTGACCCCAACTGACCACATGGCATCTGAGAACTCAACCAAACCTGGATTCAAAACGCAGCCTAGAGAGTTGCTCCTGCATGGCCCCATGGGAGTCTGACAAACAATCAGAATACAAGATCAAGATCAAAGGCCAGAGAGGGAATAAAACCAGGGACTCAGCATCTCAGCCTTTCCTTCTCTTTTCTCCACCAACATTGAAGCATGTGATCACCTTTTCTGTTCAGGACTCAAGCCATGTGGCCCTGTCCTCCATTAAACCATCTTTCCAAGCAGCCTCCATGTCTCCAGTGTCTTTTTCCCCACTTGGAACCGAATCCAGAAGGACATTTCTTTCATCGCCTTCCTTCCTTCTCCTTCCCTCCTTCCTTCCTCCCTCCCTTCCTCTCCTCTCCTTGCCCTTTCTTCTTTCCTTCCTTCCTTCCTTTTTCTCCTTCCTTCCTGGTGGTAAGAGAAGCAAGGAGCAACCTTCTGTAGGAAGTTAAAACCCAGTCCTCTCCTGGAAAAATGAAATATCCTAGGAAATATTGGAAAGGCAGAATATTATATTGGTTGTACCACAAAACCGCGGACGACAAAATCGCGGTCGACGAAAGCGCGTATGTGACATCATCACAGCGCGACGAAAAAGATCGAAAAATGTAAAAATAAAGTGAAAACCTTACCCTAACCCCCCCAAACCTAACCCTAAACCTAACCCTAAACCTAACCCTTAACCTAACCCTTAACCTAACCCTAAACCTAACCCTAAACCTAACCCTTAACGTAACGAAAAACCTAACGCTAACCCTTAACCTAATGCTATATGTAACGCTAACGCTCTAAACCTAACCCTAACCCTTAACCTAACCCTAACCCTAACCCTTAACCTAACCCTTACCTTTATGTGAATTGGCTTGCTGTCATTTAATTTTTATTTCAATTTTTTGATCTTTTTCGTCGCGTTGTGATGACGTCACATACGCGATTTCGTCGACCGCGCTTTTGTGGAACGCGGTTTTGACGGGTCACGATTATATTTCCCTGGATGTGAAAAGGAAGAAACATGTTTTAAAAAGATAGAATAGCTCCCTGCAGCTTCCTGCCCCCACATCCTTTGTCAATGAGCCATCAAAGCCTGAGCTACTCCACTTTACATAATAAAGGTAGTACCAGCTTTTCACAGAAACTGACCACATGGCATCTGAGAACTCAACCAAACCTGGATTCAAAATGCAGCCTAAAAAGTTGCCCCTGCATGGCCCCATGGGAGTCTGACAACCAATCAGAATACAAGCTCAAGATCAAAGGCCAGAGAGGGGATAAAACCAGGGATTCAGCATCTCCGCCCTTCCTTCTCTTCTTCTCCACCAACATTGAAGCATGTGATCACCTTTTCTGTTCAGGACTCAAGCCATGTGGTCCTGTCCACCATTAACACCATCTTTCCAAGCAGCCTCCATGTCTCCAGTGTCTTTTTCCCCACTTGGAGCCGAACCCAGAAGGACATTCCTTTCAACACTTCAAAAAAACAAAAAGGAGAAACTCACAGGCAAGAGGCCATTGTCTGCCATTTTGGGGGAAGGATGGAAGCGAACCAAGGCCGATGGGCTTGGAGAAGCCGGCTTCCCTTACAGACCACAGGTGCTCTCCAAGATGTGGTTACGGCAACAACATAAACGACGGATAATTGCTTTTGTGACAACTTGCCAATTAAATTAGACTCGGCAGAATAACATAATGACAATTTGTTATGCTCCGGTGGGCACTAACATACCCATCATAATTAAATGCCACGACGAAAATGGAAGGTGGCGCTATCCAAGAAGATATAACCCCAATTCCACCCTGTGAAACATTATAGGTTGGAGCCTGATATTTAATTTCAAGAGGATAATAGCATTAGCATACAGCAGAATTAACTTGAAGTATGTTTCATTGTGTGTGGGGGGGGGGGGTGTTTGTGGAAATCAGGCAGGTCCAGCCATGCCGGGAGGGCCATCACCATCCTTCACCCGCGGTGGGTTTGTCGGTTGGGAAAGTTGGACCTTACAAAAACCAGACAGGAAGAAAACAGACTCGTTTGTGCTATGTTGCTGGAGAAGACTCCTGCGTATTCCTTGGACATTAAAGGTGACCCAGAAGCAAGTACTGGAATCAAGATACAAGTATATGTTCAAGAATGAAACATAGGGGGGGGGAAATAGTTAGAGTTTAGAGTTTAGAGTTTTAGAGTTTTATTTCATTTGTATGCCGCCCTTTTCCCTAAGTGGACTCAGGGCGGCTCATAACTCAAACAAGGGAAGGGGGATAAAGACAGTTTGACAACAACACAAAGACAATACATAATTAAAAAAGCACAACAATCATACCATTCGAGATAGGGGCGACGATTCTTTAGCCCCAGGCCTGTCGGAACAGCCAGGTTTTAAGGGCTTTGCGGAAGGCCTGGAGGGTGGTGAGGGTACGAATCTCCACGGGGAGTTCGTTCCAGAGGGTCGGAGCAGCCACAGAGAAGGCTCTCCTCCGGGTAGTCGCTAGTCGACACTGGCCGGCGGATGGAATTCGGAGGAAGCCTAATCTGTGGGATCTAATCGGTCTGGTGGAGGTAATTGGCAGCAGGCGGTCTCTCAAGTACCCAGGTCCAATACCATGAAGGGCTTTATAAGTGACGACTAGCGCCTTGAAGCGTATCCGGAGACCAATAGGCAGCCAGTGCAGCTCGCAGAGGATAGGTGTTACGTGGGTGAACCGAGGTGCACCCACAATCGCTCGCGCGGCTGCATTCTGGACAAGCTGAAGTCGCCGAATACTCTTCAAGGGCTGCCCCATGTAGAGCACGTTGCAGTAGTCCAGTCTAGAGGTCACAAGGGCGCGAGTGACTGTTGTGAGAGCCTCCCGGTTCAGGTAGGGACGCAACTGGCGCACCAGGCGAACCTGGGCGAATGCCCCCCTGGTCACAGCTGACAGGTGGTGTTCAAAAGTCAGCTGTGGGTCCAGGAGGACTCCCAAATTGTGGACCCTGTCTGAGGGACGTACTGTTTGGCCCCCCAGCCTGAGAGATGGAACACTTGGCCAATTAGTAGGAGGGAAGCACAGCAGCCACTCGGTCTTATCTGGATTGAGTACAAGCTTGTTAACCCCCATCCAGTCCCTAACAGCTTCGAGGCCTTGGCACATCACGTCAATCGCTTCATTGAGTTGGCACAGGGCGGACAGATACAGCTGCGTATCGTCCACATACTGGTGGTATTTTATCCCGTGCCATCAAATGATCTCACCCAGCGGTTTCATGTAGATATTAAACAGGAGGGGGGATAGGACCGAACCCTGCGGTACCCCATACGTCAGGGGTCTAGGGGTCGATCTCTGCCCTCCGACCAACACCGACTGCGACCTGTCCGAGAGGTAAGAGGAGAACCACCGTAGAACAGTGCCTCCCACCCCCACCTCCCGCAGTCGTTGCAGAAGGATACCATGGTCGATGGTATCGAAAGCCGCTGAGAGGTCAAGGAGCACTAGGACGGAGGCATGACCTCCGTCCCTGGCTCTCCAGAGATCATCGATCAATGCGACCAAAGCGGTTTCCGTGCTGTAGCCAGGCCTAAATCCCAACTGGAAGGGATCTAGATAATCGGTTTCCTCCAAGGACCGCTGGAGCTGAAAGACTACCACCTTCTCAACAACCTTCCCCACGAAGGGGAGGTTGGAGACTGGACGATAGTTGTTTAAGACGGCTGGATCCAACGATGGCTTCTTTAGGAGGGGTCTCACTACCGCCGCCTTTAGGGCAGGGGGAAAGAACCCCTCCCGAAGACAGGCGGCAACAACCGCCTGGATCCAGCCCCGTGTCACCTCCCTGCTATTTGCAACCAGCCAGGAGGGGCACGGGTCCAGCACACATGTGGAGGTACTTACAGCTCCCATGGCCTTGTCCACGTCCTCAGGGGTAACAGCTTGAAAATCAATCCAGTGATGTCCTGCCAGATTATCCCCTGGTGCCTCAGCTGGTTCTGCGCAATTGGAGTCCAGGTCCGCCCGAAGCCGAGCAACTTTATCCGCGAGGAATTGGACGTAGTCCTCAGCTCTGCCTTGCAAAGGATCGCTCGTATCCCTCCTATTTAGGAGGCAGTGGGTTATCCTGAACAAGGCGGCTGGGCGCGACTCAGTGGAAGCAATCAGAGAGGCAATGTATGTTCTTTTTGTCGTCCTAAATGCTTGGATGTAAGCTCTGATGCTGGATGTTAGAAGTGCTCGGTCTGACTCGGACTTACTGGATCTCCATCGTTGCTCTAGGCGTCTCTTTCGGCGCTTCATCTCCTGGAGTTCCTCAGTAAACCAAGGGGCCCTCCTGGATCCACTGCCTCGGATCGGCCATAAAGGCGCAATCCGGTTAAGAGCCTCTGTCGCTGCTGAGTTCCACGTTAGAGCATGCATGATAGCGAAGAAAAGGGAATAGGAAAGTGTTGTGGCCCAGCAAGAGCCTTTGGCGCTGCCACCAGACTCCGACAGCAAGAGGCCCTCTGAGTCGGTTCTGGAGGATGTGGAGGACTCTGGACAGGGTTCCGACTCCGAGCAGGGCACAGAGAGGCTGGTTGGCCACTAGGAGGCACCTGAGCCTTGGACCCAGTGGGGAGGAGACAAGGGAGAGTGAGCCGGAGGCCAGTGGTGAGTTGTTCCTGGATGCACGCCATCGAAGATCTACTAGGCGTCAGGAACAATTACGCAATTACAGGAGGTGATTGCACTCAGCTGGTGGTCATTAGGCTCCTCTCCAAACTATAAAAAGCTACTTGTGCACACGCCCCTCTTTGCAGAAGTCAACGCAGGATTGAATGTCGAAGGACATTACTAGGAGCTTGGCAGGCTGGATTGCTGCCAAGCCTTATCTGTGTTTATTGCTGCCTGAGTTTGTCTGAGTTGCTGCCAAGGTCCTTATCTGTTTGTTATGCTTGGCTTTCAGCCACCGAGGTCTTGGTGTCTTGCTATTAAAGTACATTCCAGTTAAGCTTGTCTCGGCATTCGTTACTGGATGGAGGAGGGGGTCAGAACAGGAAAGGATAAGCATAAAATTATAACAGGGTTTGCAGGAATATCATCCCGAAATTACACCAGTTGAGAGTTGAAAAGAGATAGCCACAACAACAGAAAAGGGAAGGAAGAGAGGAGGAGAGGGGAAGAGGGGAAAGGGGAGGGAAGGAAGGAAGGAAGAGGAAAGGAGAGGAAAGAGGGAAGGGATAGAAAGAGAGGGAGAGAGCGTAGGAGGGGGAAGAGGAAGGGAAGAGTAGGGGAGAGGCAAGGGAAGAAGGAAAGGGAAAGGAGAGGAGGAAGGAAGAAAGTAGAGAAGGGAGGGAGGGCGAAAAGAAGGAAAAATAGGGTGGTGATAACATAAAATAGGTGTAAGGGATGGTAAGCAAAGCAACCCAGAATGTATATTTTAACCTTTGATATGGAAAAATAAATATGTAAAAGTGATCAAGATAAATAAGAATAATAACTGTGAATGTACAGTATACCTGTAATTGAATGTAAGAGATTGTTTTCCAGACAATTCCCCGCATGGCATGGCCAAAGTAAGTGAGATTCAGTTGTGTGATTTTGCCTCCTAGTATGTCTGTTGTTAATGGACATACTAGGAGGCAAAATCACAAAACTGCATCTCACTTACTTTGGCCGTGCCATGCGGGGAATTGTCTGGAAAACAGTTGTCCGGAAGAAACAATGGATGGAAACTAATCAAGGAGAGAAGCAACCTGGAATTGAAGAGAAACCTCCTAACAGTGAGGACAATTAACCAGTGGAACAGTTTGCCTTCAGAAATTGTGCATGATTCATCCCTGGGGTGTTTTAGAAGAGACTGGACATTCACTAGTCTGAAATGTTTATAGGATCTCCTGGTAGAGCAGGGGGCCGGACTAGAAGACCTCCGAGATCCCTTCCAGCTTTATTCTGATTCTGAGAACAATTAACCAGTGGAACAGCTTGCCACCAGAAGTTGTGGGAGCTCCATCACTGGAAATTTTAAAGAAGAGACTGGACAGTCACTTGTCTGAAATGGTATAGGGTCTACTGCTTGAGCAGGGGGCTCAGCTAGAAGATCTCCAAGGTCCCTTCCAGGTCTATTCTGATTGATTGATTGATTGATTTAGCAGTCAAAGAAAACGAGGCCACCAGAGAACTCAGTGGCTGGACACCATCAAAACTGGCATCAGCAAGAGCATAGAACAACTCAAAGAAGGAGTGCAAGATCAGAAGATATGAAGGGATCATAGAACCACCAAGAGTCAGACACGACTAAACAGATAACATCATGGAATGGAATGGAATTTATTATTTATATGCCGCCCTTCTCCGGGAGGACTCAGGGCAGCGAACAATCCAAAAAGGGAAAGGGGAACATAAAAGACAAAATACAAACAATAAAAGTAGACAACAGTCGCACAACCATACATGTCGAGAGGGGAGGGAACTCATCACCCCCAGGCCTGCCGGCAAAGCCAGGTTTTGACGGCTTTTCGGAAGGCCTGGAGGGAGGTGAGGGTCCGAATCCCGGGGAGTTCATTCCAGAGGGCCGGAGCTGCCACAGAGAAGGCCCTCCCCCAGGTAGTAGCCAGATGGCATTGGCTGGTAGATGGAACCCAGAGGAGGCCAACCCGGAGGAGGCCAACCCTGTGAGATCTAATGGGTCTGTGGGACCCATCATCATCATCATCAACAACAACAACAACAACAATAGATACACACTACACCTATTGTGGAAAGCTGCCCAGCTTGTGCAGAAAAGGATTAAGTCAGACTTTTAAAACAGTGGTGTGTTGAGCTTGCACCAGATTGTAAATTCTCCCCACCATGCAAACTTGTCGAAAGTCTATGGAGATTCTCAGTCGTCCAGATCATGGTTGTCCCAAAGATGCTTTTTCCAGAGGCAACTGAACAACACAGTATCCACAGTAGAGACCTTCACATTTCTAGGCTCTCTCATATCTCAAGACCTTAAATGGTCATCTAACATCAAAAACGTCATCAAAAAGGCACAACTAAGAATGTTCTTTCTGCACCAACTTGAGAAGCTCAAACTGTCCAAAGAGCTGCTGATTCAGTTCTACAGAGGAATTATTGAATCTGTCATCTGCACCTCCATAACTGTCTGGATTGGCTCTGCAACCAAATAAGACGGACACAGACTTCAGCAGATAATTAGAACTGCAGAAAAAACAATGGCTACCAACCTGCCTTCCATTGAGGACCTGCACACTGCACGAGTCAAAAAGAGGGCTGTGAAAATATTTACAGACCCCTCACATTCTGGACATAAATTGTTTCAACTCCTACCCTCAAAACGATGCTATAGAGCACTGCACACCAAGACAACTAGACACAAGGACAGCTTTTTCCCCAAATGCCATCGCTCTGCTAAACAACTAATTCCCTCACCGCTGTCAAAGCTGCATAGCTATTACTATTAGTCTTCTCATCGTTCCTATCACCCATCTCCTCCCACTTATGACTGCAGGACTGTAACTTTGTGGCTTGTATCCTTATGATTTATATTGATATTGATTGTTTCCTGATTGCTTATTTGTACCCTATGACTGCCATTAAGGGTTGTGCCAGTGGTGGGATTCAAATAGTTTAGCAACCAGTTCTTTGCCCTAATGACCAGATGGGTAGGCGTGGCTCGGTGGTCATGTGACTGTGTGGGCGTGGCCAACTCAACATCACTCACATCGATGGCCGCTTCGCCTTAGCTGTTACGATGTAAGAAGGGTTAACCGGAGAGGCAGTTTCTGTAAGCAGAGCAATAAAGATTAGGCTAGAAACAACACCAGAATGTTTCCTTCCTGCCTTCCTTACAGGATTAGCCCTGTAAACTGGGGAAAAAACAAAAGGAGATTTCTTCCAACAACCGGTTCTCCGAACTGCTTAGAAAGTTAACAACCGGTTCTCCCAGATAGGTGCGAACTGGCTGAATCCAACCACTGGTTGTGCCTTATGATTCTTGACAAATGTCTCTTGTCTTTTTATGTACAGTGAGATCATATGCACCAAAGACCAATTCCTTGTGTGTCCAATCACACGTGGCCAATAAAGAATTCTATTCTATTCTATTCCAACTGGACTTTCTGGATTTTCTTGAAAACGTTTCGCTTCCCACCCAAGAAGCTTCTTCAGCTCTGACTGAAAATCCAGTTGCCTCTTGAAAAAGCACCTTTGGGACAAACATGTTCAAACCACCACATTAAGGCTGAGCTGGCAAGTGTTTAAGCCCGGTCAACTGAAATCTTTAGAAAATGCATTCGGGATAATACTAACCTTGGTTATGGATGTGATCTTAAGATATTTGTGAGCCTCAGGCACCAATGCGTAAGTTCAGACATACATCACAGTGGCTTCCTCTTTTATTGGCTTCATTTTCAATGGCTTATCAGGAAACCGAGAGTTAAGACAAAAGGCTCCATTAAAGAAAATCACAACACTCCGTGGATTGAAACAAATTTGGACTGGAAGACTTCCAAGGTCTCTTCCAGCCCTATTATTTTATGTTCTATGTTCTAAATCAGGAATCTCCAAACTTTGCAACGTTAAGACTTGTGGACTTCAATTGCCAGAATCTCCCAGCCAGAAGGGTCATAAGTCACTTTTTTCAGTATCATTTTAATTTCAAACAGTTCTTAAACAAACTGTTGTAAATCAAGGACTATATGACCAATGCAATGCAATGCAATACAAATAAAATTTGGAACTCATTACTTTACGCTGAGGATTATACTGTAGTATACTTCCTCAAAAAGACTCAGCTTATATTTAAAAACTAATGTATTAATTCAGAAATCGGTGCTAGCAGAAAAATCATTCCTAAACTATAATTTAATATACAAATTGGTACTGCATTCTAAATTTGGAGTTTTCTATGTATAGCATTCAAATGTCAATTTTTAAATTAGATTTCTAGCTTAACTCTTAATTTATTATAGTTTATAATTTTGGTAACTTATACTATGTTAACTAGATTTCCTTACTTTAAAGCTTAATGGTGAATTTTAGTGATTTTTTTGAAATAGGGATATAGTATGACGCATGTCATTATTTCATAAATAATTTTTCATTTATTGAAAAACTCCATAACGTTTTATACCCTACATTTTCTTATTTGTATCTTAGTATTTATACTTTATCTTTTTCTTCCTTTCTTCTTCTCTATATTTTTTTCTCTGAAACATTTCATTGAAAACAAAACATGTAGGAAATTATAGTATGTCCCAGGAACATTTCCAAATATATATTTTTAAATGTTCCAAAGCAGTTTAATTCTGATTCTTTTCCAGCCCTTATCTGGGGCCCAATTCAAAGCCATTCTGCAGTCAGTAATCTTAAATCATATTTGTTATCTCTAATGTCCACTTTTATTGCTTATTTCCTGCTGATCTGATCACCAGGGATTACGTTTTAAGTATTCTTTATCATATTATTTTACTTTAAACATACTTTTTTCCTCTTCTGGGAAGCATTTTGAAAGGAGAATATAAATATTTTTTAACAAATGTTTTCGCATGTGTTATAAATTCCCAGGATGTTAACCAGAACACTATAATTGTAATGTATTTGCCTGCATTTATAAATCCTTGAATTTAACATAATCAACTGGCTTTAAAAATAAAATCTTTTGCTTGATTTTTTGATGGTTGTCTAAGGCAAGGCATTGTTTAAATAGGGCTTACTTCTAAACAGGTAGTCCTCAATTTATTCCTACAATTGAGCCCAAAATTTACGTTGCTAAGTGAGACCTTTGCTAAGTGAGTTTTGCCCAATTTTACAGCCTTCTTTGCCACGGTTGTTAAGTAAGTCACTGCAGTTAGTAACATGGTTATTAAGTGAATCTACTTTCCTAAGTCAGGGCTGTCAAATTCGCAGCCCGCCAGCCAGATGCATAACGCACTGGCCACACCCATGCCCGGTTTAGCGAAGTGGGGGAAGTCCCATTACGTCACATGACGACGCCATGACAACGTGAGTTTGACACCCCTGTTCTAAGTGAGATTGCCTGTCAGAAAGTCCCAAAAGGTGATCACGTGGCCCCAGACCACTGCAACCAACGTAAATATGAGTCAGTTAAGCGTGTCCACTCTGAAGCGAACCTGGCTGAAGCCGTCTTGTTGTGCCTCATAGTTGCCACAAAGCAACTGAGAGAGAGAAGGGAGGGAGATAGACAGCCCAGCTTTAGTCAGAATGAAAAGTTTTTCCTGTGGGAACCAAGGTCATCGTAACAAGTGGCTGGTGGTGAAGGAGGAGAGAAGCCTGCCAGCTATATTCATTGGACAATGTGACTGATGACACCTGGGCGGGGGGGGGGGTGTTTACTCTTTTTGTTGTTGTTAGTTGCGTGTCCGACCCATCGCGACCCCATGGACAATGTTCCTCCAGGCCTTCCTGTCCTCTACCATCCCTTGGAATCCATTTAAGCTTACGCCGACTGCTTCAGTGATTCCATCCAGCCACCTCATTCTCTGTCGTCCCCTTCTTCTTTTGCCCTCCATCTTTCCCAGCATTAGGCTCTTCTCCAGTGAGTCCTTCCTTCTCATTAGGTGGCCAAAGTACTTGAGTCTCCTCTTCAGGATCTGGCCTTCTAAAGAGCAGTCAGGGTTGATCTCCTCTAGGACTGACCGGTTTGATCACCTTGCAGTCCAAGGGACTCGCAGGAGTCTTCTCCAGCACCAGAGTTCAAAGGCCTCCATTCTTTGGCACTCAGCCTTCCTTATGGTCCAACTTTCGCAGCCATCCATTGCAACTGGGAAAACCAGAGCCTTGACTAGACACACTTTTGTTGGCAGGGTGATGTCTCTGCTTTTTAGGATGCTGTCTAGATTTGCCATAGCTTTCTTCCCCAGGAGCAAGCCTCTTTCAATTTCTTGGCTGCAGTCCCCATCTGCGGTGATCTTAGAGCCCAGGAAAACTACTTCCATTTCCCCCCCATCTATTTGCCAGGAATTGAGAGAGCCGGATGCCATGATCTCAGTTTTCTTAATGTTGAGTTTCAAGCCAACTTTTGCCCTCCTTCTTCACCCGCATCAAGAGGCTCTTTAGTTCCTCTTCACTTTCTGCCATTAGAGTGGTACCCTCTGCATATCTGAGGTTGTTGATATTTCTCCCG
This sequence comes from Thamnophis elegans, assembly GCF_009769535.1. Classification (NCBI taxonomy): domain Eukaryota; kingdom Metazoa; phylum Chordata; class Lepidosauria; order Squamata; family Natricidae; genus Thamnophis; species Thamnophis elegans. The sequence continues at coordinate 132,590,864 of NC_045544.1, forward strand.
GTAATCTTAATTCCAAAAACTGCAGGAACTTTCCGAGTTGGTTTTCACCGGCTGTGCCAATATGATGTATCTAATAAACACGTTCTTTGAGGAAACTACCTGCCTCAGAATTCTGCTTTCAATGGGTACATTACTAACAAAGCATCTCTGTTTTGATCACCTGACCATGGGGGATGCTGCAACAGTCATAAGTGTGAAAAACGAATCATATGTCAGTCCCTTTGTTCAGTGCCATCGTAACTCCCAATGGTCACTGTTGTGGCCCGGCAGGTGCCGTTGGAGCTGTCGCCAGATTCCGACAGCGAGGGGGCTTATGAGTTGGCCTTGGAGGAGGTGGAGGACCCTGGATACGGTGTCGACTCCAAGCAGGGCGAGAAGAGACTGGTTGGCCACCAGGTGGCGGCAGAGCATTGGATCAAAGGGAATGTTCATGAAAACATTTGGGAGTTGTATCAGGATGCATGCAGGCGGAGGGCTACTCAGCGTAAAGAACAAAGGAGTAACTACAGGAGGTGATTACGAACAGCTGATGCTGATCAAGATCCCCTCCTGCTGATAAAAGAGACTGCTGGTGCCACGCCCTGGTTTGCAGAAGTCAACGTTCTCGTTCTGGGTCTTGCTCGTGTTCACAAACCGAGAGAAGCCAACTTGGAAAAGTAACTTGATAAGAGAAGCCGGGTTTGCAGTGGTTTGTGAGTTATAGGACTTTCTGCCAGAGCTATTATCTTTGTTTATTTGGGCTTGCAGCCAACAAGAGCTTGGACTGATTAAAACATTCTTTTGTACGTCTGTGTTGGCTTTCGCCAGGTTCGCCTGGTGCGCCAGTTGCGACCCTACCTGAACCGGGAGGCTCTCACAACAGTCACTCGGGCCCTTGTGACCTCTAGGCTGGAATACTGCAATGTGCTCTACATGGGGCTGCCCTTGAAGAGCATCCGGCGACTTCAGCTAGTCCAGAACGCGGCCGCGCGAGTGATTGTGGGTGCACCTCGGTTCACCCACGTAACACCTATCCTCCGCGAGCTGCGCTGGCTACCTGTTGATCTCCGGGTGCGCTTCAAGGTGCTACTTGTCACTCATAAAGCCCTTCATGGTAGTGGGTCTGCGTACTTGAGAGACCGCCTCCTGCCAATTACCTCCCTGCGACCAATTAGATCACATAGATTAGGCCTCCTCCGAGTTCCATCTGCCAGTCAGTGCCGACTGGCAACTACACGGAGTAGCTCCGACCCTTTGGAACGATCTCCCCGTGGAGATTCATACCCTCACCACCGTCCAGGCCTTCCGCACAGCCCTCAAGACCTGGCTAGCCCGTCAGGCCTGGGGACAAAGATAATTGCCCCCACCCGAATGACAAATGAATGTTGCTTATTATTTTACTTCTATGTATTGTGTGTGTCTACTGTTTGTATACCCCCTCCCCTCATTTTATGTAAGCCGCCCTGAGTCCCCTCAGGGAAAAGGGCGGCCTATAAGTATTAATAAATACTCAAAAAAAAAATACTTTCGTTCCTGAATGGAGAAGGGGAGGGTCAGAACAGGTGACTAAATGAACTGTCGTAAGTTGAGGACTACCTGTATCGCAAGAATGATTTCTCTCGACTCTTCTATTTGGGAAACATCTGAGCAACCTGACTCCAAGCAAACATTGCCTGGAGAGAAAAGCACCCATGGGAGAAAAGCATTTGAGCATTCTGATGTGAAATGCAAAATGGTTTTTTTTTCCTGAAACTCCCCATCAAAGGAGTGAAAATGAAATCAACTCTTGGCACTGGCTGCTAAGAGGCTTGTTTCCTGATGTGCCCGAATGAACCTTGCCAAAAGAGCAAGTAGAGAGGGAAGGAAGCCATGCCCTCTCCTCTTCTCCAACATGGTGCCCTCTCAGATAGAGACCAAAACACTTTTAGCCACCGAGGTCAGCAGGCTGACCGCTTAATGGCGTACATGCCTCCAGCCAGAGAGAAATCTTGTTCCTGATCGTTTGCAAGTCTTGCCCTCTGGATCGAACATCTCCGTTCGCCCTCAAAGGAGAGTAACGTTTTCTTAGCATCCAAAACGTGCAATTTTTAAGAGGATCTGAATTAAGTGAATTAAGACACCCAGGCACGCACGCTCGTGCACGCCCCAGAAACACACCAACAGGAGAAGGATATTTCAGCTCCTTGTTTGGTGCAAGATTAGATAGTCCTCCTTATTACATACTATATTAGCTTTGCTTCCTATTACAAGTCCCCAGGGAAGGCTTGTTGTTTTTACTTAGTTTTTCCGATGAAGGATCTCATTATCCAACTAAGCAGCAGACTGGAATTGAAATGAGATCAGGGAAAGTGATTGCCACACAACTCATGAGCAGGGCAAGCACCTTCCTGCAGAGTTGGAATTGAGCGTACAATCACACCCTCTATGCCTCGGGGGACATCTAGATTTTGGGCAGGATGCTGGGAAGGCCTGAAGGGTCTTGTGGGACAATATTTCTCGACCTTGGGAAGTCGGAGATGGGTGGACTTCAAACTCCCAGAATTCACATCACCTTCATCTTTTAACGACCCCATAATCCCTCGTGGGGTGGAGTCTGGATGACTGAATGGAGCAAGCAGAGTGTTTAACGGCCAGATGCCCTTCCTGTCGCCAATGCAGAGTTTTGTTCAGCAGATATATTCTCCTCATGCCCAGAGAGAGAAATATCTGCCTCTACCTAGGATCGAACTCACAGCCTTCTGATTGTGAGGCGAGAGCTTCACCTCTAAGCCACCGCGCCACTCCAAAATCCCAGAATTACCATGCTGGTTGGGAATTCCGGGAGTTGAAATCTCCAGGTCTTAAATTTGCCAAGGTTGGAAAACACTGCCCTAGAAAAAAAATCACCACATGGTGTTTCCCCAGCTGCAAGAGACTACATCTCCCAGAATGCTTAGCTAGCCGGGCAAATGGGACCCAATTCTTGTTCTCTGTAAAATGAGCCAGAAATGGCCAAATTGTTTATGGTGAGGGTAACAGGAATCCTTTAACTCACGGTGACTTGAGTTGAGTGGTTTGCTAATGTTTTCCTCCATGAGGTTCTTTTGAGTGATGGGTAGGATCACAAAATGGATGACATGATGGGCATCACCAGGCACAAAATGGCAGGCGCAACCAACCAGCCCCATACGTGCAGTGCTCAAGCTAAGTACTTTATTATGTTCTGCCTATAATACAAGAATCTGCCCAGACTGGCAGCCTTCTCTTGGGAACAAATAGGTGAGGCTCCGGGAAGTTTAAAAGGGATTGGCTGTGACCCTTTTGCAATTGCGCAGCGACTCCAGGCTAACTCCACACTTGACCCCTCCTCCCTGCCAGGCAAGTTGCTTCCCAAATACAGGCAGTCCTCGACTTACAACCATTACAGCCATCCGCTTAGTGACTGTTCAGAGTTACAACAGCACTGAAAAAAGTGACTTATAACTGTTGTTCACACTTACAGCCTACAACTGCTTGGTGAGAGGTTTAAAACTGTTGCAACTTCCCCAATGGTCACACGATCAAAATTTGGATGCTTGGCAACTGACTCATTTTTATGGCATTTGCAGTATCCCTGGGGTCATATTTTGCGGACTTCTGATAAGAAAAGTCAATGGGGGAAGCCAGATTCACTTGACAGCCCTGTTCCTAATCACTGCAGTGATTCACTTAACAACTGTGGCAAGAAAGGTCATAAAATGGGACAAATCTCACTTAACAACTGTCTCCTTTAGCAATAGAAAATGCGGACTCAATTGTGTAAGCCAGGGTTTACCTGTACTCATTTAAGAGAAGGTGAGCACCTCGTATAAGGAAAACTTATATACAAGATGTTCTACAGGTGGCACATCCCACCCACAAGATTAGCTAAAATTAACAAAAAATTATCACCACGATGTTGGAAATGTAATGCTGCCCTAGGTACCTTCTACCATATGTGGTGGGAGTACACAAAGGCTAGGGCTTTTTGGCATCAGATAAGAAAGTATCTGATGAAAGAAAGAGGGGAGGAATGGGAAGAAGAGGGGAAGGGTAAAGGGGAGGAAGGGGAACGAGAGAAGGGAAAGGAGAGGAGGAAGGAAGGAGAGAAGAAAGAGAAGTAAGGGAGGTAGGAAGGAGGGAGGGAAGAAGGGAGGGAAGCAAGGAGGGAATGAAGGAGAGAAGGAGAGAAGAAAGGAGGGAAGGAAGGAGGGAATGTAGGAGAGAAGGAAGGGGGGAAGGAAGGAGGAACGGAAGGGGGAAAGGAAGGAGGAACGGAAGGGGGAAAGGAAGGAGAGAAGGAGAAAAGAAATGAGGGAAGGAAGGAAGGAAGGAGGGAAGGAAGGAGGGAAGGAGAGAAGGAGGGAAGGGGAAGGAGGGAGGGAAGGAAGGAGGGAAGGAAGGGGAGTAGGAGAGAAGAAACGAGGGAAGGAAAGAGGGAGGGAGGGAAGAAGAAGTAGGACCGTTGTAAGATAAGATGGATCTATGGGATGTTAAGAAAGCAATCTTCAAGTATATTGTCAACTGTAGGGAAAAATTGTTATAAATACATATTATTAATAACAGTTATGAGACCATATAATTGTGAATGTATATATGAAATTGATAAAATAAAATAAAAATAATAATAATTTAAAAAAAGAAAGTATTCGGAAGAGATGCTAAACCAAAGGATGGAGTTGAGGCCAGAGTTTTTTCTACTAGGAATTACAAAAAGAAAAACATGGCAAAGGTAGACTGTTGTGGCCCGGCAGGAGCCGTTGGCCACCAGGTGGCGGCAGAGCATTGGATCAGAGGGAGTGTTCAGGGAAACACTTGGGAGTTGTTGCAGGATGCACCCCGTCGAAGGGTTACTTGACGGAAGGAACAACTGAGTAACTACAGGAGATGATTGCGAGCAGCTGTTGCTCATTGGGATCCTCTCCTGAGTATAAAGAGACTGCTGGTGCCACACCCTGGTTGCAGAAGTCAACGTTCTCGTTCTAGGTCTTGTTCGTGTTCACAAACCGAGAGAAGCTAACTTGGATAAGTGGCTTGATAAGAGAAACCAACTTGGAGAGGAAGGTTTGCTGGAAGAAGCCTCTTGGCAGTGCTGCGTTTGTTTATAGAGCTATTATCTTTGTGTATTTAGGCTTGCAGCCAACAAGAGCTTGGACTGATTAAAAGAAACCTTTTCAGTTAAGTGGCTTTTGGCTTTCATTCCTGGACGGAGAAGGGGAGGTCAGAACAGTAGACTATATTTAAGGCTGAGAGACCGCCTCCTGCCGATTACCTCCCATAGACCGATCAGATCTCACAGGTTAGGTCTCCTCCGGATTCCATCCGCCAGCCAATATCGGCTGGCGACCCCCCGGGGGAGAGCCTTCTCTGTTGCAGCTCCAGCCCTCTGGAATGATCTCCCTGTTGAGATCTGGACCCTTATGACCCTCCCAGCTTTCCGCAAAGCCACCAAATCCTGGCTGCTCCAGCAGGCCGGGGGGGCTGTGAAACATCCAGCCCCGCGGAAATTGTGAATGTTGCGGTTTTGTTTTTAGAGTGTTGTCTTGGTCTAGTCTTCCCCCTTCCCTTGTCTATTGTGAGCCGCCCGGAGTCCTTCGGGAGTGGGCAGCATACAAGACAAATAAATACAAAGGCTGCATATTGCACAAAAATGGAAAAATAAGGAGACTCCCTCGGAACAAGAAATAATAAATAAAATACTGACGTGCGCAGAGATGGACAGACTGACTGTAGAGCTCAAAGGCAAGAGTGAGACGGAATATCACGAAATCTGGGGGAAATGGTACCGATGGTTAGAAATGAGGGGAAAAAGATCGGGACAGAAAAACACAGAGAAGTTAAGAATTGGAGAACATGGTATTACAAATGTGTGATAGGTAGGAATTGGATATGTATTTGTATGATTAGTAATTATATAAAAGAAAAGATCAAAGGACAGGTAATCTGACTGACTACATACACCTTTGTAATGGATATAAAATGTAATTGTTGTAAGATCTAATCACTATATGGAAACGTTTATGCCAGAAATGTTGCACTATTTCCAATGTTTTTAATGTTTAACTAATAAAAAACTTTATTTTTTTAAAAAGGGAAGGTAAGCGGGCCTCCAGATCTTCCATGGGGGGGACAGTCTTCCATGGGGGGGACAGTAGATCTGGAACTTGGGGAAGATGTCTGGGAGCAATTCAGTGGTGGGTTTCAAAAATTGTTCGAACCTACTCTGTGGGTGTGGCCTCCTTTGTGGGAGTGGCTTGCCGCCCATGTGACCGGATGGGAGTGGCTTGCCGCCCATGTGACCGGATATGAAGATGCCGACGACACTTGTCAGAACCACCTTAAATTACCTCACGCACAGCACTGGCATGCATAAGAATATGATGTAAACTTGTTTTTTAAAAGGCATCTTTGGTTTGCGTTAAAACAACTTCAACACACGCAATGTTCTGATTGCACCACAAACGCAGTAGTCATCCTTTCCTTTCACAGAGGCACTGAGTTTTATAAATATGAGCATGATAGTGTAGAATAATCATATCCAAGGACCAGTGGTGGGTTTCAAAAATTTTTGGAACCTCTTCTGTAGGTGTGGCCTGCTTTCCGGGTCCACTGGTGGAACCTCTTCCAAACGGTTCGGTAGATTTGACGAACCGGTTCTACCGAATAGGTGCGAACTGGTAGGAACCCACCTCTGGAGCAATTGGCCCTAGTAACACCCCTCATTACTTACTTGTATGGTGTTGGGTGTGAGAAGTTGAGGTCTGGCTCTGATGGCTATAAGGGAAAAAAGCCAATAGCTGAGTCTGGCCTCCATGTTACCTGGGGAATTCTGGTAGTTGAAGTCCATCCACCTTAAAGGCGCGGAAACTTTGATCATGTGACCATGGGGATGCTACACTAGGGCACTATTTTCCACCATTTCTTCCTCAACATCTGTTTCTACCAAAATAAGTCTCAACCAGAAAATAAGCAATTGAAGGATTTTTCAGGATGCTCGTAATATAAGCCTGTTCTGACCCCCCTCCGTACGGTGAATCACACAAAATTACTGCTAGACAATTTATTCACAGTAAATTAACACACCGACAAGACTTTGGCAGCAACCCAGACTTCCAAAGATAAGAAATACACACAAGAGCTTCTCCAGCTTTATTATAACGGTTGTATCCTGCAAAAAGCCTCCTCTCAAAGTATCTCTGGATACTTGAGAGACCGCCTCCTGCCAATTACCTCCCTGCGACCAATTAGATCACATAGATTGGGCCTCCTCCGTATTCCATCGGCCAGCCAGTGCCGGCTGGCAACCACAAGGAGGAGGGCCTTCTCAGTAGTAGCCCCAACCCTTTGGAACGAACTCCCCGTGGAGATTCGTACCCTCACCACCGCCCAGGCCTTCCGCACAGCCTTGAAGAACTGGCTAGCCCGTCAGGCCTGGGGACAAGGATAGCCGCCCCTCCCGAATGATGAATGTATGTTGCTTATTACTTTTATTATATGTGTCTATGTTACTGTTTGTATTCCCCTCCCTGATTTTATGTGAGCCGCCCTGAGTCCCCTCAGGGAAAAGGGCGGCCTACAAATATTAATAAAATCTAAAATCTAAAAATCTAAAATCTTCTTATATACTCTCTTGGGAGGAGCCTAATCACAACCACCTGGCCCCAATTATCTTCTATATTTCCGTAGTTGCTGTCGGTGCTTATCTGCCCATGTTTTCCTGGTGTCCGGGACCAACTCCCTTATCTCCTCCCCACTGCTCCAGGGCTTGACGTCTTCACCACTGCTCCAGGGCCTGACGTCAGGGACAAACTCCCTTTGGCTTTCACCGCTGCTCCATGCCTCAGGCGCCTCCTGGTGGTCAAACAGCCTCTCTGGTCCCTGCTCAGAGTCTGAACCCTGTCCAGGGTCCTTCACATCTTCCAGAGCCGACTCATAGGGTCCCTCGCTATCGGAGTTTGTTTGCAGCTCCAATGGTTCCTGCTGGGCCACAACATAAGCCCTACCCCAAAAATAAGCTCCAGTTAAGGTAGTCAGCCAGACGGATGCATTTAGTACCATATTTTCCCCAAAATGAGACCTAACTGAAAAATAAGCCCTAATGCATCTTTTGGAGCAAAAATTAATATAAGATCCGGTCTTATTTTCAGGGAAACAGGGTATGAAGCACTAGAAGAAAAAGTCATAACTAAGTTCTTGATGTTCTCCAAAATCTACCCACTTAATCCTGAGCTGCATGTACTCGACGTATGACAATTGAGCCCAACATTTCTGTTGTTAAGTGAGACATTTGGTGAGTTTCGCCCCATTTTGCAACTTTTCTTACCATGGTTGTTAAGTGAATCACTGCCGCTTATAAGTTAGGAACCTGGTTGTTAAGCAAATCTGGCTTCCCCATTGAGTTTGCTTGTCAGATTGTTTGGGGGGTGGGTGGGAATAGGCTGACTCTGTAAACCGCCTAGAGAGGGCTGGAAAGCACTGTGAAGCGGTATACAAGTCTTAAGTGCTAGCGCTATCTGTATTCTCCATTCTCCAACCATTCATGCCATCATGATTGCAATGATAGGTTTATCATTCAGAAACTTCTCTTTGAAGGTCATTGAAGTGGGTGGCCGTCTCATTGAAAAAACGGTTAGAACCGGAATTCTAAAGATCCTTGAAATCTTGAATAAAAAGGGACCGTCCAATCCATCATTGGAAACCCTACAGTGCCATCTAGTGGAGGAAACAGAACCAGCACCTTTTGATACTTGGAATTTTCTGCCCTTCCAGCAAGTGACATTTGCAGAACAATCAATATCTCATTATTGGCCATAATCACTAGCCAGTTGCTTGGCTTTTGTGGAAGCGGGCCTCTATAAGAAACACTTTTTGTGTCCGTCTCCGGTGTGTTTGGCAGACTCTTTGTCCTGCAAGTCGGTGGCCTGATTGACAGGGATCGTTTTACACCCACACGTCACCCCACTCAAGGTTAGAACTGCATTTTTTTTATTTTTATTATTTGCCGTCCGCTCTCAAAAGGAAGAGTGTTTAAAAACACATGCCGAATCATAACTTTAAACCAGGCGAGAAACCGGGTGACCTTTCGCTAACTGCTGGAAGGAAAATGCTTGATAAATAAGTAAATAGGTCAGCCTTGGGGGTGGTTTGCCTTGCAACCTTTTAATTAAAATACTTCAGCTTGGAAGGTTGCGATGAATGACAAAGCCCCTACCCCGAGCATGAATTAAACACGGGGTGTTTCCTTCCGGGCTGCCTTTCATTCTGCAGGCAAAAGGGAAAATTTCCCTGGGTCTCGGCATCTTTTCAAAGGTGACTTACCACATTTGCTGTCCTTAGCAGGCATCGAGAGGACATAATAGAATGAAGATCACTTAGCCACTAAGATCCAAGTAAGTTTTGGGCAGCGAGGCTAGCCAACAAACCAACTTCCAATTGTCCTTGACTTACAACTGTTCACTTAGCGGCTTTTCAAAGTGACAAAGTGGGACTGGAAAAAGTTACTTGCAGATTAACAGAGTTGGAGGCAGAGGTGATATTCAGCCAGCTCTGACAGGTTCTGGAGAACTGGTAGCGGTAATGTTGAGTAGTTCAGAGAACCGGGAAACAGGCTGGCCCCGCCCCCCTGCCTCCAGGGGTGGGTTCCTGCCAGTTCTAACCTCTTCTATAGAAGAGGTTCCACAAATCTACAGTGCCGTTTAGAACCTTTTCAGTAGTAGCTCCGACCCTTTGGAACGATCTCCCCGTGGAGATTCGTACCCTCACCACCGTCCAGACCTTCCGCACAGCCCTCAAGACCTGGCTATCCCGTCAGGCCTGGGGATAAAGATCGTAATCCGTCCCCACCCGAATGATGAATGTTGTGTACTATTTTTACTTATGTATTGTTTTATGTCTTACTGTCTTGTACTCCCCTCCCTATATATTGTAAGCCGCCCTGAGTCCCCTCAGGGAAAAGGGCGGCCTATAAATAATAAAACCAAAAACAAAACAAAAAAACCAACCAGTTCCAGCTCCCTCCCCCTGCCCGTCCTCACATTATCAAGATGAAGAGCGAGAGGAGGAATTCTGGGAGTTGAAGTTCACAAGTCTTAAAGCTGTCAAGTTTGAACACACCTGGGGTTTTTTTTCTAAAGGGTTAGGGGTGCAAGGGGTGTAACTTGACAGCTTTAAGACTTGTGTGCTTCAAATGCCAGTGTTTCTGAGCCAATATTTTGGTTGCTAAGCAAGAACGTTGTTAAGTGAGTTTCACCACATTTTACAAGTTGGCCATGCCCATCCAGTCACATGGCTGGCAAGCCACTCCCACACGGTCACATGGCTGGCAAGCCACTCCCACACGGTCACATGGCTGGCAAGCCACTCCCACAAAGCAGGCCACACCTACAGAAGCGGTTCTAAAAAAATTGAAACCCACCACTGGCTGCCTCCCAGCTGATCTTGTTTTGTTGCCCTGAACGGAGCTAAAAAGCAGGTTAGTGGGGTGGGGAGGGAATGGGATTTTGCAGTAACCTTCTCCTGCCACGCCCACAAAGCCATGCTCACAAAGCCACGCCATGCCTAGAAAGTCACACACACAAAACCTGTAGCAAAAAAATTTGAATCCCATCACTGGTTGGAGGGGACCTTATAGGTCATCTAGTCCAATCCCCTGCCCAAGCAGACCTTACGCCATTTTTGACAGATGGCAGTCCAGTCTCTTCTTGAAAGCCTCCAGTGATGAAGCTCCCACAACTTCCGAAGGCAATTTCTGTTCAGTGGGTTGATTGTTCTCACTGTCATAAAATTTCTCCTTATTTCCAGGTTGAATCTTTCCTCGATCAGTTTCCATACATTATTCCTTGTCTGCCCTTCAGGTGCCTTGGAAAATAACTTGACCCCCTCCTCTCTCGGGCAGCCCCTCAAATATTGGAAGACTGCTATCATGTCTCACCTGGTCCTTCTCTTCACTAGACTAGCCATGCCCAGTTCCTGCAACATTCATTCATCGTGTGATTTAGCCTCCTACCCTAATCATCCTGGTTGCTCTTCTCTGCACTCTTTCCAGAGTCTCAACATCTTTTTTATAGTGTGGTGACCAAAACTGAATGCAGTGCTCTAGGTATGGCCTTACTAAGGCTTGATAGAGTGGTATTAGTAACTCACTCGATCTTAAGTCCCTTGATGTTACGACCGGTCCTTGCCCGTACAACCAATGAAGTGTCCTCAAGGTCATGTGATCAAAATTCAGGTGTTTGGAAGCCAGCATGTATTTTTATAACAGCATCCCAAGGTCATATGATCGCCATTTGCAATCCACCCAGCCAGCTTTTGACAAGCAAAGTCAATGGAGGGAGCGGGATTCACTTAGTGACTGCGTGATTCACTTAAAATACCGCAGTGATTTGCTTAACAACGGAAGCAAAAAAGCTCTCAAGGTCTTCTAGCTGAGCCCCCTGCTCAGGTAGTGTTCTGACCCCCACCTTGTTCGTTCAGAAACGAAAGCCAAATGAAGCTTGCAAAGAAATGTCTTTATCAGTCCAGGCTCGAGCTGGCTGCGAGCCCAAAATAAGCACAGATAAAAGGCTCTGGCAAAAAGTCTTCATTCAAACTCATACCAAACAGAATTACATAAATCAAGACACTTATCCAAATGCTTTTCTCAATGCTTACACACAAACGGAGAACGTTGACTAGAACAGGAACGGAACGGAATGGAACTGAACGAACGTTGACTTCTGCAACTAGGACGTGGCACCATCAGTCTTTTATCCGCAGGAGGAGATCCTTACCGAGCCACAGCTGCTTGTTATCCTCTCCTGTGAGCATCCTGAAACCACTCACAGGAGGTTTCTGTGTCAGAGTCTCCTACCGAGCCAGAACAGGCAGTAGACCCTATACCATTGTAGAAAAGTGACTGTCCAGTCTCTTCTTAAAAACCTCCATTGATGGAGCTCCCACAACTTCTGGAGGCAAGCTTCCCACTGGTTACCGTAATTGTCCTCACTGTTAGGAAGTTTCTCCTCAGTTCGAGGTTGCTTCTCTCCTTGATTAGTTTCCATCCGTTGTTTCAAATCTTTCCTGCTCACTGGACGTTACCAGCTCCTTGGCCTCTTTCATCTTAGGCAGCATGTCCAATTAGAGGAGCTTGGCACTAGGTCAAGCCAAACCAGAAACAAACCATGGGAGCTTGGAGCAGTCGGCTACCTTGGAATTTTGCCTCCAAGTCAGATTAATTTTAGACCATGCAAATCGAGGGCATCATTCCAGGTGGACCGAAGGCCAAATCAAAAAATGAGGAGGTGGAACATCCATTCTGTGCATCCATCTGGGTCCCTTGCCTGCAGAACAGGTGACAAATTTGTTAAAATCCTCTTTTGGGAAACAAAACAAGGCAATTTCAAGGATGTGCCCATAATCTGGAGAGAGAGAGAGAGGGAGGGAGGGAGGGAGGGAGAGAGAGGGGGGGGGGGAGAGAGAGAGGGAGAGGGAGAGAGAAGTTCCTTGATGATGGGCTTCAGTTACAAGCCGGGAATCTTGGAAGAATAAACCTTTGGTCCTGGTGATCCGATTCAGATTTCATCCTGCAACATTATCCTGGGACCCAGAGATTTACCTTCCTCCACAAGGAATGTGGATCAATCAATCAGAATAGAGCTGGAAGGGACCTTGGAGGTCTTCTAGACCAACCCACTGCTTAAGCAGTAGATCCTATACCAGTGATGAGTAACCTTTTTGTCGTGTAGTCGCAAAATGCTTGCGAAGCGAACCGGTCGTAAAACCAGCAACAACCTACCCCTGCCGTGTGCGCCCTAACCCTAACCCATAATGCAATGCGGATGCCACCATCACCACCAGCGCCATGCCCCCCCAAGTATACATATGCTCCCTCTGTGCTCCCCCCTGCCCCCGTGCATGCATGTGTCACACACACACACACAGACATCTGCCTTGTATTAGTCTTCCTGCAGCCTCCTGGGACCAAAAACAGACTAGGGGGAGGTGCGCCACCCCCTCGCATTCTCCCAGCCCCCACGCATCACCACACGATGCCCCCCACCCCCGCGCATCCACAGCAGTGGTCGGAAAACCAACTGGCTGGCAGGAGGTTTGCGGGCATGCGTGGTAGAGCTGAGCTGGGGCGACGGCTCGCATGCTGGCAGAGACAACTCTCTGTGCCACCTGTAGCACATATATGCCACCGGTTTGCCCTCATGGCCCTATTCCATTTCAGGCAGGTGGCTGTCCAGTCTCTTTTTTGAAACCTCCAGTGATGAAGCACCGACCATAAGCCATTCCACTGGTTAATTGTCCTCACCGTTAGGAAGTTTCTCCTTAATTCCAGATTGCTTCTCTCCTCCATTAATTTCCATTGTTTCTTGTCTTGCCCTCTGGTGCTTTGGAAAATAAATTGACCCCCCCTTTCCTCTTTGTGGCAGCCCCTCAAATACTGGAACATCTGCTATCATGTATCCCCCTCTCCTTTTTTTCTCTAGACTACCCATACCCAAATCCTGCAACCATTTTTCATGGGTTTTTTTTGTTTGTTTCTGGGCCCTTAATAAACGTTGTTGCTCTTTGCAACTTTCCAAAGGCTCAACCTCTTTTTTGTAAAGTGGAGACCAAAACTGGATGCCGTATTCCAGGTGTGGCCTTACTAAGGTTTTATAAACAGTACTAATACTTCACGAGACTTTGATTCTCTCTGGGCTTGGTTGGAATTTCATTATCCAACTAAGTTAACTTCCGTTAACCCCTTTTGCACAGTGGTTAGAATGCAGTATTAAGATTAAGATTTAATTTATTTGTATGCCGCCCTTCTCCGGGAGGGACTCAGGGCGGCGAACAACTCAAAAAGGGAAAGGGGATACAAACACAATACATGTAATTAAAATACACAAGAGTCATACAGCCATACAAGTCGAGAGGGGAGGGGAACTCATTAACCCCAGGCCTGCCGGCACAGCCAGGTTTTAATGGCTTTCCGGAAGGCCTGGAGAGAGGTGAGGATCCGAATCTCCGCGGGGAGTTCATTCCAAAGGGCCGGAGCTGCTACAGAGAAGGCCCTCCCCCGGGTGGTAGCCAGATGGCATTGGCTGGTGGACGGAACCCGGAGGAGGCCGACCCTGTGCGATCTAACGGGTCTACGGGAGGTAATTGGCAGCAGGCGGTCTCTCAAGTACCCAGGTCCAATACCATGCAGACTGACTGCCGGCAGTTCAATCCTGATCAGCTCAAGAATGACTCAGCCTTCTGTCCTTCCGAGTTCAGTAAAATGAGGACCCAGATTGTTGGGGGCAAGAGGCTGACTCTCTGTAAACCGCTTAGAGGGGACGGTAAAAGCACTGTGAAGCGGTATATAAAGTCTAAGTGCTATTGCCATTCCTAACACCCTCAGTACTACAAAGAAATGGTGTTTGCTCTCTTTAGCTTGCCATAAATGTTGGGATATATGTATGAGTGTTTGGAATGTTGGAATGTTTATTTAATTTGTATGCCGCCCCACTCCCGACGGACTCGGGGCGGCTAACAACCAAAAATAGGAAGGGGGTACAAATAAGACAAAAGACAAACAGATTAAAAACAACAACAGTCACAACACTTCAAGTGGGGCTGGAAATACATCAGCCCCAGGCCTGCCGGAACAGCCAGGTCTTAATGGCTTTGCGGAAAGCCTGGAGGGTGGTGAGGGTCCAGATCTCCACGGGGAGATCGTTCCAGAGGGCCGGAGCAGCCACAGAGAAGGCCCTCCCCCGGGGGTTTGCCAGTCGGCACTGGCTGGCAGATGGAATTCGGAGAAGGCCTAATCTGTGGGATCTAATCGGTTTTAGGGAGGTAATTGGCAGGTAATTGGCAGGAGGCGGCCTCTCAAGTACCCAGTAGTACCCAGTGTTTAGTAGTCCCTTGATTAGGCTGTTGTTTACTGCTGTTATTTATCTGAAATGGTAGTTCCTTGATTAGGGTATTGTTTACTGATTGTTTGTCTGGTGTTAATCCCTGCTTATCTGGGTGTTGATTGCTAGGGAGTGTTCTCCTGGTTTTTTAGCTACCTTATTGTCTCTTTTGAATGCTGTGTAAAAGGAAGCCTGGGTCCATGTCATAAAGAGCTTTAAGCTTGAGAGCTGTTCTGGAACTGGTCTACCACTCCTTTGCCAAAGATTAAACTGGAGCTCGATCATCAACTGTTGGAGCTACTGCAATACACCAGGATCTGGAGTAATCTCTTTCACCTTTTATATTCTGTAGCTGCTTTCTCCAGGTGTAACCATGGGGATCACAAATGTCAAGATAGCAGCCACAGTAAGTGATCAGAGTTCTCCCCCTTCCTTAGAGGCCTGACTTCAACCACAGTTGTAGCCAACTTCTTGATTTTTTTCAGGCCACGACCAACTCAAGAACTTCTGGAGTTTGGCTTTCTTGCAAAGTAAGAGCAGATATTTGGTTCCATTTTCGTCTTTTGAGCCCTCATTGCCACACTTTTAAGTATCAGATGCCTATGTTCTACCATGAAGAATTCAAACTACTCTTGAGAAATCTTTTTTTCATGGATTTATGGAGGCCACTTTATACCTGCTGACATACTAGCTCTAGATAAGAACTACTTACCTGGAAATGCTCTACTACTTCATCCTCGTTGCAAGTCAACTCTAAGCCAGCGACTGACAGAGGATGGTGGTGGCTGTTACTTGGTTCTACCAAGAAGTCAAAAGTTATTTGAAGTTCTCCTTTTACTTTATCATTTATTTAATTCACCATTTTTATAGATAAAGGTTCCCCTCGCACATATGTGCTAGTCATTCCTGTCTCTAGGGGGCGGTGCTTATCTCCATTTCTAAGCCGAAGAGCCAGCGCTGTCCAAAGACGTCTCCGTGGTCATGTGGCCGACACGACTAAATGCCGAAGGCACACGGAATGCTGTTACCTTCCCACCAAAGGTGGTTCCTATTTTTCTACTTGCATTTTTACATGCTTTCAAACTGCTAGGTTGGCAGAAGCTGGCACAAGTAAAGGGAGCTCACTCTGTTAGGCAGCGCTAGGGATTCGAACTGCCGAACTACCGTCCTTTCTGATCAACAAGCTCAGCTTCTTAGCCACTGAGCCACCGCGTTCCATCATTTTTATAGCCATCCCCAATTAAAATAACCCAACTATCTCCTAAAATGAATGTCAATAACTTTCAATTAGGATTGAAGGCTTGATAGAATTAGCCATTCAATTATCTATTTAAATAAAATGAAGGAGTTATGTTGACAGAGGAGTTGGGCAAATGCAGGCATCACCAAGGCTGGCATTGTCTATGCACATCTACCCTCAGGTGAAGTGAGAATATTTAGTTTTTAATACGAATGAAGGCAAATCTACACGTTCCAGGATGTTGTTGAAGGATCCAATCTGGGTCGGTCCCCGGGATCGGTCGTTTTATCTTCTGAGCTTTTGGCCTTGTGCTGGAGCCCGTCTTCAGAGAATTTCTCTCAAGTAGAGTGTGTGCTGTTCTCTGTGTGTGGTATTTAGAGTGCCTGTTGTAAGTGGCTTTTTAGATGTGGATTGGGATGTGTTGATGGCTGGTTTTTAAGTCATTAGCTGTCATTTGCTTGTGCTGCCCAGCCCTGGTCTTCTAAGTACTTGAAAAGCTGAGGGTAAATCAGCATTCCTGTTGACAGGCAAGGAGCCTGTTTCCCAGGCTTCAATCACTTCCCTGGCTGTTTTTGGGTCTGCTCGTCCAACAATCTTAGCTGCTGCAAAATTGAATGTGAGTCCTTGTTCACTGCTGTATGAGGCTACCAATGAGTTCAGGTCCCTTTGTCTGACCACTCACTTGTGTTCTTGTAATCTGGTGGTTAGCTTCCTCCCTATCTGTCCTACATAGTTACAGAGGCAATCCATGAAGGGAATGAGGTAGATTACATTACTTTTTAGTTTTCAAACATTCATGATATAGTCTCACCAGACAGGCAATCCGATGTTGGTAAAGTGGTGCCTGATGTAAGCCAGTCTTATCTTATGTAAGCCTTGGTAAAATCAGCACTTGTGTCCAGGGGAGAAATATTGAGAAGTTCCATGACTAAGGCTAGGCTAGAACCTGCTCCAAGTTCAACACCTGAACTCAGTCTTTCTCAACCTTGGCAACTTTTAATATGTGGGGACTTCAACTCCCAGAATTCCCCAGCCAGCTTTTTCAAGAAGACCTGAAAAGTCTGTTCCAACTCTGTCATTCTCTATTCTGACTCTCAAAGGTTAGGCCTTCACATGGAGAGAGACGGTTGAGAGAATAGGAGTCCCCCCATTTTTAATTTAAATTAAAAGCTGCTTCCAGATGACCAACAGCTTTAGGACTTTAACACAACCAGGGCCAGAATTTAATAGATAGATAGATAGATAGATAGATAGATAGATAGATAGATAGATAGATAGATAGATAGATAGATAGATAGATGATAGATAGATAGATGATAGATAGATAAATTTAATTAATGAATGAATAATTTAATTAATAAATGAATAATTTAATTAATAAATGAATAATTTAATTAATAAATGAATAATTTAATTAATAAATGAATAATTTAAGTAATAAATATTTTTCTGCTGCTAAGCAAGGTGGTTAAGTGACTCATGCCCATTTTGTCACCTTTTTTGCCACAATTGTAAAACCAATCATTTAGAACAGTGATGGCTAACCTTGTTGTTGTT